>NW_021939396.1:48864417-49486873 GCF_001715985.3 Manacus vitellinus | reverse complement strand
ATTCCTTCTGCTATAGTGGGTATTAGTCTGTGTAACAGTTTATCTGTATTTCTGCTCTTATATTTTATTTTGAAGAAAAAAGTAGTCTGTGCTGGCCCCCTTCTTGGGGGAAGTTCTTCTTCCATACTTGTTTTGCAGCAGGAATTAGGGAGTGATGTTAGGGCAAAAAATAAAACTGAACCTAACCATGAATATTCCAGTGAAAGTGAGTGTTACAATCCCCTGCACAGAGTGATTAGGGTATTGGAAAAACTCAATGATCCCACATTAAAACACTTTTAGCCGTTCTGATATGTTCAGTGTCCTCCCTTCTTCCTCAAGGAATTGCAGTAACTGGGTAATGCTTTCCAATACTTGACAACTATTAGTCAGGACCTCACCAGGCTGCATTTTAGAGCATGAGAAATGGTACTGGACACAATTAATTCTAATGCAGTTAAGAATGCATTTATTATTTATTTTTTTTAAATATTAAATTTACAACTTCCTTGTAGGATCATTTCATGAGGTCTCTGAACTGACATCATTACTAACATTGATACAAATTGGGTCTCTAATCCTGTGAACAGCTTAATGGCTCTCATGCATAAAGTTGGTTTGTGCACATGTGTTGGAAAGCCTTCAGCCCTGGCTGATTGCCGTGTTCATTCATTCTGGATATAATTAAACTGACTCATCAACATTTCCTGATTATGGATGCTGTGTAGCCTCATACTTTATATCTCTTCTTCAAATTAGGCATTTTGTACTGAAGTCCTAGCTCCAACCTCTAAAACAAAACAAAGAAGGAGATTTTTTAACCATTTTAATTCACAGATTACGAAATATTCACCAGAAGAGGCTCACCTGGAACTTCTGTGCTGTGGTCAACAAGATGGAGATATGTTACTGCCTAATGCCACAGGGAAGTTAAAGAAATTAACTTGGTTTCTTGTAGAAGAATATCAATATTGATGCAAAGAATGTTAGTGTTAATTATTGCAACATACACATGTATATTATGTTATTATAAACTTGCCTGGTTCTGAAAGTTTTTAAATATGTAGAGCTTATAAAAACAATTTAGGTAATAACATGCAACTTTTTTCCATAAATACAGCTCCCATTCATCCACACTGGACCATTTGATGAATTCTAATCATCATGGTCTTGTTTACTTATACTGTCATTTCCTTTAAAAATTCATCAGTACTCTCAGTTGGATTATAAAAATTACAGTAGTAATTTTCAATAGAATTGAAATGGATTTTCCAGAGATCAGCATTTATGTTGAATTATTATTAATTTTTATTAATAATGGAAAAAAATTAATTCTAATGTTGCAGAGCTGCGGAAAATAGTATAATGGTTAACTATTGCAATCCAAAGCAATATATTGATAAAACTAATAGTCAATTTTCCAGTTAAAGGCTATACCTGCATAATCTCATGTAAAAATGAAGAAAAAAATATTTACTTCTTGGCTCTTTCAACTTCAAGATTCCTGCATAAATTAAAATTGTAGCTAACAAGGGAAAACATTTTGGATATTTCTGAGTTCTAAATTGATCAGAAGTTTACTTAGAGGAATGTGATTTTTATTCTTAGTTTTAGATGTGGTTAAGCTCAAAGCTGTTTACACAAACAAAAAATTCTCATTTCCAGAAGACTGACGTTAGTGGTATTCATTTGCTGGAATTAAACTGCATTTGTTATTCCTGTGAAGCAGAACATAAACTTCTGACCTCTGATGCATAGCCCTTGAGATTCAAGGGCTATGCCCCCTTCAAGGGCTATGGAACCTGTCACATAAGCTAAGTGCTCTCTTCAAATGCAATGTTTGTATTGTTCCTCAAGACAGAATGAGATGTAACCTTCAGGAAGACATGATGAGCTGCATAAATGTCACAAACTTTGAGGAAAGGTGAATTAAAATTAAAGGCATTATTTTTCTCCTTGGAAAATTAGTAACCTCATACAGGCGAAGAAGCAAAAGGGATAATTGAGGGACAGTAGAAGTTTCCTGAGACTGAATGTACATTCATGGTCATGCATGCTCATGCATAACTAATGTCTTCTCAGAAAGTATGGGATAAATTATTTCTATTCCATGTTCTCCAAGAGTGGAAAGTTTCATTCTACCACAGTTCATTCACCATTTAGTTCCTACTCTCTTTGCATGTCAGAAATGTTGCTTCTCTTTCCTTCTAGATCACCTATCGTGCACCCCACAGTTTATTGCCAGCATTACTGGATCTGGGATGAACTTGCATCTTTGCAAGGTCATGCCTGTGGTAGTTTAGTTTCATGATAATATTCCAAACAATCCTATGACAAGATACAGTAGAGAACTTAGATGCTGATTCAAACACATTACCTGTTGTTGATTGTTATTTAGTAGGAGTGTTTATAAGGCATAATAAATTTGTAGCAAGCTGAAAGGGAAAAGCCACAGGGGATATCAACAGAAAGTGTACTTTGATTGTGGGCTGGAAAGAAAATGACTTGGGATGCTTTGAAGACAGTGAACTGTATAAATGAGAAAAGGCTCATGTGCAACCAGAGTGAAGTTCTGCCAAATGCTTTTTCTCTGTACCTATTTTTTTCTATGTATACCTTTCTGTGGGTATTCCATGGTCTAGAAACATCACAGAGCATGTAAATTCTCCCACACTAGATGTTTTTGAACTTAAACTAACATTAGTTCTATTAATTGAAATGAATACTTGGAATTTACTTCAAATACTTTTATTCTTTTTCCAAACTGCTAGCATGTTTTCCTTTTTGGGGAACATCCTCAAGCAAGCTAAGGGAATTTCAAGGCACTGATCTATGGGACTAGTTTTAACTGGAAATGGAATATGTGACTGATTCCTGCAGCCAGTCCAAGATTTTGAGGGTTTTTTGGATCCCTCAAACTAAACTTTAGATTGCAGAACCAGACCAGAGTTTGAAAGTTAATTTTCATCTTCTGTGTTAGTTGGCATAAAATTTACCAAGTGAAAGATAAGGTAATAAAAACATGCTAAAGACAATTTGTCAGGTGTTAATGATAAATTACTGCTTTGCATTTAACATCAATTAACCTGGATATTTCAGTTCTCTATTTACAGAATTGAGGTCCTGGGTTCCTGTATGTCAGGTGAGCATCTAAAGATAGAGAGTAAGTAGAAAAGATTTTCTGACATCAATAGAAAAAAAAGTAGTCTTTAGACAAGGATAACTAGTAGACAGAATGCTACTTCTGATATCCTTCAAATTTTCCCCAGCAGTTACTTCGAGTGACCTATTTGTCATAGAATTTTAACTTAACTAGTTATTCTTCAAATTTAAAAAAATATAGATAAAAATTAATTGTATGTTATCACCCCAATAACTCTTATTTTGATTACCAAAACACCAAATACTTGGACAGCAGGAGTGACGTCTGTTTCACCTGATTGAAAAGACACAGTTCTTAAAATGCCTGATTAATTCTATAGGCAGTCAAATTTCTGCTTTGATGTCCACAGCAGTCTGTATTTCAGCAAGGTGAAGGTAGATATGTTCCAGCTCAGCCTCTTTGGGATTCTTGCATGAATCATCTCTGCTTTCCTTAGTCAATTCCTTTCTTCTTCCTCAGAGTAGGTCCAGCATATCGATAAATAAATGAGCTTCTCAGAAACAGCTAGCTAAGTGATTTCCTTGAAATGAGTAATTGGAAGAAGAGAATGTAGTGGGAATGCTCTTCAAGACACGGCTGTTTACTCCTTCAGGAAGTGGAAAAATTGGGGTTTATGGCAGCCTAACCAGCTAGACTCACAGGAGTGAAGAAAATTCATGGTGGGAAGGGACCTCTAGAGGTCATCTTGTCCAAGTCCTGCTCAAGTAGGGTAATATAGAACCATTTTCCCAGCATCATGTCCAGATGGGCCAGCTGTAATTAATAACACACACCCAGGGTTGCTGCTTAACATGTCTGGATTCTAGTTGGCAGTCCAGCTTCTGCACATAATAGTCTTGGACCTCTACACAGCGCCAGATATCCCCCTCAAAAATAACTATTATTTTCACTTGCTTTCTAACTTAGATGGTCAGCAGAAGCTGGTCTCATTGGTCACATCACCCCCACTCCAACAGCTTTGGCTCTCTCCATGTCCAAAGTCAGTTAGCTGTTATTATCTAAAAGTTACACAAATATAAATTAAATTTGTTTGAGCTACCTTATTTCCTTTCTGTGCATATCTAAGCCCTCAGAGGCAGGGCAGAAGTAGTCCAGGGGTTTTGAATTCTCTGTTCTTGGTTATCTCAGCAAATAAAAGAATCATCTAGTGAGCTGCTAATCTAAAGCTGAGCAGATGAAAACTACATCTCACTTATCTGAGTGGTGCTTTCACATGGGTTTTACTCCAAAATAAACAACTGAAAAAGATAGAAATTCCCTGGAAAACTATCCTTTTTTCAGCTGGGTGTTGCTGTGAATGACCTTCCTCATGTAAAAGTATTTAAAATTCAGATTTTGCAGATATTAAATGGCAAGGGCCAAAGCATCCCTAAGGAAAGAAAACTGAGTCATTTTCAACAGCAATGTACTTAATGACAGTATCTTTTCAGCAATAAATTCTGGGGGTTTATGGCTTTAGGGGTTGGCAAATTTTTCACTTTACACATAATATCATAGACCATTACAACATACTCATCTGTATTTAGAATTTCATGTTTATCTATGCTTTTGTTAATATATTATCTTCTGAACATCAGCTGACTTGACTGATCAACTCTGCAAGAAGACTAATTAATTTTTATCACCTTACAATTGTGTAATAAAATTGAGTTCATATTTGAGTAATAAAGAAGTATCTATACTTTACTGTTAAGTAACATTGAATTTTATTCAAAAAAACACTGTTTCAAGTGCTAAGGAGTGGGAAAAGCTGAATCAGGGAAGCTGATAGTACCAAGAATTCAAGTGATTCCTTTCAGTCAGCTTTTCCAGTTTAAAGCATATTTTCTAAGTTTTCACATTTTTAACCTCTTAATTATAGACAAACTTTGTCATCACAATACAGTTGCAGGATTTCTTTTTAATTATTCAGTTTCAATAGAATTAAACAACATTTTAATTTTGCTTTTAAGCAAAACATGTATAATATGAACATGATAAAAATAAGTATTTGTTTTTAGAGAGAGATGGGAGATAGTGAATTATTCCTTTCTCATTGAGTGAGCTTTGATTGTTTTGCAGCTCATTGTTTTGGGCTCGCAGAACAGTTTGGGTCAGAAAGAACCTTCAAAGATCATCTAGTCCAACCCTTCTACCATGGGCGGGGACATCTTTTATTACATCAGGTTGCTCAAAAACGTGTCCAACCGCATCTTGAATGTTTTCAGTGATGGGGCATCCACAACAGCTCTGGGAAGGCAGTTCCCAGTGTCTCATCATTCTTATCATAAAAAATTTCTTCTTTACATTCAGTATAAATTTACCTTCTTAGTTTAAAACCATTGCTCCTTGTCCTTTCAGACCTTTTACTTACCCTGGTAAAAAATCTCCAGTTTTCTTGTAAGTCCCTTTTATGTATTGAAAGGCAATAATAAGGTCTCTCCAGAGTCTTGTCTTCTCCACACTAAGCAACCCCAGCTTTCACAGCTTGCCTTCATAGGACAGTCATCTAAGCCCTCTGATCATCTTCATGGTCCTCCTCTGGGCATGTTCCAACAGGTCCATGTCTTTACAGTGCTGAGGACCCCAGACCTTGACTACTCCAGAATCTCGTGGGAGCAGAGTAGAGGGGTAGAATCACCTCCCTTGCCCTGCTGATCACTCTTCTTTTATATAGACCATCATAGAACTGGCTTTCTGGGCTGCAAGCAGACATGGCCTTCTCATTTCCACTATTTTGTCTACGGCTATCTCGACGTCCTTCTTCAGAAAGCTGCTCATAATAAATTCACCACCGATTCATTGTCTGCATTGATATTGTGCATTGCCTTGACCCAGGTGCAGGACCCCAAGCATATCACATCTTAATAGTGTATTCCTTAAGGAAACTAGTGATTCTCCTTTTGTTTCTGTCTTTATCCTGCTTCTATCTTTTTATCCTGAAAGAACATTGGGAATTTATCACGGTTCCAGATATGGACCTCTCATAAAAGCAACTGACCTTTAATTCACTCTGATTTCTCTCAGGATGTAATTCTTAATACATGTCATTAAAAAAGACAGTAAAATACAAATACTATTTAATTAAATTCTTGAGCATATCAGTCATTTAAGAAAGAACTGAGATCAGTGTCTTCAAAACCTTTAAAATTAAATCTAATGATGTAAATAAGCACCTAGACTAAGAATTTCAATTGGCAACTGAGTTCCTAAATGCCAATAGGTGTAAATCACCTTAATTCAGAATATATATTTTTTAATCAAGATAACTTTGAATGTTATGGAGCACTTTTTATTGTCTGAATTGTCATTTGTGTTAGGAATCAAAACACTGTTAAAGAGAAACCTCTTAACATAAACTATTCTTCTTCATTACCAAATGTCAGTAGTCGCACTACATTACTTTTTTGTTCTCCAGATTAAACTTTCTGGCAAAACAAGGAAGTTTCACATAAGAAATATGTATTTTGTCAGGTTGCTATAGAAAGTGTTTTCTGTTTTATGTATAGCAATCTGAGCTTTTTTTAATGTTGTGCAGATATCTTTGAAAACCTAGCTAAGGATTAATAAACTGCACTTAACAAAATTTTGTACGTTGAAGTCAGTTAGAATTTGATGGATGAGGGCTTTTAATCTGAAGTAATAGTAAACAGAAATGTTAATGAAACAGATTTTTTTCTGTAATGTGGTGTAGTACATGTCAGGCTTGCAAATTGAAATCCAATTCCCTGTCCAGAAACACAGCTCAAGTCAAAAAGGATGTGATTAACAGCTGGATGAGAAAACCCTCATTTCCTGTCTTACTGCAAAATGTATCTGTGCTTTTTTCAGCTGTGAAGTCGCAGCTGTCCCCAGAGCTGGGGTGTGGGTAACTCAGCTGTATGACTCAGTCTCCCCCTTCATTCAGTCCTGTAGCACTGAGCACACAGGGGCACTTTCTACCCTAATTTGTCTTCTGTATTGGCAGGTTTCTTATGTAATAAACTCTCCCCAGGCACTCTGTGGTTTGGTTGTTTTGTTGGGTACTTTTCTCTTTTTCTGTCCTTCATGTTTTCACAGAGTAGTCCCAAGTACTTAGTTCCTTTTCTTTCTTTTTTGGCTTTGGCAGGTGAGAAGCCAGGGACGGAGCAAGATGAAGTTAAGCTGCAGAACGCCAGCAAGCAGATTGTGCAGACTGCTATCCTCCGAGCAGTGCAGCAAGTTTCCCAGGAGAGCCAGCAAAAGGAGAAGCGAACAAACAGT
This sequence comes from Manacus vitellinus, assembly GCF_001715985.3. Lineage (NCBI taxonomy): Eukaryota > Metazoa > Chordata > Aves > Passeriformes > Pipridae > Manacus > Manacus vitellinus. Next base: position 49,479,510 of record NW_021939396.1, on the reverse strand, counting down.
ACAAGCCTCCAGCTAGAAAGGGGAAAACTAACCAAGAAGCATGAAAAGAAGTAAGGGAGCAGATTGGGTTTTTTCAGTCCTCCAGTCTGCAGAGTTTTCAGCCTTCTCTTTAGTATCAGCTGTATTGCCAGTGCAATGCTACTGTTGTAAAGCAAACCAAAGTATTATCACACCTAGACATAGGGTAAAACTGCAATAGTCCTCAGCTGAGAAATATTAAGTGCATTAGATGAATAACTCCATACTTATGCAGTGCCTCTTAACAGAAACAATAACCATAGTTATAAAAGTAGTTTCAAGCACAAACTCTTATGATATGAACTTATTCTCAAAAACTTGTTGTCAGAGCACTTTCATGTTAAGTTCTTCGTGCAACATTTATGTCAGTTCAGCTGGATGGACTCTTCTTTGAGCAAATGGGTTCACTGAAGTTGTCTTTACCGAAGAAATAGTTTACTGTCAAGTATAGCAGAATGATTTCAGACTCCCTTGAAGCATGGGTTTGTGCTTTGCTTTGATTAGACATGAGCTATGTGAAATGGAGTATAAAGTGGATTTGGCAAGTTCTGTGAGCCAATTTCTTTTTTCATCTTAGGAAAAAAAAGAGTAAGACTGCAGTAACTGTGATCTATTACTGTGATCATATACCTATGATCTCTGTCTTTTTTTAAGAAAGTTAAAATAAGTACTGAAGTTTTAGTCTACTTATTTGAAATACTTCTATACTTCTGCATAAAAATCACTTGTGCCTCAACTATTCCTTTTAATTTTCTTGATATTGAAAGAAGATAAACTGATGCAATGATAAGGAGTTCACCAATATATTCTTCAGTTTTGCAGCTTTTCTGGGGCTTGATTTACAAGACTGGAGTGTCTTAAAAAAGGGGTTGAATTTATTAATATCTTGAAGGATGAAAATATACTGTGTCTGAATTCTGTCACGGTAGATATTTCTCACCTGCTGTGCATAAAGTGACTTTATATATTTGCAATTGTAACATAGATTCACCTTAAATAGCACTGCATTAAGCTGGTAATACAGAGCTTACCCTTTAAGTGCTCTATATAGCTGAAGAAATCCATGATGTTTCAGAAAATACAAATTAAATAAACGTTCCCTTCACTTTTATGCTCCCTTTCTGTAATGATGATTGCGCTATTATATGTCTGAAATTAATAACTGTGTATTTAATTCTAGAAATGGCTTGTAGCTCTGCTTCAACTGAATTCCTGTAGTAATGCACCTAGAAATACAGAGAAGCAGATGTTCTGCAAAACTGCGAACTATTTTTCTACTCAGCTAGGTGGTTCTCAAAGCGGTTGTGGGTTAAGCAATTGGCTATTACTTACTGTGTCCTGTTGCTTGTGTTAAACAATTTCGGATTCATCATGGCCAGAGGCTTAGCCATTAATAGCCACATACTGTAATATTAAGTTTTTAAATTTGCTTGGTTTCTTTCTTTTTTTTTTTTTAACTTAACAGCACTGACTCATACAAGATAATAATTAAGCTCAATCTTCTTTCACTTAAAAATTAAAAGAAGAATTCAATATGATTAAAGTTGTTTCAAATCATCTAATAATGAAAACTGACTCGGATTCCAAGTACACAGATGGTTCAGTTCTGTAGACACTGCGTGAATGTTTTTAGCCAAGCAAACTGAAAGGTGAAAGTGATTGGGTCTTGAGGCATGTGTGGTTTTGTTTTAATAGTAATTGTTTTACCATTAGCTTTTTCGTCAGTTCACCTTTGATTGGGAGGTAACTCTTTTTTAAGCACTCTTTGCATCTTTGCTTTCTGAGAGCCTAAGAAAACTGATCATGAGTAAAGGTTCAATTCTGAGTCTGACGAGCAGGCAAGTCCAGTGGATGAGAGAAAGCAAACCTTTTGGAGAGACTCTGTGGTGCAAAACAGTGTTTGCCATGGACTCACCTACAATGCTGCAGGAAGGAGAGATATCTAACATATCAATTTCTTTGAAAATATTCTACTCCTTTAGTGTTTTTTGACACTATAAATTTGAAATGTGTTTGTGTTGGGGTTTTTTTGTATTCCTGGTAATTACGTTAATGATCTTCATATAATTTTAAAACTTGTTTGTATGTCATGTTTTTTTTAATTAATCATTTTAGAGAAAGAATAATTTCAAAAGCCAGTGAGTCCAGGCTTTTGCCACTGCTTTATATGACCCTATTCCACTCCTGGTCCCACTCCTCCCACTATACTGTTCTACAATATCTCTTTACTGTCCTAGTCCTTTCAGACACACTATTACTCAACCATTTAACAGTCATGTCCACCACTGTCAGAATACCGATACCATCAGAAGTCTAATATCTTGGAAAACTAAAAATGGTAGGAAGCCTAGCAAAGCCTTGAGGAAGTTTTCTATAGTCTCCTATTGAGGACAAACAAATACTGCATCTTAAATAGTGTAGTTTTCCCTGAGAGCCAAATGATGTGTCTCCAATCTAGAGTATACATTCCTAAGTTAGAGCATGCATTTAGTATTTCCTATTGACAACAGATGTTCCACACACCACTTACATCCAGGATGTGCAACTGAGGTTTGTGCTACATGAGAGAAAACTGCACAAAAGTAAACTTTACCCTTGGTTCATTACATGCTTACTACATGATGAAAGTGGGTATTTTTTGGTATTATCTTCAGTGACAGATTATATTTTCTGAAGAAAATACAGACTTTAGAAATTATTACAGATGTGATGTAGGTCTTTCTACAAATAAAAAAGAATGCCTAAAGAAACTCTTAGTACCTTACATGTCTCTGTTTTTTCCTGTCAGAAGAGGGGAAGCAGTTTTCAGATTCACTAGACAAGTCTCATGAAGCAAACTGTGCTCATGAGATTTGTAGTAATGAATGCATTATTCAGGACAATAATTCATATCTTACAAGTACGAGACAATCAAAATGGTATCTATAGGTATTTAAAACAAACTCACCACATTTTAGCACTTACAGTGGCAAGTAGAGGGTTGTACAACTATGTGAAATTGTATTTATCACAACTCCAAAAGAACAGAACAGTCATGTGTCTGTGGCAATCCTGCACTACACTTGCTATGTTTTCAGTCAGTTTGATGATCCGAATTTTATTACCATACTTGTGCTATTCTTTGTAAGGGTAATCAAGCAGCAATGCTTAAATGGAAATTCGCGTGGTCACAGCAGAATGTTGTAAGAGATTACTAAATGCCACTGTACATTGGTGGTTTGGTTTTGGTTTTTGGTTCTGTGTGGTTACATTGGAAATTCCTTGCTCTAAAATAAATAAAACCAACAACTGTGACTTGGAAACAGCCATATTAATTTTATCATTTCAGAAAAATAAAAGCATTTTGTGATAATATTATATTTAAGAGTTGAAAATTCTTGAATATTTATTCAATAACAAACAACCACCTAAAAATATTACTGTCTCTACTCATGTTGTGTCTCATTATTTTGGTTTTTGTTGACATTTTTTAAATGTTTCAGAATGTAGTATGTCTACAATGGTAAGTAAAATTGCTAGGTAACTATTCTCAATATTACTACCATGAAATACGCTGCAGTTTTTCTTTAAATGGGTGTTAATATCAAATGCAGGGATTAATGTGTCATTACTGAAGGCTTTTCTGAAAACAGTTTAATTTCAATTGGGGGGAAGGATAAGAGAAAGTACAATAAATTCCTGAAAGTATGTGGGATTCACCCTAAGTCTCTTGGTTATCCACTCAGGTCTGAAAAGAAATTAAATTAATGAAAACCTGACTCTTGACATAACCTAATTTCTCTCAATGGGTTTCTGCAACACAGGGATCGAGTTGTTAAAAGAGTTTGTGGGAGTGAGGAGAAAACTTGTGTTGTTGGTAAATATCTTCTTTACCTGACACTCAGTAAGGAGTGAGTAGCAGTACTGATGGAGTTTAGTTTCTAATGGATGGGGTTTCTCTTCATAGGCTTTTGGAACCTTCTGCTCTGGCAGAATCTTTTTCGCTATTTTGGGTTTTCCAGAACAAAGGGGGTAACTGAGGCCTAATAGGTTTTTAATTTGTGTGTATACTGCTGTGTCAAAATCAGTAGAAATAAGGTCTCTATTCTCTGCTTCCAGAGCTTTATTCACAAAACGTTGTGGACACACATGGGATTTTATTTTTAAAGACCACTGAATCTTCCCTGGATTTAGTCAACTTACCCAGCAATTCTTTAATCCTTAAGACTTAATGCATGAGCACACATACTTGCATACTAGTGTTTGAGTGCTCCAGGGAACACCAAGAAATAGATACATATTTTAAATCTATTTGCTTCTAAGCTGTTCTTGTCTGACAAGCAGATTTTTTTCTTTAATTAACATAATCAGCTTTTCTTTTCTAATAACTTTTCCTCCAGTGACTTGCCACTTGGATTTTATTATATGAGCTTGCTAGTTTTAACACTAAAACAACAATAGTTCGTGTTTAGTTTGGGTTTGATTAGAACCCCTGTGGTGTTACACATTACATTGTGGTATGGCTTTTGTCTTTCCTTTTACTAAAGGTGAGTAACAACAATAAATGATGTTCTAAAGAGAAGGAAGTTTGGGGGGGGGGGGGTGCTCTAGTTGTGGTGGGGGTTTTGTGAGGTTTTTTTTCCCTCAATTGCCTCTAGCAGGAGGCCAGAGGCCATGTGGGCAAATCATCATGAATCATTCACACATGCTGTGACAGTAGCTCAGTGTAGAGCTTGTACAGAAAGAGAGACAATTGACTCTTATGAAAGATGGAAACTGAACCCAGCTATTCAAAGCTGAACTGAGCTAATTCTAAAATGTTAGAGTAAGGCACTCCTGGTAGCTTTAAGGAAAATATTCCATGAGTGCTTTGAGAGTTGAACCCCATTTAGAAATACCAGCTAGTGAAGACTGTAATTGCTTGCTTTGTTATATGAGGTGGAAAATGAACACTACTGTATTGTTCTGAAGACTTAAGTGCTACCTGCTTGTGTCTATGGAAAACTTTGAATTGTGTCTTTTGGCAAGGTGACACATTTGCTCCTGCCCTATGGAGCAAAGAGCTGCTCTTCTGTTTGCACATGCATCTCAGAATGTTTAGACCCTGTCTCCAGTTGCTATAGTAGATGCCCTTGCCCTGTAATTGCTTAGTAAACATAGCTCCTACTAATGCTGTTCCCCCTCATTTCTTTCCCATGAAGCAGCTCATTCTAAAAATCCTCAGCTACAAGATGAAATATGAAAGCCATCTGCTTCCTAACGGGGAGAGTGAATATAATAAATCTTCTTTGCCTCATTGGTGGGATATTGACCCTTTCCCACAGAAGTAGTTATTTCCAAGGAGGAAGGACACTGTTAGCCAGTGCTTGCCTGCTATCTCTTGCTGAGGGATTACCCATAAAGCTGTAATCTTCAATATTGCCTTCCAAGGGAAAACCTACTCCTGGGACACAGTTTGTCCTGACTTGTCACAGATTTTAGCTCCAACTGACTTCCACTGACCACATACCTAGTTTTACCCACTATAGTAGAACAGCAGACTTTCAGGTCTAATATGTACATTGCTGAGTATGTTTGTACTCCACTAGATGAAGAAGTTTATATGTATGCGGTCCAGTAACCTTAAGTAAAACTTTTTATCAGATCTTGTATTTCTTCCCATCATATTTTCCAGAACTGTAGATAGTTTTCTACAACCACTTTGTTTTACTGAGCATTAGACTTGCTAAATCTATAGGCGGGAACAAGGAATCTTGTTGTCCTCCTCTATTTAGGTCACTGAAACCTGCAGGGAGTGACAGAGCTTTGCTGTTTGGGAAAATGACACTCTCAGTGCTGCTTTTGTGGCTCCTCTCTTGACCTTGTGTTTCTTTATTTTCATGTATTTATGTATTTGCTTCCCGACAGGAGGTCCACAAAACAGATATCTGAGATACCAGAGGTGCAAAGGCACAGTGTGTACTTACATCATCCTCAAGTTTATAGTTTTTCGTATTCAAAAAACAATCGGATGTGGCACTTAATGCCATGGTCTAGTTGATAAGGTGGTCATCAACCAAAGCTTGGACTTGATGATCTCAGCGGTCTTTTCCAACCTAGATGATTCTGTGAAACCAGCCCCATGGCATGCTTCCTTTTGGTAACTAGCTGAAAGAACACAAGGTTTGAAATCTCTATTTTACCTCAGTGTTTGAGACATTCAGATGCCATGAAGTCAAGAGCTTCTTTGAGTTCAGGAGATATACAAACTCTTCCTTCTGTTTGCTAAATGTGTCTTCAAAGATCAGTCCTGAGTCAGGTGACAGCTTGCTCATCACTGTGCTCAGAGGAGCTGGGCGGATAAGAAAGCAGCATGTCTCAAGCCAGGCTCTGAGGAATAGAACTTTGCAGAAGGCACTAGGATTTTACCTGATCAGAAATATTCCTCTTTATGTGAGATTGTGTTGGTGTTTTGTTTATTCAATTATTAAAAGAAAAAAAAAGACCTTGAGTGCCCATGTTTACTACCGGGGAGGAAAGCAAACTCAGCACTCTAGGAAACAAGCTGAAAATTCAGGACCCCTCTTCAGGGGACTTTACCTAGAAAAAACATTTTTTTCAAGGCCAAAGTAGCACATCTTCGCTAACTTGACTTGTGCCTTCAGCTTTTTCTCCTCTTCCTTATAATGCAAGGAAATCTTGAAGTCTGCAAAGTGAAGTTAACTCCTACTCTTTGGGGTTTTTTTAAGGGTTTCTCTGTGCCTTTTTTTTTTTCTCCAATTAACCTATACTGGTTTTTTTCAAGGTCACTTTTTCTCTTGTTCTGAAAACTGCTTTAAAAAAATAATTTTTTTATTCTCTGTGTTCTCGCATATCTGGAATAACATATTTTTTCTTGACTAAGCTAAACCCCCCTGTTTTTATTGCACCTTTTTTTCTTTAATGCTGTTCCCTGTGCCTGCATTGTGCATAGGATTGTAGAAACTACTGCCACATTAGAATTCTGAAGCTGCAAAATCTGCCGTTCATGATATATACTAAAACCTTACTTCTTTGAAAAATCACTTACTCTTGGAAATCAGATTATATAACTCCATCTGCCCTGGTAAGAATTAGGTTAACATCTATTTTCCCTACTGGTTGGCTAGAAGGTTTTTTCTTTCTTCCTTTCTTTTTTTTTCCCTTTCAAATATCTACATCTTAGGCTATTGGCTTGATTATTTGTAAAGTTAAACATCAAACTAGAGAGCACAGTGATATACTGAGAATTAAGATCCTAGCTGAGGTAAGGGGACTGCACACAAAGCTGATGACATGTAAGTCCAGGATCTGCGTGACCTGCGATTTTGAGGTACAATAATAAACAGCCAACAGCAGATTATGATGTCCGGATACTAGCAGCTTTCGGAGTGCAGATGGTGATGCTGTCAGAAAATATCAGCCTTCGGTCTGTAAATGTCTGTCACATTTCATTAGGGCACACAGATGACTCTATTTCCTCCACTGCTGAGGCTTGACAGCAGATAACAAATGAGTTTTGCTGGTAATGGCCCTGTTCCTTATTATTATGTGATCTCTTCATTTCACCCAAGCATCCATATCTACAGAAGCAAAAAAATGCTTCCACATAGGAATTTTCATGTTGTTGGTGACAAAAAATGTGTCATTGCTCGGGGAGATGCCAAACGCTCTGCAAAAGGGCAAAGAAACCCGATTTCCTCTCAGTATACCTCTCTAGAGGAACAATCCATCAGCCTGAGGCTTCGGTGTATGTTTGCAGACACCTAAAGGAGACAGACAACTCCTCTTTGTTTTGTGACTGTCACTTCGGGTATTAGCTACTACTATGTTTCTCCTGCTATCATTTTGCCTCCACCTTGGACTAAGACTCCAACAGTGCAGATACATGGAGAGCAACAGGTGGTATAAAGGGCCGTGATGAAGCCACTGTTTTGCCCTAGCAGCACAAGAGCACAGCTAAAAGATCTACTCCCTCTCCAGTCTTTCTGGCATGCAGCAATGGAGCAACAGCTTAAGCAATGGGGTTGAGGGATCTTGGCCCCTTCTGTTATATGACCTTCCTTAGGAGGACATCAGCAGACCAGAAGGAACTGAGAAAGGTACAGGAAAAAAGGCCATAGATGGACACTGAAGACCCTTGAAAACATCTGTCTGAACTCTGAGGTGACACTTGATCTACAGGGCTGCTCTGAGGAAGCAATTTTCCTACAGATTTTTCCTGTAAATATTTATGTCTTTAAAACAGAAATCGTGGTATGTTTTGGGTGAGATGAAGCAGCAGCCTCTTTTGAGAAAATAAATTATTTGCCAACAGAAACTTGCCCAGACCATAAGAGATCCTCACTGCTCAGTCTTTTTTGCCTGCTTTATGTAAGTTTATGCATGGAAAAATAACCCCACAAACAGAGTGATTTTGCTGTGAACACTCTGTGATAGGTGAAATCTACTGCCTGTGCATAACAGGAGAAAGCCTGTGATATTATGTGACGCAAACCCCACAACTGAACATATCTGTTAGGCTATGTTTTCATAGTCAACTCCATCCCAAAAGTCTTGCACACTACTCCTGGTTGTTTCTGGTTTGCTGACTAGTTTTTTGTTTGTATATGTGGGAGAGACAGACAGGTTTGTGGCAGTCTTTATCTTTCTTAAAAGTCTTTCCTTTGCTGGTAATGGGAAACCATTAACTTATCCTGAAACAAAGAAAACTTGTTCTGGCTGCAGCTGAAAGAAATCAAGGGGTGAGAGAGCAGCTGCACTTCTGTGCTCATGTTTGGTACATGGGTAGGTTCGGAAATCATTAGTAACTTCAGAAAACAAAGATTTCTAAGGGTGTTTTCTGAAACGTGACAGAGCAGAGGTAGCTGATAAATATTCAATAGGTTTTACTTTTGACAGGCAACTTCCCTGGAACTTGTAAATGAACTTCTTAAGATCTTTCTGTATCATCCACAGTGGTCCTAAAATCTCAAATGAGCAATTTCTTGGTTTTACATATATTCCCACCTCCTAGAGATAAATCAATGATAGGGAGTAATTTTTTTTTTTCTAGAAAATGGGATAAGGGATTCTTTTAAGTCACCTCTTTGTACAGACTAGCTCTGCTTGTCCCTCTGCAAAAAGGCAGCCTGCCGAGTTAGCCATTATGTGTCGCTCTGTAACCATCATGGCAAATCAAGAAAAAAAGCTGAAGGCTCCAGCTGTGGTTTAGAAATTGTACATGCTTATGTTTTAATTGTGTTAAAGGTACATGATGTTTCTGTAAGAACAGCACCTGGAGGTGCACTGGCTCTAGCTCATTCCCATTTCGAAATCTACAACCTACCTACTTTTAAAAATTATTATTTTAGAAGAGTTATGTAAATAAATCAATACTTTCGAGTGAGCTGTAGAATATTTTTCCTAGGAGCTGAGAAATTATTTGTCATGTTTGCCTTTATTTCTGAACCTGGTTGCAGTTAATGAGCCCAAGCTCCTGAAAGCTCCTGGCAGGCTTCTAACCAACCTAAAGGAGCCTGGATTTTACCCAATCACACTTCTAACACTGGCTTCAAAGCTGCTACTGCTGCTTTCAGATTGTACAAATTGCACTCCAGATCTTGGCAACAAACCATATGCAACAATGCACAATGAGCTCAGCTGAACTTGAGTTACCCATTTATGTGATCATCTGGGGTCAGTGGTAAAGTTTTCTTTGCCTGACTTCCTAAGGAAGTGAGGTTTACATGTTCACATTAACTGTCTGGGCTTGTGCCTCCCAAAATCTTTTGTATCTGTTGGCCCATGCAACAAAACCTGACAGAAGGGTCTCAGGATTTGACACCCCTTCTTGTATGGAAATGGAGCATCCAGGAAAAAATAGCAGTGAAGCTTTGATTTTGAGAGAAGCTCTACGGAAAATACATTTCTCCTGAGCAAGCCTGAGCTACAGGGTCTTATAAATAACTTTGTTACTCTAGGGTTTATGTTAATATTTGTAACAAGTCTTACTTAATTTTAAAACATTTTAGTGCACCTGAGCTTTTGGAGGTTTGGATGCATTTTCTTAAGGTTTTAAATTCTTTACATAAATTAGAGGAGCACTCTTTGAGACCTACACAGCAATATTTGCTATCCAAGCCAACCTACAAAAGGAAAATACTCTATCCATAAGTGCATTCGCAAAGGATTGGAAAAAATAAAATTTACACATTTTACCAAAAGGAGAGGATTAAGTGTTCATAAAACATGGGAATTCATTCACTTCCTTCAATATTCTTCATACAAATATGGTATGCTCAACTTTTATCAGGTTTCATAGCTTCAATAATGCTTAAAACTTTTAAGACACATGCACAAAGTCAGAATTAGTAGCTGGAATCAAACTTCATACTTTAGTACCTAGATACACAAACAAATTACATTTCCTTATTTTGCTTCTCCATTACAATTGTGAGTTTTAGCTAAAAGATAATCTGCAACCAAATAACTTGTTATTTAGTCTTTGATGTGGCTTACTCTTCACATAATGCATTACACTATAAGCTGCAGCAAATACAGGATCCAAATACTCTTAAAAATCAAAAGTGTCATAAATAATTCCTCATATTGCACAAGAAATAGTAGTATTATTTATTTATTCACTGGAGGCTTCTTTAAATATTTTAATATATAAAATACAAGTTGCAGCTATGCAGTCTTCACTGGGTGCACAGAATTCATGGGAATGTAGGGAACTTGTTAAGATTCTTTCAACTACAAATGCAAAATTAACCACTTAATGAAGATATGTCTCAGAATTTCTGAACACTTAAGTCAAATAGCACACTTCCAAGTCTGAAACACTTGGAAAATGATTGAAAATTCAAATGAAGACAGCATATTTTCCCATGAAAATACTTGCCTGCATTATCAGCCACCTACATGGGATTTGCCAAAGTTATATTACTGTAGTAAATCTCTAAATATGTCCAACTCTTAGGAATATTTTAATACCTCCTTAGGAGAATTTAATATTTCTGTAAATTGTGGCACCAGAGGAAAACACATCTTTACTAAAGAAGTCTTTGATTCTTTTCTACAACCAAATGCCATCAATACAAGAAGTTGGGTTTTTTTAACAGGATATGTAGCTCTGAGTTTTTGTGCATGCTAGAAAACAAGACTATTTCATCAGTGGTTGCTGTCGAGCAGTCCAAAAAAGGTCAATATCTCAGAGGGCTTTTTTGCAAAAGTTTTCCATTTAGTTTTTTCTTTTAAACATTGTTCAAACCTCAGTAGCAGTAGCTTTCCCTTTCCATTACCATCACAGAGCCCTGGAGCTTCCCCAGCCATGCAGGTAGCACTGCACTCTGCCGTGCCTTGCTATGCCAACTGCAGAATCCCCATGAGCTGGCTCACACGTCTTTGCATGGCTGGTAGCTCTGCCTGGGAACTTTAGGGAGCTCTTGTGGTGGTGTCCCGCTGGAAAGAGCTGCTCCTGTCCTTAGATGAAGAATGGTTTAGAAATCTTCCCAGCAACCTTTCAGACTTTTTTTTTTTTTTTTTTGGTAATTCTGTGATTATTTAGTGTTGTTGTATACACTATACTGTGAAGGTGATCAGGCACTGGCACAAGCTACCCAGAGAGATCATGAGGTCACCATCCTGGGGGATATTCAAAAGCTATCTGGACACAGTCCTGGTCAACCGGCTCACCACAGCCTCTCCCCCCATGCGAGAGTCAGGGGAGAACCAGCCACCTCCTCTCCCTGCCTAGTGAAAGAAAGCCCAACTCATGGCCCAGGGAGGTCCTTGGCTGCCACAACAGATGCCCACACAAGAGTGAGGAGATCTGTCCTGGCTGGTGGTACCAGGCAAGAATATGTGCAGCCCCTGTGGCTGCCCTAACTGTACATAGAGCTCTCATCTGCAAGGAATCAGTCACACATGGCTAGTGTGACTATTCTCCACTTTGCAGTTTAGATTATAAGTAACTGTTTAAGTCTTTTTTAAAGTAGATGGCATGACAGGTCAGTTACTGCAGTTGTTAATGTTTAGTGCTCTTATTTCAAAATCAGGTTATCTGCCATGACAGATCTGTATTATTCTCCCTTGATGATATAGAGCAGAACCCTTCTAAATCAATCAATTATAAGAAGAATATTTTCCTGTGCCCTGTACTAAGGAAATGCATTCTAACTCAATGCAAACAGGATAAAACTATTAAAAAGAGATTTCCTAGTCCAGCCAAGGCTCTTGGGTTTCATTCGGCCTTACATTACAGTATTTTATGCTGAAGTACAAACTTTGTTTCAGGAAATTATTATATTCACAATCGCAGAGTCCAGAAGTAGAATTGGGCAAGGAGTAGCACAGAACCCATTTTGGTGTGTGTCCTCCTTATCTGTACTGACTAGACTTCATTTGCTAAAGTTATGCCTGTAGTCCATAAGTGTCCTTGAGGTGATAAGATGAGAGCAGAAGGATGGTGCTCAGCCAAAAACAGAGTGAAAACCCACACCTACCCCTTCCAGGTCACCTCCAAAACACGGAATGAAAACAATCCTGCAGATATGCACCACCAATGGCCCAAAGATGACATAAGAGAATGGCTATGCTGGGGCAACCTTTCCCTCAGCATCAAGCCCTCTGCCTGTGAAAAGGAATAGACACAAAAGAGTGAGGAGCTACAGTGGACTGGTGTTGAAAAGCTGCTATTGCAAGACCTGAAATAAAGTCTCTGAATTTAAATTTTTTCCAGGTAGGATGAACTCAATGTTATTCTGTGCAATTTTTATAAAACTTCCAGGGAAAAAAGTTATTAAAATGCACATTTTTTGCTGAATGTGTTTAATCAAAAAAGTGACTCAACTTTCCGGAGGAAAAGTCTTTCTACGCGTCAAAACAGTAATTTTTTTCAACTGAGAAGTTACTACAAAAGATAACAAAATTTCCACTCAAAGAAGGGGATGAAAATAATCCAGAACTAAACCTAAGAATGGTCCATCAACTACAGATGCATTTGTGTGAATCATACAATGCACTTAATTTCACAATAGCATGAGCCTTATGTAAAATATGTAGTTTGTGTTGATGAAAATCATTTTAATACTAGTGTGGAAGTAAGTTATCTGTGTGATAATATAACCTATTTGTCATGCTGGTTATAATTTTGTCTGTATTGGTCCTTCACTCACCATGGGATGATTTGTCTCAATTTCACTGTCATCCTCTTAATGAAGCTAGGCAAGATCCGCAGTATTAAATTACAGGGAGCACACAGGCTGACGATTTGGAGGTCCAAGCTCTTTAAACTGCCTGTTCCTTCTTGAGGCAAACCTCTTTATTAAAGATTTATTTTGTCTGGCCTTTGAAACTAGTGAATCACCGTCAATATGTAAGTTTTTCTAAGGTTATTGCCTGGCAAAAGAGGGAAAGTGGAATCAATCTCTGCTTCTGCAGAACTGTTTCTTGTGATATCAGCATCAGGCGACCTTTAAAGAAATTAGATTGTAGTCAGGTTTCAGACACACACACACACACACATATATATATATTTTTCAATGTGACTGCAATCTGGTTTATTTTAGAGCTGTTTAAAATGGTACAATTAGTGCACCAATTACTAGGAGGGTGAAAAGCTGCTGCCACCTGCTACAGAGCAAGCTGCATACGGGTGTGAAGTGTGGACATTCACATGAAGCAGGGAATGGCAGCCTCTAGTTTGGTTGGCCCACTTAGTTGGTGCAACTCTAACTGAACTCCTCCTTTTTAACCTCGGTTGCCCTTACAGTCTTGGCATTTTCTGAACCATTTCCCATTCTGAAAACAGACCTACAAAAGAGGATGCAAAATCACTCCTGCTATACCAAGCACTTTTTGATCTGACAATTCATTTGTCACTGGTGGCTCATGGGTCATTTTTAGTGGCTGTCTCTTCAGTATTGTTCAGGACAAATATTAGAAAGTAACTATTTTCTCAATGAATTTTGATGCTGTACCATAGAATCATAGAATGGTTTGGGTTGGAAGTGACTTTTAAAGATCATCTAGTTCCATCCCCTCTGCCATGAGCAGGGACACCTTCCACCAGACCAGGTTGTTCAGAGCCCCATCCAACCTGGCCATGAACACTTCCAGGGATGGGACACCCACAACTTCTCTGGACATGTTCCAGGGCCTCATCACCCTCACAGTGAAGAATTTCTTTCAAGTATCTATTCTAGATCTACCCTGTTTCTGTTTGAAGCCATTTGTCCTTGTCCTGTCACTATACACCCTTGTACAGAGTCCCTCTCCAGCTCTCTCTCTCCTGTAGGCCCCTTTAGGCACTGAAAGGTGCTCTAAGGTCTTCCCAGAACCATCTCTTCTCCAAGATGAAAAACACCAGCACTCTCAGTCTGTCTTCTCAGGAGAGGAGCTCTAATCTCTGATCATCTTTGTGGCCCTCCTCTGGATGCACTCCAACAGGTCCATGTCCTTCCTGTGCTGAGGACCCCAGAGACGGATGCAGAACTCCAGGTGGAATCTTGCAAGAGGTCACCTTCCTCGACCTGCTGACCAAATTTCTTTTGATGCAGCCCAGGATATGGTTGGCTTTCTGGACTGTGAGTACCCATTGCTGGCTCATGTTGAGCTTCTCATCAACCAGTAACGCAGTACTTGAGATTTTGAAAGATGTATAGCTTCTTGAGCACAACACCCACATTAATTTGTCATTAATTAAATCCCTAAATTAATCTGTATTGTGAACACCTTCCCCTGAGCTTTGAACACATGAAATTTTAGTTTTCTCTGCTCACTCTCACTGTACGGGTTTTTACAGTGTAATCTGGGGTCTTGTAAACTCCAAATATTTTAGATCAGTTTACATGACAATTAGATTCAAAATTTGACTGTCCAGCAAGAAGAGGAAGATCTCCTATGATTCTTTGAGTGCCTTTTGTACCTTCCTTTCTTTTTTTATTTATTTCCACAGTACTTCATTCACTCTCCCAGACTTCTAGCAATTGTCTGATTCTTGCAGAGTATACAACTGGCACAGAAGAGAGAGAAGTGATGTAGTGTCTCATGCATCTCTCATACTGCAGTCCAGCCTCCCACATATCTCCATCCCACCTGCTCCAATAACCCCAGGGTGTTCCACATGTCCTTCGTTGCACTTTTGGGACCTGTAATTTTTTCTTACAAAAAATTTAGCATAGACTGCAAAGCTGGGAGAGGTATTAAAAGGCTTTTTAACACAAAACCAGCAACAGCTAGCAATCCTGATCACCAGCCACAGGTTCCTTTATTTTACACAGGAAAAAAAGAAATAAACTGACAGCAACAAAATTATGTGGTGTGTGCCCTTCAGCCCTGCAGGAATATCTGTCACTTTTTTCCTTCATCTACCGTTGTCTTCATTGATCAGAAATGAGTTGGAGCCTTGCTAACATAGAAAGCCAATGGGGAAAACACAGATTTTCAACGATGTTTGATACACCTTTTCATCACTGTTAAAACAGAAGAACTGCTCCTGACAAACAGAGAAAGTTCTTGCAAGTTCTCTCAAAATAAAATGAAATAATTTTGATGTTCAAAAACTATGTTAAATCTCTTTTTAGGCTGACTGCTCTGGAGGTGAAATAATGAATTTGATATTTAGGGATACTGATGACAGTTATTGTGCTCAGTTACTGAAATGGAGAAAGTACTTGTTTTTTTGATGGAGGGCTAGCAGCTTTATTAATATTCATTTTAAGTCAAAGGCAAGTATCCCGTTGGAAGGTAGATCAAAAGGGCCTATCACAATTTGTAATGAGAAACTGTTGATCATACATGCCACTCCCTGATGTAGAACTGAGGATTTATAGCACAGAGAATATATGAGAACATTAAAATCTTGCACAGTGAGCTGAGGAGGAAGTAGACAGAGATTACTTACTCAAATGTTAATTAAGAATTTTCCACATCAACACACCTTTTCCACTTCTTGCCGCTGCATATTGAAATATCATAGGACAGTTCATGTAATTATTTTCATTTGCATATTTAGCACAATTCTGAATATTTTTAATGTCTTCTGTAGATAAAAGATCATAAATCTTCCAGCAGAAAATGCTTTCCAAACAGAATATTAGAATATATTGATTATTTTGACCCCATTAGGCTAACTCTTTTGAATAATCCTTTTGTCTAATTCTGATCTATGACTCACACTGAAGATCAGCAAGAGAGAGGGTTTTTTCTTCTTCTTGGCAACTCAAGAAGCTGGATTGGTAAAAGCATGTGGGAAGAGGGGAGAGGACCTGCAGTGCTAAGGATGAAGGAGACTCCCCAGTGGTTAGTGAGAATTATGTACCCAAGTGGATAGTAAATATCATGACAGGAAAGAGTTGCCTTCAGGCAAAAAGTCAGCAGGAGTGTGGTCAATAAACAAACCGATGTACTTGCACTCTTTCTGGTAGAAGCTGAGTCCTTTCAGAAATGGCAAGAGAGGCATTTGAGCTGTCATTTCATCTGTGTAGTGGATTTTGTAAAGCTGGAACCTGCATTTCTGTGACCTTCACGGAGTGCCAACGAAGTCACTGCATGACCTTGAAAAGTAAAATAACATCCTCTAAAACACAGGTCAGCAGAAGGATTTCTCAGAAGTTACCTAGGGACTCATTGGAGGGAAAAATTCTGGAGCAATGAAGTATTGTAAAGCCAAAGGTAGCAGTTACTCTGTAAGCACAATGCTACTTGGAACTGGTTTTAGAGTTGAAGTCTTATGACTGACCTATCAAAAAAAAAATATTTTCCTTAATGATGGCATCTGGACAAATCTCTCTCTTAAGTGGATTCCTCTGTGTCCTGTAATGTAGGAGCTCCCACCGCAGACACTCCCTGAATGGTCTGTGCAGCCAGCCATTTTCACAGACTTTGCAAGAGTTTAATTTCTCTCTTTGCTGGACCTTTGTCAAACCTGTATGAAAACAGAAAAGAGACTCAGCAGACTTCACCTTCCCGTTTCTGTTCATCTGAAAGCTCTTTAGCCACGTATTTGTAAAAGCCTTAATTTGAACATGGCTTTTATTGGAGCCCTGTAATGATGTTTTCTGGTAATAAAATTTCTTCATCTCACTTATGACTCTTTTAGTCATGCCATTTATCACTGGCACTTTGAGAGCCTGTATTTTGTCTAGCTCGTGACATTTTAATGTGGTCTGAGAATCACTTGGAAGATGAGGGCCTTGGAGAGATGGCAAATCAAACACTCAGAATCAGTCAACAGTTTTGAAATCTTGCCTTATGTTCGTACTAATATTAAATAAAAAAAAAAAGGAGGAAAATGGTAAAGCCTGCTAATTAGGAAAAATACCTACGAGTAAAAGTGTCAGGATTTAGACTGCAGTAGTTGTCAAGAGTTACAATGGATATGTAGACTTTTCTGGGGGCTCTACAGTCTCTACAGCCTCTACAGTCTAAGCATGGACAGGCTCCAGTTGAGGTGTTTGGTTGGGGTTTTTTTGAGACACTAATTGCCTACAGCATCTCCAAGAAAAAAAGATCTGTTTCTAGGTTCTTGAATACCCAGATCAGTGTCTACTACACACTTCTGACATTAGGCTATTTTGCATGGGACTGAGAAGACTTCTGTTTCCAGCTCAGTCATTTAAAAACAAAAATACATGACGGTCTCCAAGTCCTGATTGTTTCAGGTATCTCTCACCCCCACATACTTTGGGCAAATATTACTCATGAAAATGAAGTTTAGGGTACAGTTAAATATTAACAACCATCTATGCTATATTGCTTTATGTAAAAACAAGAGCACAGTTTTATTCCCCGGCTTCAGGAATGAAAGACAGGGACTCTTGAAACTCTTTATATATGGTTAATGTGGGGAATCCTAAATCAAAGATACATGAGAAGATTTAGATTGAAAAGTGTGAAACGTTATCCAAAGCCCTTCTGAATGGTCAAGGCAGAGCAACTGGACAGTGTAGTGTTCAGCAGCACAAACCCATGGCTGTATCTTTGGTGTCCCAGACCCTGCAGGCTTGTGATGGCATGAATGCTTCAGACAGAAACACAGAGTAGAGTTCATAGTGAGTTTGGGTATTGTTCAGCACAGGGGAAATAATGTGTGCTACCAATGCCTCCATGAGCTTCTTAGCAATATATCACCAAGTTACCTCTGGAGTAGGCTGCAGGCTGGTGTGTCATATCAAGTAATTCTGCAATGCCATCTTAAGGGGGTGATTTCATTCTGAGTGGGAAGCTGCAAGAGGCAGGGTCAGGCACTGTATTGCATCGTGTTCCCCCCCTCCCCCAACACCATGCTCATACTGCACTCAACTCAGTCTGTTGACCAGATAGTCACATGGCTTTAACATGATAGTCCAGGGAAAAAAACTCACAGCAATTTGGCTGATAGAGAGACACATTTCTTTAGCTAAGCTCAAAAACCAGCCTCAGGTGATTCCGTGATGACTACTATTATCAAATTATTTAGGCTGAAAGAAATTTATGTTCTTTTTGTTCCAGTGAACTATTAACCTTATTCATGTAACTGGTCATCATTAAATGCTGGAAAAACTTTAGGGTTACCTTGGAAAAAAAGCTCAGGTGTACAGTAACATTTTACTTTGAACTGATGTCATTTGGGATCAAAGAGGAGAGAACAAAAGGAAAAGGGTAGGGTTACTTTTACAGCCAGAAGTATAGTGGGATTTTATTTTAAATTAGGTGAAGAAATTGAAGAGATGCTTGGAAGAGACAGAGGAATTAAAGGGTAATAAAGGACAGAGACAAAAGAGTTATTCGGGCCTAATATTCAGAGAAATAGCTATACCTGTAACACTGTGTGATAATTAAAAATGCATTGCCCAATATTGCTGCTGGTAGGACTTGGCATTATCTATTCCTTAGCTTTTGTGAAAAAATAGTGGAACCTGCTCATATTTTTCTTAAAATATGATATGACTAAAAATGGTCCAGTAAAAATGAATTAACCCTTTGAGGACTAATGTGACTCCAGGCATTAGCAGCTTCCTCCAGAGAACAGAGACAGGCCTTGGAGGACTGTGACAGAGAAATTACATTGAAATCTTGGCCAGAACTACAAAAGAAATCTTGTTGTGCAAAAATAGTAATTAAACTCTTATTTTTTTCATACAATAACACAATGATGAGTCCTTTAGCTTTCCTTTGTTTTCCCAGAGGGAAGTTGTTCTCCCCCCAGAGAAGGAGAAAAGAGCATCTCTCCAAGTAATTTTGGTCAAATCTGACAGCAAATAAATTCACAAACAGTGACATGTGATATGAAGTTTTCATACAGTATTTAATTAGAAAACAAATTTATAGTCTAGCTGTTACACAAAAATAACATCCTAATTAATTTAAAAGCTTAATTGAAAGTCACTTCAAAGGATTCCAGCATTCCTTCCTCCAAATATTTTAAGAGAATATGTCATTAGGCATTTTAAAAAATGTTTAATATTTTTTTCCATAATCTCATGTGTCCCAAGTTTTATTACTAAATCATTTGGGACAGAAATGAGTTTCTGGGATAAAACTTCCCTGTGTTTTACAGGTTACTGATTAGATTCATACCAATACCATTCTACTATGTGTTTAAAATAAAGAATAAATCTTTGCTTATCTCTCTGTAGCAAGGTAGCAAGCCACTCACTTTCTTTTGAAACTCAATTGTGGTGTTTGGACCTTTTTGCTTTGCTTTGTCCTTCCTCTGTGAGGCATCAGGGTGTAGCCCCTGCAGTGAGTCTCTTCAGGCTGGATACAGACACATCAAGTTGTCCTCTGCAGGTATTTTTGGGCAGCCCAGCTGAGAAGGATCTCTGCTGTGGCTGTTTGAGGGCTGTTGAAAGGACTGGTGTTTTCAACACCATTTCTGGGAAGCTGATCTCCAAAACTTGCTTAGCTCTAGACTTTTTGGGCTCAGTCTAGGAAAGGGCAGCGCTGAATAATTCAGGTCCCATGAATTCTTACGGGCACTGAGAATGAGCGACACCTCCCAGAAGCAGTAAAACAAGGCAATGGAAAGGTGGATAGCCAGTTAGGAGGGTAGAAGCTATTTCACAAAATCACAGAATAGTTGAAGTTGGAAGGGACCTTCTGGAAATCATCTTTGTATGAACAAGAGATTGCAGGATGACATTCCCTCTGTGGCTGTTATGGCATGGAAATCCTCATAATCCTTTGCTGAAGAATGATTTCTGCAGTGATCCTGAGAAGCATTCCAGAAATCTTTCTCTTAAGGGAAAGAATAGTGGCCAAGTGGCTTTAAGCAATTGCATTTCATAAAGCTGTTGAAAAAGCATATCTAACTTGCACAGAAAACCAATTGACAGAGAATCTGTCAAAATTTATCAACAGTTGTATACATTTTAATTCCTGATTCTTTTTTTGTTTGTTTTATTCTTTTTTGTTTCTCTTGAAGTGCCTCTCAAGGTGTAGGAAGGACAGGTGAAGCCCACTGAGTTTGCTGATGTGTCTCCTGTCACCCAACTGCATGCCCCAGCTTCTGCGGGCAGTGCTGACAGAACAGAATTATTCCACCCAACTGTTTCCTAATCTGGTGGGGTTTTCCCTCATTCGGAAACAGCTCTTTTATAGCCACTTTGGAGTCTGTACTAGAAAAGCGAGAAACACTTGCTCAGGGCGAAAGTAGTTATTTTGCACACTTCATTGATATTCACAGATTGAGGTTCTGGAGCATGTCCAGAGAAGGCAACAGAGCTGGTAAAGGGCCTGGAACACGAGTCTTGTGAAGAGCAGCTGAGGGAGCTAGAGTTGTTTAGCCTGGAGAAAAGGAGGCTTATCACTCTCTACAGCTACCTGAAAGGAGGTTGTAGCGAGGGAAGGAGGATGTCGGTCTCTTCTCCCAGATAACAAGTGTCAGGATGAGAGAAAATGACGTCCAGTTGCACTAAGGGGGGTTTAGGTTGGATATTAAGAAAAAATTCTTCATGAAAAAGGTTGTCAAGCATTGTAACAGGCTGTCCAAGGAACTGGTAGAGTCACCGTCCCTAGAGCTATTTAAAGGACATGTAGATGTGGCATTTGATTTACTGGTGGACTTGGCAGTGCTGGGCTGAACAGCTGGAACTGATAATCTTAAAGGTCTTTTCTAACCTAAATGATTTTATGATTTATGTGGTTGCACTGAGAGGTCACATAAGGCACCACAGTCCAATGAATCGCTTTAAATACACTGAGTGATCAACTGCGTTTCAACTTTCCAACATGAAACTTTTGTTTCATGTACCCCACCTCTACTCCTGGAAAAAGAAAAATTTGACTTCACTTGAAAACCTGCCCACACAGCATAAACCCAGAACCAGTCCCCAGACAAGTATTTCTCCTGCAGAAACGATTGTGCCACATCCCTGTGGTTATAAATATGGGAGATCTGGTCAAAGAGGGAAGGAGGAAAGGAAAACAGCCTAATAAAGTACTCATCCTGCATAATTCATTGGATTAAAAATTGAAAGCAATGTATGTATTGAGTAAATTGTGTTTATAATAATTGTACAAAGGAAAATGAACAGGTCTGGCTGAGTCTCCCCAGGGCTGTTGGTCAGTGCTGGAGCAAGGCCAGAGTGATACCAAAGCAATGCCAGGGCAATGCTGGGCAGTGCTGGGGGAGTGCTGGGGCAGTGTCCAGCTGCTGATGGGCTGATGTCAGGTGATGCCAGGGCAGTGCAGGCTTGGTGCCAGGTGATGCTGGGCAATGCTGGGCAATGCTGCAGTGATGTGGGGCAGTGCTGGGGTGGTGCCCAAGCCATGTCAGGCACTGCCAGGGGCTGTCAAGCAGTGCAACAACGTCAAGCAATGCCAAGTGATGTGGGTGGTGCCAGAGAGGTGCTAGGGCAGTGCTAGGTGTTGCCAGGTCGGTGCCAGAACAATAACCAACAGTGCCAGGTGCTGATGGGTTGATGCCAGGGTGATGCCCGGTAGTGCCAGGTGCTGCCAGGTGCTGCTGGACATTGCAGTGATGCTGGGCGATGCCCGCAAAGCCGGGCAATGCGGCCGGTGCCAGAGCGATACCGGGTGGTGCCAGAGAGACGCCAGGTGGGTGCCGGGGCTGCCAGGCCGGTGCCAAGTCGGTGCCAGGTGGGTGCCGGGCGGTGCCGTGCCGGTGCCCCGGAGATGCGGAGGCGGCCGGCGGTGCGATAGCACCACCTGGTGCCGCTCCGCCGCCACCGCAGCTGCGGTGTCTCCGCGACCCTGCGCGGGGGCAGCGCCGCTCCCCGGCCGGGAGCTGCTCCCTGAGGATAAGCGGGATGCAGCCGCTTAGGGCGGGCACGGCGCTGCCAGCAGCAGCTGTGACAAACGAGCATGAGTTGTGAAGAGAGTCAAATCAACCCCGGCAGCTGTCAATGAAATTAGAAATATTTATTTATACTGGTAAAACAACGGTCTAACAAACACGAGCGGCTCATCAACAAAAGATACTTTGTGTTCAGGCTTTGTTATTCTGTTACTTTGAAGATTTTGCCTTCAGTGTTCCAAACACTCCCACCCTAGCTGCTATCCTTGTTAGCACTGTGATTGTTCTGGAGTAAGCAGACAACCTACCACGTGGCAAAAAGTTCTTTATTTTGTATAGCTATAAGTTTCTTTTGTTTGGGTTTTGATTTTTTTGTTGTTGTTTTGGGGTGTGGTTTTTTGCTGGTGGTGGTTTTGGGGTTTGAACAAAGTGACTCACAGCCCTGTGGATGCTCACTGCAGCGTCTGCATTTTTTAAAAGAGCAAATGCAGTTTATGGCACGTCCTTTATTTTTGCCATTATCATCTTTGTCCACTTGGAATTTATACTCATTATATGCTCAGGGTAGAGCCAAGGCTTAAAAATTACTCTCTCGATTTTCATTTTCTAAATTTGTAAAAGCATTTTACTTCCCAGTCTATTGGGCCCTCTTTCCTATGGCTATTTTTTCAGACCATGCCACCTACAGATGTAGGGGTTTCTCCTCCATGCAGAATGTCCTTTACCCACCTATCATACTCCTCCTGCCGTGGCTGCTCTTGGCCTCTAGATTTGAGGACCACCTTGCCCACATAGTCACCTTTGCTGATGCTCCTCAATATTACTAGAGGAAAGGTGGATTTTGAGACAGGAGTGTGTTATGCAAAGTAGGGATTAAGCCCCCTGAATCCCTGCAGATGCCAGCTGGGAAAACTGCAAACTCACAAGGCTCCTGTCTCACCCTGTGGTGGATCTGGTAACCATAATCACTGGGGGTGTTGAGAAGTGCTCAGGAGGGGAAGACGGGGAGGAAGGATCCAGAGGCAAGAAGTAGGAACATATTGCCTTGTGGAAAGAAATAAAAAATGGAGAACACTTTTCAGCAGTCATCTATCTACAAGGCCGAAGAAAAAAAAGCCAGATGTGTCCCCTCCAAGCTCATTTCCATCAACTCCAGGTGAGAGATGGAAGAGCAGCAGAGGAAAGAAAAAGACAGTTGTTTCCAGATGAAGATTGAGATGCTGCAGAATTGCAACCAGAGCATGGCAGCATGGGAAGACCCCAGAAACACAGAGTAGGGGCTCAAGGAGAGGATGAACATGCCACTGTGTCACATGTCAGGCAATGTTCATAGTGAAGACCAGCTGTTGCTTGATGAAGGCAGTGCCACTGTGGGAGGTAAGGATCTCTTGTTTACGTAAGTCCTGTCAGAAACTACATTGTTCTGAAAGCTACCTGTTTTGTAAAAGCAGCTCATGGTGGGGCCCAAGGAACCCAGGTCTACCAGGGAAGTGCTCAACATTGCCAAGTATTCATAACATTGCTGTGAATTTCCCAGGGATCCTGAAGGCATCAGACCAGCTGATTACCAGGGGCAATTTACAGTTTGTGACGGTTCAGACAGAACCCATGGGACGTGATCACTTCGTGCTGTGTCCATCGCCTCCTCCTCCCAGTCACTGAGTGATACCTGACACAACCTTTCCCCTGAGACTGGGAAATGCTGCTGTCCAGAAAGTATCGTCCCTGGGTGCCCTCTAATGTCCCCACTGACTCCTATCACTATCTCCAAGCCCATCCCCAGCTAATCGCTCATAACACCTTTTCTAATCTAATCTAAGTAGCTGCTGGCAAACCCACTAATTCTGACTGCTAATTCTCCAGCCTCTCTGCTCGATCTGACTCCTCTCACAAAGCTGTCCCCTTTCTACTGATGAAAGAGCCTTACTGCCAGGGCAGAAGTCACACGTCCCTGGACATGGTGAGAATTAATGGCTTTCCAAATGATGGAGGCAAGACTTAGAAGGCATAGCATGGAAGAAGTGCATCAGCACGGTACCTGGACAAAAGACAGATGTTATGCTGTTGAGATAAAGCCTGTACATGTGTGAAAGAAGATCACATGCATCCAAATCAAGATTTCTAGCATGTTCAAACAGTCAGTGCCCCAGAAAACCTTGAAAGATTGGATAGGGAACAAGATTTAGCCACCTAAGACTCATCTAGGAGACTAAATTAGGGAAATAAAGATCAACACAAATGTAGTCCTTTTTCTTTCTTTTTTTCTTTCTTCTTATTTTTTTTTTAATCCCATCTAGACACATTTCAGTATTTTTTTCATGACTGTTTCCTATACCCTTAATATCCCTGAGTTCACCCAGAGAACAGAGGGGCTCAGCTCTGGAGTACAGAGCCCAGCAGAATGGGCACAGCATACCCTGCTCTATGTAGAAATGTTGAAATCTTTTTTTCTGCACTTTTTTCTGATATGTTTTTTTTTCCATGGGCTTTTCCAGTGAGCACATTGACAAGATTTCTCTTCTGTCAGACATCTTGCTCTAGTTTTCAAAGCATCAGACATGCACCTCTGCTAGCTGCTTCCTTGAAGTTGTTCAGCAGCATCAAAAGGCTGTGGAAGAAGGAGAGGGGAAGTGCAGTAGACACCCACGCAGCTTGATAGATCAAATCTAATTTCATTTAAGAAAGAAGTTGTTATTATTATTATTATTCCTCATGAAATTTATAAAAAGGTGTTAGGGTAATGATTAGCAACCCAACTGGGACAATTTTTCTGTTCACATTATTTCTAAAAAATTGTATGTTTTACCAAATGATTATTGGGATAGTAATACCAAAATTGTTTTATTCATTGTGATAATAGTTTTTATATTTATATATATATATGTTCATTTCTTCATTCTAGAAAACAATGTTAGTATTGTTTTGGTGTAGATATTTTAGATACAGTTGAGAAGTGGGTCCTTTTTTCCACCCCAAACCCCTTAAAGAACAAAATCATTATTGAAACTTTACATGTCTGTCATAGGTTTTAAGTCAATTCAATGTAAAACTGCTTCAGATATTGGAGTGGTGAAAATAGGAAAAACAACAACAAATCTCGGATATTGCCTTTGCATGACTGGGTCAATAATTTGAAAAAAAATCTAATTAACACATAGTGTCTTCCCTCTCACTCCTGTTCCCATCTTAGGTCCTTTAATTGCCTGTGAAAACTATCTACACTAAGCAGCTGTGATGTGGAAGGGAGAAATCAGAAACAACACAAATTCAGTACTCCACAGCTACTGAGGTAAGCACGAGGCCTAGTCACCATGCAACGCTAATGAGTCCAATTATTGATTGAAACACAACTGGCTTACAATGCTCCTTTTTGCAGCTCAGTCGCAT
This sequence comes from Manacus vitellinus, assembly GCF_001715985.3. Lineage (NCBI taxonomy): Eukaryota > Metazoa > Chordata > Aves > Passeriformes > Pipridae > Manacus > Manacus vitellinus. The sequence continues at coordinate 49,453,904 of NW_021939396.1, read as the reverse complement.
GGGAAAGCCCCATGCATCTAACCCTCCCCATGCAGCTGCAGTCGTCACCAATTAGGATGACACCTGACAAAGCAAACCCTTCCAGCAATGATCTGTTTTCCATTTACCATGCTACAGTAGTTCTTAACAAAACTTAACCAGAGAAATCAACATCAACATTAGGCAGCCAAGGAAAACTTGCTAAATCATGGTTAACACGCTAATATGGATTGCCCAAGTGATTTCTTAAAACAAATAATTCCATCCTTTGAAATAATTGGATGGGATCTTTCTCAATGGTGAAACAACATACCTCTTTCTCCACTCCAGGGTAAAAATGTATCTTCAAAGGAAAAAAAATACTGGTTACAAATTTTTACCTTGAATAGTACTATTAAAATTATACTATAAAAAATTTCAAGGAAATTTCTGACTGTTAGCACACTGGTGTGGTCCTGTGGTAAACCAGATATGAATGAAGCTCTCTAAGCTCACAAAAATTAGGGTCAATTTCCTTCCCAAGAACTTTTCCTTTGCTCTTACCCTCTGCCTTGGAAGGACTATAGCCCCTGTTTGTGTCTAGTTTCAAGGATCAAGAAGACTTAGCAGACATTCACAAAAACCCCCCGCCCCCCCCCCCCCCCAGTAATCCATATTTTTTAATATATATTACTTTGCATTGCTATATTATACACACTATCCATGTAGGAATATTATACATAACTTGTATGCATGATCTACATTAATTTTTATGCTTTTCCCCCATAAGCCGCCAACCAAGACAATAACAGACCCAGGCACATTCCCACATCAAGGAATAAACATGTAATGTTCTAGGAATAAATTCATTACCTTGGATTGAAACCTACCTGATATTAACTTATACATAAAGGAACCCTCCCCACACACCAGATATGAGGAATGTTCCAGTATCTAGTATTAGTCCTCCAGGGCATAACATCAATTAATACTTGCTTTAATGACACACAAGGATTATCAGGTTATCTCTTAATCATATTTCTCATGTGAAACCAGCAACCTGGTGTGAGTAAAGTTTATCACGACCAGCTTCAGGACCATTCTTTCCCCTTACACCCTCACACAGCTTGCACTTTTGCACCTCTGGTTCCTCGGTCAGGGCCATAACTTGATTAATTTTCCTAATATTGTGCTCTGTAACAAATGGGGGATGCTTTAATTGAACTTTACCTCGTGGTCGTGTTATCTTCTGGTTTTTTAGGCCTTTCCTTTTTTTTTAAGAGTAGATCTCAAAAATCCCTTCAGAGTGCTCTGCCAGAGTGCCCCCATAATGGTTGACACGTACGCCTTATGGTCAGTGAATGGTTTTCTCACTTTCGCGTGCAACTGAATGGTGTGGTTTCAAGTGTAAGTTCGTCTCAGACATTTGAGCTTTCCAGTTCTCATTTTGACTGTCAATTTAAACCTGTGTGGGTCCATCCAATCACCAGAATTAACTCTGTAGATTCAAAGAGTCATCTTTGAATTACAGTCATCTTCCATGACTGTAAATGCCTTAAAACATTTGTTGCAAAATCTGTCAATTAGGAGAAAATAGGTGCTATAAATATTTGATAGAATATGTGCAAGGACATTTACTCATACCTCTGCATGCACTTCCAGTTAATTTCAGGAGGATCTTGAACATTTGGAGACTGGATTACCCCTTTGGCAGAGCTCCTCAAGAGAGCCGTTCCCCAGGAACCATTATAAACCATAAAACTCAGTTTTCTGGATCAAAAATTGCACCACAATGAACAAATATGCAGCTACCATGATACACTCAGCTCAGAGTGAATCATTTCTCACACCAAGAAACCACTGAGGTTTGAAAAGATTGTGGATCACAGGAGAAGGACATTTCTATAAATAATTAGATTAGAACCAACAAATGTTTTACTTGTATTGAAAAATGTGGCTGTTTACGAGATGAGATCTGTGGTTGCTGCTAGAAGAAATGTTCAGAGATAGATTTCAAAAGCAATGTGCACTTTTCAACCTCCTTATGCCATGAGAAAAAGCCCAGGTTGCGGGTTAGAGCAGAAGCCACTCTTAATTACGTAAATAGGCGTTGTTGGGAACACAGCTCCAAATGGGCTTTATGCAGCGAACCCCAAGACAAAAGTAGCCAGAGAAACTGTAATTTTTCAGGTGACATCTAATGCCTTCTGTTAGACACCAGATCAGTAATTATTGGGTCAGAACCACCTTCTGGGGAGTGTGTGTGTGTGTGTGGAGGGGGAAGGGATGGGTCGAACCTCACAGAGGTGGGGTAGTGGTGTACCTCTCATGGTAGGTCCCTGGCGCCCACACAGGGAAGCTCTGGAGTAGCTGTCAGTCACAAACAGCCCAGGAAAACTATGAGACATCACACCTCCTGGAGCCCCTAAGCCAGGGTCAGAATGGCAGGGACAATGAGGACACTGCCCCTCACCCTGGCCTGGAACCCCAGAGTTGCTGGTGGGTCAGAGGTCCCACCTGAAGGGGTTGGCCACAGAGACCAGGGCAGATAAAACCAAAGGCATGTGTTTGCCTCGTGTCATGGCCCTGCCACCTGGATATGTGAGAGCTGATCTCTAGAAAGTTTCAGAGGTAGTTATTTGATCTGTCTCTCCCTGTTTCTCCTTCTCTCTTCTTACTCCCTCTGCTTCTCTTTCTTTCCTCCTTTCTTGATGCTTTGGGTGGCTTGGAGCTGGAGGGATTGGATTTTTACTTAAGTGTTGTGGATTAGTACATACTGAATCAGTATTGTGGTGGAACATTTTGTCTATCTTGTGTAGTGCCTTTTTTTAACCTTTGCCAAGTTTCCTTATTTTCTTCCCTAAAATAATAAAGATACCTCTTGGGAACAAGTCCATGGCTTATTCTCTTAATGCTATTGTGCTGGTTTAAAAGTTAACCAGCAGGGGGAATGAACCCAACTCAAAGGAGAGATTATAAGTCAGAATAACAATTTATTAAAATAATACAGTAAGTACAATAATACAAACAAACAATTGGTCTCAACCCACAAAAACCCAAATGTGTAACCCAGTACCCTGGGGCCTGAACAAAGTGGTGTTCCTTGGGCCCTGTTTGAGTCCAAAGTAAAGGGAGAGGGGAAGAACCTGCTGGTGGGAGAGCTGCTGCAGTCTGGGCAGAACTGGTGATCGCAGTCCAGTGGTGGTCTAAGTCTGGTTGAGAGCGATGAGATGCAGCCGTCCTCTGGATCCCACGAGTGGGTTGAAAAATGTTCCAAAACTCCAAGATTATATATCCTCCAGTTCAGGCAGGAATGTTCAGTGCTCCCCTCAGGGCGGGGAGTTTCACAAAGGGTGTGAGGACAGAAACATCCTCCTATCTCACAGGCCTCTTAACACCTAGTTTATAGCCTGAGGAGTCAGGCTCTATGGGCAGAAGGTGCGAATAGTCTATTGACAACAATAGTCTAGTTTCTGGGAAATGACATGGAAGGCTATAGAATACAGTTTTGGGTTACACCCACCATGATGAACTGATCTCAGCTGTCCTAACTAGGACAGCTATCAAACCCTATATATACATATATTAGAGTAAAACTGTGAGCCAGCAGCTCCAGTGCTGGAGTGTTGCACCTTCTCTTATACTTACTAATGGCCAGACCGAGATGCAGTATCATGGAGTACTGCACAGCAGCCCTGTGTGCTCTCTACCTCCCACTGCAGCACTGGTGAAACCAGGGCTGGACAGGGATGCTCCTCCACCTGGGGAGAGCAGGGTCACAGAGGGAGCCAGGGAGCCCCAAGACTGAGCACGTGTCTCAGCTGAATCCCAGTGGGACATCAGGATGCAGCATCCCTGCCACTCCACATGGCACACGGACAAACGGGGCACTCTGGTCTGGGCTAAGCACACCAGCTGTACAGCACAGGCATGGATGAGCTGTCTCCAGGCTCAAAACATCAGGACCACACAAAGGTGTGAATTATAAGAATGAGCCTGTCCATGCTAACAGAGCATGCCCATAAATCCAGCAGGCAGAGGATACCTCTTTGGTCAGTGATCAGGGCCAGGTACTTAGCTGGTTTAAATCAGCAAACTGGTCGGGCATTTGCAGAGTCATGCAGATTTACAGTGGCTGAAGATGCAGCCCATCATCAACAAGTAACCTCATTCTGAAGTTGTAATTTCAGTTGAAGGAAAACCTGAGTGGTTTATGTGACGATTAGAGTTTCCTTAGGAGTGTGATGGTCACATGAAGCTTTAATTTTCTCTCATATAATGCACATTACATTGCACCTGCCTATCAGACCTGACTGAGCTGTCAGTTGTGCTACTTCATGTACTTTTTGTCCCAGTTCTGACTCTGGTTTCATCTCTCATGCTTCTGCTGTTGCTTTTCCAGTTGAGGATGCAGTGGTGTGCAGTACCACCCAACCTACTTTCCTTCACAGACTCTCCCAGCCACTCTGGGAGAGACCATCTGAGGTCCTAAAGCAGCATACAGAGGTATTCCAGTTAAAGCACAGGTGTGGGCACACCACACAAGTGTGGTCCCCAGGTACTAAGGCAACCTGAAGATCTCATGATACTTACCCAACCTGAGAGATTTTAACTCCACTTTACCTGTAAGATAAACATCTGGGTATGCTGCAGCCAGAGCTTTGTTGCACAACCTTTTTTTTGTTAGAGTAGAAAATCTCACCAAATTGCTTTCTGCTCCTAGACAGAAAGTAAAGCAATCACACTTCAGAGCTCAGGGCTCTCACTTCTTATCCCCACAGTGTTTTCAGCATTGCAATCTAGATATTACTGCCATTACTGTGCTATCCATCTCTCAGTGCACATACACACCTACTCTTGTTCACCCCTTTTTGTACCATCTAGTAACCCCTGATACACTCCATCAGCTTATGACCCAAGAGAGCAAAGAAGAAAAAGATAAGGAGCATCACAAGGATGTTCTATGGGTTTATATTAATTAAGCATAGATTAATCACTTGACTTTAACATTGCAACATTTCTATAATAAGTCTATACTGAATTATTCAGAATATTCTACTTAATAAGCACAATGAGCTCTATACCCACCTGTGAAATATAAGAAAGCAGGTGTGCAGACCTACTTCAGATACCTTTGGTGAGGCAACAAGCTTCATCTGGGATCACTAATCTTCTGACCACCCACAGCTGGAGGAAGTGATGATGTGCCTCTCTTGAGAGATTTGATAGTTATTGTTTCTATCTCAACTCTGTTGGTTCTCAAAGTTTAGGAGCACTCTAGGGAAAAGCTATGCCCTGAGCACTGAGAAGAAGAGATTGCCAGGCAAAGGTACTATGGTAGTGGGCTTGGAGGACCTGTGGCTAGGGGGGCTGTTCTGCCCTGTGGGGTTAGTTGGATTTTTGAGGGGCACTTCTCCCTTCCTGTGACCTGGGCTGACTCCCTTCTTCTGGTTACTCCCCTTATTTTCTTACCTTTCATTAGGTTTTATCTCTTTTTAATGCTCCTTTTCTAAGTAAGTCCTGGACCAAAATTTAAATTTTTTTTAAAAATCCGATACTTGAGTGTCATAACTCTATTTGTTTTGCTTCTATCTTACTATTTTTACCTGTTTTCTCTGCTGTTCTCATGCATTCAGAACCCAAGAGCCTCCCAAGGATAATGGTCAACTTCTTTGTGTATTATTGGAACAGTGACTTCCTATTAGAAGCCCTCAGGCACTGTTCTAACATTTACAAATGGTAAGGATGTTATTTCATGTACTTTGTGACTTGTTACTGTTATCACTTACATGACTAATGACTACTTGATCGGTGGTTAATTGAGTAACATTTGAAGTTGTTTCCTCTTGCCGTGTTTGTAAAACATTAGAAATATGAATTCATCTGAATTACTCCAAACCCTAGACTGCAGAAGTCAGGTTTATATCAACTTACACAAGCAGGAAATTCTCAGATAGAATTATTATGCAATAATCCAATATGAAAAAATCCTAGACTGAAATTGTCGTCTAAATGTTTGCTACCTGTTCTAGAAATGTGGAATTACGGTATACAGTAAAGTAATTTATTGTGTCCTGGTCCATAAGGTTTCCAAAGTATGATGGGAATCCTCACAGGAAACGGTGACACACACAAGAGAATTTTTATTTGAGTGTTTCTGCGTTACTGGCAATTACAGAAACAAATGTTAAAATTCCAAAGAGCAAAATGTTTTTCAATGAAATATCTATTTGATATATGAATTGTCACATATTCAAATAGAGGATTAGAAAGGCACAGAAGGGCTGCATTGTGGGTTTGGTTTTGTGATGGATTTTGTTACATATTGAAAAGAACCCAGGTAACATCAGAACTGAGAACTGATACTTTCTCCAAGATTTTCCTCTCAGTGCCTAAACAAACACAGAATACTTGCTCTTTGGAAGGTAAAACTCCAAATCAGCAGCTGTGAAAGATTTGGTTTTTAGGGAGCTTTAGTGTTTTGTCACCTGTTTGCTTTTCCAGGTGTCTATGTAATGATTTGGAGATAATACCAGCAGCAGGGTGATGGACCAGACCAGACTAGACTAACCGAGTTACTGGGGCAACTTCTGTTCCCTCATCTCACGTAGGTGAATGAGGAGAAAAAGACATGCCTGAGCAATGGGTAGGAAAGTGAGAGTGTAACTTTTTGATGCTGCAGCCTGCTATGGTGACAGGTGAGAGATTGCACTGCCTCGCAAGACCTGTTGGATGTGCATTTAGGATGTTCTTCATACTGCAAATCATAAAGGTATATGCATCCTTTTCATAAAGTACCTATTGACATCAGGTAGCACTTGCTACCAAACATCTTGATATACTGTAGTGCATACCCTCCCCTGTGTTCTGACTTATATTGCTACAATTGATTCCTGCTAATGATATTTTTGGTCCTGTACAAATAACATAGTATGTTCTTGCTTCCTCTTTCTTGAAGTTCTAACCGGCTTTAATCACAACAAGCTCTGCATCAGAAATAAGAGTTGCTGATATTAAACAGAAGCAGTGGAAGCCCTAGAAGTGAAACACTTGCTTCCCTGTGTAATGGAATGTTATGATAACCTGGGAGAGGGAACACTCACAGTGGCAAAGAAAAAGAATGACTCCAGCCAAAATAGCCTTAGCTCTTTAGTGTCTGTCAGTGTCTTCTCTGCTGAAGTAGGGAGAATGCCTGTTTCAAAAAATAGATGGCACAATATGGTCCTTGAAGCTCTTGGTGGCAGTGAAGTGTCACAAATATTTCAGTGTAGAAACTACGATTGGATTCTATATGTTAAGAGCAGAGTCTGAGAATGTGTAACTTGAATCACCCTGTGCTGGCTAGAGGCTCCATCTGTTATTCTTATGCATTATTTACACCAACTGCCTTTAAATATCACACTGGGGATTTGTCTGTGGATTGTCTGTTGAGTTTGTGTTTAGATATAAGGTTCAATAACTAAGATTACCAAAAGCAAAATATATGTTATGCTGTAATCCCTTCAGTTTTGCTGTATGCAGTTGCAGCCCCTCACCTCTCTGTACACCTTTCCGGATTAGTGCTTAAGCTGCTGAAATGTATGTGATATAATTCATAGCATGATCCTTTGAGAGGAGGAACACTACCTTTTCCCCCCCCTTTCTCACTAAGGATGTAAATGATGGAGTACCTCTGTTTTTCTAAAAAAAATGTTAATGCCATATAATTCAGAGTATGCACACGCTGTGATCAGCTTTGTGCTTCTCAAAGGAAGTGTCAAGGTGCTTGTCTAAGTATCTCTCCAACAGCCTAGTGAGGGAAGGCAGAAAAGGTGTGGGGCTTTGGCTGCAAACGGGCCAGCAGGTAGTTACCTGCCATGCATTGCTGGCTGCAACTTGATAAATGCTCCAATTTCCATTTTCCTTGTCCTGATAGCTGCTGCTGACAGCTAATTAAAGGTATGGAGCTGCTTAGTCTGCAAGTGTTTGCCGAAACTGAAGTGAAAGGAAGTGGAAGTTTCATCTGGAGAGATTAAAGGGGAGAAAAGCTTTTATGAAGATAGATGAAGTCAAAAGAAAATGTGTTTACAGAAAGCTTGTAAAATGTTGTTTTCAAAAAGGTAGTATTTTGATCTGACTATAATAAAGATTTCCAGTTTGTCTTTATTAGAGAAAGAGGCTTCCTACTCTCTTCCCTCTCCAAGAGGGAAGTGTCTTAGTGCTGCTGAACAAGTTCAGTTTGTTGCGACATACGTCTTGCATTTATCACTTGGCGTGCTTTGCTCAAAAAGTAATTATTACTTAAATTACCCTGACCCAAACGAGACAATTCATTGCTTCTATTGGCTAGTGTTGTGTGACTTTTTTTTAATGGGTTTCTGAGTCGCTTCAGATGCTTCTATGCTTGTTTCATCTGTTACATCTAACCCAGGAATTAAGGGTGGTGTTCTCCACAGCCTATGGCAGTGCAGATGATTTTCCTTCTACACATTACCATACTGCTGAACATACCTTACTGACCTTTTCCTCTCTCTTCAAGGTTGGCATAGGGCAATAAATAGTTACTGGCTCAACCACCATTCTTTACTTATTTGGAGAAGACAATTTTGAGGATGTTGCCACAGTAGTCAGTGAGCTTATGTGATCTAAATGTTGTAGTGGTGAGGATTGTGTCTCTTAATGCCCTTCTAGGCATGCCTAAGGTGTCTGTTTACAGAGGCACTTGGACTTGTTCATATGTTATACTATTAGCAGTTCCTGCTGTTTGCTTCCAAAGGACCACTGCCTGAACCTACCGGCTCTTTTCTGCATCCAGGTACACTGCTGCTTCTACTTGCATCAGATCAGGGCAGTTGTAAGCTTACAAGCTAAAGAATAAGCAGGAGTGATGGGGCTCACATGCAGGTACATTTCCATTGGAAAAACCACAGTTAATAATTGGTTGTCTTTTTATTTCCACTTACCATTCCCCTTGCTTTTGCTGCCTCCTGTCCAGAGGGAAAGGAGCACTTTGTGTTCAGGTGAACATTTTCTTTACTAAATATTTCAGAGAAGCTGTAAAGCTCCATACTGCCAGCAGGGTTTACCCTCTTGGGGCAGCTGAAGTGCCTGTTTCTCACACATGTCTGCCAGCCAGCAAAGCATAGTCAAATCCTGCCCAGTAAATTTGATACCACAGGGCAGCATAGCAGAAGCTGACACAATCACAAGAGTTGCTGGCTTAATCAGACCTCTGCTAGACTGAGCAGTTTTGCTGGAAAGCAAAAGTGTGTTCCTAGAAAAACCTTACTATAAGAAAAGCTGTGTGGCAGTCAAAGTCTGGTCACCCCAAATCCCTTTTGTTCCTCAGCAGAATACACTGCCTTTTCTACCCTGTCGCGTACTCCTCTTGGGCTGAAGGAAATATAGCTGGGGATCTGCCAGTGGGCTGGTGCAAGTGCAGGGGTGACAAAGATAATGCCAAAATAAACACATGTTATCCCCCTGTCCCAAGTGATGTAGAAAGCCAAAAGACCTGTGCAGAAGATGGGCAGCACTGTCCATTGTGGAGTTAGCCGTGGCAGACAGAGCGGCACTGAGGTCAGTGGGGACAGGCAGGCTCTGCCAATGTGCAGCTCCATGGGAGTGGGAGCAGCTGCCTGACTGGTGGGCAAGAAGCTATCTTCATTGTCAGCGTGGTGTTGTTAACATGGGAAACAACTTCTTTTATATGAGGATAGCATCAAACTGTGAGAAGAGGACAATGCTTGCCTGGTGGTGCCTCTGGCAGCTGACCATGGCACTGCCTGCTCAAGAGACAGCAGTGACCCCAGAGAAAAAACCCCAGGGGCTGAGCCGAGAAAGTGAGCGTTGTCCAATGTGGGTTCACTTTGAGTACAGCTGTGATATAACAGGGAAAATATTCTTTCCCTGGTGACTCCCCTCCCTTACCCCTCCCAAGTGTGAAGGGAAGGATTTGGCATTGCAGGGATTTAGAGAACAAGGCTTTCCGCGAAGTTATATTATATCTTCAAAGAATTGCAATGATTAGAAAGAAAACTTGGTACATAAAGGTATTAAATGTTACTTTTAATTCTGAAAAACAGTCTGATTTGGCTGAATATTTGTTTCTATTTTAGTCTCATTGGGACTGGATTGCTTTGATAAATAGAAACAATTAGCAGAGTTAAAGTGCGCTGGTATGTGCTTGGGTGGTTTTGTTTGTTTTGTTAGTTTTTTTGGTTTTTATTGTTATTTTTTTTACATGTACCTGGTAAACTGACAATATTTCAATGATGTTCTGCTTGCAGTTTGTTTTCAGGAACCTTATTAGTAGCAAATCAAACTAACAGATATTTCTAAGCATGCTGGTGTTATAGCTTATCTTGAGGTAAGTGTTGGACCTGTATGTGTCCTAGAGATAGCCTGGCATGGTAAAAGGAATATTTGAGCCAAACGGCTATGTTCTAACAATTGGGGAGCATAGCATTTCTCATCTACCTCTTCCCTCTTAAATAACTGTGTCCCTCATAGCAATTGCTCCAGTTCTGTTCTGTGAACTGTGACAATGTAGTTAATGGAAGTTAAAAAGGGAGCTATAGGATAACATACAGCTTTGAGCACTTATAATAAACAGAATTAAATAGTAAGACCAGAAAATTATATTCCTGCTCACAATGAGTAGCATCCTCTTTCTGTTCTAGCCTCATTAGAGAGAAAGGGACCACAGAGACTCAAGTTCTATTTAATATGAATGAATCTATCAACACTCTGGTCTGGGATTAAAAGCAGAATTAAGTTTTAATGGAGCATAAACACTTTAAGCATTTTCCGTTTGTTCCTTTCTTGAAGAAAAAGACATAGGTGCTCAATGCAAAAGTGGGACTGGGCAACACACAGTGCGAGTGAGGGGAAGATGATTTAGGTAAGCGAATGAATTTTCAAATAGAAGGAGCAGAGATGGATGACAAGAGAAATTAAACAAATAGCATGTAATTAATTCTCACAATTTTACCTAATGCTTTGTGACATGACTGTCACTAACATTGTCAGAAGCTATAAGTGAAATGGGATTGAAAAAATTTCCAGGCAGCAGTAATCTCAATGTGTTGGAAGAATGTTTTTCTAAGATGGATGTCCCTGATTATATACAGCTCAAGTAGACATGAAAGAGCAGCTTAAAAAGCTTAAATTCTGTATTGACTTTCATCTTAGACTGCCGTTCTCACTCCAACTAGCAATATATAACCCATATGACATTAAAAAAAATTATTTACTTTGATGTGACTGCCCTCCAGGGCACTGTCTATAATTGTAAAAAAGGTCATTGATGCATCTGATTATGCAATTTTACTGATTCATTTATATTTATGTCATTGGGGTTTTTTTCACCATTTGAAAGCATTTGTTTTCCCTGCTAATGCACCTGAGATTGATGTAGGCAATTGTGTTCCCTTGTAGGAGAATAAATCCTACTTTCTAGTTCACAAGTGCAGCAGGAGAAAACCACAGAGATGTTCACTTTCTATTTTAAAAGTCTTCCCCAGCAGGATACATACTAAGAATTAATACTGAGTAAGAATTAATGTTGTGTTAACCTTTCTCTTTTTTATATCTTATCGCTTGGTTTTAGGTACAGTAAAGTCTTTGTTTGTTAAGGCAATGGTAAATGGAATGATACTCAGACACTACACTTAAAATGAGAGCTACATAGCACTTTTCATTCCAAGATATTTTTCTTGGATACTTATCATTTTCCTAGTTCTTAATTTTTCAAGTTAATATCTTACTCCCCAGATTTCCTATGCTTGCAATGACTTCAGTTAATTCAAGAAATGACAGCACCATGTTAGCTGAAGACGAAGCTAAGGGAACAATATATGGGGAGGGTTTTTTGTTTGTGTGTGGATTTTTTGAGAGTGTGTGAGTTTTGTGGCATTTGGTTGTTTGTTGTTGTTGTTTTTTTAATTGATGGGCTATCAATCTCTTTAAGATGATTCTGTGCTTGTGACTTGATGCAGGGATTTAAAATCTGTCAGCTTGTGGCCTTCAAAAGTAAAGCAAGGGTTTTGCTTTTGCCAGGGTTTGCTAAACACCTGAGGGAGAAAAAATCAATTTATATATCCCAGGATATTTGTTAATTTATGAACACATCCTGAATCCTTGGAATATTCTGCCTGCAGGCAGCAATAGTCACTGTATCTCCCCTTCCACTCTCTACACACTCATCAATTGTGTACATGACTACATGCATCTTAAGAACTTTGCGGCTGAGGACCTGTTGTGACTGTCTACAGAACAGAGATTGATTTGTGGTTTGTTTTTTGGATTTCCTCCCCAGCCTCACTATATTTAGCTAATGCTCAGCTGGGATGAAGTTGCTAAAATCCAGTGGGTTGCAGGGGGGATGTGAGCAGTAAGGAGCAGATGTGAAGTGCAATAAGCAGTGGAAAAGAGCTGAGAGCAGAAAGAAAGAATCAGGGGTTGGTGTAGGACCAGAAAGGAGGAAGGGGAGAAGATTGAGGCTTGAGTTGTATCACAGAAGAATAGTTAAGGAACTTCCTAAGCAAATAGGTTGGTGATGCACCTTTCCCATCTTAGCTTTAAGCAGCAAGTAAGTGGGACAAGGAACAGGGAGCATGGAGGAGTAGAGGGAACTGTACAGGGACTGGTGGCTGTGCACCCAGAGCAAAGCAAACACACTGAAGATGGTGTTGCAAATACAACAGCAGGCAGATATTTGGAAGATCTTGCCAATGGAAACAATGAATATGAAGATCCAGTCAGAAGTGGAGTTTAGATCATAGAATCATAGAATCAGCCGGGTTGGAAGGGACCTCTGAGATCATCAAGTCCAACCCTTGATCCACTACTGCTGCAGTTACTAGACCATGGCACTAAGTGCCACATCCAGTCTCATCTTAAAAACCTCCAGGGATGGGGAATCCACCACTTTCCTGGGCAGCCCATTCCAATCCTTATTGCACAGGCCTTACAAATTTTTCCAGTTGGATTTTTACCAAGGATTAACTAGTCCCCATGACTGCAGACACAGTTGGACATCTTCACATTGGATTTGTAGACTCTTTGTTAAACTTTCAAGCAAATAATACCCCATCTGATGATGTTGAGTCCCTAGTTGGCTGTGTTGGCTATTTCCTGTGACTGGTTTACAGGAAAATATTTTTGTAGAGAAGATATGGCTCATTTGGCATAAGCTAAAAGATTATTAATATTAGGCTCTGGGCCCAGACTTGCTGAGTGTCTGAACATCTTGGCTATTTGTATGATAAATCAAGACTATCCAATCCCTAGTCATGCAATGGTCTGAACTGTTTAGTAGATGTGTTTTAGAAGTCAGTGTAAGAATTTGGTATAGGAGTAAATATGAAATGCTATTAGCCTAGGCTTTAATTACTCTATTTTGTTTGTATAAGCCAATAAGTAGACCACAAGTTATGGGATCTGAATTTGAAGTAAGATATAACATTTATAGAAAAAGCTTTTTTGAAGATTCTTCATCAGCTAGTGCTAATTATAAGATAGAGCAAACCTAGGAAATGTATTTGCAAGGGTGTTGAGTGACTTCGTGTGTTAAATGAGAATATGTACTAGATTCAAATTTGATTTGTGATTAGAAAATGCCTTCGCCACATCTACACTTACTGTTGGCTCAAGCACTTGAATCTAGATATGTATGAGAGAAAGCAGCTTTTTCTGGACCCAACTTATGTGGAGTGAGTTACACAACTACCTGGAGAGAGTTATTGTGATTTAGTCTAGTGGGAAATAGCTGATTGTGCATTTTGTTTCTCTTCCTAGCCTTGCTAACTTGGATCACTGCAGAAAAACTTGTATTGCAACTCTTAATTACTAATTATTTCTTATGTTCTGGCTTGAATGACTTGTACAAGAGGAGTCCAATTTGCTTACTTTAATCCTTGATCTTGGAAGGTTGTCAGAAATTCTCACAAACTCTTGCAAAACAGAAGTCTTCATCCAACAGAGATTGGTATCTGAAAGAGGCAGTAGGGTTAGAAGTGAAAATTCTGGCTGACATGTTACTTTCAGGACTTTCAGCATCTCCCTTTAACAGACAGCTATTCAGTAAACTGCAAATGTTAGTGGGCGCATCTGGTTGGGAGATTAGTGGTCAGCCAGAGAAGAGGGCGTAAAAACTGCGCACTTGTGTGTTAAGAGTGTTGCCTCTCTGCTTTTCCCTTCAAAGTGGCAGAGAGATGTGGCTGTCACAGCTATTGGAAGTGACTCAGATGGCCTGGAAAGGGCAGTCTCTAACTTTTGAGGTTAACATCACTGTTTGAAATTCTATGTCTGTTCTAATCTTTGACCTAATGCTTCTGATTTACCAAGTTCACAATAAGCTGCAGAGTTTTAATGGGAGTTACTCTGAGGAGGCTGTGCAGTGGTGGCAGAGCCCTGGTGATTTCAGGAAGGTGACAAAAAGAGGAATGAAAACTCCTGACCAGTTCAAGACCATTCAGAGAACCAGGCTGTGGCCATTCAAAAATCACCACAGGAATAATGAAAGGACCCAATTCATAGCAGCAAGTGGGACAATTCTCAGTAGGAGCCCTTTGAGGATGGAAGAAAGATGCACCAAATGAAACCATCCCCTGATGAACCACTAATATCACATTACTGGTTACAGTAGTAAAAAAGATTAAACTGAAACTTTATCTAGACTCTGGGCCAGTTTCTGAGGTGATGAAAAGCAACTGAGCAAATACCTAAATTAGAAGCCAAAGAGAACTTTTTAGCTTGACTTGCACCAAATTTTCAATGACCATATTCATTAAATAGAAATCCCTCCAGGTTTAGGAAAGTGGGAATGTTTATATTACATAAAAATGAAAGCCCAGCAAGAATTGTTTTATACTCCATGTTTTTCAGTGACAGACCAATGCTGAGAGTTGTAAAATAGCTGAATATATTTCTTGGGGAAACTACATAAGTGTGCAAGTTCTAGCTGCTATGGATCATTAGAAAGAAGTTAGTTAGAAGAAGATGTATCCAAATTGCTGGTGAGTCTATTCTTAGTTCATGTATTCTGGGTAAAAACTGATTAGTACCTGTCTTCTGGGTATCACTTACCTAAAAACTGAAACTTAACTGCAGGAGACTAGAGGTGACTAAAACTTTCCCATATTCTCCATGCCATCAAGGGATATGAAGGGGTGGAGGTAGGCACAATACAAACTAGTGGGCCCTGATCTGCTGGAGCTGCCCCACTCTTGCTGTATGGCTGGCAGCAAAACATGACTTACTGGTGCAGCAGAGCACATCACTAACATCTGCCAGGTGACTTGATGGGGTTTTTTTCTGCTTCTTCTCTTAAGTAAGAGCTTAGGGGAAATTTTATTCCTTGGGCAGCCATGGTGCTTCTTGCTTTGAAGGGAAGACAAAGAGTGGTTTGCATCTGTAGGGCTGCTGTGTGAGTATGTGGACTTGGGGTCAAATTGGACAAAGTACTGCAAGGTCTGTGATTTATTTTTTTTTTAAGTTTGTGGTGATCATTGAGTTTGATAACTGGATGCTTAAAACAAAGTGTTGGGCAAAAGCATGTTATAGTTTTACTATGAAGAGTTGTCTAGTCCTTGGAGGGTATGAGATCAAATTTATTGACACCTGGCTCTTTAAAATTTTGAATAAGAGAGCAGCAGCTTCCCAGAGGAGGGAGTTTGGCTGACATGGCAAACAACACCCCTCTTCGCCACCTCACATATCTAGATGTTTTGTTATGGGAACTTCTTTGTGGGCTTCTTGCCAAGGACAGTGTCCAAGAACTCTGGTGTGAGATTGCTGAGGCCAAAACAGTGACATGATCTGACTTGTACTGGACTTCATCTTGCTGTGGAAAGACTGGCCAGTCCTCCAGCAGCGATATGGCCTAGAAGAACCACAAAAAGTGAGGCAGATGTAAACCTGAACTTTGAGGCAATAAGATGTTCCAGTGTCAAAGATGGTTAAATTAGAATTATCCTTTAACACTTGTTAGAACTGGAGGAAGATAACCAGCTTCAGTTTTAGAGAGCTTTCTGTCACCACTGACACAAGTGTTTTGCTGTATCTAGTCAGCCCTTACTGAAATGAAAGGTGCATCAGTTGTGCTCCCTGACAGCCACACAAGCTTTCCCAAACTCTGTGCTTGCTTGGGGGCATATGCTGAGGGATAGAGTTTGAAAAGAAAGTGGAGCTTGGGTTGACTGCTGACCACATCTGTGATGAAAGCAAAACCTGTACTTGACAATGGCCCTTCTCCAAGAAACAAGAAAAAAATCCACAGCTCTAAAAGGATAAAAATATCTTTAGGTCCCCAGTAGCTCTAAGAGAACAGTTGCTTCACAGCATGTTAATCTTTTACACAGTCATTCAAGAGTCTTGAATAGATTTTTATTGTTTTGAAGAACAGTGTGAGGCAGGTAAATTTTTGTGGGCTTTAAAAAAAGTTATGTAAATGTATGCTATGGGAAGACTTGTATGAAGTGTTATTTATATACTTGGGAGACTATTTGATAAGACATTATTGTCATTTGCTCTGTGATTCTAGACACTCTGTAAAGCCCTTAATGTCATACATTAAACACAAATAGAGATGCAGTAGAACAGGGGAATGATTCATAAGAATAGCACTGTGCTTTGCTGCTGTTTTTCTGCTCGTGCTTTGTAGGGAAGCTACAGTGAAAAGCAAACCTGCAGCTTAAAAAGGCTTTTCAGGTCTTAAATTACAAAAACCTATCTGTTGGCTTGCCTGACTGCTTCTGAGCTTTAAGCTATCCAGTTTCCCTCAGATGACCTAACCTATGCCCAGTGGATCTTCCATTAGCCTGATACAGTTTGGTCCCTGCAAAACAAACTTGCAGGCAGAGAGCAAGAGTGACTGTTCCCAATGCTCAGGACTCCCAAAACAGCAGGGAAGTTGGTGAAATGTCATATGCAGTTTGTGTGAGAGGGAGAATTGTGCTGGAGTCTGCTTAAAAAAAACCCAACAAAACAACAACAAAAACCAAAACAAAACACAACATACCCTTCAGTTAGAGACTACAGTGCCCAATCCAGCCTTCAGCCAGCTAGTTTTCTTGGGAGAGGAAGGTGCCACATGAAAGTTCTGTTGTATGTCCACCCAGTGGCAGAAATTGGGTGAGCAGCCTTTTCTGCCCCCTATACATGGGTGCCTGAAGCAAGTGTAGATCGGTCTGGAGGTTTATGGAGGCTGAGAGCTCCTGTCTGACAGCATGATCCAAAGCTTGGGAGAAAGGAGAGCCTCTTTTTGCTGCTGCCTCCAAAGTGTCTGAAACTGTCCCCTGTATGGTTACTGGAGGAGGAAATATATAGTGTTATCTATATGTAGAGATGGTCATAAGAGACTATTCTGGTCATCTACTCTTTGTTGGGGTTTTTTTATATTATGAATCTCAGGGTTTTTTCTTTCCTACATTAGATTGAGTTTTCTCTTTAAATATTTGATCTTTAAAAGCTCCAGTCTCTGTTGAGTCTACCACCTACCAGATAAGCTCTTTCAATGTCTAATTATTCTCACAGCTAAGAAAAATCATCTTATTCCAAGGTTGAATTAGTATAGCTGTTTCTCTTTTGGGGTTTGTTTTCATGATTTCCTCTTCTTTCAGATGATATTTTTTTCTCTAAATCTTTGCTACTAGATTAAAATAGCATGAACAAATCTGAAAGATACAGGTATATTTAAAACTTTGTTTTTATTTTCAAAATTGTGTTGCTTATTAGAAGAGGTTTTTATTTAAAAAAAACTGGAAGGAAGGGAATGTTAAAGACTAAATAATAAACCTGCTCTCAGTGATTGAATCTGAAACTTTTGGATTAACAAATCTCCACCACTTGCTTACAACTGCTTTCTGTTTGTTTTTGTTGCTTCTTGAACATGTCTATCCACAACATATTTATCAGTTCTTGACCAGGTTTTCCAACGCCTTGTCTTTCACAACATGTGTTGTATTTTGATTCAAACATGTATCTCAGCACTCTTTGGAATGAACTATTTAGCTGCAATTCCTTTAAATGTGACAGAACCTTTGCCCTCAAAGGATGCAGAACAGCCACACTGAGTCAGACCAGAGGTTCATCTAGCCCAACAGTTTCTTTCCAGGCATGTTTGAAACAGATGCTTTTGGGAAGATGATTTAAAAAAAAACCACTCAAACTGATCTCCCTCTTGGCTGTTCCCCAAACTGCCAAAGCAAGTCGGCATAGATGCCAAAGCAGGAAGGCCTTTAGACAAATAGAATTTGGACGTAATTTTTGCTGCTAGGTCAGGCATGAGGTTATTTCATGGGTGGGCACATCCAGAACCACACAATACTATTTAGTCTGAACTAATCTGCATGGTGATCACCTTAGGCCTTGTGAACCCACAATGTGTGAATTGAAGGAGTTCATGAACAAAATGCATGAAAAAAATTGTTTGGTTTTGTTTTTTTTTTCTTTGTACAGACAAAATAAAGCTAAGTACATAAACAAGTTATCCGCTTTTAAAAGGAGAAAAATACAAGGGAAAAAGAGAGTAGTTAGTAATGGTAAAGGGGAAGAGAAGAACTGGAGGACGAAAATGGAGTTTTTTGAAAGTCTTACGCTTGCATGTTTTATTGACTTCATTTGTTTTCTCAATGGAGGAAGATGATGATGTAAGGAGGCAAAATATTTCCTGGCTACTGATTCTATGTATAATTGTAGCTACAGACCTTTTTAGAAGTTTTAGCCATTTTGTTTTGAGCTTACTGGTATAAAATAAAAATTATTATTCCAGGACATATCCCTTTCTTACATTTAGGTTAACCAAGTTTCTCTCTTTGTAGTGTGAACTGGACTTGCCTCTCCGCAGTATGGACAAGGCATAAAAGGTATATGATTTTGTGGGAATAAAAACCCCACACTTTTTACAAACTTCCTGCCATCACTGAAGAGCCGTGCATATAAATTTATTCATGCTAGTACCCCACAGCAATTGGGTTTCAAACAGGCCTATGACACACCTACAGGTGTCAGGACTGTTGAAAAAGGGGAGAGTAAGTTGTGAAAAGGCAGGAGGGGAAATAAAATGCAAATTGTTTATGCTGTCTAAATTATGCACCAGAGAACTCTGAACAGACCCAGACAAAAACACAAAATGAATGATGACTAAGCACAAAATCATTTTTATTGCCCAAAATATAGTCTGGAATCATCAGACTTTTTAAATGAGTTTTGTGTTGTTCATTAGGTAGGTCTGAGCTATAAAACCAAATTTTGTTCTTTGAAGACAAAGCTGGAATTTCCTCTGTTCTGATGATGGAGGGCAAAAAAGTCGTGTAGTTGAGAGCCAGATGCCAACACTAGCAGGGGTCTGAAATGAGAATGGGAACAGCTTTTACTGAGCAGAAGCCATAATGCCATACTGCAGCAAAACATAGTTTAGTGCTTCAGCAAACCCCTATTTATAGAAACCATCAGCACACAGCTATGGTCACACATCTAAAGGTTGCCTTTCACCCCCTTGTAAATATTTTTTAAACAAGACAGAGGGGTGGGAGATGGGAGAAAGCTCAGATGATGTTTAAATTTTTACAGCACTGGAATTTCAGTACCTGCTGTAGAGCATCTAGTCTTTACCTCTTAAATTGAAATACCAAAACTCGCTCTTCTGAAGCTCTTGCCAGTTTTCACGCCTCCCTCCCACCCCCACAGCCTCACCACTACCGTCAGCATTTGCTATGCCATTTTGCTTCATTGCTCACTTACTAAATATAAGTATGAGATTTTTCTTTCTTCTGAAAGCTCTGCTGTGCCATAAGCACTAAATTTTGACAACTCCCCCAGCCCAAATCACTGAAAGCTATGGATTGCCCACAAAGGGGCATGAGTCCATTTTAGGTGAAATCTTGTCTTCCACAGCCAAGAAAGCTCTTCTCTCTGCCCATGCATGGTGCCATTTAACAGTGGTGACCCCTCAAATCCAACAGAGCCTTCCCTTCAGCTGTTGAAGAAAGCTTGTACTCCAGGCTTGGATATTCTTGTTCATTAGTAGCCAGTTTGCTTTTGAGGCAGACCTGAAGTTCAGTCAGTCTCTAAGTTTTGCTGGAGAAACAGGTAGCTTTATGTCCAGCTCATACTCAGCACTACAGCAGTCAGTGGTGTTGCTGCTATTTCTGTCCTTCTCTTCTCTGGGAAACAGGAGACCTGGACCTAAGCCCCTTCTCTTCTGAGATCCACAGCTCTGAGCTTCAACATGCTGCCCCTGTTACCAGGCTAGAGACCTGGTTGTGCACCCAAAGGAAGATGAGCTACCAGCTTGAGCAGACCTCAGATGAGTAAGCAGTGGGACAACTGCGTGGAAGTGGAGCTGCTGTGAGGATGATATGCTGGAGTACAGCTGTCTTTCAAGGTTGGTTTGATTCATGGACATGTACAGCAAAAGACTGCACTGGGAGCAGGGACTGCAGACAAAGTGGATTGTAGGATGGAATAATAGAGGCTGGGAGGGACTTCAGCAGATCTCTGGTCTAGCCTTCTTCTCAAGCAGAGTCAGCTGTGTGATCAGATCATATTACTCTGGTATTTCTGGTCTTAAAAACCTCAAGATATATCCTGCACAACCTCCCTTGCCAATCTGAATCAGTGTACAGCTGTTCTCGGGGTGAAAAGTTTCTCTTTGCATCCTGTCTGTGCCTCTCATTCTCTTTTTGCCCAGTGTCTTTTCTCTGTGCACTGCTGTGGTAAGCATGCCTCTATTTACTGGGTAACCTCATAGGTACTGAGATTCTGCTGTTAGATGTGCTTGGAGCTGTCTTTTCTTCAGGTTGAACAAGCCTTGGTCCTTCAACCTGTCTCCAGGTGTTTTAGCTCTGACTAACCCAGTGGTCCTCTACTGAGCTCATTCAGTTTAACAATGTCTTTCCTGTGTTGGGGGACCCAAAATCTGTGCACAATATTCTAAACACAATATAAGAAAATACTTATCCAAGAGGGACCATCCCCTCTCTTGATCTGCTGACTGTGCCTCTGATAATATAGGATTGCTATATAACCTTCCACGCTGTCAGGGCATGCTGCTGGCTTGCATTCAGCTTGCTGTCCTTCATGACCTCTAGGGCCTTTCAGAAGATGTGCTCCACAGGCAGTGACTGAAGGACTCTGGAGTACTCTTGAAATGCCCTTATGTCTTCATTGCCTGTATGGAAAATTGACTTACCTTTTCTCTGAAGGAAGCTCTGTAAATCTAGCCATGTTTACCTTACTGGTCTTTGTTCAAGACCAGTGCTGTGTCATCTGGAGATGTTAATTCAGTAAAATATAAGCTGCCTTGATAGTTGTTAATGATGCAATTCCCTGTTAACATTTTCAGAAGTACTTAAAGATTTAATAGGAAAGAAAATAATTATCCCAAATTCTATTTGTATTACAAACCAATGTAATTTATGCAAGTACTCCAGTATAAATAGATGCAGGGGATTACATCAGAACATGCATGCACATAAAAATTTGCTTGATTACCAGTGCTCCTGATAATAGCAACTGCCAGTGTGGTGTCAGACTGCTTAGTCACAGGAACAGATAACCATGTACTTTTCTGCTTTCACCCCTGTCCTTGGCATGTACACAACAATAAACAATTGAGGCAGCACGGCTGCTCTTGTATCTGATTGCAGCTCATGCTTTCTTTCTTGTGTTGTCCATCACCTTTCAATGTCATCTCCTTTTTTTTTCTTATTTCTCTACCCCTTTTTTAGCTGTTCCTAGATGTGCTTTTTTCTAAAGATGAGCTGCTTCTCTGAGATAAATATACCGTACTCTCACAGAGAGACAGATCATCTTCTCAGTCTCTACTTCCAATTCTGAAATGTTGAGATTGGAGGTTATTGCCAAATTGTCAGGACAGATCAGCAGTGAGGGCTTATCCAAAGGTCACTGTTTAAAACTCGGGATATTTCAAAAGAGTGGATTCAGTATAGTCTGCAAAATAGTTGTTTACTTGCTTTTTTTGCTAGCAAACACAAAGGCCTGATCCTGTAGCTCTGAGAATGACCTTACTGGCCTCAATGGGACTGTTGTGTGACAGGGATTGCAGGATCAAATTCTCCAGGTTATTTGATAAATGATGCACGTCCATGGGGAAATTGGTTGGTTTAGACATTCATGAATGTCTGCATTTTGAAAAAGCAAAATTTTGCTTACAGCTTCCAAAGTAAAAGACCAAATTTCCTGTCTACTTCTAAAAATATAACATTGTCTCAATGTCGAGATGCCAATCTGAAACAACTCATACAATAGGATCTAATTTACAGTAAGGAATCATTATCTTCTAGCATCATAGTTGGCTGCAAATAATGAAGTAAAACTGTATGGTACTTAAACAGAGGGAAATGTTCACATTTAATACAAAAAGTAAATTGGTGAGACAACATTCACAGTGGTGGTCTATCTGTTTTCCCTCTGCTTCGTCCCCCACCTTTAATTTCAAGGATGAAGCAGTGTGGGCTACAGCAGTAAGAAAAATACAGGTTTCTTTCTCTGCTCAACTTCAAATAGCAGGAGACAAGTCTGTACTGGTTCTCTCACAACCAAGTATTGCAGTGCCAGGACAGGAGGTCACCACATTCTGTAGCCTGCAAAAGATGTGCAAAACATGGAAAGGTGGACTAACTTACTGGCCTTGATTTAAAAATTTGTAATCAACAGGGCTGGAATGCTAAGTGTCTTCCTATTACATGTTTCTGCAAACAAGCAAGGTAAAAAGTTGTAAAATCTGCATTTCAGTTACAGTGTAAGTGGTACTCAGCTAACTGTAGAGTGGTTTGGCCTCTAGGTGCAGAGAAGTTATCCAGCTGTCATGGTTTAAACCCAGCTATCAGTCAAGTACCACACAATCTCTTCTCCTCCTCCTCAGTGAAGAGGAGAATTGGAAAGTAAAGGCACTCCTTGTGGGTTGTGATAATAATACTGATAATGATAATAATTGTGAGGAAAATGAGAGAGGGAAAAAAACACAAGAGAAAAAAGTGATGCACAATATGATTGCTCACCACCCATTGACCGATGCCCAGCTTGTCCCTGAGCAGCTTCTGTGGCTCCCAGCTAATTTCCCACGGTTTATATAGTGAGAATGACATTCTATGCTATGGAATATCCCTTTGGCCATTTCAGGTCACTTGTCCAGATCATGCTCCCTCCTGGTGTCTTGGCTGAACATGGGAAACTGAAAATACCTTGATTCAGAGGAAGTACTACCTAGCAACAACTAAAACAGCAGTGTGCTATTAACATTATTCTTATACTAAATCCATAACACAGCACTGCACCAGATACAAAGAAGAAAATTACCTTTACTTCAGCTGAAACCAAGAAACTGGCTTGCCAGCTTTTTCCTTCAGATAGAGGAAGAGCCAGCACCTCAGCTAAGGGTTCAGGAATAACCAAGTGAGTGCTACTGCAGCTGTGTGCTGTGTGGTATGGAGCTGGAGTCTGTCTGTGCCTCCAAAGCAAGAGTGTGGGCTACCTGCCTGGCACTTTCAGGGTCTGGCCTGGGCACTGGCCTTCCATTATGGTGGAGGCTGCTTCTGCCTGTTGAAAGAGTCTATTGTACTAGCAGAAATACATTCTGGAAAGCTGAGGATCAGAAGACAGATATCTACTAGATAGTCTAAAAAAAAGAAACAAACCCTTTCTTGTTCAACCTAGAAAACTAGAGCACCGAACTGAAGAAAACTTCTGGGCCAGAACATCCAAACATTTGCATGTAAAATACAGCCAGAAAACATTGCCTAGTCCAAAGGCCTGTTTTGAGAAGCCTATCATAACTCAGGGGAATAAGTATACGTTTCTGGTCCCCAACGGTGAGCAGTTTGACCCAGTGACACTCCCAGAACACAGACATACAAAGAGGTCAGGTCAGGTCTTCTTCCTTCTCTAGGATATCACGAACAAAAGACATATTTAAGGGTTTTTGAGAGGGAAGACAAATTGCCTCAGACATGAATTTCTCAAATGTTCTTTGGAAGTCTTAGTCCTTTTGTTTATTGAATTTCTCCCAAAGCGTGCACAGAGATGCTGGGGTTTATTAACATAGCTTATGAAAGATGTTGCACTAATTACTTAGTTTCACATGGTGTGTGAGGAGATACGGGATTAATAAATGTTGTTTATTATTAAAAAATAAAAAATTGTTGAGGAGGTAAGATATGCACTGCAATATGCTTGCTTATCAAGCCCTTGGTCTTGCAATCTTTTAAGTGCATCAACATTTCCAGATGAATAAATTGTTTGTGAAATATTTGTTGTGCCCTGCTTGAGAGGATGACAGAAAACACCACTGTCAGATATTCAACTTTCTCAAAGTTTAAACAAAACCAAACCCAAATAAATCCAGACATTTCAGCACATGCACAACTAGCTATGTTAGCCTCGAATAAATAATTTTTTCATTACATGCTGTCCTGAGGTGGAACGATGTCTCCTAAATAACTTGGGTTGGACTATGTTGTCTTTATTGCACAGAGAAACACTGGGAAGTTCTAAAAATCTTTCCAGACAGGCTTTGGTCAAACTGCTCATCAGCTCCTGGGTAATATGGGTTGATGTGTTTGGGTGGGCTTTGTGCTTTTGTTTGGTTTGGGTTGTGGTTGCTGGGTTGTGCTTTGTTTATTTGTTTGGGTTTTTTTAATTCTTTGGTGGGTGTGGGGATGTTAATCTTCAAGTAACTAAAAATCTGGATGTTTACAAAGGACTCACAATAGCAGCAGTGAGATAGTTTTACAAGGAACCTGCTTTGAACTAGTTGTGTAATGAAGGGTTAATGCTTTTTAAACAGATTCCTGAATCTATTTTGAAGATGGATGTGCTAGTCTCTCATTATGTACACCTGTGCCATGTGCTTCTCTGATAGATGGAGCTTATATATTTGGACAGTTTTCTGCCATTAATTCCTAATTAGATACTTGTCAACAACATGAATTGGTATTGCTTTTGTTCAGCAACCCTGTGATTGCTCTGTCCACCCTAATTAATGAACAGCTTCCTTATAAGTAGATTAATAGAGGTAGTCCCATTACGTGAAGTTATTTCAGTCACTGTGTTATAGTGCACCTCATCAGAGAATTGTAAAATGAAGCAGCATTTCAATTAGCTATTACGCAGTATCTGATTGTTTCTGTTTTCTCAGCTATTCTTTTTACTGTGTGTGAGGTTTTTGTTGGTTTTGTTTGTTTTTTTGGGGGGAGTTGTTTTTGCTTATTTGGTTTTGGTTTTTTTGTTGTTTGTTTGTTTTGTGTTTGGTTTGGTTTTTTGTGGGTTTTTTGAGAAGACCCTGATCTCTCCCTGATGTTCTTATGCACAGCACAGTTTTCTGTAAAATGTCACTGCGCTTAAGAACAACAGCAAAGATAACAAACCTCTCGCTGTTTTGCTAGAGAAAACTGTAATGGAAAATTCTCTGTGTTCTGCTTAATGCAAGGAGAGAGATTTATCTTTAAAAAAAAACAAAACCAAACCCTCGGTGACAGATATTGTGAGGTGCACAGTGTCAATTAGAACTTGTTACGGTAGCTTGGCCCAAATGCTAAATGACTGTGTAAAAGGGTAAGACAGTAAGGTAAACTAGAAAATTGCAAGTGGCATTCACAATAGGAAAGTCAGAAATTATAGGGAGAAAACTTGTCATATTTGCATATGTTGGTCTAGCACTGCAAAAACACTTGTGTGAAGCCAGCAGCACAGTGTTCAGTTCTGGGCTCAATGGTACAAGAGAGATACAGGTACACTTGAAGGATGAGATGCCGTCCAAAGGGTCCTGGACAAACTGGAGAAGTGGGAATCTCATGAGGTTTGACAAGAGGAAGCACAAGGTGCTGCACCTGGGTCGGGGCAATACCCAGTATCAACACAGGCTGGAGAACGAACAGACTGAGAGCAGCCCTGCCAAGAAGGACTTAGGGGTTCTGATGGATGAGTGGTTGGACATGACCCAGCAATGTGCACTTGCAACACAGAAAGCCAGTTGTGTCCTGGGCAACATCAAGAGCAGCATGTCCAGCAGGTCTAGGGAGGGGGGACACTAAGGTGATTAGAAGTCTGGAGCATCCCTCTTATGAGGAGAGACTGTGAGGGCTGTACCTGTTCAGTCTAGAAGACTGAGAAGAGATCTCATCAATACACACAAATATCTCAGAGATGGATGCCAAAAGGATGGTGCCAGACTCTTTTCAGTGGTGCTCAGTGTCAGGACAAGGAGTAATGGCCATAAACTAAACAGCAGGAAGTTCTGCCTCAATATCAGGAAGAACTTACTTGTTTGAACAGGGAATAACTTCTGGAACAGACTGCGCAGGGTGGTTGTGGAGTGTCCCTCTCTGGAGATATTTAAAATCCACCTGGACATGTTCCTGTGTAATCTGATCTGGGTGACTTTTCCTTTGGCAAGGGGGCTGGACTAGATGATCACCAGAGGTCCCTTCCAACCCTACCTATTCTGTGTGATAAGGTAAGCATCCACCTTCATAAAGACTATTCTTGTTCTGAAATAGCATGTGCTCAAGCTCCCTAAAATGTTGGAAGTTTGGGTCAAATTATACAAGGCAGGTAAAGGTAGTGCAAATATCGCTATCTTTAGTTCTTTATGTTGTAGCTACAGACTTGGCAAAAGTTTAGAGTATATTCACAGGTGGAGGAGAAACAGGAAGAATGCACACATACCCACTATTTCCCTATGGAGAACAGTTACTGGTTCACTCCTGAAAAATTCAGTCTAGGGACTGAGCCAGCTGGCTGAGAACAAGGACGGTAGCTGTTTGCTTACCCATCCATTCTCCTGTCCCCCTGCTTCTGAGGGAGGCATCAAACCACTCTGATGTGTGAGTAGTGGATATCTTTAAAAATGGGGCAGGGCTAAAGGGTGGGCATTGACCCCCTCAAAATATAACTGAGTTTTAAGTTTCTTTTTTTTTTCTGAAGATGTTCATAACCATAATTTAGTTCAACAATGAATTTAGAAAGAGAAGCCGCCAAATGGTCCTCTGAAAATATGGGGGAAGGTGAGTCCTAAATACCTGAGCCACCTTAGTTCCTTGAAGCATGAACACAGGATAATGGTAGTCTTGGACTCTACTGTTCTACATCTCTGGATGGAAACCCTGATTCCTGGACAAAAAAGTTGCCACTATCACATAATCACCATCACCACCAAAAAAAAAAAATTAAAAAAAATCTCAAACATGAAGAGAAGAAAACAACTTTGTGGTGATATACAAGAGATTTTATTTTTTCTCAAAACTGAATCTTGTAGGATTTTATTTTTTCTCAAAACTGAATCTTGTAAGTTATTTTATAGTTTAAACAAGTGTATGTTATACTTTTAACTATACTTCACATTTCAATGGACATCACTGAGTTCGAAGGAATATGGTTATTCAGAAGGCCCTGAAGAATTCTACCCTATGGTGAACTCCAGTATGCACAAACTTTTCAGTTGTAGTTGTAGATGATATTTTAAGCAAAATCAAAGGTTAGAATAAGAATTACTGTCATTCACAGAATCAAAGAATATACTTAGTTGTAGGGATCCACAAGCATCATTGAGTCCAACTCTTAGCCTGCACAGGATCACCCCTTAGAGTCACACCATGTGCCTGAGGGTATTGTCCAAATGCTGTCTTGAACTCTGAACACAGCTTGATGCTGTGACCACTTCCATGGGGAGCCTGTTCCAGCACCCAACCACCTTTTGGCTGCAGAACCCTTTTTTAATATCCACCTAAAACTCCCCTGACATAACTTCATGCCATTGCCATGGGTCTTGTTACTGGTCACCACAGGGAAGAGTTCAGTGTCCGCCTCCTCTTCTCCATATGAGGAAGTTCAAGACTGCAATGAGGTCTCCCCTTAATCTCCTCTTCTCTAGGCTGAACAGAGCAAGTGACCTCAGCCACTTCTCATGTGACTTCCCTTCACCGTCTTTGTTGCTCTCCTTTGGACACTCTTTAATAACTTAATGTCTTTTCTTATATTGCTGTGACAAAACCTGCACATGTTATAAGCTGTAATCATGCCTTTTCAATAGTAAGATATCCAAGAAGAACAGAAAACATAAAATATTAATATATGACATGCAAGTTTTCACTTTTTGCTATAGCAAATAAACAGCAGAGTAATCATACAGTAAGGGAACATTTAGGTTCACAATGCTGTTAAAAACTAGAATTTTAAACTAGAGCACAGAATTAATGTAACAGTACTGCATGAAAAGTGGGGGTTTTTTTAAAGTGAAATATCATTGTATAAAATTCAAAGATAAAGGTGTTTATCACAATGATGATAGTATATAGAACAGCACAGAAAACTTGGTGTGACACAGAACTTGACCCAAGGCATGAAAATCTAATTGAATGGGAAACTTCTGCTCTGAAATATTTGAACCACAGTGTCTTACGTAATTTTTTTTTCTTCCCTCAAGGTTGTTTACATGAATTGCAAGATTGGATGAATACAGCATAAATATCAACCCAAGGGAAGTGTTGGTCAAATTTTAAACACAAAACCATCTCTCTAGCAGTATGCAATCCAACACTTTTTCTATTTGCTTATTTGTGTCAACATATACAACTACCCCCCTTCTGAGATTAAACACCAAAAGTCCAAAACACCAGTTTATCAATTTAATCTCTTTGGTTAGTAGCATTGCTACTCACAGAACTTTTTATCAGTTGAGCAAGCTGAATTTACCTGGGATATTCAGACTTGAGTACACCTTGATTTCAGTGTATGTTTCCAGATTGGAAAGTACAAGTACAGTCATGCTTACATGAGAACTGAAAATAAAACAGAAGAACTCAACACTTCTTATGAGACATCAAAGACACAGGAGGGCAAGGGGAGAAAGAGCAAGATCATTGTTACTGGGTGAAATGGAAAGCATGGGAGAGGTGGCAGCTACATTAGGAGCCTGTCCTTCAGGTGCCACACAACCTCTCACATTGGTGGCAATAGGAATGAGCAGCTTGGTGTCTTATTCTAACTTTTTTTTTTTATTATTTATTTTTATTGTCTCTCTAAGTGTAGTGCTCTGAACTGAAGACTCAGTGATGCTGTCACCAGTATTGAGTAGAACAGATCCTTTTCCTGTCAGAAATGTAGCACATCTACACAATTTCATATCCATTAGAGAGTGATTTTGGTGGGAAGAACTCCTACTTAGTTCTTGCGCACTTGAAACTCCAGTCCATGGTGGCTGTGGTCTTGTTTTGCAGCTGGGTGTTAGATTTAGCAATAGGAAATCAATCACTCCATTCTTTATTGTCTTTTATCTTCTTGTACCACTTGTCCAATTTATCCTAGTCATGCTGACTTTGTCCTCGAGACTGTTTTCCTACTTCTTCATCTTGGTGTCATCTATGTACTTCCTTTTTTTTTCCTAGTTTTTATATGAATCTGTTCTTCCCTCAAAGTCATCAGGGGAGATGCAGAAGAGAGACTGTCTCAGGATACACAGGTGCTTTACATTGGAGGTACTTTCCCAGGCTTAGTAATAATCTTTGCTAGTATGTTTTGCTGTAACTGGTCATGCATTTCATCCATGCTTGCATATAGCCTCCCAAATATGAGGTTTTTACTTTGGTCAAGGTCAAATAATACCATGCCTACTGCTTCCTCTCTATCTTGTTTCTCATATAATACTACTGCAGTCCCTCAAGCCAGAGCATTCTATTCATGAAGTCCTTTGCATTTGCCCATTCAACGGAGGTATGTCTACTATTTTTTAAAGCTATCTAAACTACTTAAAACAGAGAGTTAAATTCACCAGCCTGAACAAGGTTTAACCTGACCAGCAACTGAAGTTTAATATCTCAGAAGCTATTTACTACAGCATGAGATTGTTCTTTGAGCTGAAATTTGGTTCCAATCACTCCAAATTGTGCTAAGGAAAAACACATTTAAACAAAATTTTTTCTTGGTTGAAAAATATCTCCTGGTCTTGCACTATTCTGTAAAGGTCCAAAATGGCATTTTTAATTTTAATATTAGCCTAAAAAGTTACAGCAGTAGAACAAGGTTAATTGTTTTACAATTGCTACTTCCTTTGCTTAGTCTCTGCTCAATGTGCAATGCCATTAGAGTTAAAATTTCAAAAAGCTTACTTGGTAATTATTATAACCACTACAAGGTTGTGTTATCTACTTTCTGCACGTATTTAAAATTTTATCTAAAAATTTTAAGCAAGTGATGGATTATTGTTATGGTTGTATAGGAATTTTTCTTTTTCATATTGTTTGAACCTTAACACACTGCACCTGACTGGAACAGAAATCACTTCCCATGCACTGTTTACACAGAAGAAGCAAAGTGTGTCATGGTTTTAGCATAACTGCAAGTTAATAAAGTATCACTAATCAACAAATTGCAAGCTATGCAGCCAAGGTTTCTAGAAATAGCCAAAAATTTCTTGTTTCAAATCTGTTGCTCAATTGACCTTGAATGGGTCTCTAATCTCAGAGAACAGTAAGCATTTGTCTGCAATATGGATCTCTCCTATGTTGCTTAAAGTTGAACACAAAGGTGCCAATTGCTTTCCAAAATCTTATCTATGCTGGAATGATCATGATAAATATAAGATGCTATTTGAAGTATGACAACATATTTTTGGCATGTCTGTAAGCTACAGCTTTTTGTACTATCAAACAGTAAGGGGGCCAAAGCTCTGCAGTTTACAAGATTTTACAGTCGGTAAAATAACAGTCTAAAATATTCGGTTTTGAAATCACTAAGCAGGAAAATTGAACTGTAAAAAATAGTGTGGTTATGGAAATTTATTCTTGGAAGCAAAACTGCGTAGTTAAACTGGGGGTAACAGTGAGGGGGAGAAAGACACTTGAGCCGGAGCTGAAGAATTACACCTTTGGACTTCAAGAAACCTCACTTTTTCAGCTGATTTTTGTAACTCTGTGAGTGGACCTTCTCTTGGGTTATCAAGAAAACCCGAAACTAGAACAGCACAAGCATCTCCATGGTTGCAACAGTAGACCATTAAATTCAATGTTTTATTTGTTGAGCAGGTTAGACTGTACATAACAAAATTTACATTGGGCTTTTCACAAGGGGAAGAGGAGAAATGAGGTTCCATTAGCACCCTAGTAAAATTTGGGTTCTGCAATATCTCTCTAGGAGTAACACTTTTGTCTTGACTCTTGCCAATCTCTTCCTTGCTTCTGAAAATATGTAGAGAGAGTTGCCTAAGAAGAAAGTGTCTATGCTTCTAGCAACTGCGAACGAGTCTGGATGTTGAGGACAGTACTTGACATTTGTAGTTAAGAGTTTGTGTTGCGTATTAGCTCTGACTCTGATACTGCGCGGTGATTGCGCATTTCACGCAACGTACAGATAGCCCATCCCAATCCTGTAATCAGTGTGGTACTGCAGTTTGTCAACATTGTACACAGGCACAAGCTACTTTACTCAGGATAGAACAAATAAATCACTTTGGGGCCACATTTCAGCAAAAGAAAATTAAAACAGGTGGGCAAGAAACCTTCACTATGTATAGAATGTGCATAAAACTTAGAGTGCCCTGCAAGCTTCTGAAACTTTCAGTTGTTTTTTTTTTTATACACAAATTAAAGGGGATTGAAGTAGTACCTGAAAGGGACAAGATGCCAAGTCAATTTTAGGAGATATTTAACCTCGGGAGGACTTCACAAGTCTGTTTACTGACATAAAGGTAGCTTCACCTAGATCTAACCTATCAGAAAGACAAAACTACCTCACTAGTAATGAATGATTACTGTCTTGCAATTTGCAGTTATCTCAGAGAAGGTCTCACAGATATATATTGCTTGGGAACTGCTTCTTGAGGATGTTGATAGCTAACGTAAGAGCTGAAAAAACAACAAATTCAGAAAGAAAGATCAGTAAGCAAAAACAACCTCAAAGAAAAAGTTGGAAGTATTACTCTTGCATGACCACCTTTTTCAAACTAATCCTGAAACTAGATGTTTTAGGAAAATACGTCTATTTACCTCTTGCCTGCTATTAGTCTCCTTTTTGCTCAACAAGACACAACCTGAAATAAGTGTCTCCCAGAAACTGAATTTTCAGGTCTGTCCATTGAAATATGTAGTGGCACAGTTTTTTTAAGCTTCCTAAGTCACCAGTCAGGTGGAGATGAAAAACGACATATTTCATGCCTGTATGCCACTGAAAGAACTACTTCAGTACACTGTGGTGGGGATAATGATAGGAATGATATTGTCTGGGTATGAAAGGCTGAACAGCAGAATCCACTTTACTCCGTGGTCTTGCAGGAAGTTGTCTTGCTGGTGGTGCTTGCACCCATCATTTTGACATATGAATGTTTTTCAACAGTACAAAATAAGCTGTTTCAAGATAGGGCTTGAGCAAATGTTACCACCACTACCTTGGGTGTTATACTTGTTGGGGCTTACACTGCATTTAGTGTGTTATGGTTGTTGAAAGTTTCTTTCTCTCTAGTTTCCTTGACAGGTGGTAGATTTTGAAAAGAGAATAAACACCTTGTTTTAGCTGCAGTTGCCATTCTCTTTCCCTTTGAAATTTATAAATCAGGCAGAGCTGTGAGGCAATGGGCTTCCTGTTGGAGCACATCATGTCCCCCTGTTAGTAAATTACTTTCTCCTACAATGTCAGAGTACACTGTAAAATTGAATTATTATGTTATGACTGAAGTAAAACACTCCAAGGCTGAAGTGGGAGCTCTAGTTCTGTGCAGAAATTGCTGGTGTGCATTATTGCATGTCTCTGAGGATGCAACCTGTTGAATGCTAAGTATTACTGTTGGGCCTTGGTAGGACTTATTTTGGCATCTGCTGTATAATATTCTCTGTTCAGCTTCCTTTTTCTGGTTAATGGCAGTGACTTCTTGTTTTCATCTTTTAAACTGATATTTTTCAGCCCCCCCTGTAGAGCCAGATGTTTGTTTTCAGATGTTTGGATAAACAAAATCTCTACCCCTGTAGAGATTATTCCTGTGCTGTAAAAATAAATTCTGCTCTTCTATTTTTATTTTAAAATGGAAGCCTGACAGGGAAATAAGTTTGGAGCTATGTATGACCTCATTTTGAAAGGCATTGACTTTGATTTCTCAGTTCTGAAATAAATATAAAAAATTAAAAAAAAAATACAGAGGGCTTGGTGGGGTTTGTTGCTGACTGAAGAGAAAAACACTGTATTCATGTTAGAAGACCTTTGATGCTTGTGATCTTACAATGACATTAAAATGGCACACCATTCTATGGAAAGTTATTGATGTTGAATTCAACAGAGAAAACTGAGAAGTAGGGAAGGTTTCTGGAGAGACGACCTTCTGAACTAGCTAGTATGCACAAAATATGTTGATAAAATGACACTTTTTTGAACATCTGCATAAGACTAACAATGTAGTGCTCTGACAGAAGCACAGTAAAGCATGCTCTAAGCCTTCTAAGACATTAAAGTGTTGAGGAAAGTGGCTGGCAGAGTCCTTGAGAGGACAGGAGGAAATTTTTTTTGAAGGATTAAGTTTTAGAGCCGAAAGAACTTGTTCTTGCAGACTTTAGTTCTATTTAAAAATTAGTCATATGATAAATTACAAGGGTGTCAATGGAGGCACTTGTTGCAGGCAAATGCAGCCCAGTGCTTTTGTGAAATTTGATTTCCTAAATATGTGACACTACCTTTGGTTTGAGCCTGGGCGCTATCAGAGAGGAGTTGATGTCCATCGTAAGACTCAACTGTTTTGTTTCTGTGATTATGTTTTGTAGTGTGCCTTGGAGCATCAATAGAAAGTAAAAATTGGGATTAGGTAGTGGAGTTCAAAGTATCCAAAGCCTCTCTTGTAGCAACTGCAGGAGACTTTGGGTTGGAGCCAGCTGTGCTTTAGACCTTCGTAGACATCTTGGCATAGTGACTCTGAAATTGGGAAGCTTGGGGGTTTTTTAAATTTTTTTTGCTAGTTTCCTGGTATAAAAACTATTTTTTGAAGCAGTGTGTCAGGTGTTGCAGATATTCCTGGTCTTGCAGATGTTTCTGTGCTTACTTCTAACATAGCTCCACATCTTGAGAACATTTAACTTATGATCAACAGGACCAGTTTAATGGCTACACTTAGTCATTAATAATCAGTTTAGGACTAAAAAAATGATTGTAAGTGGTCTTTCTGAGGAGGAAGCTGATGGTGGACTTTTCTTTCTACCTTCCATTCTTTTCCATTCCTTTTCTGTCCCTTCCTTTTGCTTCTCTCCTGCTTCAGTTTGCAACAACATTGACCTGCTGTAAAGATCAAAAAACAAAAGGTAAAGCTGAGTTGCTTCATACCAGACATGGATTGGACACAACAGCTGCTCAGACTTTACCATGCCCGATGGGGGTTGGAAACAAGTGTGGGGAAAGAACAATACCTTGATTCAATTGCACACTTCTCCCTTAAATAATCCTTCAACTCCAATTATCCTAGAGTGCTAACGACA
Source organism: Manacus vitellinus (assembly GCF_001715985.3). Taxonomy (NCBI): domain Eukaryota; kingdom Metazoa; phylum Chordata; class Aves; order Passeriformes; family Pipridae; genus Manacus; species Manacus vitellinus. The sequence goes on along the minus strand of NW_021939396.1, from coordinate 49,419,501 downwards.
GGGCTGTAGGAACTACAGAATGAAATACCATTAAAATCTCTTATATTAACAATCTAAGCGAGGTGGGAGTGTGCATCATTCATCAGCTCTATTGATCTAAGTTGGTCTCAAGCATTGTTTTGATTTGAGATATTGACAATTGCAGTCTAACAGAGGTGGACTATTACCATTGGAAGTCAGCAGGGTATTGCTGATGATACATCCATAGAGAGAGACTAATAATAACTTGAATGCCATTGAATCAATAGTGGAATCATCAGTGAGTAAGTGCTGTGTTTTTCAGGCTTTGACAGGGCTTTGAAGACATGCTGTATGTGAACAACTAGTGAAAAAGGCAGGGGGAGGGTAAAAGATCTTTCCCACTGTAGAAGCAGGATGCTTTGTTATAGCAACAGCATTAGAAATGGTTTTGATATCTAGGATAGCATAGACAGAAATCATGATTCATACAAAAGTGTGATAGCAACATGTGTGGAAGTTTTGTTTCCTTTTTGGAGGACACTCTTGCTTTTTACCTTTTTCTCTTCTAATAACAGGCAAGTTCATTAGAGCAAAATAATCTTTATCTTATGGGAGGGAGAAAGCATATCTTACTAGTATTTTTGTGCAATTACTTTATGGCAATAGCATTTGAGATAATAAGCCAGAATCCCTCCTGATGAGAACAATTATGGTTATATTGAAAGTAAACATAGTTACATATTCAAGAGATGAATAAGATAGAAGTCCCAGCTTTGCAAGATACACAAATAACCTTATAATACAATCTAATTCTCTGCTATTAAAATCAATGAGTAGAGCATAACAGTAATAATGTGCAACTGAAATAAAGTATTATTGCTAGTTTAGATTTTTTGATTTGTGGCCTTTTGGTGAAGAAAAAACAACAGGAGAAATAGGAGTACTCACATGAAGTTTCGGAGTGGTTTTTGACGGGAGGTTTGGTTTTTTTGTTTTGGGGTTTTTTTGTGTGGTTTTGTTTGTTTGTTTGGGGTTTTTTAATCATATGTAGGGGAAATAACAAAAATACCTTGGAGAATGTACCATATGAAATGAAAATAGTGAGGACCGCCTCCAATAATGGTTGGGGAATGATCATCTATCACACATGCAGAAGATCCTTGCAGGTAGGCATTAAAGGACAAAGTTAGTGAAGATGCACCATCTTTCCTGAGTGAAATATTATCTCCTGAGCTGCTGGCTCACTGACAAGTACCTGCCCTTTTGAAAAGATAGGATATACTCTGCCTCTGTTATAATCCTCAATGCAGTTTTTCAACATTCAATTAAATCTGAGATGTTAATTTGGAGAAATATTTCAAGCTTAAGAAATTAATAATAAATGAAAAAAAAGGTAGTCATCTCACCAACACTTAAATTGTAAGCAGAAAACCTCTACCTGCTAACCTGTCTCATTTTCCCCACCCTGTGTCAGTGTCATTCCCCCTCATTTTTATTGGCTGAGCTGTGCAAGTGAGCAATTCTCCCAACTTAAGCAAAATTATCTGGGTTGGTTCAAGCTGCAAAGATCAGTCTTTGTGTGTTTTGATGGAAGGGGACTTGAAGAAGGCAGAAATTCCCAGAAACGGCTGCTAGTGAGCAGCTGGGGTGGGCTGGCAGGAAGGAGGTGTCACCTTCCACTGGCACAACAGGCACATTTATCACCTTCCCATGTATTGGCTAGACTCAGATTTGATTGCTTTCTTTTCTTCCTTCAGAATGAGGAAACTGCAATGACAACATTTGTTCAAATTTTTCTTCTCTCTCTGAATATCATCAGAGAATAAATTGGGTCCTGAATTCTCATGCGTGAGTATATAGATGCTGCATGAACCATGGCAGCATTTTAACCTCCAGTGTTTGCATTCTATCAAACCCTCACTTCGGTTCTGATTCTGTATCTTGACCTCTGATATCCATTTGTTTTGGTCACAAATAGCCCTTTTGATGGTGCTGAACAACTACATATGTCAAGTCTCACTCTCAACTGCTATAACACATCTATTTGGCAAGGTATCTTCTAAATAAATTCCTAATATATTTCTGTAGATTAGCACAGGACATGATTGGCTTGTTTTCTGCCATGTTTTCCCCCCTAAGAAAAATAAAAAATGTCTGGAGACTGTGTTGTGTTGTACTTTGACTTCCTTAAGGACAAAAGCAGTGTAACATGGATTGTTTTTTTTCTTCCTTTTGACTTAGAGCTAGTTAATACTAAGGAGCATTATACAGATCCCATGACACCATAGATAAACTTTCTGTTTTCAGGATCCTGAGGACAGTAAGCTAAAAATCTACATGTTTCAAGCTTAGTGTTGACAATTACATTTTACATATGTGCCTATAATATACTTTATCATGTTTTCAGGTCTAATGAACCACACTGAACTAGCCTTCAGCAGCAGCTAGCTATTAGGCTTTTGTGATAATTCATCCATCAATAAACATGCAGAATCCCTGGGAAGATACAGAAATTCCATAAATCTAAAACAATCCATCCATAAGCTTTTGGACTGTGTTGGGTTGGCTTGTAGTGCATCATGAAGACTCTTGTAGGATAAACATTTATGTCTTTTCTAAGTGATTTGGAGAAAAGTAGATCCAGCACACCAAGGGAAAGCTCAAAGGAGAGGTTGCAAGCATAGTTCTATTACATGAAACAATGTTAGTGACATTAGTGGTTTCTTCATGCCAAACTAAGTCACTTAGAGTGAACTGGGATCAGGTTCAAATATAGGTCCCACATTTGTCCTCTGCAGGGCAAGCATGAGGATTTATTGGGTTGTGGAAGATTCTTTAATTGATAAGATATTATATTGATGCATTTAAGCCAGTACCTTCTAATAATAAAAGTAATAAAGCTTCCTAGCACCACTGTAATATGCTAACATTTCTTCTGTAAATTTATGAAAGAGAACTGTTTATGTATCAAAATAAGCAAGACAGCTCAGCTGAAATTCAGGTTAAGAATGATGCATTCATAACCTTGAGAAAATTGGGAAAGGAGATAAAAGCAATAAAGGATGAAAGTTTTTTCTCTGAGTGGTTGCTGCTATTCACAGCTGTACACGGAAACTGGGGAACCCAGTCTATTTCTGCTTCTTTGCAGACCTGTCTCGAGTACTTGGAGAGGTGTGGTAGAGAATTCATGGAAGGAAAATAAAGGTCTCTTCCAAGTGAGGGATGCATACTTTTGCAACCTTCACCTATGTGTAAAGGATGGGTGTGAGAGTGTATAAATGTTTTATCTTCTAACAGACTTTTAAAAAGGTGTGGTTACCACAGCAACTGCTGCAGAGTTGTGATTTACAGTATGACACATCTTGCATGCTCCACAGCACAGTTTCTCTCTCCCTCTGATTGGAGTCTCTGGGGTTAACTGGTGCCTGTTCAGTATCACCTCCACTGCAGCTCCCACCTCTCCCCGCTCCCTCAGCTCATGGAGTGGAGCCAGGTGGTATGGAACAATGTCTGCTTTCATATCTTACTGGATTTTGGCTTGGTCCAAGTGTTGATGGCCTTGAGGTTCCATGATCTCTTGGCCCCCACTGGGATGAACACAGCGTAAAGCAGTAGTGATGAGAGGTTTTCCTTTCAATGTAAGAAGAAAGGGCAAGAAATGCAGCGATCAAATGAAAGCTTAATTAGAGTTGCTTACAACTTACCTAAAGCATCCTGTCTTCTCTTTATGTCTTACTCACCTTTGGCTTTTCTTATTTGCAAGATTAATTTTTGCCTGTGCTGATAAATTACGTACCTGTAGAGCTTCTCTGTTGATGGTGGTGCAAATGTGTGCTCTGATTAGTGCCATGCATGTATCCATTGGGTTGATAGGAGTTGCAGTTCTGTCACTGGTTTATGTAAGGGGGCCATTCTGTTAGGTAATGAATTTATCAGACCCAGGGAAAGGCTGCTTCTGTAATAAACAGCTACTGTAACAAATAGCTGCTATCCATACTTCTACAGACAGATAAAAATCATGTATGAAAGAGGTCCTAAGGCAGTTTCGCTTCCTTGGTTTTCAAAACTAATTTGAGCCCCAGCTTTCAGTTTGGCCGCTTCCTTTCTGTTTTGTTCAAAAGCATTTTTATGTCTTGCTAAGGAGAAAAGTAATCTTGATTGAGTTTTCAGAAAGGTACATTTTAATGAAAGCGTGGAAATACCTCGAGGTGGTGACATTGCAGGCTGGCTTCTTTATTGTTGTACCTCAGCAAAACATACAACATTTGAAGGCAAAGATGAAGGCAAGCCTTCTGGAAGATAGGTTTATCTTGCCTGAAGCAGCAAGGGGGACACTTAAAACCGCTTTGGCTTGCATTGGTAAACAAATGGATTAAGTTACCTCAGTGCTACAGCACTGAGAGTGAAAAATATTTGCATTAAAAAAAAGATGTATTTGTTCTAAAATGGATAAAAACTAAGCATAAATAATAAGTTAAAAAAGAGCAGAATTATGGGCAAACAGTAGACAACTGCCTTATGTTGGATTCAAAAATATATAAAAGCTCTTACAAATCTCTTATGCCAGTTAGTCCTTTCAGAGAGTAAAAGTACAGAATGGTAATTATTGCAGTTTTCTTTTTGGCTTTCTACTTTAGCCTTTTGCACGAGCAAAACAGAAGGGATATGCACACTAAGAAAACAAGATCAAAGGAAAATAACCCAGCTGGAAAATAAAGGACTTTCACAATGACATGCAAAGAAACATAGGAAAGTCAACTTAATAACACATATTCCATTTGAATAGAATTAGCCACCACTGCTGTGACAGCTAGGGAATACTGGAATACAACATCGACATGATATTGTTACTGTAGCATATATTTCCCAGGCCTCCTTGTCTTATTACTGGTTTATATTTCAGATACAACACTAATAATTTGACAAACAGCATGATAGCAAGAGACTTCTTATGCAGCTCATATCTGTGAGGACATAAGAAGCTGGGGAGAAATGATACTCATTTTGTAGGGTTTAAAGTTAAAGGAATTTTGCCAGCTTTTCCCAAATCCACCTGGAAAATGCTTAAGCTTTAAAGAGTATAGTTAAAAAACTGTTGGAGAAAACTCCCACTAAGTTAAAGGGGAAGAAAGCATTTGGCTTTCTACGCATTTTCCACTCCATAAATACACACTTTCATGTTCATATACTAGAAGATATTTATATAACACAATATTATTCACGCCTTATGCAACAGTTATTTTTCACGAACTGAAGGCAGAGATTATAAGATGGAGCCAACTCTTCAATACTTTCGGAAGAAAATAAATAGGATTGGGTGTTGTTTGCCTTATAACAATGCAGTAGCTTCTTTTTCTGCATTTATCTTTCAACACAGCAAGGCAGTCTGTGAATATGCAGCACAAAAGGGAGTCATGAGCCCAGGTAAAAGGTGAAAAAGAGCTAAATGTTAAGAACAGAAATAGACCAGTGTTTTGCTGCTGTTTCAGTCTGTGCAGCTGAGAAATAAGCTGGTATGGAAATCATTGACCTCAAGCACTGTTGGTGAAGTCCAGCTACATTTATACTGACAGAAGTGAGATGAGTCGTGTTGGCTGGAGTAAGATAGGCACATCCTTTTCCACATGAATAGCAGCTTACACAAATTGGTTGAGTATTTGACAGTACCTTTTTGAAACAACGCACTCCAAAAACTGACAACTTAGCTTGTGCTTTGCAGTTGGACTCCACAAAACAGAAAAAAAGGGTAATGAGGGTTTAAAATCTAAAGTAAATATGATATATTTCCTCAGGACTGAAAAAAATCACCAAAAATAGCCACTGGACTTCGGTGGGCTTATGTAATATTAATATATCATATGCAATTTATTTTTTTAAAGGGTGAGAATGAAGCAGGGCCAACCACTAAGTGGATACTCATATGGTTATTTGGAAGAGAATACAAATCATATAAAAGAAATTATTTACACATTAATTACTTGAGATAAATGGCTTGTAAAGCTAGTATTCCTCTGCCATGGGGAGATATGTGAAAATTTCAGACACTTCAGGGCCTAGATCTGAAGGTTTTTTAAGGGTCACTAGACCTTGATGTCACAGGGGATAGTGTAAACATTTCTAAGAGGCTACATAGTAGAACTGTAAAAAACTTAACCCAAACCAAATAAAAAATCCAACCCTACATTTTTTAGCCTATTTTTTTTGCTCTTTGGTATGCAATATTTCCATGGAGACTATGACTGCTTTATTCCCAAAAGATAATCTTGACGATGCACACTACATTCATTTCAGTGAAAATACTTCTTTAAATAAATGGACAACCTGAGTAGCATTTCTTGCTTTGCTTAGCAGCTTCATTTGTCCTTGAAATACCGATCACAACGCCTGAGAAAGGTGTGGTGTCTACAGCTTTTAACAATTCCTGCCAATACAAAATGTTTTTTCTGAAACATTAATGTATTTTGACGTACATTCACTTGTCTTCTGTGAAAACGGTTTGAAATTCTTAACTTTGATTAACACTGCATAATTTCTTATTCAAGTCATTTGAATTGAAGGTAGAGGATACTGTGTCAAACCCTTTTATTGTATACCTTTGTACTACAACAACAGTTTAGAACAAAAGGAGGAATAGAAAGATGAACCTGGAATAAATTTGGAAAATGCATGCTTATGTTCAAGACCTTCTAAATAAAACTGATTCACCATATCACCTTCTAGGTGCATTTGTATTGTTGAACTCGTGTTGGATAACTTGCACACTTGCTGATGGTTGCATGTGCTTAGGTAATGCCAAATTTGGACCTCTACAACAATAAAAATACTGATATGAAACATTTGAAAAAGTCTGGAAGACTTTTTCCCCATGTTCTGAAAAGACTTTTAGACTTTTTCAAAAACCTCAACTTTAAACCCTTTGATTAGAAATCATGCTCCTGAAGAAACTTTTCAGGGTATATTGCATGGGACCAATATTTTAATCTTAGAGATATGAAATAGATGTCAGATCCAAATTTTACCAGGACCAAATCTCAGTTTGCTTTTCACATTTCTACTAAGCAATCTCATTGCTTTGGTCTGATCCTCAGCAGGTGCCTGTAGATATAACTGTGTAAAAGTCACTGGAGCTCTGACTTTCCTTGAGAAGCTGAAGTTATCTGTGCATTTCAAAATATCTGATGGGTGCTTGATGCAAAGTCAGTGTATGGCAAGTCAATTAATCTTTCAATGTCTCTATTCATCCCTCCATAAAATGTCATGCACATGTCTCAGAGTTTTATAAAGCTCATTAGATGTTTATTAAGCACTCTGAGAATCTCTTATGGATGGAATGTTGGTGGTATACAGCGTGGTGCACCTTTGCCTCAAGTATAAGATCTTCAAGGTACTTATAAGAAATACAGAGAAATAATTTTTATCAAGGCTTGTAACCTTGATAAAAGGCTACAGGAGAGGGGGCAATGATTTTAAAATAAAAGAGGGTAGATTTAGATTGGATATAAAGAAGAAATTGTTTATGGTGAGGGCAGTGAAGCACTGGAACAGGTTGCCCAGAGAGATTTTGGATGCCTCACTCCTGAAGTGTTCAAGACTCAAGGTTCAACAGAGCTTTGGGCAACCTGGTGTAGTGGAAGGTGTCTGTTCCATGGTAGTGGGATCGGACTGATGACCTCTGAAGGTCCCTTCCAACTCAAACCACTCTATGACTCTGTGATTTAGTTCTAGGCCTCAGTCTCCAAAACCGAAGCTACCTAAGATCATTCCTATCTAAATACATGAATTACAGACCATCACCACTGATTAGACATGAAACCACACTGACATTAAGGATTTCTTTCCTCTGGTTGTTACTGCTTTTTAATCATAAGGTGAATGAGGAGGATAAGGATACTGAGAGTCACAAGGAAGAGGCAGACACTAGTGTAGCTCTGTCCTTCCTGCCTGTTTGCTCCTGCTCAGTACAACAAGCTGTAAGGATTTTGTTTTTCATAATGACTGGAGTTTTTAAAAAACTTTGCTTTGCCAAGGCAACCGCTTCTAACACAACAGCTTGTGTTAAATACTTTGTACTTACATTAATTCAGCAGTCTTTTTGCTCAGTTTAGGGCTTTTCTCCAGCTCTACTTTGCAGTTCTGTTTCACAACCTGAAATTGCCTTGTCATTACCATAGTTATTTCATCTGATGTGACATTTCTTGCACTCAGAGGACCTGAGAAAGCTACATGTAGCTTTGAAAGACAGGAAGGAAGAAAATGATATAATAGTCCTCTTGTAATATCAGTTGTCAAATGAGTTGGAGATGACATATTTGGTAGCCTTCGACTAATTTTTCGTTTTTCTTGTCCATTTAGCTTGTTGGCAAAAAAAAAAAAAGAATTACAAGAATTTCTATGGCTTAGTTTTGATGTGGCATATACTTTTACCTTTTCTGTATTTAACAAGAACGTACTACAGAGAATCTAAGCCAGGTTCACGTTCTTCAAAATCAGAAGTAAAGCAGTCCTATTTTTTCTTTGTCCTCAAATGCTTTGCCTGCCATTTTCTATGTCAGGAGGTCGGCTAATTTTATTCCTTCCCTGGGATATCTTGCTAAAGCACTTGTCTGCATGGGGTTATTTCAGTCCTGAACACTATTGCTGCTTCTCAGAAGCAGAATATGTTGCTTTAGTGTGTACTCAATTTGTCAATTCCTTTCCCAGCTGCTAGTCAAACATCTATCAGGTCACCAAATATGATGTGAGTAATGAGTAACTGTGTTTCTTACCTTCTGATGAAGTACTAATGCAACTATGGAGTTCAGATATGTAGTCATAGCCTCCAAGTTTCTGAGCACAAACTGGGGGAGAGGAATGTCATGTGGGTGGGAACCTGCTTTAATAAAAAAATCATGAATTAATACTTCTTTTATTAAAATTAATGCTAATATTTCGAATAAGTAGGAAAAAAGTGTTTTCTCTTTAGACAGCAAATTAATTAAACTGATTTAATGATAATGTATATATTTTAAAGGTTTTTTATAACTGGGTTTTAATGTTCGGATTCCTATCTTAAGAAAGTTACTATATTCTCTGTGACATTTCTATGAAGGGAAACCAGAATAAATCGTTTCACTAAGCAGTTGTTTTTGTTTGTTTTTTTTTAATATTTTATTCAAAATAATGAGAGAGATTTTAGTGATAAGAAATCTGTTGAAATAAATAAAATCACTCTCTTCAAGAGCTCTACTTTTTGGAGTAACTCCTATAAGGCTATTGTGTCTTGTGATAATACACTGTTCTATTCAGTTGATCATTTTACATTATGATACATTTACATTACGATACATTTACATTATAATATACTATTGTAAGACTGAGTGACTGCCTTCAGAAATTCATTTCAATTTAGGTGTAAGTTCGTCACACAGTCCAGGTGCTAGACTGTCTGTTCATTGTGCACTTGCAAGCTGTGACCTCTCCCTGAATAGCATAACTGGCCTGTTCCTTACAAAAAGCCACTAAAAAAAGAATCACTTCTCTTTTACTGAATAACCTGGTACATCAGGACACAAACCCAGGACATGGAAATTTCTGGCTCAGGTCTTTCTTTTGCCCTACTGCTACCTGCTCAGTATCTCCTAATCTGTGTTTGCCCTTTTGAACATGTGTGCTTAAGTGTCTTTGTCATGGTAGATGGATCTTTTCAGTGATCTATTGAGATATCAAAGTGTGTTTTATCTTATGCAATAAATATCAATGTGTTCATGTGTGAGGAACACTTCCAATGAAAGAAATTGTGAGACTCTGTGAAAAAATACTTAATAATACATTTGAATAAGTAACAACTGATATTTTTTTTAAACTCAACACTGCCACGCAGCCCACTGTGGTCTAGCCTCCCTCTATCTGTTTCATTTGCAGTACTAATCGCCATCACATCATGTTTGCAACAGCAATTCCCAGGTTTTGCCTTCCCTCGAACTACTGTCCCTTGGGTTCCCCTTTGAACAATGCCAGATGTTCACTTCACAGCTTTTTCTTCCACTACAGTTCACCTGTCTCAAATGTTAAAAAAACTTACCACAGTCTAGTTCTAGCCCTGCATGACACGTCACCTGCTATTGTTCAGCTCACAGGTATTATGTGGACTTAGAAATCTTTTCCTGTGCAAATTCTGTGCTGATGTGTAGTAGGGCACAGTGTGCATAGGCAGTCACAGGACATATCTGATGGTGTTTTGGCAAGTCAGTGATGCAAACTTTCACTTTCTTGAGAAAGATATGACTTTTGTGCCTGGGACTTTGATGGCTTCACTTCAACTACTTGTGCACCAAGTGTAAAAGGTTGCTATCTTTTCCCACTTCAGCTGTACTCTTTAAGAGGTTTGCTTTGGTTATGTTCTCAGGGTGTGCAAATACACCTGACTTCTTCAGTTGCAGTAGTAGGAAAGAAACTGCTGCATCCTAGAGGCAAAGCCTCCAAGTAGGCAACCATGTGGCTTGTATGTTCTGAGTAAAGATTTGGGCAGTTCTGAGTAAAATATTTAAGTAGATATAAGAGATTGTACGAATCTGCTAAGGTACTTCAGGCTATGGACTGACTGAGAAGGGTTGCTGAATACCTAAAGACAAAGAGCTTTTGGGTACCTATCCCCATAGTCGGCTTCTGTGATAGAAGCTGGGAAAATCCCACCTTCTGGAATGCCCAGAGGTGAATGGATTTCTTCAAGATGTAACCTAAACTAAACCTGAGTTTGGGACTACTCTTATGTTATTTGAGACAAATTTAATCCATTTTCAGGCTTTGTATGGCCCTGACTCAAATGGCTCCTCACAACAATGGAGCTGGAGTGGAATGGAAGAAGGCTCCTGAACCTCTGCTAATAAAATAAAATATTGGACCTGTTCCTGTGGGTGAATTCATTTTCCCTACTCTCTCCAACAAACTGTCTTTAATCTAATAAGTTTCCTTCTGTCATTCACACTTCTTCTGAGTCACAGCATTGCAGGCAAGTTATTTAAAAATTAAAAACCACAACCACGCCGTGGAATGTAATATGAATCTTTGAAATTTCGTTGGGCATTTCAATTTCAAGATAAAACCTAGCAATCAAGCAGATGAGGACAGATGATCACTGGTAACAAAAAATGCATAATTTCTGGGTGCTGCTGAAGCCTGGGAATGTATTTATCCTGTGGGGACTTTCATGTATAAGCTGTAGACTTCAAGTAAAAATGTAGAGGGTAGAAATATTTATCTCAGCCATCCATCAATGCCTACTTGATTCAGGTATTCAGAAGGATCTTTTTAAATAGCAACTTATTTCCTTGTTACATACATGTCCAAGATTTCAAAAAGAGGATCTATTCCAGGTGGTGCTTTCCTTTAAAGTGAAGTATTTTTTAAATGAAAGCTGAGTGTTGCTTATATGCTGAGCTGAGGAAAGAGATCCTTCTTATAATTGCAAAAAAACCCTCACACCAGTGAGAACGTAGGTTCTCACTGAGGCAAGGCAGCCTTATTGGGGCCAGTAGGAGCCTTTCCTCTTGAGAAATTGGGCTAAGCTGGAGCAAGGCAGGTAGTGATATGTGCCTGCGCTTGGAATATCCTCACACTATCATTTTTAAAGTGCATATGGCTTGTTTTAAATGCTGCGTTGTAAAAGTTTTGATTTACGCTGCTCTCCCAGGAGCTGTGTTGTAGCCCAAAGGACTGTCAGTGACATTCCATTTCTTGCTTCCAGACTTTCGTTGCACTTTCTGAGAAAACTGCTCAGTTTGCTATAGAAAATGAAGGGCTAAAACCAATGAAGGTAATGTTGAGGGTGCTGAAGCAGGACCAGTACCAAGTGAAGCTGAGCTCAGGTGCCCAAACTCCTTAGCAGAGAAGATGGGATGCACAAGGATCTGAGAGCACTCCAAAAAGAAAATTATCCAAGGTCACTACACTACCTTACCTTGATTACAAGCCTATGGAGGAGTGATGTGGGTTTGAGTCATACTTCAAGACACACCACATCTCTGCTGACTTAGAGCACCTGCCTGAAAATCCATCCTGATAACTTGCAGCTCATTTCTCCTTCGCAAACTCCTCCTCTTCAGAAAGTTAGTGGAAAGGGTTCTTTCTCATAAAATGTTCTCAGAAGGTAGAGTGGTATTAGCCATCCTTAGGTGAAATGTGCTTGATGGCAAGAAGAACTAATCCTGTTTGCTTACAGTAGTACCAATCTGAGTATGTTTTATTGGATTAAACTGTCAGAGATATGGGCACAGAAATGTTGAGTCTTAATTAGATTTAGGTACGGCTGAGCACTGAGCCGCTTTGGTATTTGGGTTATTCTTTCACATCTGTGCAGAAGTAAAACTTTAAAGAATCTAAGAAACTTCAAAACTAGCTGAGCAGATCTCCTCAGAACTGTGTGGTTGAAGGAAGTTCCTGAAACTTTGCAGGTTGCTTTTTGAACCAAATCCAAAGCAATTTCTCCAAACTTTTTTTCTTCTTTGTGGAGAAAAAAAAAGATTTTCTTTCTTCTGCTTAAATTAGCAAGATGTGTGGATACTCTGCATGTTTAAATATTGGGCAGATTTTTTTTCTTTGTGTATTCTCTGTTTTGACAAAAATTTGGAAATAAATGTTTTCTATAACGCTTTGTTAAATGTTTCAATGCTGCTGCACAGAAATTATTTTAAAAATTACTCTGCAGTGTCTTCTCTGAACAGGCAGTCTAGAAAAGTCATGATTTAGAAAAAAACCCAAAACAACAAAATATTGAGAAATAAGACAACACACAGGAATTCAGTTAACACTTCCATATTTTGCAGTAATTTTAAGCTTGTAGTTCCTGTTATCTTTAGGAAAATCAAGGTCCCAGTGTTCAGTAGCCATCCTAGTAATACTTCTTCTGAAATGGGCTTGCTTTCATGTCAGCTGGTACTGGGACTTCACTGGTTCCAAGTCTTTCTCTGAAGAAAAAAAATTATGAATGAGGACATGGGCCTCAAGAACAGCAAAATAAAAGGTGAACAATGGGCAGGCCAAGAGTAGAAAGGGATGTGAAACTGCAAGTTCTATTTCCGTGATGAGTTTATGAAAGCTGCCTGTAATAACTTGCTGTCTCCTACAAGTGTTCACATGGGTGTTTTCTCTGATGTTGGCTTCCTGGTTGTCCCATCTCTGCTCCTGCACTCAAGTTTGCACAGCTCATATACTGCCAAAAGAATTTGTCTTGGTAGCTTTAACATTCCTTTACATGCAACTGCATTTTTAAGCTAGGTTAACCCAAAAGGGCTCAAATTAGCAGTGATGATGCAACTTAAAGGACTTTGTCTAATACTGTGAACTGCTGGCAAGGTCCCTGGGCCAAAGTTTTGGAACACTTTTGCTCTAAAGAAAGGCTGTGGCCTCTCAGGCATGTTTATCCCATCTAGCTGAGCCAGTCCATGAAACATGAACTTTCACGATCCTCCCTCAATTACATGCTTCAAAACTCAGCAACATTCAGATGGTTTGTGAGTAAATAATTGATGTGCATTAACCTTTGTAAATCTGTTTAGAAAATTCGATAAAACTGCTGAAATGCTTCTGACACCTTCCAGAGCTCATCAGAGTTTGGTAGCAGTGTTGCTATGGTACCTGTCAAGTAAAGTTTCTTGATGCCATTACTATCTGCTTATCTTATTCCACAGTGGAAACCAGGATCCTGAAAAGGCTCTTTGGTAGTACCCAAAAAACTGTCCAAAATTCATAAGCATTTCTCAGCATAGAAAATGCAGTAGTATCTATAGATGGCATTAGTTCCATTCTGTTGTATCACCAGGCAATATCTGGTGTCTCACTTAAGTACACTGGAAGAAAAAGATCTTTACTCTCAGTCATTCCCATCTGCTCATTGTACACTCCAAATGGAAGATCCTTTGATGCACAAAATAAATCTCTTCTGCTAGGCATCAGTCAGTGAGGGTTTAGCACAAATAAATGAATGCAAATAATACTAACACATTCTGCAATGGTCTCAGGTTTGCTTTGCAGATTTGTAGCCGACAATCCTTTGTAAAACTGCATTAAAGAGGCATCACAAAGCCTTAAAATTCTCTCTACCTGTGTACTTTGTTTTCTTTACTGTCAACTTAACTACATAACTTCAGAATAAAATAAAAGTGGAATTGAAAAAGTATGGCAAATTAATGACCTCAGGCTTGTCGTCAGTGCAAACCATACATCTTATTGAGACCTTTTCCCTTGGTTAGATGGGAGCTTTTTGTGCTGCCGCATCAGTGGGAAAAGCATTTTTAAAATACAAATACACAATTCTATTATTGAAACAGCTTGAAATTGGGAGCTAGTTGTGAGGACTAGCATAATTTTGCTACTACATAAAGTACATTTTTTAGCATTCCTCAAGTATGTATTAAAAACTCAACGAACTTTTTAAGCAGGGAAAAGATTTTGAAACAGTATTTTGAGATGAATCTGATATCCTCAGCTAGAAAGGGAGGAAAAGAGATCTTTCAAGTTGTCATTAAAATATAAGCTTGTCTGTTTCTATGACGAATGAGCAGCAAAGATGAGAAGGAAGAGCAGAAAGCTGAAAAGAACCCCTAAGGTTACTGAGATGATGCAGAGACAGCGTAAGGCTTTCCTCAGCTCAGGCTGAGGAAGAGGTCTGTCTCAAGAGATCACCAATTCCAGTAGCATTTCTTTTCCAACAGCAGGATGAGGAAGTAGAACAATTAATTTCTCCTGGAATTGGCTCAAGGCCATCAGTAAACCTGAGACCCTTTTCCATGGGTGAAAACACAGGGGTGGACTGGGCTGAAAAGAAAGGGAAGTGCATATCTGAAGATCCTGGATTTCAGTATCTGCCTCTGCATGTATAAAAACCCTACATCTTGCTAACATCTGTATCTGCAGTCTTCATAGAATAGTTTGAGTTGGAAAGAACCTTAATTAACCTAATTCTGCCCACCCTACCATGGACAGGGACAACTTCCACTAAACCAGGTTGCTCGAAACCCCATCCATCCTTGAAAACTTCTGGATGTGGGGCATCTTCTCTCTGGGCAACCTGTTCCAGTGTCTCACCACCCTCATTATGAATAATTTCTTCCAAATATCTAATCTAAAGGTAACCTTTTTCAGTTTAAAGCCACTACTTCACTTGTCTATCACTACACATCCATGTAAAAGTCTTGCTCAAATCCAGGTTTACCTTAATCATTGCAAGGTATTGCGTAGAGACCACTATTTTACTCTGCAAGATAGAGTCTCTGTGTCCTTGTTCTCTATGCTTTTGCTATGGAGTTTTCTTGAGACTGCTTGCATGGTGAAACAGGGCACATAAGGCTCTGTTTTAAGACAGACCCATTAATAATCTAACAACCAATTTCCTAAAGCCTAAACAAATACATTGGGTGCCATTTAGAATTAGAGAATTACAAAATCATAGAATGGGTTGGGTTGGAAGGGACATTTAAATCATGTAGTTCAATCCCCCTGCCACAGGCAGGACATCTTCAAACTAGATCAGGCTGCTCAGAATCCTGTCCAATGCGACCTTGAATGTTTCCAGGCATGGGGCACCTCTTTGGGCAATCCACTTCACCACCCTCATTGTAAAAAACTTCTTCCTTATATCTACTTTAAATCTGCCCTTTTTTAATTTAAAACCATTACCCCTTGTCCTATTGCTACAGTTCCTTCTAAAAATCTGTACCCATCTTTCTTATAGTCCCCCTTTAACTACCGGAAGGATGCAAGGAGGTCTCCATGCAGCCTTTTGTTCTCCAGACTCAACAACCTCAGTTCTCTCAGCCTGTCTTCATAGGAGAGATGTTTCAGCTCTCTGATAATTTTTTTGGCCTTCCTCTGGACTTGCTCCAGCAGGTCCATGTCTTTCCTGTGCTGAAATTTCTCTGATCCCATGTTAACTATACTCATTTTTCACTGTTTTTATGACCATTTTAGACATATTTATGGGACTAAAGTGACCTCCCATCTACTTGAATCAGATTTTTTTTTGCCAAACTCCTTCACTAAGCCCTAATACTTTTTTTATTTGGGAAGTGAAATTTGCCTTTAGTGACTCTAAAAAGCTCCCAGTCCTAGTGATGTTGAACATTGCACATGTTACTGTTGGGTTTCAAAATTATTCCACTGTGGCTAAATTTCTGCATTACTGAAAATGTAATTCTACTTATTTGAAGAAAGTCAGAAGAGGAAAATGTAGTTGGAAAAAAAAAGCCAGATGCTTAGGTAGCTGAGGTGTTAAAAATAGCCTCTACAAAGACACGTTAATGTATAAGGATACAGGAATGTATCAGGTAAGATAAAGGAAGGTAAAGGGAGAATGCAATGTGTCATATGTCTTCACAGTTTGTTAGCTGGTTATTCTTGGTGCTTATTGGGGGTTTCCTCAAGAAGAGGTTTTACTTCAAGGTGAGATTGTGTCACAGTGATCAGTACAGTGATAAGCCTGTTGGGTACCCTTAAATGATGTTTGTGAAGGGAAGGGGGGAAGGGAGTTTTCTTCTTTAAGTAGTGATGTCTTAAACAAAATGCCATATAATAGGGAGAACTGATTGAATTTAGCCAACTGTTATGTCACCATAGCAACCATACATAATGGCTCCACACTGAAAATCTTCTATTTTTTTCAGGGAGTAAAACAATGTTTTTCTTTCTTGGGGGTAAAAAATGTGGTAGATTCACTAGGATCTTGCATTTGAAGGAAAAACTAATTTTGTTTCATTTTAAATATGGTGATAGGGAGGAGGGATGTGGACGCTTTGTGCACTGCATTGGCAGAGTTTCCTGTATGGCCATATGCTATCTTCAGTGGAAGCATCGGGAAAGCAAAACAGTTGCATGCTGCCCAACCAAAAATAAAATGTCTTGACAGTTACTACTGGTTTACTTATTTGTTTGTTTATTTTTAACCTTTTGCACTTAGAGGTCATGGACCCAAAAGAGTGATCAATGAGGCTGGACTCTTTCTACTGACTTACTGTCTTTTTTTTGGTTAGGTCAAAAAGCTACAGCTAAACTATTTTTTTTATGATGAGCTATATAAATGGAATAACAATTTTGCTGATATTTAAAACATGCCTACTGCTACAGTGAGTTGTACCAACAGTCAGAAAACGACCCAGTAGGCTAATCCAGTGGAAGTGTCTTACCCAATTTGATGTCTTCAGTTGAGGAAACAGGAGACTGCTCCGAAAATTGGGTAATAATAAACTGTTGACCTGGGATCAGTATCAGATAATTTCACATGCCCATTAACTGTTTATTTTTGTATGACAAAGAGTTCTCACTGATGGTAGCAAACTGTAGTTTCTCACGGTATTTAAATAAGTTTGGTCATGACTAGAAAAATTATTTTAATACAAACAGTAACCCCTCTTAATCAACTGTATTTGGCTTATGGAGAGCAAACTTTTAGCAATTACTTTTGGAAAGAGGAAGGAATCTCACATAGCTAAGAGGTATATTTGTATGTGTGCTGTACTGTATTCAGAGAGGACAAATGCTCCTTTTTTCTCCTCTAAGCAGGTTGTCACTAGGCTTTCTGAGCAGCATTTATGAAGAACAAAGTGTGATAATAACTTTATAGTGAAGACAGGGCAAAGGCTGTTCAGAAAATCAGAGTGGAGATTGCAGGGATGCTGTGGGCTCTCCTGGGGATGCACAAACTTATTGCTAGCACCGAGCAAGACAGAGCAGTGCTGGAGTCAGGGGGAAAACACAGCTCTGCTGCTGCAGTGCTAAACCTTTTGCTAACAAGTTTTGCCTCACAGCAATGTCAAACTGATGCCTTCTTCCATTGAGTTTGGTGGTACCAAAGGGGAGTACTACTTTACAACACCCAGTGTGTGCCTAACGTCTGTGTGACCGTGGGCATGGTGTTAGCCAGATAAGCAAAGGCAGCTGCTGATTCTCATTTGGAATAACAAGTGCTCTGTCCTTTTGCAAAATGGATCATGGTACAGACAGCTAGGAGTCCCAAGTCCAAGCATGTCTGTAAATGTCTCTTTCCTTTATCATCTTCATTAATAAAACATTAATGCCAATAACAGGCTCCATCAGTAGGTCACAGAGCAAAAGCAATGCCCAAAGCTTTGTATCTTCTTTCAAAATGTTGCCTCTGTCTCTGAATGATGGATTAGCTGCTGAACAACTCTGTCAGTGCTACCTAGCAGTGAACTGATGATACCACTTTCTCACAATTAATTCAAGTGTTACAGCAATGCTGACCTGGCTAATTAACATGAAATAGCATTCAAATTACCACAATATATTTTCTGTCTCTTTATTGGTTTTAATTTACTGACAGAAAAATCACTGAAAACACAGATCTTGACCAGATAGTTTAAAGAGCACAATTGTTCTAGAGTAGTGAGTTACAGTAGGGCTGCCTTTGGCCAGCTGCAGCTCTTGTAGTCACACTGAGTCGGAGCTGGCCTATTTTAGCTCCCCTTCAGTAGTATTTTTGCTTCCCTGAAGGTGTGACGTCAAGTGTTATTAATAGCTAAATTGCCTAACATCGTATAAAAGCTGTATATTTCCTTGGATTTCATTCTTTTGGTACTGTTTTTCCACAGAGGGGGGTATGGGGTAGGGATTGGGGGTTCAACTGTGGAGGAAATAGCAGATGAGATGGCAGAGGAACATGAATATAGCCCCTACATTTGTGACTTTAAGATTTTCACTGTTCCTGGAAATGCATAACAGGTTGGTGTGTGGGTTTTTTTTTTTTTCAATTGAGCTTTGATTACTGTAGTGTCTGTGCTGTATACTAGAGATGATGGCTTGTGTTGTTTTGAACATCTGGAGATATGCACAGGGAGGAATCCTGCTTTCCCTCATCCATTAGCCACACACATGCAACCCTAGCTACATAGTGCTAATCACCATAATGTTTCTCCTGTGCAAACCATGGTATTCAGAAGATGATTTTGTGCTAATTGTTTAAATTACGTAAGTTATTGAAGTAGCAGACTAGCACCTATGAAACAAGGTGAGAGAAACCCTGTGAGCAAATCCTCATGGGCAATATCTCACTGTCATCAATTTACTTGGATTTTGCTGTGACTTTCTGGCAACTTGTATTTTCAATCACCAAAAATCCTCACAGAAGATGTTATCACGTAATAAATGCATTTCACAAAGTGTGTGAATCAATAGGAAATTTTAGCAAGACATGTGACATTCCTAAGTGAAAAGAAGCAGCTGTTTTGAAGAAGATGGGAGATTACTTTTGATTGTAATTTTTCCATTGCATACCTGAAGTCTTCTAGCTCCTTTCCAAATTACTGCACCAAAATGATCTATCCAATTAGTTGCTAACTGCCTATAAGTCCCTAATGTTTAACTGAATCAATAGTTTCCCAATTGCTGTCTGTTTCCACAGTGTACCAAATACTATGATACCAAACTGTAAAGACTTTCTAAAAAGAGCAAGCACCAGTGAGAGAAACCCATGTAATACACAAGCAATTGCTCTATGACAGTGTTTTCTACTTCTTATATGCCATTCCTGGAAAAAAAATATAAGCTATTAGTCTCTTTGGTGTTTCCAGCTGTTCCTCAACCATCCATTATTCATTACTCATCTACAATTTGTAGTAGTAGAAGAGCTTTTCCCCATTGACTCTCTTTCTATTGTCTCTACAATATTGGGTTTTTTCCTTGCCTTGCTTCCTTCCTCAATTTCCTGTACTCCAGAGAAAACATATTAGTGTGGGAATGGGAGCATGGTTTTTATCTCCAAGTAGCTTCAATAATATCTTAGGTCAATACTGGTATATTACAGAGGGCTACTTTATGAACATTGAATTTTCTTGTACTTCTTAACAGTAGTTCCAGTGAAACTTGTCTTGAATTCCCAGGAGACTTGAGTTGTATTGCTAAGAAATACTTATCTTTAATAGCAGAGCTGATACCTTTTGCAGGGATTCTTTCTAATCACCGATTGGGCAAATCTCCGTTTATAAAAACCAAACCAAAACATCAAACCCATAGCATTTTTATCTTGTTCATAAATGAAACTGACCTACGAGGCTTCAAAAGTATTTGTAATCAGTAAAATAATTCTTGTATCCCCACACAATTTATTTGATGCTTTTCTTTATTCAAGGGAGATATTTTAAGATGGTGGGTTTTGTGGGGTTTTTTTATTATTATTATTTTAGAGTTATGGCTTTTTTACTTATGTTGTTTTTTAAGATTCATTATGGAGAATGATAAAGAAGATGCCCAGAAGAAGAGCTTTTCTCTCTGTTTTTTAACTTCTCATACTGGATGGACTAATCGCTGTATTAAGGTGATTTGCTGGTTTGCTGTCAGGCCTTGAATAATGAAATTGTCTCGAGCGAGTATTTTCTTTTAAAAGATGATGGTTTTCATGGCAGCAACAGAAAGGCCTATCCTGAACAGTAAGCAGTGTTTAGGTCGTTAGCACAATGATGGCGACCACAGCAATCTATAATCAGTGCATCTCAGCTTCAAAGCTGGAATTTTCAAAGCTAACTGATGATCACTCCCTTTGTGATGTTCCTTCGAGATGCCAGATGAGTAGAGTGCAGGAGATACTCAGGCACACGGGTTTCTGTTCTCCATTTCTTTGCCTTACAGCAAATGCTGAAATGGCTCTGACTGCTGTGTGATTTTTTCATTTCTTTTGCCAAGCCTTCTGGCTTCATGACCTTGAACCTACCTTGTAGAAAATCAGAATGGGACAGAAGATCACTGGCACTGCAGTGGCAGTATGTGAATGTTGTTTTATTAGTATCTGTTGCAGCCATTACTAAAAGCCTACAAGGCACGCTGTCATTAGGCAAGCAAGAGCCACTGCTCCTGGTGTGTTCTTTTGAATATTCCCCATTCAGAACTCTGCCCAGCAAGTTGTTTTGGTTTTTTTTTTCCCAAGTGCTTCTGTGCTATAAGTGATGCAAAGATATCTCATATTGTGATGCTTGTTCTGGTTCTCAAAACCTTGCATATAAAGTCTAAGGGAATTGGGATTGTTCAGCCCGGACAAGAAAAGTCTTCAGGGTGACCTTATTGCAGCCTTCCAGTACCTGAAGGCAGCCTACAAGAGAGCTGGAGGGAGACTTTTTTTACAAGGGCATATAGTAATGGGACAAGAGGGAATGACATTTAGCTGAGAGAGTGTAGGTTTTGGTTCTTCTCTGTGAGGGTGGTGAGGCAGTGGAACAGGTTGCCCAGAGAAGCTGTGGATGTCCCATCCCTGGAAATGTCCAAGACCAGGCTGGACAGAGCTCTGAGCAACCGATCAAGTGCTAAAGGTGTCCTTGCCCACTGCAGACAGCTGGAACTAGATGACTTTTAAGGTCCCTTCCAACCCAAATCATTCCATGATTTATAAAACTCGCAAACAATAGATTAGCAAATACATGGCAAAACTTTCCTGGTTTTGCATGGGCTGCCCACCCTCCACCTGCTTTGTGTGTGTATCAGGTAGTGAAGCTTTTCTGGGCAGCCCCTTGGGGCCCTCTTGTGGGTCCATCCAAAGGAGAGTTGGATTTGGGAGGCCCAGAGTCCTGGCAGCTGTCATCACCCCTGGAGTGGGAAGAGTCCCTGGGAAGGTTTGACTAGGCTGCAACAGAGTTGTCTGGTACGAGTAGAGCATCTCAGCTCTTATCTGAAGTGACTCAAAATGGTAGTCAGCATGCCTGCTGTGCTCTCCATTTCACATTAGCCTGGTTTTACTAGTCTGCAAGTGCATTGCAGCTGATTGCAGGCAGGTTTTACAATGGGTGGTGAGAAAGTACCATCCACGATAGTTCCTGTTTGGTTCAGGAGAGCCCACCTCCCCTGGAAAAATGTCTCCTTCCCCACCAACAGCCACTTCCTCGAGACCTCACACCAGCTGCACCAGGCTGAAAATAACCTGCTGCACTGGTTAAAGAGAGATGTGCACCTTACATGTCCCCTTCCTAAGAAACACCAACAGTATCTAAAAAGAAATAGTTTGGTGGAATTGCAGCTTCCACATTCGTGGAGATCAGACGGTGAGATAAGAGCCACTTTTGGGCAGCATTGAGGGAGAAACATTGCATTTCTGACCTTTTCAATAATATTTTTTGTGAAATGTTAAATTTCTAAGTATTTTTCTCTGCATGTCATATTTCTCCACCTACTCTCCCTTGCTTAGAGGTGTTTAAAAATGTTTGGAATGGAAACACATGAAAAATATTTAATCACAGCAACAACCTTGTGTAGAGTGTTCTGTTTAGCAAAAAATCTGTATAATCTGCATGTTAGCAACCACTTGGAGACATTACATGAGCTGTTATCTCTGATCACTCAAGGATGTTTTATACTCTAGGAACAACACTGACAGCCGTCCTTGGACCAACACAGCAGAGTTCTTAGAGCACGTCTTGAAGTAGAGAGTGAGAAATTGCTGTGCTTGATGCTAAGATCTGGTAGATGTTGGTTTTAATGGCAATCAGCATGCAGTTGTTTTCACCATTGTTTAAAAAACATATTCAGAGTGTTTTAAAAAACAGGAGCAGGAATCAGTGTGATCCAGTTTAGAATGCATAGCAACATTGGTGTACTAATTATAATTTTGCCACGAGCAATTGTCACAGTCATAAAACTGCCAGTCTGTTTGGTGGTGGGCAGCTTTCTATTTCACTGGCATCTGGCGGAATCAGCAGAGGACTATTAGCTTGCCAGACTACCGGCTGCGTGCAGGAACAAAAAAATCTCAGTGTTGAGGTAGGCTGGAGAAACCAGTGAATTCTGCAGCAGAGATGGTGGGCTTAAGCACTGAAAAATGGAACATCATTTGGCATTTAACAAATAAGGCTGTGAATGTGTCATGTCGGTTCATACAAAGTTAATGTTTCTCTCAAGCTATTCTGTGCTGTTCAGAACACAAAAACTTCTGATACTTTTATACCTAAATATACCGGAGGTGCTTTTGTAGCAGGGAGGTAAGTTAGATTTGCCATCAGGTTAATGTATCAGAGAGCACACTGTTGCACTCTTTTAGGACAAGACCGAGGGCCAATTCATAGCTTCCACTTTTCTTCCTGCCATAGATGGAGATATTCCTCTCATAAGTCATTTACTTACCTGAAATCAGTTGAAAATTTTCCAATGACTCAGACTGGCACTGAGACAATGCCATTTTGAAGTAGAGTCAAAGTGAGAGCATCATTCTTTCATTGCAGAGCTTTTCAGCCCAATTTCAGGATTTCATTTCCATAACGTGGCAAATTTTATTTCAACTTTATATAAAAACATGCAAAATGGAAAAATACCTTGTTTGAACCTTTCGTAAGGCTTCAAAGTATTTAAATTCACAAGCAATATAATTTCTTTTTTTTTCCTCCTTGAACAAGGATCAGAATTCTATTTTAAAATCTCTGTATTTACCAGTTAGATGTTACTATCAGGTGCAGTATGGGCAAGGCCATCTCTTTCCCCCTCACTGCTGCTGCCTGAACAGCCATGGGAAGCCTTCATGGTGGGAAGCTCTGTTGTCATCTTGTTATTTACCTTTGCACCAAACTGGTTCTGACTCTTGGAGAGGGAGGCAGACATGAAGTATGCCATACCCCGTCTTTTCCCTAGATGCATGATGGTTTTTCCTATATCATAATAAATGAAGTATTGCAAAATTTGCAACATTTTACATGAAGAAGTTCCAATTGTTTTTAGCAGATAAAAGTTATCTGGAGGAAGAAATGTTTTATTTTATTGTGTTTGCACATCTTGTCTCACTGAAGTATTTGATCTTTTAATTTTGTTGCTTATTGTATGCACATCACTTATGGAAAGAAATTTTTCTGTGTCAGTGACTGAATTATGAGTGTTGATCATCTCACTGTACCAACTGGGTCAAATGCTTATCCTCAAAGCAAAACTTTGATTGAATGCAATTTACCTACATTCACCCCAGAGAAGGAGACAACAGAGATCTTTCCTGGAGATATTTTGAGATTAGTTGATGGTGGCATAACTGAGAAAATTATTATAAGGCAGGCTGGGTATGTTTTCTTCTTAGAGAGAAACTGAAGACAATAGCACAAGTTTGCAATATCTTTTTTGACTGTTGTACTTCATTACATTTTTAAACTAGAAGGGATAGTAATTGTAAAATGATAATTTAAGAAATAAATTAAATTAATTGTAAAACAATTATGACACTGGAACTTTGTGTTTGTTACTTCCTCTGGGGGTAAGAGCCCTATGCAACTCTGTAGGTCCTTAACTGAGCTCTGTTCCAAATCTAAAATAGCTCACCTCAGTTTTAAGTACACTAAAACTTTATCCACTCTTGAATTTACAGTGGTAAACTCAATTGGACATTGGGAATTTTCACCCGCACGTCATGGCACAAATAACTCCTTGAAAATATTTTGCAAATACGAGCGAAGAAAGATAGGTTTTCACAGTAAGTTGAGAAAGACATCAGAAAGACATTGAGATGAGATGATTGACAGTAGAAGGACTTTTTAGTCTCTGTTGTTCGGCATGGAAACATGATTTTCAAAATTTCCAGGAATTTAAAGGCCTCTTCTTTGCTTTAATCTGCAAGTATACATGATTTTAGTGTATTATAAAACTGCGGCTATGAATAAAGAGGTTCACAAAAGGACTTCCAAACTTAATTCATATGTGAAAAAGAACATATCTTGGAAAATCTCATTTAAATTTTTTTATGTAAATGGTAGTAGTGGATTATGGAAGATAAATCTCAGCAATAATTGCAGAGGCTACCTACCATGTGGTTAAAAGTAAGTACCTTACCAAAATAGCAACTAGATTCAAATACCAGTTCAAAAGTAGCTGTCAGACATGTATAATTACTCAAAATAAAAACAACTGTATTTGTTCTCCTATAGTTATAGAAATGAAAATAACTTATCCTTGGGTATTTTAAGGACTCTATGATTTAATATTCTATAGGTAACCCAGTTAATATATATTAAGACTGTGAACATTGAAAGGAATTTTGTATATGCCAGAAAAAAATATTGGGGCACTCTCCCATCTCTCCTTCCCTTCCCTCACCCCATCTTTTGTGTTCATTCCTAGACAAAAACTAAAGAAGGAAGGAGGCTTTCTGTGTTGGCATTGTGAACTGCAGCACAGCTACAAAAAAATCTCTTGTCCTTTAAATGACTGCTCTGAGTAGCTGACGGAAATAGGGCTTGCTTTGAGCTAGGAATGGGCATCAAGAGCAGAAAATAATGACAGAGGGCACAGATACCCTGCTGAAGGCAGTGCTTGTCCTGCCCATATGCCCTCTAACAGTCAACAAATTGTTTTGTGTGGAAAACACTGGCTACTCTTTCTGCAACATTCTCTCAGTGTAAGAGAGAAGATGTAAAGAATAATGTGATGTGGGGGAAGGGAGGAAAGACCTTAGCAAAGCAGTTTCCACCATGCTGTCATAGAGGGGGAAAGGGAAAATGTTTTGGGAAAGTGCTACTGCAGCTGAATAGGTACATTCAGAAAGACTAGAGTCTCTCTGTAAATTGCACCTATTTTCCTTCAACATTGCTCAGCCTTAATTGATGTTGGCTCCTTCTAAGTCTACTTCTATGGTGCGGGAATATAATTGCAAGTTCTTTCCGCCACTTGGGAAAACACGAAGTTTTTTATCAATCAGAGCATGAAAAAAGGAAGAAGGTTTTGTAGGGAGAAGGAATACCTTTTCCTTAGACTTAATAATAGAGCTGGAGCACAGGAAATACAGGAGCTTTTATCTCAGAGTAAATTTAACAGTTTCTTAAGGAATGGTAGCTTCAGGTTTGCCTTGTTTTTTTTACAGCTACCCTTTCCTGCTTTCCCTGCGAACCTTAATTTGCTCTTATCCTTAGGTTATCATGCTGCAAATCTACTGCTACATGTTAAAGAAATAACATAATGTAGAAAAAGGAATATTAAAGTCACATTTACTTTGGAATTTCAATTAATGCTTGGTCATCATCTGTTTCTCTTTCATACTGCTTGCCTTTCGTGGAGCAAGTCTGAAAAGGACCATGGTTGCTGCAGAGGTTAAACCCAGCCAAGCAGAAAATCAGCGGTTCCCTTATCATGCTATCTGATGCTTTTAACCAGCTATTTCTTCTGAGATGACTTTCAATCACATGTCTGGAGAGATATATAACTGTACACTTGTCTTAGCTAAGTTAATAACGTTAACCATAAACATACTGTGCTAAGTAGTTTTGAAAAGGGCAGCTCAGAGTAAAATTTCCTCCATGGTGACTTGCAGAAACAGACACCCAAACTCACAGAGTATTGAAGTGGGTATGTTTATTTACAGCGCCGGGTGTGTGGGGAATAATTTTGCCAAACATGCACACCTATTGCCTTTGTTCAGCCTTTTTAATGTGATGCAATGTTACACATGCATTAGCTGTGTTACATATACATTAGTTGTGTTACATATGCATCAGTTGTGTTACATATGCATTAGCAGTGTCAGCAAATTCCTGAAAATTGGGAGGGGAAATCATTAACATATACCACTCCTATAACTCCACCTCGGAACACCCCTTGGGGGTCTTCACTGAGGGTCTTTCGGATGAAGTACGATGTCTTCCTTGGCTCTTGACCTTTTCAGCTTTGCAAAGAATGCTGAGCTGGCACTGGCCACTCACCTCAAAACTGGTTTCATCTTGTCTCCTTCTCTCAGAGCCCCCCTTTATCAATCTTCAAGGTCTCCCTCGGAGCTCCTTATCACAACTCCAAGGCCTCCATTTCTGCTAGAATCCTCATTATAGAGTTAACCATATCTTGTCTGTAAGATACCATAGGCAAGCAAGGCTCTATTCTAATTTAACAGTATTCTATATGAAAATTAACTCTAGCAAGCAGCTAAGGCTACAATCTCTTGTCAACATTTTATATTTTGATCATCCCTTATAAATGAGTCCTCTGTCAGGAATGGTGAGAGAGATTTCAATTAGAATAAGATTTAAAAACCCTGGTCTTTACCCAACTTCAAATTTTGTTTTTGGAGAAAAAGATGATAATGCATTTGCCCTGCAGGAAGCCAGAGAAATCTATGAGATTTCCTTTTATTTTGCAAATACTGTTGAAGGAGGCAAATGATGACTTCTTTCGGACATGAAGTCCTCAGTCTTGGCATTTACATTTGGAAGGTTGGACACAGTAGCATGACTTGATTTATATACAGGGACAGCAAAGCTTGCTGTTATCATGATGATATTATTGATGTTAGCTGACATGAGATCACAGGAACTTCAGAAGAACGCTGCCAAGATGAGAGGCTGAGAAAGCTAAGTAGACCGATGCAGGGAAAGTATATTTGGGACCACTCAGACACTTCCCAAGAGGCTTGATTCTAACCACTCAGAAAATATAACCAGACACCATCAGAAGAAAATTGAAGATACTGTCATGCAGAAAACCTGTCAATAGGAGTGCTGAACGTATTATATAAAAATATATAACCTTTTCTTATTTGAAGTGGATTTCTATAACTGGATTTCTATATCCATTATAACAGAAAGTGCCAGTGGGCAATATTTATTTTGAGTTAATGACTTCTTGGAGAAATGAGGAGCTTATCTGTGAAATTCAGAGCTACAAGTTGCTGGAACAAAAAGTTTAGCTGGATTCAGCCGAGAAGCAAAAGCATACAATTCGGCCCTTTATAGACAGCTATCATCACACTTTATATAACTCAGTTAACTTATTATGTAGAAATGTGAAGTTGCTTAAAGAAGGCAGGGAGATAATAGTAGCCAGGGAAAGTTTATACCTATTCTCCTAATAGAAAAACTTTTATGTATGCACCAAAAAAATTTTGGATTAAATGGTCCTCTGTTACTGCTCTGCTGGGAAGCAATGGGGTGCTTTTGGGGAGGTCTGTTGTGTTTCACTTCAATGCTGCCAACACATTTCTGCACATTACTGGTCTACCGGTTTCATGGATTGAGACTTTTGTGTGAGCTAAAAATCTTACAAGGCATATGTTTTTGTGAGACTATTTCCTGGTTTTCAGTGGTTTGAGAACAACTGAGGACACAAGAGAAGTAATCTTAACTTTGAGTTAAAAAACTTTTGGTGAGGTGTTTAACCATAGACTTCAAGGCCATGAGATATCAGAGCACAGTCTAGTTGGCTCCAATGAAGAAATGCTGTGTAAAATTTGGACCTTTGTAGGCAAGTGACATCTATAGTAACATCTGCACAAAAGTTCTCAATCCAAGGGCAGACACATATAAAATACTTAGCTTGATTTTTCTACAATTTTACTGTAGAGCATATTCACTGTAAATATGTTGGTGGAGCTGGGGTTTTAAATTTTTTTTTAAATATTCATACTTCATATGGAATTTTTAACTGCATGAGCAAATCCTTCCTTGGTGGTTTGTTATTATGGTGTCCCATCTCAGGATAGTTGTGTCACAGATAGAAATGAACATAACAGCTGATTAATTCATGACATTATGTGGTGGACATGATTATTTGTTATTGATAATGAAAATAATTTCTTGACACTGTGATTTTTTGGTCGTGTCCAACTCAGTAATTTTTCAACCTACTTTATTATCAGAAGCTTGAAAAATCCAAGAGTTCTGGAGAGTCTAAAATATTTAACTCATCGATTTGTCATCACTGATTTTTTCATAAGTCTTTTTAAACTAAACCCCCAGAAATTTCCATGCAAATAGAGATTTTTTTTTTTGCATATTGCTTAGTTTCTGTAGCTTTCCTTTTTATTCACTCTGTGTAAAGGTGTACAATATTCTTCGTATTCAAGAGAATATTGATTAAGGTTAATAAAATTCTAGAGCTGAATTGTAGTTATACACATGGTGGGGAATGACTTTTTGTGCTCCATACTGCCCAAATAACATTTTGATTCCATTTCTTTCTGAAAGATGAAGACTGGAGTTTCAGTACCAGTTGTCTCACAACTGTCTCCCAGCCTGTCTTCCAATGCTTCCTAGCTTTAAAATGGATATTTCCTTAACTTGTAGGCATTGTCTTTCTCAAAAGTCACCTTCCTGGAGTTTCTTGAGATAATATCTTCTCTAGTGGATAATCCTCTCCCTTCTCTGGAAAAGGCATGAGCCTTGGAAGACAGTATATAGGTCTTTAGTAGCAAATGTTTTGCAGTGCCTCTTAATAGAGCATAGTGTCAAATTTTGATAGTGTATAAGTTATTAACAAAAGTTATTTTTTCCCCTGTCTGCAGATAAAAGCGTTCTTATTTGCTTATTGTAAAATTATCTGATTGAATTTGGAAACACATTTTAATGTAATGTAGTGCTTGCTACTTTTCTCATGCTGTCTTCAACTACTAATTTTTTCAATAAACGGGAATTTCAGATATCTAAAATACTTAGATTGGGAGATAAGCATCGGCTTAAGATCACTGTCTGAGCTCTTAGGGTAGGAGCTCTGCTTGCTTTTTTCCCCCGTGGTTGCTGTAAACAAAAACCATTAGCTTTAAAATGGATTTCAGAGGAATTTTGAAAAGCCATAAATACCATCAGTGAAATCTGCCAACATTGCCTTGAAAGGATGCTAGAAGAATTGTTAAAACACCTAAGTAAATAATGTATGACTTGATATATATTAGTATTATTTTTTTGCATGTGTTCCTTGGCAAGTTACACATCTATCATGGACAGACCTCTTGGGAATTGCAGCAAAAGCAGAGTAGTAGTAACAACTAAATCATGCAACTAAGGGAACTGCACCCAAAGTGCTGTCCCTAAGCTCACACTGGTTATGGTGTCCAGTCCTGCGGTACATGGGATTACCAAGCCTTGCTAAGTTTAAAGTACAGTAATCCTCTTTCGTGCAGTAACACGTGTAGATTCTTTATAACAGCTTAGATGGTAATTAGCAGGGGATTTCGGATTCATTGACTGGATACAAATATAGCATAGGGGAGGGAAAGACCTAGGTAGCAGTTCTCAAACTAGGGGTCACTAATGCAGTAAGGGTTGGAGCATTTATGGGGGTGAGGATGAGCCAGCAGAATTTTGCAGAGGGGTGAGTGTTACTAGCATCTGGGATTGCAAACAGAGCTATTGGATCTTCTCAGAAATATATAAAGACTGTCTTGGATGGGAAATGTTTCTGTATAGTTTCATGGTTTCTCCAGCATTTTGTAACCATTGGTGTAAATCCTTTGGGGCTGACGCTCCAGCTGGCTGTGTCAGCGGTTCCTGTTCTGCTTTTGAAGTGTTAGGAGAATGTAGTTGTTGAATTAGCCTTATTAGTTTAGGGTATTATGATATGCCTTATGAGAACAGGCCTGCGGTGAAGTGAAAAAAGAACGAAGTGAGCTGAGTTTGTTTTACCTGTAGAAATACTATCATTGCAGTTAATGGAAAGTGAAAGATTTTACAAATTTTAATATTCAGCAGATCAATGTAGTCACCAAACGAATTTTACTGCAAATGCATTGGCTCTTTTTGCTCACAGATTTTTCTGCATTTTAGTGATTCAACTGGTAATAACGAAATATTGCATCATATTTCTAGTCCCCGTGTCAGCTGGCAAAGTTGAGCCAACAGAGAAGAATTTGCTGTTTTAGAGTTTAAGGGAGCAATAAAAATCCTTTTAACTTCTTTTTAGCGCTTGGGAGAAATTTTTTCAGGTAAGAGCAAGATTCATACTGGCTCCAAATGCAAATTCAGATCCTAGAAATATAAGCTGAATTCACACCTTTATGACTTAGAATCTATGAGCTCAGCTATTAGTTTACATATTGGTTGCTGCATGCTCAATTTCTTGTCAGAAGAGCAAGGGGCTGGAGTATACAACCCTAAGAGAGAGTGGTTTTGAACAGTGGTTTAAATTAAAAATTAACTAACCAAACAAACCACAAAATCTCAGAAATTTATCTGAATTGACATTTTTTGTTTTTATATATTTAGAAATCAATAAGGGTTTGATTTTGGCTTGTAGTGAGCTTATAGGTTTGTTTACCATGAATGGGCTTTGTCAACTGTTTTTTTAAAATAAGCATTTGTTGAATGTATTAAAATATTCATTCTCTGTACTGCCTATAAGATACTAAGCAAGTTACAAACTCCAACATTTGTTAAATTCAATATATTGAACAGTTTAAATTAAAATTAATTCTATATTTGTCGAGATTTTTATTTTTTAATGAATGTTTTATATCTCATTTTGTGTAACCCCTGCATTAGTTTCTCCCTCTTCCTCCCTTTCAAAGCACTGAATAAATGATCTTCCTGCTTAAGCTGGTGTTTGATGAACTCTGAAGTCTTGTATGTTTTATGACAGTATTTTCCTCTGTGTCATTAGTAGCTTCCCTTGCTTTCATTAGCATCCCTGAAAAAGTACACCAAGAAATATTTCAATAAATTTAAGACTAAAACCAAAAGGGAGCTAACTAAGTCTATGCCAACACTTATTTTCTGCTTCTGCTGCCAGGATGAAAATCTAAGTGTGGGCAGTAAAACACACATTGAAACTTTACTTTTATGTCAAAATGGCAGGCCACGTGCTGTTAGTAAAGACTGTAGGCAGTGGGCCAGCATTCAGGCAAATGGAGAAGTGCTGGATTTTGACACATCCCTTCCCAAACGAGATTTGACTGTCGGAGCTGTGGGGGCTGAGTTTTGGGCTGGGGCTTTGACAGGTCACAGTGGTAGGGCAGCAGCTTTCTCTTGTGGGTGCTGAGCTTGGCCTGATTTTGAGCCCCAGGCGTGCAGATGGACCTTCTCAGGTAGATCTGAAGGTGATGCCAGCTCTCAGTTTCTCACTGCAGAAGGCGTGTAAGCAGCTGTTTCTCCTCTCTTTCCTAAAACAAACATAAACACTATGCAAGCCATCCACAGAGTCGTGCAGAAAAGCACATCTCAGGCTGGGCTTTTCTCCTGTTAACGCTGTCTATATCAAGCAACAAATATGCAACATTTAACACTTTATTTTTGCAAGAAGACACAAAATCTGTAGTTCTTTGGTCAAAAGACGCATCTACGCCTTGATCTACTTCTATTTATTATTCAGTTTTTATTCTGCTCAAAATTATTCTGTATTTTTAAGACCCAATTTCACAGATAGTTTCGAAACATCTGAAGTGGCATTTTTAGGTCATGAACTAGTTGTGGAATATTTTGACCTACTTCTGTAGATGAACCCAAAAATTTGAAAGGAAAATAAGTGTTTACTTAAATGTATCTTATTACTATATATTTTGGAAGATATCATTTCTGTTTACAATCTGATAACTTTGTCAGATCTGGATTGAATATTAATAAGGGAGAAAAACGCAGAAATAAACTTCCTTTTTCTCGAACTTTTCAGCAGAAAAAGAGTTGAGTGCAAGGTGTCACTAGAATGCTGATACCTTCTCTATGCTGTTATCATTTTGCATTTGTATCTCTGCCCCCACTTGCCATGTACATAGTGGCTGTGACTTGTTTGGGATTTATTTCTGGGGACTAGAAGGCACAGTAGTCTGTTGCCCTTACAAGACATAATGGTATTATCTCATCCCTGATGAAATTCATAGCATGTCGTGCTGAAAACATCCACTTCCCATCACGACTGCCATGGTTCTCCTGTGGTCACTTCTTTGCTTGTTTTAATCAGAATTAGGCATTCTATTTTTTCTCACTGCCTTGTTTTTGACTGATTTTCTTAATTAATGCATTCAAGCTAGTAAACAAGTAGAGGGGAACAGAGCAAACTGTGGGGTAGTTATTTCTTTTGCTGCTGTGCTATTCTATTGTTTTCAGTTCCATGTCAACTCTGGCTCATATAATCTTTTTTCTTACTCCATATGACTCACAGGCTAAGCAGAGCAGATGGAGGAGTGATTTCAGACAGTGACCTCATTTCTGCAAATACTACTTCTCAAAAAGAGACAGCAATCAACCTGTGTCTTACAAAAAGAAAAAGGTTGCTTTATTTTTCTTTTCCTTTTACTGTATTATAGACATGAACAATTTTGAAAAGATAAAAGGGCAAGGGGGAAAAGTCTGAGCTTTCAGCACTTACCAGTGTGTTCAGCCGTTCTGAGCCTTGTCAAAGACTCAAAGAGCACTGTCAAACCTTTGGGTTCAGCTACCTAGAAATCTCCTCTCATGCTATACTTTTAGTTCTTCTCTATTCGAAAAGTATTCAAAAGATTGTTTTATTATTGAAATAGCTTTACATTTCAACACATTAAATTTCTTTATAAGAGAGTTTCTACTCATTTTTGTATCTGAAGTTATTGAATTTGTTGCAGTATTAAGGTCTTAGCTGCAGACGCTATTACTTCAGACAAATACACATAATAATGACTGCAAATCACTATCAAAAATATAAGTTCTCAAAAAAACACCCAGTGTCTGTAAGGAATAACTGTATATATATTTTTCCTGTGGTCTTTATTGTCATGACTAGTCCAAGAAAAAACACAGCTGGATGAAACATGTAGGTTAGAAATTTCTATAATTCTGGAAATATCTGACAATTTTCATTTTCTGTAAATAATAACCAATACATATATGCAGAGCAATGATAAACACAGAATAATATAAATCTGTAAGAGGAAAACAAGAATACAATTTCAGCAGCACCCTGAGTTTGATCTTGACTCTAATAGTGTTTGCATCATTAAGTGGACAGCACTCCTATCAAATCTTGGTGTAAAGCTGAATGTCATGAATACATCCTTAAAACTCACAATACTTTTGTATTTTCTTCAAATCTCAAACCTTATGAGTCAAATTTTTATGAAAGAATCTTCCTTTTCAAAAGAGGAATATTAATATACTTGGAGGATTTAGAACTAAGATATCCTGAAGCTTAAGAAAGGAAATAAATAAACATCTGTACTTTTTAAGAATTTTTAAAATGTTAATAATATATATTAAACTAGTGTTTTGAGTTTTGGAGGAGGTACAACATCTAAAGTGTCATAATATGAATAAGCTGTAATAGAAAGGAGCAAATAATTTTAATTTATTTAAAGTAAATTTCTCTCCACGCTGTTACCTAAAGAAACAAATATTAGTGCATATTGTTCATAATTTGCTTAAAGAGCAGGTAGCATGGTAAAAGCAGTCAATTGCTGCATGATAATCACAAATATTTATACCAACATTTTTCAAATCATATTGTTTTATTCTTTAGATTAAAAATTCTAGAGGTTATGAAGTGATAGAAAGGATGACATTAGTGCTAATAAATTACCATAGATGAATCTGTAAGGAACAATTATCAGAAGGAGTAATTAGTACAAGACACTGACAGAAGAGCAGAGAGTTCTGGATTTCTGTTGAGATAATTACCTCATTCAATAACACATGAACACATGTTAGTCTCGTGAGTTGACATTGTCTCTTTTTAGGGTAACTTTTGTCAATATTTGGAACTATATTATGACAGTTCATCTCTTCCAAGATTCAATCACAAGGGGGAACTTCTGAGGATATAGATTTTCTGGGTCTGCTCAGTTTGGACTTGATAATTTTGATGAGAAATTAGAATTCCTTTTGTTTTTCCTTTTACCACTGAAGATATTTCTCTCCATTTGATATCTTTGTATTGTTCTCTGTCGGAAGAAGTTGTGGGTCGATGGTCATCTTGACCAAGGCAATCAGAGAGGCCTTAATACACTGAAAGCCTGTGCTCCACTTCTAGCCAGGGTTGCAGGAAGGCACAGCCAAGCTGAAGCTGAGAATTAAATAAACTTTCTTACTTTATGTTCTTGTACATGACCACAAACAGCTGACAGGACTAGTGATTTGTGACTTTCTCCTATGTCCTGCCCTTCAAACACCTCACACAGACTGTAAGCCAGTGCCCCAGATCACAGGAGACCGATGCCAAGTCCTGCCGTGAGAGACTAGCATTGCCCAGGGCTGAATCTGCCAATCATCCTAAGCACACGTCTTTCCTAATTCCTGCTGAGGTTTAACTTGTACTGGATGTGGACTTTCTTACCCTCATGTTCTTTCCTTTGTGAGACTTTAATGTAGTTGTCCTTCATCGTAGGAAAAATGAGAGAAAAATAAGCTGTAGCTTCAACAATGTACATCAAAGGAAACAGGAGGTGATATAAGACTTCATATACATTTCAGAACACATGTGATATGTTGGGTTTTGTGACCAGCAAGAAATTTTATTTTTTGCAAGAAGTGAACTTCTATTCGAGGGACACTGGGAAAATCGATGAGATATGAGCACAGTAGCTGTAGTTGCATACATAGTTCTGCAAGTAAGTTTGCGAATGAATGTTCATCACGTGAACGGATTTTTCCATTACTTGATAATTGTTTAAACATTATAAATTATTGAAAGGTATTTTTTTTAGTGGAGGGGGATTGAAAGCACTTTTATAAGGTAGTCAGGAAAAAATCCCATAATATGTGTTATGTAAATACTGTGAAATCAAATTAGAGGAAAGAATATTGAAGAAGGAGGGGTGAAGGGAACATTAAGAAGTTCCTTTTCTCACAAAACAGTGAGAAATGTTGATGAACCCTAAAAGGCTTCATCAACAATCTTCTTCCCTGTGTGAAACTTGCCCTGATTAGTTTAATTATCCAAATATTAGTATTTACTTCATTTCTCTAAATCACAGTAATGATTGTACTGTCAGATTACAGAAAATATACTAAGCATTTTATAGGAAGTCCTTTTTAAACCCTTGCTATCAGCTCAGAATAGAAATGTATTATTCAGCGTAATATTTCTTCTTGAAAATGATTGTTGCAGTAAATTAAATGGAGATTCTACTCACATTCTAATATGCAGATGCTTCTTCCATGGTTCTATATTTGATGTTAAAGGTGGTTTAAATTTTGTAAACAGAGAAGATCATTTTATGAATGTTGCAGTGTCAAAAACAGCTCTTGTACAAGCACTGACTAGCTGGATGTACTTCACAAACCTTTTACCTAATACAAAATCTGTACACAAGATTCTATGTCTGTTTGCATAACCACAAGACAAAGTAGTAGGGTCAACATTTGTATTAGAACCATGTAACGAGGAGATTATTTACCAACTAGAAGGGTTTTATCCACCTGTGGGGATTCATATATTGAAACATCTGCAGTCTTTCACCACAAAGCCCAGGAGTAAGCTGGATGAATGAGGGAAATGCTGAGGCTGGCCACTAGGAAATGGAAAATCATGTTCCTGTGTCTCGTGCTGTGATGGTGTCAGATATGACAAGTGTAGGTATTATGAAAAGGTGATAAACTGCCACCTGGACCACTTTGCTCACTCACCTAGTTGTCAGCTCCAGCAGAAATTTAATCTCATTTCTAATGTTTTTCCACTCTTTTTCTCTATTACAATGGGGTTCTCAATAACTCTATTTGCTAAGAGGTTATTTTGGGCAGTAGTGGCTTTCAAGCACATTTGCTGCCTACTGATGAACTTGAATGGCTTTCAAGCACATTTGCTGCTTACTGATGAACTAGCTCTGAGGCAGGGCACTTCCCCTCACTCGCTGCCATTCCTCAAGTTTAAAAAAAATACTCGTAAGGGAACTGGGTGTATGCTTGCTAATGGAAGACTGAGTGGAGCTTCTAACTGTTTTCTCCTAGTGGACTTGATTTACAAGGACTCACCTGTGGGCATAGAGAGGATGGCCAATAGATGTGACAGCCGTTTATTTATGTGCACGCCTCCATTCAATACTTATTTAGTATTTGTACTATTTAGCAAGTATTTGTACTTGCTAAAATATGTGTACTTGCTTATGCCAGCAATAGAAGGTGAGAGCCTTCCTTTGGAAAGCCCTGGAGGTCAGAGTGTGACAAGGCAGTCTGCTCCTCACCTGCTCTGCTCCCTCTCCCTTGGGCTAGCCTTACAGGCCTTATTTTGCTGGTTTGGTAAAACCACTTTCTAATCTACTAATTAGAGTTGTGTAAACTTATACACATGATATTGCTAAGAACCAGACATTCCTTAAGGTTCCTGTGACAAATAAAAATCATACTAGGGAAAAATTCCACTTTATGGTCCCCAGGGCTTAAAATGAAATATTAACTGTAATGAAGGTTGATTTTCCTTCTGATTATTGAAATTTTTCACAACTTCCATCTACAAGGAACAAATTCACAGCACTTTTGACTACAAAAATAGCCTTTTGCATTGCAATGTCCCTTCCTTGGGACAGAGGGGATTAATAAGTTTTTTGTGAGTAATAAGTCTCTTTTATGCAGTAACACGTGGATTCATAAAAGCTTACATCATAATTAGAGAGTCATTTGGATTCATTGACTGTATACAATTATGGTTTTCCCTTGTCTGATTTCTATGACCTATGCTTTAGATTGAACTTTACAATACACCTCCCACATTAAGCATCATTATAATTCCCGTTGACTACTGATTTATTTTCCATGGTATTTAAGAGATTTCTCAAGGGAATACTGAAAATTCTGTAAGTCAAAAATAGCACAGTGCAATAAATAGCCATTTTTAATGGCATCCATTGTTCCTCCAAGATGTACTGTCTCAGGGGGCCCAAGTCCAGCAGAGATTAGACCTAAGTCTTTTATAAATCTGCCTCTACTTGTTATGTATCACTTCTCACCTCACAGGCATTTGAGATTGTTCCTCACTAAGCACAACAGCTCTGCACAAAAACTCCTTCCATTTGGTTTTATCTTGAAGTCCTGGGAGAGTTTCCTGATTGATGGTAGCATGTTCAGCCAGTGGACATTAGTGGGTTGAATTATTGTTGCTAGTGCATTAGCTTTCAGAAAAGTTTAGGTTAACACTTACCTTTGGTTGTAATAATATTTCTTTTTATTGTAATACGTTCTTCTAACCTTGTGTTATTTCTATCAAATCTGAGATTAATGATACAATCTGCTTTTGTGTTCTGTTACTGCCTGAGCACACCAAGTAGAAGCTATGACAAATATTGCTCTAAAAGACTCATGAGCAGTAGCTAAGTCTTATCAGCCTAGTTAGGGGGAGTACACATTGCATGGGGAATCTTATGAGTCATTTAAGAGAAGAGAGTTTTAAAAGTGCTCAAAAACTTGGAGATTATTGACTCAATGAAGATATAAAATCCAACTCCATTTTTCATTATCATCCAGAGAACACATAGCTGCATTATAACTAAAGTTATATGTCACAAATGTACCAGTAGATACAGAATAATAGGACAATTCCAGTCACAGCAAGAGAAAAAAAATACAAAACTGAGGATATTAACACATCATTCCGTGCTGTTCTATGACTCATTTAAGACACCATGATACTTAATCACAGTGAAATGCCATAAAGATACACTGCAAAAAGTGAAATAATAGCTGGTTTTCAGTAGTTTTTCCGGTAGCTTTTACTGGAAGCAAAACCTTTGCACTGAAATACTTTTGCACATCCAATAAAATTCTTGAGTGTCAAGTACAAATTTCTTGTCTTGTTTCTTGATTCCTTCTCAAAATTTCACTCTGTGTGCTCCCAGTAGATCATCAGAATGGGGGTCTACAGTGGCAAGAAGGCTGAAGACAAGTGATGTGAATGTTTAATCTCTCTATAATCACCAGTTAATATACAGTCAAAATTATTTATAAAAGGCAGAAGCCTATAACTGAACACTGATATAAAATTCCCTTAGACTGTAAGACCAAAAGAGAGCACAAGAGGAAAACACCAATGAGATGGAGATGTCATGACAAGGAGAAAACTTTTCCCATACATTAGGGAAAAAAAAATAGAATTCTGATTTCAAAGGAGCTTTCTCTGCACACAAGGCAATTAGTTCCTGCAATTTCAAAGATGGGAAGAGAATTTGTGTATTTATCATCACTTGCATAATCACTACAAGAAATGATCATGGAACTGGCTGAGAAACATAACCTACTTCATCTTTAAGGCAACAGCTGATGGTTTGGAGAGCAAGTATATTAATAGCGCTTTTAAAGCTATTTGAAAGGTTGAAGAAGAAGAGGGAATCTCCTTTCTGCTTCCATGAGAAACAATAGCAAAATAAATGCATTAGGGGAACAATTTAAACTTTTTAAGAGTTCAGTTAGCATTCCAATGGCATTTCTACACTTCAAATAATTTAGGTCTTATTGACTGTCACTGCACCTCCAGGATTCTCTTTTTCATATATTTAGTCCTTTAGGTAGATGGTTAACTTGGCACAAAACAAGAGAAGGTTTAAATTATTATCTTGGAAGGGTCATTTGTATTAAATAAAATACTTAGTAGATAACTGTACTGGATTAACCCTGGCTGGATGCCAGGGTTACCCATTAAAGCCACTCTCTCACTCCCCTCTGCAACTGGACAGAGTTGAGATAAGGACAGGACAGATCACTTACCTATCACCGTCACAGGCAAAACAGACTCAAAGTGGGCATATTAATTAAATTTATTACTAGCAGAATCAGAGCAGGAGAATGAGAAGTAAAATAAATCTTAAAAATACCTTCTTCCCACCCCTCCCACCTTCCAAGTTCTACCTCCTCCCCTCCACAGCATTGCAGGCGGACAGGGAATGGGACAGGACAAGAAACAACTGCAGCTTCTCAGAGAGTCCTTCTCCTGCTTCCCTGAGCTCTCTCTCATGGGAGACAGTCCTTCACGAACTTCTCCAGCATGAGTCCATCCCATGGGCAATGATTCCTCACAAACTGCTGCAACTGGGTTGCTTCTCCACGGGGTGCAATCCTGCAGGCACAGGCTGCTCCAGGATGGGTCCCCCACAGGGCCACAAGTCATACCAGGAAAAACCTGCTCCAGCATGGGCTCCTCTCTCCAGGGGTCAACAGCTCCCTCCTACATGAGAGGCTCCAGCATGGGCCTCCCATGGGGTCACAGCCTCCTTTGGGCATCCACATGCTCTGGCATGGGCTCCTCCATGGGCTGCAGGTGGATATCTGCACTCACGTGCTCCTCCATGGGCTGCAGGGGCACAGCCTGGTTCACCATGGTCTTTACCATGGGCTGCAGGGGAACCTCAGCTCCAGGGCCTGGAGTACCTCCTTCCCCTCCTTCTCCACTGACCCTGGCACCTGTAGAGCTGTTCAAATGTTCTCACTGCGCTGTTCTCTGGCTACAACTTTCATCTGCCCAACAACTTTTTTTTATCCCTTCTTAAGTATGTTATCACAGAGGCGTTACTATCATCCCTGACTGGTTTGGCCTTGGCCAGTGGCAGGTCCATCTGGAGCTGACTGGCTCTGCCAGACATGGGAGAAGTTTCCAGCAGCTTCTCACAGAAGCCTCCCCTATAGCCCCTCTGATGTCAAAACCTGGCCACACAAACCCAATACAATAAGAGATCCCAGAGGATAAACTAGAAACACAAAGTAAAGAATCAAGATAGAAGTCTTACAAATACCTAAGGTTATGCTTGCACACATAGAGTCAGGTTCTTCTCGGCTCTACCGAGCAACAGGACAAGAAGCAACAGGAAGAAACTAATGCATAGGAATTTCCACCTGAATATGAGGAAGAACTTTTTAACTGCGTGAGTGACCATGCACTGCAACAAATTGCCTAGAGAGGTTGTGCTTCACAGGAGATATTCAAGAAATGTCTGGATGCAATCCTGGGCCACGTGCTGTAGGATAACCCTGCCTGAGCAGGGAGGTTGGAACAGGTGACCCACTGTGGTCCCTTCCAGCTTGACCCATTCTGTGATTCTGAGATTTTCAGTGACTAAAGCAGCACGTGTTTGCAAAACTGGGACCTTAACTACTTTCCATGGTCTAAGGAAGGTAAGGAAAACAAATTTCTCTTTGGAAAATTTGAAAGGAGGTTATGTTGTGAGAAGAAAACTGAAAACAGATCCACCTAGATGGATTTTTTTTCCTTAATTGGTAGAATTGTTCTGTATTAGAAACCACCATTTTGTCTATAAAATGTTAAGACCATTGATTGCTTTGAAAAATAAAGTAAAATAAATGAATAAGTATAAAGAACTTCAAACTTCGAATTGTTTACTATACTCAGATAAAAAATCCCCAGGAGGGACTGGAACAGTTGTTGTCTGAAGGTTCAGTTCCCTCAGTTAATAAGAGCTTCTGGTGATTTGGTAGATATTTGGAGGAAAATAGATCTGGCAACAAGCCTGAAGATATTTCTTTAGCTTCAGGCTGTGAGAAATGTGGCACATCTATTTACAAAGGACAGAAGGAAAGGAAGACTGTTTAAAAAAAAAAAAAAAAGATAAACTAATGCTCCATTTTTATCATCTCTCAGCTTGAAATACAGTGAGGCACATAATGTCCCTGTAGCTACAGCAGGCTTCCTCATAAATACTGGTGACGTGCTGAATGCTTTACGAAAAGGAATGGAAGTCATTAGACTTCTCATTAATGGCCTAGCTCTTGGGTAAGTGTCCTAACAACTGCCAAAGCATGAAAAGACACCCTGGCAACTGCTGATCGGCGAAAAAAGATTTCTTCCGCCCTTGCTATTTCCATTGGATCTTTTATTTAAAAACAGAGAGGAGCTTGAACTGTAAGATGTGAACCATGTTGTGAAGGATGAAAGACCTAAGTAAGTATATTAAGCAAGGCCTTCTGAAAGCTTCTTTGCTGATACTCTTCCATTCTTGTTCAGTAGCATGGTGCTTTTTGTCTTAAGTACGTGTACAAACCTACGTGTACAGAAACTGTAAAGTATGAAAACCAAAATGCTTTAAAAAGTATTTTTATGATCTTTGGTTTAAGTACTTTTTTTTCTGATGTCTGTGACAGATGGTAAAACTGAGATAATGCCACAACTGTGTGAGGCAGAAGTAAATGTAGACCTAAAATGACTGAAAGAGCTTGCAAAGATTAATTACAGTAGAGGGATATGCATGCCATAGCTGGCACAGTCTCTCTATATCATACGTAAGTATATTTGATTATATAAGTTCAAAAATAGCTTTTGTGCAGTGACTCAGATGCCTTTTTATTTTTGATATGCATTAACTTTCATGAATTCCTTTGATGCAAACCAAACTCTTACATTCTCTGCATCATCATTATGACTGCTGTGGATATTTTGTGGTAAAATCAAGAAAGAGAATATCCTGCCCCAGCTGCACTTTGACAAACTGTATCATTCTTTCTATGCCACATCCATGCCACAGCAGAGTAAAAAAGCAGTACATTTTAACATGAAACAGGGTCACCATTCTCCCACCTACTGCATCAGAAGAACAGGTAGGTTGCCTAGGAGAAGACTGTGGGTACAAAACATTCTGTGTTAATGAAGGGTATGAATTTGTAATAAATCAGATGTTCTAGGATTACTATTTAGTCATATTCTGCCTCCTATATGTAATGTAACTTATTCATTAGGAAGGAGGGACTGACACATAAATTTGTATTTATCATAGGGTAATAGCACGGACATTGGAAGCAATTTTAGAATAGATTTTGGGAAAGCAAAAGAAATACCGTCATTTAACGATTAATAGCTTCCTATTTGGAAGGAAAACATCTATTTTGAAGATAGCAGGTACTGAAACACAAAGAACAGCTTGAAGAAGCAAGAGGGCATAGTATCTTTGGGACTAGCCAGGATTTTAACTTTGAAATGCAGGTCCCTTGCTCGAAGTTTCTGTATTACCTTTTGCCCCTGTGTGGTCAGCTTTTTCTTTTCTTTACCTCTAGGAAATGGGCCAGAGGGTGCCTTTATCTAAATTACAGTGAAAGCACCTCGTGGAGATAAAAATTATCTGCTTCTGCTTGGCCAGGACTCTTTTGCCTTGGCCAAACACCATTACATAGCTGGAGAATATGCATCTGACATTTCAGGGCCTCTGCTTTTGAGTGAGGAATGGGAAAAAGAGGTTGTACTACTCTGTGAACTGCAGGTCTAAAAACTCATGAGAGAAAATGGAACCACTTTCCAAGATCTAGCCTAGTGGTACAATTTTTGAGCTATGCAAACATCTGCTCTTGCCCCATATTCTGCTCAGTTGGATGCTGTTCTGCTGATCAGGCGTTCAAAGTAGGTAATGTCAGTCCCCTTACAGGTAGAAGCCAGAACTTTAGTAAGCTGCACCTTTTTTTTCTTCTGCTATTGTTAACAAAATACAAGGCTTGGAGTCTGTGATATTTTTGGAGTGGGATGAGGAAAAACCAGTCAAATTATAGAGATGTAGAAAGACCACTTTCCAGTCAGTTTTCAGCACAGTACCTGCATGGGAAGTTTCTTTTGTTCTTCCTATACATGTGATACCTTTCACGTTATTTTGTTTCCTAAAAGAGAAAACATTATTTGTAGCTTGATGCATCAGAAATCAGCAAAAACCTCTTTTTCTTCCATTTGGAAGATTAATTACTGGTTTTGTTGAAACTTGTAAAAATTGCACTAAACCGCACTAAACTGATCTGCTTTATACAAAATTCCATTATATGTTTTAGTGCTAATAGGCTTTATTTACCTCAAAGTTGAATGATGCACACCCTCTGGCATAAAATTCTTCTATTTTCTTCAGCTTTTCTTTGCTTGCTAGTATAGTACAGAAAGAAGCAAATGTGTTTCTTGTTTTTCAGGCTGATCAGTAAAGACCCTTACCTTGGCTATTATAGGTATGCAGATATTTTAGCACAAACATGGTTGCCAAACAAGGACACAGGAAGTACATTAAATATAACTTCATTTTGTTATTAAAGGAAAAGCATTGTTGACTCGGGGAACAGAGATCTATTTAGTATTCCCCTATAATGCTGCACCGTATACATCCTAAGGATGGTTTGTTATCAGGGTTAACTCCTACCAGAATCACACAATGGTTGAGTCTGAAAGGTACCTCCAGAGGCCACCTACTCCAACACCCCTCCTCAAAGCAGAGTCAGCTAGAGTAGATTGCTCAGGACCATGTCCACCTGTATTTTGAATATCTCCAGAGACAGACTCCACAGCCTATCTAGATAACCTGTTCTCGTGTTCAACCATCCTTACAATAAAAAAGTGGGGTTTTTTCTTATGTTTAAAGAAAACTTCCTGTATTTCAGTCTGTGCCCATTGACTCCTGTCCTCTCAGTGGGCACCACTGAGAAGAGTCTGCATCCATCTTCTGCAGCTCCCCATTCTGGTACTGATACACACTAAGAACCCTCTAAGCCTTCTCTTCTCCAGGCTTAACAGACTCCTCTCTCCCAGCCTCTTCTCCTATGTCAGGTACCTCCATCTCTTAGTCACCTTCATAGCCCTTTCTTGGACTCACTCCAATATGTCCATGTCTCTCTTCTTCTGGAGAGTCTAGAACTAAAGTTGACCCTGTGTCACGTGCACCACACAGAATCATAGAATTGTAGAATCAGCCGTGTTGAAAAGGACCTCTGAGATCCTAAGTCCAACCCTTGATCCAACACTGCCGTGGTTACTAGACCATGGCACTAAGTGCCACATCCAGTCTCATCCTAAAAATCTCCAGGGATGGAGAATCCACTACTTCCCTGGGCAGCCCATTCCAATGTCTGATTACCCTCTCCGTAAAGAATTTCTTCTTAAT
This sequence comes from Manacus vitellinus, assembly GCF_001715985.3. Classification (NCBI taxonomy): domain Eukaryota; kingdom Metazoa; phylum Chordata; class Aves; order Passeriformes; family Pipridae; genus Manacus; species Manacus vitellinus. The sequence continues at coordinate 49,375,118 of NW_021939396.1, read as the reverse complement.
ATCCAACCTAAACCTCCCCTGGCAGAGCTTAAGATAACTTAAGATAACTTCCTAGATTTTACATTCCTTTAAATCAACCAGAGAAGCTTTCTCTTTGTCTGTCAGAGCGAGATTTTCTGAGGAGCAATCAGCTCTTCCTTTCCCAGTAGGATCTCATATTGATATTGCTGACTGGAATCTGAATCAGAATGCAAAATCTATCTGAAGCAAAATAGTACCTTTGACAATGGCTACAAAAATAGCAGGTTCTTCTGGTCTGGAAGCTGGGAGATATGATAGTGAAAGATTGGTCTGAAAAACAATAAGGGAAAACTTGAAATGTTGCCTTAAATCATTGCTCATCAGAAATCAAGTTTTAGGAAAATAAATAGAACAGGGTGGACTAGACAGAACAGATAATTTTGATATACCAGAATCACTTTACTGAACAGTGATGATGGAAGTGAGTCATTTTACTCACTATGACTCAAAGACGTTTCAGATAAAATCAAGGTCTGTAATCTCTCTGCCTAGAATAAATTATATTTGAATGGCAATAGGAAGACAAATGTTATTTATAAAAATGAGTGAAATCAGTTAGTATGCTGATTGGGTAGTAAAAAAAAAATCAAATATGGAGATTAATCTCTTCAAATTTACACAGTTTCGGAAAAATATCTTTCAGTTTAGTTCTGTGTAACTCTACATACCAACACTACAAGCACAGATATCATAGGTCTCTTTACTTTCTGCCTTGTACCTGCAAAAGAAATTTACATGTCTGAGTGATGCATGCTAGCCTGCTACTAAAATAGGAAATCAGTTTTTACTCATTTTCCATTGAGTGAGTTGAATAATACAGCCAACCTCCTTGCACATGGATGTACCCATAGATTCACATTGCAGGAATTTCCAAGTAGAAAAAAATATCATAGACTAGAATTGTATTTTCCCAGTAAAGTGAAAAAAATATTGCATAGATCAACAGTATTTCCTCTTAGTACTGTAATGGTAGTAATGTGTGCAATTACCCTGAGGTTATTTCTAGCACCTCAATGAGATTCTTGCCACTTGATTTTAATATTGGAAGGAGCGATATGATTTTAAACGAATTGTGCCTGGATGCAGTGTCTCATTTACTCATTGTTGTCCCTGCTTTTTTCCCAAAGTAAAGAAGAAAGGGAGACAAACATATTCTTTTAGTTTTTTCTCCAGTTCCTTGCTTTGTCCCCTCTCTCTCCTCCTCTTTTCTTGGAAAGATCCCTTTTTTTTTCAGAGAAAAGGAACCCACTGATGAGATCCAAACGTAGCAAGCTGGTCCCAAATTCTATTTCCCTACTAGAATGAATGGGAAGAAAACTTCCAGTAAGAAAATATGGTGGCATTCTCTTTCTCTCATTTTTCCCACACCAAAGTGTCCCATGGGAATGGGATTGTGCCCAAATCCCCTTTTACATATAGGCAACACCATTCATGTTTATCAGTTTGGGTTATGGTCCAGAGTAGATAATTTGGTACTAATCTTCAAATTATGTATATTAAATATGGAAGTGTACAACTTTAAGGTACTTAATGAAATATCAACATTTATTCTTGAACATCTATGTCTGAAATGATGAAAAAAATCCTCAATTAAATCAAAACAAAAATGCAAACTAAATCCAGTTGTGCTCATTTATGCACAATATCCCGCCAGACCACAACGAAAATTCTGCCTCTAGCTGTAAATATCCAGGGATCAGAGCGAAACTGCTATTGCAGGTGTTACTTCCACCAAAGCCTCCTTGTCTCCAGTAACAGATTTCAGGATTTTTTTTTCCTCCTACCCTATGTGACTAATCATATTTACCTATATAAATGCCGAAACAATACTTTTGTTCTTTTGCTGCACTTCATTACAGGGTGAAAGGCACTGTGCATGGATCAGTCTTTAAGGACTACTAGCCTAAAAAGACATATATTATATTGGAGTAAGAACCTTTCCGCTGTATAAACAGTACAATTATTACTTTCAGAAAAAGGGGGATCCAAGAAGTAAACCTTAAAATTAACTCTTAAAATCCAATCTTATCTCATTTGTGTCATTGCTGTTCATTCATCCATACCATCTCATGCTTTGGAAGATGGTGTGATTTTCTCTCTTGTTTTTTCTTTTTTGTTTTGTTGGGTTTTTGATTTTATTTTTTTTTTAACTTTTTTGCAAAAATTTGATAGAGTTGCTGTGATAGCATGGTCTTAGAACACACTAGGTCTTGACATTTCTCATAAAGACGATCCTGTAGTCCCTGTATAGTTGTTCCAAAAGGATTGCTTGTAGATGAATTCTGTTGCTCTCCACCTTAAATGGGACTGACTCTGTAATGATGTGGTAAATTTTGCCTACAAAGACTTACACAGAAGTTTTTTAGTTTAGAATGATTCAATTTACAAGTTCTTCCTTTGGCAATATGATTCCATTTTGATTGAAATAATTCAAGTAAAGGTCACTTGATGTTACTATTTAAGCAGATGTGAATTATTAAATCATGCATATGCTACAAAAATTTTTGATAAAACACCATGAGAAGTATCCTTATTTTCATGCAGATAATTACTTGGTAAAAATTGTGAAAGTCAATTAGTTTTGATCATTGAAGTACTTCTGTTTTTATTTAAAAAATCTATATTTTTCTGGAGGCTGAATGTCATGCAGTATATAATAATCTTTATCAAAGAGAATGTTTGGGAGTTTCTCTGTAATATCCAGAATGACTTGCTGTGTTAGACTCAGGACTGGAAAATTATACTGTTCTTACTATAAAGGATAATTTACCACTAGAATCACCATATACTGCAAAAAGGTCTGCTTTGCCGAGATATCATCATTAAACTTCTACTCAAATTCCTGGAAAGTCTCACGAGTTTAGGAAGTTTGCAAGGATGCCTAGCATATAGTCATGAAATACAGCAGCAGTGAAGTGAGAATGCAATGTCCTAACTGCAGAAGTCCATATTCTGTTTGACCCTATAACTCTGGTCCAGCTTCTGTTGTTCCAAGTACTTTGTATCTATGTGATCACTGCATTTCCCAGTTCCGATCAGCAAGGATTAATTTACTGCCCTCTGAGTACTGTTCAGAGTCTGTGGTGAGAGTTAATAGAAAAGTGAGACAGATTGATTGGCAAGTGCTCTCAATCAAACTGCAACTAATCTCCTGAATTTCCTTAGCAGAGAGAAGTAGGAGAGGAAGCCAAGCCTGTGGCATCAGCATTAAGCCATGTATGTGCTAGGGCAGGTCCAGTCCCTCTACCATCCCTTTTACAGTGCCCCTGCATTCACATGAAGGACAGCACCCTGGTTCTTTGGGCTAAAGAAGCCGGTCAGATGTGGGGTGCAGCCAGAACGGGAGGCTCCCTGACCAGCACTGCCCTGAGTTGATCAGCTGCAGGGCTGCTCAGAGGGATCCAGAGCAGCCTTGACTGCACAGTTTGCTTTGCCCACTATTCTCTCTTTTCCTTCTCACACATAATCAGCCCAAGCTAATTTTACTCTTTCCCCTGCTAGCCCTGGGTTTGCTGATTTTATGCCCTATTTGTTAGTTTTGGCTTGGTGAGAACTCCTGCTAAGCCAACACTCCTTTTCACTATACTTCAATGATATTCACCTAAAGGCAGTTTCTCATACTTGCCTTACACTTAGGTGTATTGGTCCCAATATTGGTCCCAAATTCACTATTGTCTTAATAGTTTCAGATTGCTTTGGGTTTTGCCAACTACTTCTTTGATTTTGTGCAGTGTTCAGCAGACTCACGCATTTTTTCCTTGGAAGTTCGACCTCAGATGAGGGTTTCCTATCTGCCTGTATACCTGAACTGAGTGATCAGATTTTGATTATGGATAATTAATTGTGTACAAACCCATGATAAGTGTTCAACCTAATGAAACCTTGTGTCTTCTTATCTGCTTGTTTGCTCATGCTTGTGTATTGTACTGTATCGGTGACACTGTGATAGTGATTGTAGACTGGCAGTCTGGACAGGTGAAGAAAATTTTGATCTCAGAACTACAGAAGAGTTCATGCAGGTGTCCTGTCATTGAAAGGAAGTAGGTATTTCTCCTTTGGTCCACGGCCCTTGCTGTCTTCTCTGTCTCTCTTTGCTCATGCACATACCTGGCACATGTACACACCTGACTGATAAAAGATTGCTGAATTCAGAGTAATTAGGAACTGAGGGAAATAGTTACTGCTGCAATGGTGGAAGGGTCTGTTGAATTTCAGGAATTTTATAAACCTAGGACACTGTGAACTTATCTTTCTTTAAGCTCTTTGTTCATCCTGTATGGATGCAACCTGAATGTTGGAATTACAGTAGTAAATCAACCCAAAGACCCACCCAGTTCACCACTTTCTCTATCTAAGTTTCAAAATAAAAGGTATTTCAGAGAAACGTACTGAATGAGATGAATGTCCCCAAGTGTCTTAAGATCTCTCTAAGCTTTAAACACAAAGGTCTGTTTCCACCCTAAGGATGACCCCTTCTACATGGTCCCAGCTGGTAGACCACTTTCTGCTGCTTCACATCCCTCAGGAATGGGGAACACTAGAGCTGAAAGCGGTATCCTGGGAACCAACCAGTGCATTACCAGAACATTTTCTTTCTTTCTCTCAATTGGCATCTATGAACAACATGGTAAGTTTGGTATTGCAGCCAGTCTTTCCATGGCACATGTGATAGACCTTTAACTAAAATTTCTCCTAAGTAATGTCTTTGAGATTTGCCATACTCTTCATGTTTGTCTTTGAACTTGTAGTTACTTCATTAGAGTCCTGAGTTGTTTTGGTATCTATTTTGCAGAGCACTTTTATCCAGGATGTATTTGTACATTAACTAAACTATCCACAGCAACACCTTTCCCCCACTACTAGCTGGAAAAGCTAGAAGATAAAATTAGACCTGACTGAAAAAGCTGATGCATTATTGTTTGGATGCCTTTGAGAAGCTGTGATAGAATTTTCCCCTGCTGTGGTCTGTCCTATTTCTAATCATTATTCTTCAATGCTTTGAGCACCGATTACTGCTACTTTGCCTTTGCAGGAATGGATGCATTTGAGAGAGCTGAGCTGAGGATATCTTAACTGTATATGCTGTGTTTTGCTGCTGCCTGCCATCATAGAAGTGAGTATAGTGGCACAGCTTAACCTAGTGTTTTGTTCTCACTGAGGTCATTCTTTTCAACCATATCAGGTCATCAGCAATGGACCCTTAGGACAGGGAGGGAGCACTTTTTACAGAAATGTTACATTTCCCAAGACTACAGCAACAGGTAAAGGCTTTTGTTCCTAAGGACTTGATTTGTATCAAAAGTCTTTGTGCAACTTTCTAAGAATTTAAAGGAAAAATCCACTTCAACAAAATTCAGTCCCTCATTAGCACAATGAAGAGTTGTTTGCACAAACATTTGATCTTATCACAAGCATTGACAAAGTGGATTAAAAAGTAAACCAAGCCTTCTCAGTGGGTATCTCCAGACATGACAGTCAAAGAAGTTGATATCCTCAGAAGTGCAGTAAGCACCCCAAAGGATACAGTGAGTAAAGAGGTAAATTGGACTTGTTTGGAAAAAATCTGTTTCTAGAAGGAACAATTTTTCTCATCACATAAATTTCTCATATCACTAGAGAGCTGGCAGACTAACTTTTCTTTACATAAATAAGGTAATACTCCTCCATTTGACAGGGTTTAGACGTTGTGCTATGACCAGATGTGGAATTTCATGTTGGGATAGCCACAAACAGACTCACACAAGTACAGCTTTTGCTTATAAGGAAAAAAAACACGGAGCAAGAGCCCACTAATTTTAATAGAAAGGTAATTAATTCAAACCTTAATTAAAAATTAGCCTGCTTTAAGGCCTACTGAGAAAATTACTGCAAACCATGATTCAGCTTAATTTTGGCATAGCAACATCACACGCTCACTTGATACAAACAGGTTTCAGACTGAAGCAGGTGGGAGTCTTCCCCTGGGCTGGTAGTGAATTCTTGTTCTAGCAACTGGATTACTTCACATCCTAAACTTGTAGTTTTGCTTCACCTAAGTACCACTAATAAGTGTTCAAGGTCAGGTTGGCTGTGTGACCTGATCTAATGGGTGGCATTCCTGCCCATGGAGGGGGAGTTGGATCTAGACGATCTTTAAGGTCCCTTCCAACTCAAACCATTCTATGCTTCTTTAATATAATATATATTCTATAATCTATAGTTCAAACTCTCAACCTCTGAATCACATAATCTTTCAGTCTTGGGTTACAGTTGCCTAAATTGATTTGCTTTTGTCTAATAATAAGAGTGCTCAGCTCGGGGTCTGTGATAATCCAGGGGCAGACATGACTGTTGATGGCTTTTTTGTAATGTTTAAAAGATTCAGCAGAGCGTACTGGGAGAAGACAGGACTGTCTCCCACATGTAACCTACCACTGAACTGCTCTAAAATTGAGTGCCTTTCTGTGTCTATGTTTGGAGATATGGAGTGTCTTACTGTGTTTTTAGTTTAAAATAAAAATGACAGAAATGTTCCTTGAAATGTTTTGATGGTGTCCTAATAGGAAAAGGATTTTTTAAAAAAAGCTTTGAGGATTTTGCAAAGATTTCTCTAACTGAAGTATTCTGTATTTTCTTTCATGCTGTTTATCAGGAACACAAATTTGGTTTGGTTTTGGTTTTTTTTAAGAGAAAGAATGATGTGAACAGTTTAAATCTTCAGGATCTATGTGCCTCAAGGAATTTTGCTTAAAAACAGAAGTACCATGGTAATCTGCAGATGTAAAGCCTAAAGCCACACAAATGCAACAAATAATTATTACCTGGGCAATCTTATGCTTTTCAGTAGCAGATAGCTTTCGATTGTTGTTTTTTTTCCTTATCAAATAGTAAATTCACAATTACTTGCAGTTCTAAAGAGATTGTGTGGGCAAATACTTTCTGCCAAAAAAGTGAAACAAGGAGTATTCAAAAATGTTAAAATATTCTAGTAGCTGAACACTCAAAATACTTTTGACATTTTTTAAAAGAAATAGTTCATCTTCTCACGTTGAAATGGCCTTTTCTTTTTGAAATAAGTAACTGATAAAGAGTGGGAGTCAAGGAAAAAGGTTAGGTAACCTAGAGACAAAACCAAATTCTTGTCTTCCAACAAACTCTAAACTTTAAGTTGACCTGCATTACTATTTCTTCCTTGTGTGGTTTTCATTTTCCATGAAACCTCTTTTTCTTCTCCTCTTCTCTGACCTCTCTCTGAATTCAACCAAACAAAAAAGGTCTCTTGGCAATCAAGCAGATTGCTTTACCATGGATACAAAACAAGAAATCAGATTAATAACTCCATGAGCATTTTCCAGGCTTAGTCAATTCTGAGTTCTGTTCAAGGGGGAAATGAAGGATTTGGAGGGCATAGGACTGGAGCAAAAGAAATATATTGTTCCAGTTTTAAACTACCTTTACACAAAGTTTCATGGAATCCTAATTCTTCATGAGATAACTCCTTTCCCTTTCCCTTTCCTATTGCCTGGTCTGGGTCAGATCAAACCCTGAAGTGAAAACAGGGCAGGTTTTGCTTCATATGACCCCTCAGGGTGTCCTCTGCCTGTTTCTGGGGTACGTTAATGGCTTTTGAAAGCATTATTCTAGTTGAATGCTCCAGCACTAATTTAAAATTATGTTAAATTGAACCTGAAATATGTTTCCAATTCTGCCATCCCCACACCACTTGCCTTCCCCTTGGCTTCAGCATTTCACTGCATTTTATGTTTCTTCTGTATGTTGGCTTGTGCCTGAGACTTAGTAAGTGGACTGCAAAGGTCTTTCAAAATGTTTCAATGCTGAAAGCTTTATCACTGGCTTCCAAACAATTTTCTTTATAGTTTCAATAAATAAAAGGATCACCACGAAGTGAACTTCTAGGGAGTAGTAAAGGAAAATAGCAAATGGTACTAATACGTTGCATGATGATTTTTTTTATTTTGTGAATACATAGTGAGTGATTATAGTTATTTACATACTGTATCTTATTTAAAACGTATTTGCTTGTTTTCATGTGTCTTGTTTTTATGCATTTGAGTTATATATGAAAATTAGAATATGTATATTGGTAGTATATACATGATTATACATCTTACTGGTCTAAATATCTACTAAAGTGGATTAAATTTATATCTTAAGCATTTACATATTTATGTAGTCAGTAAATTAAAATATAGTGACCAAATAACTCAACTGAGCTATACAATAAGTCTGATAGATAATTAAGGCAAAGGACAACTTGAATTCAGTCTTTTTGATTAAAGAAAAAAACACTGCCACAAAGTAATTTATCACATAGTGACACATAAAGAAGGAATTACAGGAAATAACTATCTGTTGCCAAAAAAATACCATAAACAGAACACATTTTAACTCTGCTGATTCTTCCCTTGTCTCTGCTGGTATTTTATTAAGGGGTACATGACTGTGGTTCAGGAGATATATATCATCAGCTGAGTTACTGGAGCATTGGCATACATACCTACTATATCTTTAAGTTTAGTTTTAGTAATGAGGATAATAATTAGCAGAGAAAATGTAGTAGTAGAACATTTATTAGCCTAATTAGTAGTCAGAACAGGTACCTAGGTTTTCTGGCAAGCTTGACATACTTGCACTACAGCCTGACTGGCCTGTGTTCACTTGTCAGTAGCTCGACCAGGGACAATATAGATATAAGTGTCTGCTTGCTTATGTTGTGACTTCATTGCACACCCAGGGAGGATCATTTTGGAGGCAAATCTTGCAACATTTATAAACCCACTTAAAATTAGATGCTTTATCTTACAAATGTATTCCATAATGATGCTATACCAGATTTTAGAATCTTTGTGATCTGTCGGTAAGGACTGCATTCAAGCTATGACTATCACAAAAACATGGTGGCTAGAACTCATTTTACAGCACAGAAAAAATCTGGTCGATAGGTTAATATGACAAGACACCTATTGTCACAAATTGGACCTGATGAACTTTATCCTAGAAGACCCTCAGAGCACCTTCAGAACCGTTAAGGTGTAAAGTAGGCATGATACATGAGATTAACTACATACATATACAGATAAGAAACTTTCATTTTATTTTATTTATTTCGTTTTATTTTAAGTAGCTAATCTAGTAAATTGTAGGTCAAACATCTAAACTCCGATCTCACGAAAAAAACAACTCAAAAGAATGATGGTATCAAATATTTGTGAGCATCTACAAGATAAGAAAAGGATCAGTAGCCGCCAACTGGATTCAGATTAGCAAATCAGATAAATCTGAATTCCTTCTTTCTTTCCTGACCTTGTGTTCTGTTCTGTATCTTTGCACTAGTAAGGCTCCTAACAGAGTCTCCTGTGATATTCTCAGAAGTGTGATCAGCAGGTCAAGGGAGGTGATCCTCTCCTCCACCTCTACTCTGCTAAGGTGAGACCTCACCTGGAGTACTGCATCCAGCCCTGGGATCATGAACATATGAATATAGTGGGGCAAATCCAGAAGAGATTATCAGAGGGCTAGAGAACCTCTTCTACGAAGACAGGCTGAGAGAGGTGGGATTGTTCAGCCTTGAAAAGAGACGGCTCCAGAGAGACCTTTTATAAGCCTTTTAGTATGTGAAGGGGGCCTACAAGAGAGCTGGAGAGGGACTTCTTTATAAGGGCATGTAGCAATAGGACAAGGAGCAATGACTTTAAATTGAAAGAGGAGAGATTTAGATTATATATTGGGAAGAAATTCTTTACTTTGAAAGTGGTGAAACACTGGAACTGGTTGCCCAGAGAAGTTGTGAATCTCCCATCCCTGGAAGTGTTCAAGGACAGATTGGAGGGGGCTTTCAGCAACCTGGGCTAGTGGAAGGTGGACCTGCCCATGGCAGGGGGTTTGGAACAGGATGATCTTTCAGGTCCCTTCCACCCCAAATCATTCTAAGATTTCATGAAGATGAAGAAATACAATTTGCAGTGAAGAAGCGATTAACAGTAAGTGACAACAGTACCTGAAGAACAGATATCAGTGTGTTCACGGTCAAACTGGAAGGAAGCATCTAACCAAACTCAGTAGACACGTTTCACAGGTTAGGTCTTTTATGTTCAGTGGTTTTACTAATGACATAGGGGATGAAAGCTACCAACAACCTAAATTTGGAAAGTTAGAGCATATTTTACAATTCATAATGATATTTGGTTATATATCATGAGATATATATATATATATAAAATAATATGGTCATACATATCATATATATATAAAGATATATGGTTTGAACAAAAATCTTTTGACATTGAAATAAAACCTCAGTGAAAGAGGTAGGACTATTCAGGTTCACAAGAACAGATGTGAAACAACTAGGTAGGTAGTTGTTCTGAAGAAAGGCTCTGGGAACTGCTGTAGATCACAAGCCAAATGAACCTTTTAATGCCATGCAGGTACACAGAAGATCATTGTACTTGAATATGTCAGCCAGGCTATTGGAAATATTCTTTAGTAATAATTCTCACTGGTTAGACCTAACCTCATTTGATGTTTCAAGAGGCACCTCAGGAAGATGTAGACCCATTGAAGTGCACTAAGAAAAACAACAATTCTTTGCCTAGAGGTCTACAAGGCTTTATTTATGGGAGAAGCTGTTTTGTTTTTTTCAGCTCTTTTAGTAAACAGAAATAGAATCTAAGGGGGATGTCAGAACAGGCTTACAATATGAAAAGGCTATTGCAAAGAGAAGGGAATAATCTATTATTTATGTTCAAAATGGGTAGAGACCAGATGTAATAGCTTTAAGCTGCAGCAAGAAAGATCCATGTTAAATGTGAGGAAAGCTTTTCACTTGTTAAGTAAGGCAGTGAAAGAGACTGTGCGGGGTTTCCATCACTGCAGGTTTATGAGAGAAGGTAATGAGGTAATTGGAGATGGTTGATGCTTTCTCAGGGACTGAGAATGAACAAAGTGACCTCTCAAGGGCCATTCCATCTTTATAAAGATGTATTTTTTTTTTTACAAGCCTTTGAGTATTCCTCATTTTGTTTTTCCAAGGCAAGGAGCACATTCATCATGTAAAACTAGCATTTCATAATACCACAGAATGTGTTGAAAGGGACCTTACAGATCACCTAGTTCCAATCCCCTTGTTGTAGACAGGGACATCTTCCATTAAATCGGGTTGCTGAAAGCCCCATCCAACTTGAACACTTCCAGCGATGGGGCATCCACGTTTTCAGTTAATGGGTTTGTTTCAGGGCAGGAAGCTTTAGCTGAGATTCTGAAAGTCTTATATCTGTTGTTGTAAGCTTATGATGCTTTCATATCTTCTCTTCCATTCATGTCATCTGTAGAAAAGGTAGAGAAGTTGGGTCACTTCTCATTATGGCACGTTCACTTAGAAGTGAGACCTTAGAATTGTCTGATGACTTAGACTCCTAAGTTTCATTAAAAATCAATGAACAGTACCATCTCCATAGGATATTTCAATTATTTAATGTTTTAACTTTGATTTAAGAGACTTCTGTGCTGAATTATTAATCAAAAATATTTATCTTCCAGAAAATATTATGTGTATCTAGATACTTATCTGAAATGAAAACTACAGTAGACATAGCGTGTGCTGGTTCTCTGATGAATTTTAGCAAAAGTAGTCCCATATTGCTACCTGCAACATAAGATGGCAAAGAATACATCTTCTTTTAAGGCAGTGTGAATAAAGATGATGGGCTCTATTTGTAGCTGGTCCTATAGGCCAAATAAAGATCACTGGATGAAAAATTGTAGAAAAATATGAACTAACCATTACTTACAAACTGATGTAAGACTAATCAGATTTGAGGCCAAGGTTCAGCTGTTCATATATTGTTGTACTACAAATTACCACTCTTCCTTTTTAAAAAACAAAATCTTGCTGCTTCATTTATTTATTTGTGTGATTCTTTTTTTTTTTTTACTTTCATATAAAAGACAAAACCTGGGGAAAACTTTTAGGCTATAAACGAGAAAATCCTAACTCAGTGTTCTTAAGGTAAATCATTTAGTACTAATATTCTCGTGTAATTAAATAGTGGCCAAAGGGCAACTACTTGACTTTATCATATTAAAATAAAGTTCTAGATAGTATTATGGCTGGCAAAAAATGTTCTCTTTTTATTGTTCAGTGTTTATGTATCATTGAAGACAATGTCCTACATATTGCAATCAATATTCCTATTTTTGGAGGGGATCAAAAAACAGAAAATCAAAAAAGAGTATAGAAGAGAAAGAAAGGAGGTTGCGGTAGAGAGGGGAAGATCTACTGTATCTCAAACCTAGTCATAAAACATCTCACCCAGCAATTTCAAGTAGTAGATACAATTTTGCTTTTCTAACATAAAGTGTTCTAGCTATACAAAAGCAGCTTTCAGGTGCTCTTGTACAATGACAGATAATTACAGCTATTGGATCACAGGGCCAAGCTGATAACCAATGACTCTGAAGGTGCTTGAATTTGCAACTACCAGTGCTGTCTAACTCATGGGAAATAGTTAAAGGGAGATAAATACACACTCAGAGCAGGCAGGTGTTTCTTGTACAATCCTCTCTGTGCTCCCTCTATTTTCTTCAGCCAGCTTGATTGCCACTTGGCTTCCTTTCTCCCAAATCCCTGGCTAATCTCTTCTATATAGGCTTTTTTGCCACCCTTATCACCACAGCATCCAAGTGGCTGCCAGTAGCGCATTAAGTCACACAGTAAGATGTCACATGTGTCTCATGGTCTCTTTCATCTGCTTTCCAGAGGAAAAAAGAACCTGTATGGACGACAGAGTGTTTTAGTGGGGGACTATTTTTTCTTTTCCTACTAATATGTATCCTACAATGTTTGAGAAATCTTAGCAGAAAGACCATGCCTTTCATTTGAGGTGGAGGTGAGAACAGTCACATACACTGATGAACAGTTTCCTAAGGATTGATGACCTTTGCCCCCTCCCCCAGAAGTGGCAAAGATAATTAAGGCTTCAATATCATCCACTAGGATGAAACAGATTGTCTTTCCAGCCAAGGATGACTGAAGCCTTCTTTTCTGGTTTTCTGTGAACCAGAGTAAACCCATTAGCATTTCTATGCCAAGAAACCCAACTGACCAAAGGCGCTTACACTGTGCTTTTCCAGAAGTCCAGATCAGTTTTGTGATGTGTGCTGGCCACATTCAGGTATTCAAAAATGAAAATTTAGGCTCCCAAATATGAAACTTTAAATGCTGCTTTTTAATTATTTGCCTCAAAGTGAGTTTTTAAGGCCTTCCAAATACACTGTTGTCATGCATTTTGGCTGCTTTTTACAATTGCAATACTAAGTAAAATATTTTTTGGAAAATCAAAACAGAAAACATCACTGAACTTCATTGAACATGAAGGATTTGTTCTGTTGTAAGAACAGCTATTGTTTCATAAAAACACTACAAATTATGCACCCCAATTTACTTGTCTGTAAATAAATGCCTGAGTACTTTGGAGCTGTGGAGTGAAGCAAAGCAGTATTCCTACCTCAGGCTGCAGTTCCAGACTGCATTGTGTAGCTCACAACTGCCTGCCGTTGTTGGGCATTTTCTACCTATGCAAAAGAGACCTCTCAGGGCTTTCTACATTCTGGGTCTGCAGTCACTTTCAGGAATGATGAGATTTAACTGATGGAAGAGAACAGGAGTCTATCCACTACTACTTCTAAGGAGAGATAGCATGGAACATTTGTAGCAGCCAAAGGGCTGAAATGGTAGCTTACTTGTGATTAATACCCTGCAAATTTTCCACAGTGATCACGATCTGACAACCTGCTACTTGAAAGAAAAATCAATAAAAATAGATGCCTTTGTGATGACTGTGGATTAGCACCTATTATAATTAAGTTTATAATCTAACACCTTAGCAGACACTTAAATTGCTTTCCTTATGCTTATTTCTGCCTTCCATGAGTCAAGATCACACTTTGGGTAGGACAACCTTCTCTCATACCTTTGTGGCATTTAATTTTAAAGTTTTAAACAGAGGAAAGTTGTCTCCATGATGAAGAACACCAAAGTGTGTTTTTAATGACTATAACATCTTGTTTGAAAGGGAAGAGCTACCACTTGTACCATCATTCATATGTGATAAAACTACACCATCACACAGTCACTGATGTGTTTCTATTTAATTTTTAAAATAAGAAATTACACTTCTGAAGTACAGGTGAAGCTTCAACAATATTTGGTGGCTTTAACATACTTCGGAAAAGACTTATTGCTTATTTTCCATACATCGTTTCCTCTAAGCAAATTGGCAAGGAGAGTCTTTTCTAACTACGACTCTTTTAGGGATCTATTTTACTCATAAGGATTTCTGGAAGAAAGCTTCTCTACAGTGAAAAATAGTTATGAGTTATTAACATACTCCAATTCACTTTCAAATAATTTTGCATTCTGGATTTGCATTTAGGATTACTGTTTAAGACTAGAAGTAGGGAATAGCTAAGTGTGAAATTCATTGGGCGGCAATACAAAGCTGCTGTCTGTAGAAAAAGCTTAGCTGAATATGAAGTGTTTCTCTGCCATTTACTAGCTCACATAAATACATGTAGCTTTAATAGAAGAGTCTCTCAAGATACATAAGCCAACAAAGAATTGAGTTTGTCCTTATCTACAGAAGTTGAATAAATTTGCCACATTTAATTCATAATTCCTAACAAAGATGATTGAACTTTACTTCATGTACATTAAACTTGTTTTCCATCTGTTTCAGTTTCCCACATTGAAATGATCAAGTGTGTTTAAGACCCTAGTTTCTTTTAATAGAAAGTTTAACACATCCTGATGAAAATGGAGTATTATGAAGGATTTGGGCCATGCAACATAGAGAAGTAAGGTATGTCACAGGGCTGACTTCTTCAAAAGATCAAATACATTATTTCACTAAGACTAAGGTAACCACACATACCAAAAAAGAGGATTAAGGACACCTGGAGATAAAATTAAATCACCTGGGGATAAAATTAAATCACTGTTCAAAAACTAAGTATGAGAGCAATGAGGTTAGTCCACAGAATTTCTAACCTCAATAAGATAGCAAGAATGCTAAAACAAACTAATTTAGAAGAAAAGCACAGGTGAAAAACTAACTATAATGCTCAGCCAAATCAGAAAACAGGAACTCTCTATCAAGTAGTATTTCTTCATGTCCAGAAATAAGTCATTTGTAACAACTTTTTCCAAAACAATTGCTGTTTAAAAATGCCTCAAAATATACATGAGCCTAAGTGAAGGTACTTTCAAGAATGATATTATGTACCTTTGTCTAGGTTTTATGGCATATTGCAGTAGTTCTTTTGTCAAATCTAATATCAGAAATTTTCTAATTTTTCATGTAGCATGTTAGCTTTATTGTGTCAATCAAGCTTTTTTGGCTTGCCAAATATTGGAATTTTCCATATTGTAGTTCTCTAATGTTCTCAGTGCAGGTTTGCACCATAAAATTAGAGACTTCTTTAAACCTTACTTTGGAATAGGACTTTTTAATGTTGTTGAGCACAGTCATTCTACTGTGATCATTCATAGTAAACTGAAATCAAACTCTTTCTTTGTGTCTATTTTTAAAAGAAATATTTTTTCTCAAATAGAATCATAGAATCATAAAATATGTTGAGTTGGAAGAGACTGTCAGGATCATGGAGTCCAACTCCTGGCCCTGCACGGGAGATCTCAAGAGTCACACCATGTGTCTGAGAACACTGTCCAAATGCTTCTTGAACTCTGGCAGGCTTGGTGCTGTGACAGCTTCCCTGGGGAGCCTGTTCCAGTGCCCAACTTTCTCTGTGTGAAAAACTTACCTGACACCTAACCCAAAACTCCCCTGATTCAGTAGCAATGTTTTTTTCAAAAACTTCATCTTCAGCTTCCCTTTTCACCATCTTAATTAGAATGACTCAGAATGAAATCTGCTGAAATTAACTAATTAAGCACGTTAACACCTTTGCTTCCATATGTCAAATTCAAGGTCTTCATGCCCTTGTCTTTGCTAATCAGGAGGTTCTTTATGAAAAGTTGTTCCTAGACTTTAATTTCTTCAAGGCTTTGTAGATACTGTTGTCTGTTATCCACATGTATTTAACAAAATATAAATTGACTTTTCATCTTTTTTTTTTCAATTAAAATTATCTTTATTGTTAACCAGTATGTTAATGTCTTATTTGGGTCAAGACTACCACCATTCTGCACTCCCCATGCAACTGTTGTTGGTGAGTTTTCAGGATTTCAGGGATAGAAGAGAGACTTGATGAGCTGGGCTTGTATTTCTAATCTATCAATCTACACCTACTCATTGTATTCAGCTAGATGTGACCAAAACCCATCTTTACTTAAACAAATTTTATGTTTTCTCCAGGTTAACTACTCAGGCATCAGCCTTTTCCAAATATTTATGGGTTTTAAAAGAAGGGCATGTAAAGTACTCAAGTGACTTAGTTTATTGGGTCAAAGTGTAAAACACTTCCATAATGGAGATCTGAACCCAGAGGGTTTCATTGGCTATTGCACAGCATCCTCTCACAAGGACAGTTTAATTAGAAAAGGTAATACTGAGAAAATACTTATTTTGGAGCTTTTGATTTATTTGCTAATACTTTTAGCATAATCTCCTGTTGGCTATGAACTGTCTGCACTTCTACCTCTGTTCCTTCTCATGTTGCCTCCTAAACTCTTTCCATCAACATAGATTGGATAATTTAATCTATGTATCCTTTTCTAAAACTATTCCTATTTCCACCTATTGACACATGGTCCCAAATTCCAAGACATCCAAGAATTCCATCAAATACCTCCCTCTTAAAATTGCTTTGGATGCCCTTAACTTTTGCTCCTTTCCTTTACATCACTGGAATTCCTTTTGTTCTACACAGAAAAATGCACAAATCATCATTCTGTCGTGACCAACCTATCGTGTCGATGGTTTATTTGAGCACTGTCCTGAAACTCTGTTCTTTTCTGGGGTTTTCATCCTCCCCTAACTTGGGATTCTCTTCTGAAGTTCTCAGAGTGAAGTGCCAGAAAGATGTGTCCTGCCATGTTTTCACAAAACTTTGCCACAAGCTGCCCTTCTCAAAGTGAACTACATGGCTTGAGGATTTTGGCAGTTGATGGGTTACACCATGATTACTTAAATGGCTTCCAGCTTACAGATGTTTTCCAGAATCACCCCCTAGCCAGGGCTTTCCTAGACTGGGATGAAAGGGTGCTGGATTTTTTGGGGGAAATGTTTTGCCTCAGGTGCAGTGCAAAACAAACATTCTGCATGAAAATTAATGGAAGAAATAGAGCTTTGAACGGTAGCATTTCTGTCTTTGCCCTTGCTTCCCAGCTCTTTTCCTGTTTAGAAAATACACTGCATGAATCACCAGAAATGTTAATGACAACAGGATTTACTGTACAGGGAAAATATTCTTGCTCTTTTATAGTGCTATGACTTGGATTAGATTATGTGAGAGAATATTTTTGTTGTGTTCCATATATAAAAAAAGACATAGAATCATAGAATGATTTGGGTTGGAAGGCATCTTAAATATCATCTAGTTCCAACCCCCAAATGTATTTTAAAATGTATTACAAAACTGGCCACAATGTTATGTACTTAGTAAGTCTAATTATTTTTAATCTCTGTACTTTATCAATAATTTAAAACCTAAAAAAAGTTACCATTCTTTTTTAATTAGCCAATTAACCTTAGTACAGTGAATTTTTAATATTTAACTCTACCCCTTCTAAAATATACCTCCCAAGACAAATGTGTTCACAGGTTTCCATTTTCTAAATTTGCTTTGCCTATTTTTTTACCTTTTCATACTTCACTTTACTTTGAAGACACCTGTTACTCAAGGATTTTCAATTCTCAGCTACTGGTTATAGGATTAGTTTCCCAAATACAACATGACTCAACTTTGTATACTGAGAGTCTCTATAGTGAGAGTCATCGATTTGCTTTGTAATTCAGAGCAACTTTATCTTAGCCAGAACTCTACAATACCACATTTAAGAAGAGGAAAGAATGATGTGGCTTGTAAACAACAAGTATTAATAGGAATAAGGAGAGAAATAGATCACTGCAGAGATTAAGGAATGGCCATTCCAAGCTTCACAGCTATTTTACAGGTGAACTCTAATTCCTTTCCTGACCCTAACATTTATTAGAAGTGTCTCAGATAATATGAAGAAAATTGCAGATGAATTTAAGCATATTTCCTTTGCTGGAAAATAGAAAGCATGCATATCTTTCATCTCTAACAAAAATATAGCAGTCAGCTCTTCTGTAGATATTTTGCTTCAGAAAAGACAGTAAAGTCTGAAATTTCACTCTTGAGTAAATGGTCCTATTATAGTTAATTTTCCCATTAGAAAAGTGTTCAAGCCAGAAAAGGAATTATCACCCAGTAAACAAAGCTTGCTGTTTACAGTGTTCAGGCAATACACTTTAAGATTACAGCCATGGCAATTTGGATAAGGCATTTGCACGGAATTTAAATCAGCTGCATGGTTTAATATCTAAGCAATATTTGACAGTATTGGCATAAAAAAGAGAAGAAAATACCATCTCTATTCTAAAGGAATTTGTAATTGTCTCTGGTCAAGAGACAAGATTATTGCCCAATAGCAGTTGGAGAACCTGTGTAGTTCCTATCCAATTTCATGGGATTATCAGCACTGATATCCCAAGTTTTTGTTCCTCACAGAAGAAAACCCAAATGTGATTCTAGATTTCAGGTTCCTTTTGAAAAATAGTGAAAATGTTTCAGAGAAACCCTAGGAGCTTGATCATGCAAATTGGTCTGACGTGAATGGACAAAAATGTTTGAAAGGATTATGTTTTCAGAATCTATCTTAAAATTGTATGGTCAGAATCAAAATCCTGGCTGAAAAACTCCTAACCTTAAGTATTAAGGATCCAAACTATACAGAGAATGATTATATACAAAACCGAAAATAGCAATGGAAACTTCACTAAGTTTGAAGAACCACTTGTGCTGGAGTTATTTGTGGTCCCAAAGGAAGCCCATGGAAACTATAGTACATCACTAGAACTCACCTGCACCATTCCAAAGGTAATACTGACTTAAATCAGCTGCCAGTTTTGTGAAGCCATTTTAAGAAATGGATTGAGCAGCATACTTTCCACAGAAGGTGAATGTTTGATGAAAAATAGATTTTAGTCACATTTATGTGGATTCTCATCAGAAAATATCTCAAATTTTTATCTGGAAAATATACTCATTAGATTATTTTAAATTAGTTCCTTGTACTTTTCACTATTTTCCCTATTGTAGAGTTCTCTATGTAAAGATACATGCAAGCAGTTCAGGCATACAAGACAAATGTGTATCTAGCCCACAGAAATGACAAAAATTAAGCATTGAACTCAAAGTACAGATTTCAGGTAGGTAAGCAGCCTTGCCCATGTGGCTGCAGCTGCTCCTGCTGCTGCCTTCAGCAGAGCCAGCAGCACCAACTGGCATTTGAGGTGGCAGGAGTTAGAGAAAGGGGACCTGCAGTTCTGAGAAAGGAGTATCCAAAGGATATGTGAGTGTTTCTGCAGGGGATCTCTAACCTGGGCATATCTCATGGCTGCTAGCCAGTACTCTGTGTGAATAAGGTTTTTATGGTACCTTTAGAGAAGCAGAAAGAATCAGAACAATTTGATATTTCAAAAAGGAAACCGGTGAGTAATTAAGTACATGCTTATCTTTAAATACACAGAAGCTTTTATTATTTTTTTAAAAGTGAGTAATATAATCACACATGCGTTTGCAATAATATGGTGTTTTAAAAAAGAGATTGTGTATTGCTGCTACTTTTGAACATTGGCATGGTATTTATAGTTGCCTTTTAAAATAGAAAGTCTCTAACATTTAACAAGTGTTAATAGTTAAATACTTAATAGAATTTACAGTGATGTATGGAAAAACACCATGAAGTAGGAGAAGAAAGTTTAAGCCAAAGGGTGAATTACACAATATAGACTGGTCCAGTTTAAGTCTAATTTTACCAGTTCACAGCCAAACTGAGTAACTGTGAAACTAAAAAGGGCAAGGAGGGTTTGTACTTCTCAACAAGCAGTTTGCTTGCAACCAACAATTCAAAAACAAATTGAAAAAGAAGAACTTTATGCATCACTTAACAACATTACGTCCCTAAATCAGCTTTTGAGCTGTGACATTTAATGTGTCTGTCAATGACATGAAAGAAAACACAAAAATTCATTAGCGAAGGAGAGGGAAAACATGACAAGGACAATTACTAATACAAAGAAACCGGGGTAACTTGATTCATAGGTACAGTAACCCACTATGCGCTTCAATAGGAGACAGATGGTTTTATGTCTAAAGCCAAGGTACAGACAATCAAATATGACAGGAGATTCTACTCCAGGGAGC
Organism: Manacus vitellinus; assembly: GCF_001715985.3. Classification (NCBI taxonomy): domain Eukaryota; kingdom Metazoa; phylum Chordata; class Aves; order Passeriformes; family Pipridae; genus Manacus; species Manacus vitellinus. The sequence continues at coordinate 49,354,688 of NW_021939396.1, read as the reverse complement.
AATGACTCTAAATAAGGTATTATGATCATGGTAGTAGCTAATCGTAATTCCAGTGAGAAAATTGCTGTTACATTGTCCTTTAGGATGTAACTATTATGCTACTGATGTGAACATTACTGAAACATGATTTGTAATTTGAGTGTCCATATTTCAAGAAAGATCTCGAGAAACTAAACTAGGTTTGGAGAAGAGCCCAGACACCATTAAAGAGGTGGAAACTACATCTTACGGGTAGAGAATTAAGGGTCTCAATCAATTTAGTTCATCAAACAGAGGATTAAAGAGTATTATTATTAATCTGTGTTTCAAATCGGATAAAAGACAAATCTGTCTAGAAAACAGAAAGTGATAAAACTAAATATGTGTAAGCGAACTTAAACATAATGATACTGAAATTTTTTGCCATAACACAGATCAAACCAATGTGCCAATTTGAAGAGATGTTATTTACTGGGACTTGTAACCAAGGCCCGTGATAAACCTTGTACGAATAGTAGTCAAAAATCAACATGAGGAGCTTTTCTGGAAGGTGTGCTTAACTTTGGCTCCAAGCATTAATCAATGAACACAGACAATGGAACTTCCGTGAATCACAAATTTGGAGAAGCTTACCTACATTCTATGAGCTGGCCTTGAAAACAGTGAGAACTGTCATCTTCATTGCTAGTGGGCTGAATCATTCAACCAAAACGATAAAATAGAGGCAGTGCTAGAAAAAAGGTGAAATGTGAATTGAAAAAATGCGCCTTTAAAAAGAAAATTCAATTTCCTTTCTGGTAAATATAGCACACTAATTGAATTCTGACTCTTTAGAGGAATGATTCATCAGTGTTTTTCAACTTCTCTGGTGGGTTTTGATAAAATTTTTACAAAAAATCTTTCATGTCTGTCTATTGAGATAGAAAATTAGATAGAACATTTGGATAGAAATTCTTCTTTGTTTTAGTGAAAATTGATTACTGAAAGTTAAATGAAATTACCGAATTAGTCTATATGTTTGAAATAAAATTTCTCTGCCTTATTTATAAAGCATAAAAGAGGAAAAAAAACAGACTATCTTTCACAGTTCGTTTAGATTAAGTTTATTTGCAGTCAAACTGCCTTCTTTAAACTAGTGGATTTAAGAATGGAAGTATTATTTATGTAGATATAAACCAGTATGCCCCAAAATGTTTTAGACATATGGACTTTAGCTCTTGATTCCTTCTATCCTAATTCCGTTACTCTTTCTCTATTTATTAAATTTCTTTCCATTTATAAAATATGGTATGTGAAGTAAATCAAATGAGTTGACTTTTAAAATGGAAATTCTGTAGTGATTAGTTTCAAGATTGCACGCATTACTATGTTGTTTGATTTTGTTTCAGTTAGCTGCAAACAATTAAAAACACTTGTTGAAAAAAACCTTTTTATGCATATTATTATAAAAAGTCCTAAGTGAAGCATTTTTTCTCCTCTGACTAATTCTGGAAAGTAAAAGCTAACACATCAGTTCTGTGTCCATATAGCTGAAATTATCTCTAGGGAAATTCTTAAATGTTGATCATGTAGTGATACAGGACAAAGATTCAAAATCTAGAATTTGTCTCCTGGATAGTTGAGAGACCATAAGTGCCTGCAGAAACATTTCCACTTAAAATGGCTCAAAACCTAAAAATAACAATAGGTATTAGTAAGCTCAGAAACATGCTGGGGCTTCATCTTCAGTGTTTGTGATGAGCTTTTTCCTAGCAAAGAACTGAGAGAGATAAAACAAATTTTCAGAGAGGGACTGAGATTAGATCTTTAAATCTGCATGTGTAGCTCAATCATGTGGAAATCTCTTGTCTGAAAGGACTTCAAACTCTTAATTCTTCAGCTTTCCACCTTTTTCAGAAAGTTATAACAAGACATTTTCTAATTTCACCTCTCTCAGAAGAGCAGAGGAACGCCGACTGGCCTAATTGGCTTATATTGTAAAGATCAGCTCCTGGAAAATCCCATGGAAATGAAATACAATTATTATTACTGTTCTAATATATGGAAGCATACTGAAGAATTTCAAATACTGTTTATGAATTAATGCCTATGAATAAATAATTTCATTTTAAAATCTCTTTGCAGCTAGAAGCTGGCAAAAAAAAGTGTAAATCAGATAGAAGTTATATATTTTGCTATCAGTCTATGGCAGAAAAATTCTTAGCTTCTATTGAAGCAAAAATAAACCGACAACCTGAACTTGTGTGAGAGCATTACAGACTAAGCAACCCACAACAGATTTCATATCAAATAGTTAGGATAACACAGCAGCAAAGAAATGCATTATTGCTGAGAAAAATAAATTAAATGGAAAAAGAAATAGACAGCTCTTGGTGAATAATGTCAATTTTATACCCATGAGATCAATATTGAAAAAAGACCAATTTCTTCATTTTACCTTTATTTTGGTAGTAATACTCATTATATAGGATATCATCCAACATACCCTTCCCCCATTATTATTAAAACTTCTAGTCAGAGACGGTTTCTACAGAAAGCTATATATTTGTTAGTAACATTACCAATGTAAGGTTATCTCTAAAGCTTGCACATCATTTAAGTGCTTAACTTGGATTTGCCCCAAGTATTTTGATTCACCTAACTCCTATAAGAAGAGCTGGAAAGCAGACTTAGCATATAAATGTTCACACCAGAAGGTGAAGGCAATTCCTCTTGCCACTACCACTAAGGACTTTAAAGCTGACATATCACAGCTAACCCACCTATGAGCTTACTGTCATGCTTCCTCTTCCATAAATGTCCACATTTGACTGCAATATCTTCTTTTGCATGGATGCAGAAGAACTTTTTTTCATCCAGGGAGAATAAGTTTTTTCAGAGCTCTGTGTCTGTGGTGTCTCCCAGAATACAGTGGAGGTGTTCACCACTCCAGGAATAAAGTTGGCTCAGTATGAAACTACCCATTACCTTTACATCATGAAACAATGCCTTATCAGGATTCTGATTTAAATTTGTCCAAATTGAAATTATTATTATTATTGTTGCTGTTATTATTGCAAAATCTCCTAACCCAGAAAACATAATTGATTTTTTTTTTGTTTGCACTCATATTGCAGAGTTTTGGATGTTAGTGGATATTGAAATCAGTAAATGGTGAAAGTTCTCTTCTTCAAGCTTTCTTACAACCTGGAAAAAATAAATAAAAATTCAGAAATTTCAATCCAGATGGGATACAGGTGAGGCTATAGGAAAAGGAAGGGAGATGTGTATTAAGAAGTTAGCTGTAGTTGGATATTCAGCATTTCCATACAAGTACAACTATTTCAAATGCTAACACTGTGACAAAACGTATTTTAAGTAATGTGTTCCAGGAAACTCCATTTTTTATTCTTTGCCATGAATTATATCTGCTCCCAACTTTTTCAAATGAGAGTTCTTCACTGTTCTCTAACTAGGTAAAGACCACCTGGAAAACTTATTTTGAATCACTAAGCAAGCCAACCAGGCTTAAGATAGGTTGATGGATTCATTGTATTCACAGTCAGATGATGTTTAAAAACTGATATATTCTCAGAATACTTTACCCTGAACATCTTTTAGCCCCTAACCCACATCCTAACTGGTCTCATATTTTATGCTATAGTTAATACCCTACGTGCTGAAACTACTAAAGTTCATAGTCAGTACACTGGGGAAATCTGCACCTTCAAAATTATCTGCTGGTTGTGCAATATCCATCATTAGTTCAGCTCCTCTTACAGGCAGAAAGGGTTATACAGAGAATCATAAGGTTGTGTATGTCGAGAGAAAAGAGGTAAGGGAATTTTACACCCTGGAAACCAAGAACGACATGAAAAGATGCCAATCTTGCCTTTTTTTTTTTCTTAATATGGTGGAGATAACATTCTTAATTGTGACCAAAGTGAGAGAATGTGCATGTATGTTGGCCTTTAAACAACTTCGATGTGCCAAAAAATTCCATCTCTCCATTTCTTGCCATAAAGTGAGTCTGCTCAGGTCACTCTCCAAATGCTAGTGCCGCTTCAGGGGTTGGTAGACCAGGGCTATAGCAAATTAAGCATCCAAATAACTAATAAACTCTTTTTTAGAGCCAGGAAACTTTTTTCTAGCCATACATTATACCATGACTGTACTCCTTTTATGTTACACACTCTTTCATAATAGCTTTTCCATTGTTTCTATATTTATTAGATAACAACTTCTCTTTCAGTTACATTCTTTCAAATCTACTACTATTGTTCAAATTCCCAAAAAGACTATGTAAGGCTAGACATAAATTCAAATACATTCTGATTGCAGCTTGAGCTATATTAATAAAGAAACTCTGATTTAGTATGCTTACAAGCTAATAAATGTTCAGTATAATCATTCTCATTTATTGTATATTTATTTTCCAGTTTAGTTTTTAGTACCATGTAAATTTTAATATTTTTCATTAACTATTAGCAACCCTCCTGGGAAAAGAACACTTGGGAAGACATCCTCATATGATTTGTAATAATAAAAATTTTTCAATGGGAAAAAACAGTTCTACAGTGTTTGCATCTATAGATGTACTAAAAGGAGAAACTGAGGTGCACTGGACAGTTATATCACCAAGGATCAATTCTGTAGGTTCCCCATGCTCTTTCATTGCTAGCTATCTACATTTCTGTTTTTAATAGTCTTCTAGTAAATAGTGTGCAGTTAAAGTTTTATTTTCTTTCATTGCACAGTTCATTTTTCCTATCTAGTCACTGTTGAACATTCCAATGGTAAAACTAAGAATGGTAACTTTGCATTTGATTGTAGTGGAAATGCAGTGCACAAAGGCAACCGTACATTTCAGTTTTCCCCTGCAGAGAAGCAAGGTTCTAATTTACTCTGCCATTTGATTATAGGTTGCTTGTTTGATATTTTTTTTCGAGTTTAACAAGAATGCTAATGATGCTTTGCAATGGTGCTTTTGTATTTACATGATAAAGTTAGAAGAATCTTCCCTATAAGATACCATTAGCTAAAATATTTCTTCAGTCGTAAAATATACTTCCTGTGCTTGATTTTTTTTTAAAAAATAAGCAAAAGCAAAACCAAAACAACACACACACACATACAAAAAAAAAAAAAGAACAAAAACTACAAAGGAAATTACATGCCTTTTTGTAGCTATTTACGGACTCAGAGAACACTATTAGCCTCTGAATGATTCAAACTCTTGGTTTTAAGTTACTGGTTTTCTGTACCTGGTGAATATACATCATTCACCTATCTTGAATAAATGGCATAAACAAGCTCTTATGACTCTTCTAAAGTCCCTGATTGCCCTTGCTTCTATTTGTATGAATCTACTACATTTGCTTTCAAACACAGTGTACTACTGGTTGAATGGCAAAACTATTGCAAAGAAAACTCTTTTTTGAAATTAGCAATGTGAATTTCTCAAAATACAAGCCAATCATAAGGCTACATCTTTGCTACATAAACACAGAGATGTTTTTAACATAAGCTCTTCCTCTGTGTTTATCAAATATCACTTAAATGAATTATTCAATAACTCTTGCCTGTTTATTTTCACACATTTCAAAGAGCATTAGAACAATTTAACATACGTTGTTCAGTAGAACAAGGAATTGCAGCAACATCACACAGGATGATTTGTTCTATAATTTCATAAGAGGACACACTTTTATTCTCCATGCCCTGTTAGTTACAAAAAAAAAAAAATAAAAATCGTGCAAGGTCACTGGTGTTAGGAAGAATGTCTTTCATGGGAGTGAAAAAATAAATCTGTGATGAACCATATTCATGACATTGTTTATCTTCCTCTCTGCATGTGCCTTTCTTAATTTCAACTGTAACTTTTTTCTTTTTTTTTTTTTCTGAATAGAATAGTTTTGACATGCACAAATTTAAACATTATAATCTGCATCTTGATCATGCATAACTATTTTCTGTCTTTGTTGCTCCAGAACCAACTGTGGAATGAATGGCTCAAGGTTTGGCTGAGACTGAAACTGGGGGGAGAACCAGCTGTATGAACTAAAACAAAAGAGATTAGAACAGAGCCTGAAGTTGAAGAAGGCCAGTGGAAGAATTGGTATGAGTTATAATGTTACCTTTTCTGAGGACACAATTTCTTTATAAAATAGCTAAATAGGTCAGGAGTTTTAAATTTGACATCAAAGTGCTCTTTTTCAGAGGAAGGTATGGGCTTTGGTGAGGGACTTCGTGTGTCTGTATAGAATTTTAGGGCTTTGTATTCCCTTAGTGCTGTAGAATTTAGTACTTTAATACTGAGGGTTTAGTCTAAATGAATGGAGTATGAGATATTTTTCAAGATTCAAATCAGAAACCATAATTTTCTCCTCTTTCAGGATTGAAAGGCCAGATTAAGGCTTTTCCAGCTTTGCTGGAAAGGCCAGATTGAGGCTTTTCTTGGCTCTGATGTTCACATGGGTATGGAGTCCTTGCAGTCTTGACATGGCAGTGGATTAGTTATTGGCAGTAAAAAGAACAACAATTCTTCCTCTCTGGCCAAGTCAGCACCTTCTGACAGGTCCCTGGAGCAAATAGCCTCGTGTTAGGTCAAACTGGCACCTTGCTGCCAAGCTCCAGTCACTTGCTGAGTTCCCCTGGTGTGAAATGTTCTGCACTGCAGCCCTGGCCATAAACATAAGATTGTGGGGGCTCAAAAGCACATATTAAGGTTTTTGGATAAGTTGCTTAGGGGGGGAGAGAAATTAAATTTATGTTAAATTAGCTAAGAACCAAGAAACTCTATTTATGAGCTATGAGCCTGAAGTATTAGCCATTGCCTAAAAATGTGGTGAAGAGACTGTCTTTTTATGTGTATGTCCAAAATTATTTAAGGAACACTCATTTATTCACTTTCTACTTTCATTTTATTTCACCTATTTTCTTACCACATAAGAGTTAATAATGTCTAGAGAATTTTTTTAACAGCGATAAAAGTTTAAGGTTTAGCACTTAAAAGGGCATTTATTCTCTTCCTTTGTCACTGCCTCTGGATACAGGGATGTGTATTCTTGTCTAAGAAAAAGTAGAGCTAGTGAAGCATCAATGAAGCCAGCTAGGGAATGGCAAGTTGATGAACTGCATTTTGAACAGTGGTACAAAGAGCTTCTCAGAGGGCAATATTTCAAACTTCAAGTACTAAATTGAGAGCATATGCTCCAGGACAGAGGCCAAAAACCTAATTCTATAAATGTTTATGTGCGTGTTCCACCTTATCCTTATGAGTAACCTTGCTAGCTGTCACTGCACTGAGAATCTACATCTGGAACATGCTGAGCACTGGGCTCTCACAGCTTCAAACTCTCAGGGAAATAATAGGACTTGATGGGTTATATTCTTCTTGTACCAGCCAGGAGAGAGACTGGTATGTGCTTCTGTGTATATATAAAATGTTCTTTTATCACACAGAAAACTGTGTGATAACCATTTTACTGAGGGTATGCAGAAAGTAAGCACCTCAGCTTAGGGCAATAAGGCTACTTTTCAAATCCTACACACCTTTTCTCCCTGTCCTACTACAGTCCTGCTCTTGAGCATACCACTGTGTAGAGTTTTCACCTTCACCATCACACATATTACATAACACTGAAACATTTGAAGATGTAGAGCTCCCTCCCAAACTGTGTGAGTCTATGTGGGAAAACCTTTCCAGAAAAGGGTGAATTTGGCCATATATACCACTTTATGTTAACTTTACACTTGATTAATGTCACGGCTGTAAGAATATGTGCAAGCATTAATTCTGATTGACTTTTATTGACTTCTAGCATGCGCTTAACTTTTAAAACTAATTGGCCTTGTTCTTGAGTTTAGATGTTTTATAAAGCATAGTTGTCTGTGATTCTTCCTTCAACCTTTTAAGACGCGTGGATTATGTAAAATTTTCAGAGCAATCAGAGGATTGGACTTTTATCCAGTTGCTTAACCAGATCAAATGTTTACTCAATATAGAGAAAATTCTGAGATGCAAAAGTTTTTGATACCTTTCCATACAATGTATTTTGTAAATTCATTTTGTAAGTGATTTCTTGATGTTTTCAGATATATTTAGAAGCTGAAATGGATCCCTGAGTCCAGGTAACAAAATCTCAATGATAATATTAATGTTAGAAATTAAGAGTCTTCTATTAGCTGAATGAATAAATTGGCCTTAAGTCTGCAGTCCCAGCTAGTTGCAGAGCTAAGCCTGTGTTACTTTGACTAGCTTCAACCACATTCTTTCCTTGTGTTCTCTACTTTTCTGTGTGATTTTTCTAGAATCATAGAATCATTCAATGATTTGGATTAGAAGGGACCTTAGAGATCATCTAGTTCTGTCCCCTCTGCCATGGGACCTTCCACTAGACCAAGTTGTTTACTGCCCCATCCAGTGTCACTCTTGGACCACTCAGTGGTCTCCTTTGGACACTAAGCTCTTGACCATAACTCTTTGACTGCAACCATCCAGCCAGTTCCTTATCCACTGAGTGGTTCATCTGTCAAATCCATGTCTCTCCAGTTTCAAGACAAGAATATTGTGTGGGACAGTATTAAATATTTTGCAGAAGTGCAGGTAGACAATATCTGTTGCTTTCCCCTTATCCACCAAGTCTGTAACCCCATCACAGAAGGTCAAAAAATTTGTAGAGCACAATTTGCCCTTAGTGAAGCCATGTTGTCTGTCACCAGTTACTTCCCTATTTTCCTTGTCTTTCATCTCTAGTCTTGCTCTCACTTTATTAGCTCTCTGAAAGATACTATTTTATTCTATATTTACAAAGCATTTGGCACAGGAGAACTGATCATCCTGAGCATAGTTCTTAGGCATTAAAACAATATGCATATTAAATAATTTCTTTTCTTTAAAGCCAACTACTACTTTGGGGTACACTCTTTATGTGCAGAGAGGGATGGGATGCAGAGGGATGGACTTTGCAATATATAGTTCATATTATGTTCACAGAAATGTTAAAAAATAAGCAGGCACAGCATCACAAGCAATTGAGAATGTGTTTCTCAGGATTCATGCTACGTTTAAGTGGCACTTGTTATCTTATCTTATGCTGCGTAATTCCAGTAGAAGGAGAATGTATGTCTTTCTACTGTCTGCTGACAGCAGGAGATAATTCATCATCCAGTAAAGCTCTTTCCATCCTAGTTCTTGGCCTAAATCCAGATTGTCCTGGGTCCAGAATACACTGGCTTTAGCTAGATCAGCTTGTAATTGGCCTTTGGCTAACTCCTCTATGAGCCCAGTCTGATATTGGTATGTAACTATTCAGAGCTGGTTTATTTGATGCTGGTTAGATGAGTTTGTTTTCATATAAAAGAAGAAGAACCATTCTTTTTCTGAGCACATTTCAGGCTAGGTTGATTGTTTTAACAATAAAGGAAATTATCAGACCTTATATAAAAATTGGTGATATACATATAGGTGGCCCCCTTACCAGCTCTTTCGACCTTAAACTGTATTAATTTCTTCCCTGAATGAAATTCTGTCTACTTCAAATAAGCACCACTTTCTTCTGTTAAAGCAAGTGAGAATATGGCAGTCTTGAGTTTAAAGTTGTCCATGGGATTTAGAACAGCTCGTCTATGAAGAGCAGTTTAAAGATGGACTGTTCTTTGTTCCTATTGTCTGCCACTTTCCATCAAAGAATCCTGGAGGATAATCAGGCTGTAAGAAGAAAACAAAGTATTAAATTATCAGGATGGAGTAACACCATGGTCATCTATCACAGATGTATTTATAACAGTGTTTAGTGATCTCTAGAATTTACTCCTTACTTTATTTTAGGGCTGCAAATTCATCCATTTAAATATAAATGAAAATTGATACAAAAAAAATCTTTATATTTGAATAGGCTTATTTAGCTGCTTTGGCAGAACAAGAGTATAATCTCAAGTGCTTTCTCCAAAACAGTAGTTAAAGATGAAGAAATAGGACCCTCAGTTTCCCTCAGGAATCTGTTCCAGAGACTAACAGAAACCCAGTATAGATGAAGTAACAGGTCAGATTGGTTAACTTTAAGAAAACTGTAAGGTATTTTATCTCCCCCTTTCTTTCTTCCCTTCCTTTCCCAGGCCAAATTTTTACTGCATTTATGGTAGGAAATGAAATATGATACAATTAAAACAATGGCATTTTTTAGCATAAGAATTCCTTCTTCAAAACTCATAATTCTCTTGAAAGACGAAAGCATATATTACCACTTTTTATTCTAGTTAACCCTGGGAAACAATGTATCAGTGACAGATAGAAATGGTTTGTATGTAGTTTAAAGAGCAGCATTATTAAGTACTGCGTCAACAGCACGCTCCTGACACTTTCTTTTCTTCAGTGATGCAGAAGGAACCACACCTGGGTTTCAACCCCAGCTTCAGTTATCAAGTGTGGCAGTTTAAAAAAAAACCTTTTTGAATACATAAATGAAGACAGCACTATAAGAAATCAACACAGTACCCTGTAATGCTACTGATAGTAATGTCTTTTGATATTTTACCTGTGTTTGAAATATTCGATTCCCTTTGTTAATCTCTGGTCATCCTGGTGACTTTTGCATCCTTATGATTACAGCAGTGTGTTTAATTGTCAGATATTACACAATGTGATTCCTTTGTGAACAAGTTCAAAATGGCACTTTTGCTTGCCTTCAGCTTCTCTCCACAACAACCAATTACACCAGCTTCACAGGTTCTCTGTGTCACTGAAGCAGCACAGAGAAGCTCTACAGCAGAGAGTCTACCTCAAGCTGTAATTAATCACCAAGGTGCTGACTAAGCTGTACTGTGGCACTTTTTGTAAGTCAAGGAATCTGTTTTCTTGACATCAGCCAAACTCTTTTCCCCTACACCTTAGTGATGGACACTGTGCAGTGTTCTGGTCTAGCTTTTGCCAAAGGTTTCTACTTTCAGAGATGCTTCATTGTATGCTTAGGGATTTATTCAAGGTAGCTTGCTGTCCTTTACTGAATGCCATTTTAATGTTAAAATAAAATTTAATGAGTACTAAAAAAGGAGCAAATTGAGCATTTTATTTTTATTTATAAGCTTCTAGGAGTGAAATGTTACTAAGTCAGATCAAAGCTTATGGTGTTGGAGTTCTGTTCTGCAGGAATGATTTACACAAGCATGCTGTCAGATATATTTTATTGTGGCCTCCAAACAATTTTACAAAATAAGCTGAGCTGCACAGCACTTTACAGGCACTTGCAGATTTCCAAGGCGGTGCTAGCTCAGCTGAAAACAGATTAGTTTGCTGATTATTAGAAAACAAAAATTTCTCAATAGCTGGTAGTTAGAACACTGAAATGGAAGAAGTTCATTTCCTCTTACAAAAAGATTTATTGTTACAGAAGTTATAAAACTTGCCCCTTCCTGCACATATTAGAAATCTGGGGGGGGGGGGAGTTGTGAGTTCAGGGGGCTGCTTCAGCTTTTTGGAAGTAAGCAATAGCAATACACCGAATGAACTAACATATGGCTGCTAGGAAGCGGAAAGGGCACTATCAGGATATGATTCACGGGGAGCAGGGCAGTGTCATTCAATGGCTGCTGGCTTTCTGATGAGGAGAAAACTCCCTCTGAGGAGAGTTTATTCAGTTGCGTTGAATAAACTATTCTCCTTGCTTTTGAGGGATAAACACCACTACCCCAAATAGCTAGCAGAAACTGCCACAGAGAAGGCAGAATAGAGTCAATTGTTTTCGATACACACTTTTTTCCATACCCATTAATAGTGAACTTTTGAAAGCAGTGCACATGATTGTCCGTAACTGCAGTATATGTATATAACAAGAAAAGACTTCCCTGGAATATGTCTATGAAATTCTCAGAATAAGAATTATGAACTATCAATTCATAATCTGAAATTCTCAGGTTATGAAATGCAAAATTCTGGGGATTTCAAGAGATGCGCTCTCTTGTCAAATTGCTCATATTAACCCAAAACTTTTAGTATGACCTTCCATACAAGAACTCTATATTTTGAACAACTGTAGATTTGTATCGGTACCTGAAAAATTTTTCTACTTGAGATAAAATATGTTGGAATATGTTCTCATATATTTTAAAGAGTAAGTAGTTTCTTCCTGTGTTGTTTTTAATTTGTCTTTAACTACAGACCTTCCACAAAAGATGATGCTTAATTATAATAACACTTAACTGTTATACATGTCGCTTTGTACAGACTACAGATGGAAAACAGAAAAAATATTTCATATAATCTGATCTTTTGTTATCTTACTCTGCTACTACCTTCACCATACAACTCTTGTTGATTTCCAGAGGAGGAGAAACAAGCCTGAAATATTTCTTTCTCCTACCTTCATTGACATTATCAGCTCTTTATTGTGCCTTAAAATAATTCCTTTTCCCTACTTGACTGACACCTTTACTGATGTAAGTCTTAATTATTGGTCTTTCTGGAGTTTAACTCAGAAGTTTTTGTTAAAAACTCTCCTCAAAAACACCCTAACTGTGAAATACAAGCATATCTTCCAGGCACAAAGTGGAAAATGATTGAGCATTTTAAAAATGTGGGTTTAATCTCAAATATTGGGACCTTTTGACAGTTGTGTGGTGCTTACTACTTGATTTATTGGGATTCACATGAAAGGATCATGAAAAATGGTTAGCAAAACAAATTGTTGACTCCTTTTCCCATAATGTAAAATAAATAAAAAAACCAAACACAAAGCTCAGAAAAATGAACAATTCCATCTCAAAAGCTTTGGATGTCTTTTCATCTGCTTTACTGCACATTTTATGCTCAGTTTCTCTCATCCTGGGTTAGGCTTAATAAGGTGGCAGAAAACAGCTATCTCCTTACTCCCTTTTCTGTTCAAATGACATGATTATTGCATAACATTAAGTCTGGACAAATCTAGCTATCACTTTTTGACATCCAGCCGTTTAAGGAGAGGGAGGGAGTTGAGTCGTCACATCAGAAAGCCCTGATGAATGTTCCTAAGGCTTCTCTCCAGGACACTGGTGCTTTGTGTGAAGGCCTTTGTTTTAAAAATCTTTTGGTGGCTGAAACAGACCAAGGTAGATGCAAATGATAGCACTACTCTTAAAATCCAAAACCAGAATATTGGAGTCCAACTCTTGTTTCTTCTTCTATTGATACGCTATTTTCTACCTGCAATGGTAGTCAAGGTCTCAGTTTGGCTCTCAGTTGACAGTTGTGAGCTCTTCGATGTGCAGTTGGTCGGAGTAGAGAAGTATCTTCCACTATTACCTGTTATAAGAAAAGAGTAATCCTAGCACACACAGTACAGAATGATGGTTTCTGTACAAACTACATGGCAGTTTTCAGCTAGCTCTGATTGCTTTGTGCTATTTGTGCTGCCTGGAATTAATGCAGACATAAAATATTTTTATCTAAAAATACCTTTCTTAAAATCTTAAGTGAGAGACAATTCTTTACATGACTGCTAGTCTTCTTGTTCATAGAAAGTTCTTTTTCTGTTTCCCCATTTTTCTGTCAAAAGAAGCAAAAATATTGTATTGCACTTCACTTTAGAATTATACGCTCATATTTAAAAAACATGATATTATAAGCTACTATAGCTCTCCTTAATTAAGAAATTCAATATATGCTCTTGCAGATGTTTACAAACTAATGTGCACTTAGTGCTTCTCTCAGAGCTTTTAATATCCGCAAAAGAATTTTCATTCTACTGAGAGAATTTCATAGGTTTGTTGGTTTGAACTAATTTTCCTTCCTCTCTCTTTATGCTTATTCATAATTCTGCTGTTGATACCACTAAAATACATTCTGACATCTGAAAATCAGACCAAATTGTTTGTTTCTAATACCCGACAAAGATTTGGAGCAGTATGGGGAAAGATGGCTTTCTCAAATCTTCTGTTTTACATCTTCCAAAACAGAAACCATGCTGAGAAGCCTCTTAAGACAACTTCTGACTTATTTCCTGATATAAGTTGAAAGTCACGGGTTTTGCAGAATTGTGTGTTTGATAGTCTAAAGATCACAAGAATAATACTTTCAACAAAGTACTTGTTTTAGTTCTAAATCAGAAAATAATATGCAGCAATTGCAAACGCTTGCTAATCATGAAGGTTTTTTCTCTACATTAAGTAATTATGCTGAACTGACACTGTATCTAGATTAGTTGCTATTGTTTTCTGATTTTTCTGGATGCATAATGAGTGGCTCAGCAGGTCATCTTATCATCCATCTCTAACTGACCAGTTAATATTCCGTGTGGATGTAGAAAGTGAGCTGATGCCTGCTTACCTTTCCCTTGGAGGACACCTGTCATTTAGGAGTCACTCATTGGGAACAACCACTCTACTCTATGCCCTATTAATTTCTTCATGTTAGCCATTAGGACAGGGAAAGGAATTTACTGCAGTAAAGTGGTTTTTACAGCAACTAATTAGGTAACACAAGATGAGGAACCCACACAATTCAACCACCTAGGACAATATTATCTTCAGTGCAGCCCAATAAAATATGACAGACATACAGTGGCCACGGCAGATACTAAACCTTTTCAACCATAGACATTTAAAACATCAGGAAAGTAAAAATATTTAAAATAAAATTTTCTAGGCAGATGTGTGCTTCAGGGTACACAGAAGAGGAGGAGAAAGCAGATTTTTAGGCTGAATGGCTGTGCCATTAATCAGATTAGGGTAGAAGCCACCGAAGCTATTCTTTTGCCTGTGTTGAAGATACAAAGTTCAAAAATACTGAGGTGCTGGAGCAAGTCTAAAGAAAGACAATGAAGCTGGTGAAGGGTCTAGAGGGTAAATCCTATGAGGAGCGTCTGAGGGAGCTGGAGAAGAGGAGGCTCAGGGATGATCTCATCACACTCTACAACTACCTAAGAGGAGGTTGTAGCCAGGTGGGGGTCATTCTCTTCTCTCAGACAACCAGTGATAGGACGAGAGGACACAGCCTAAGGTGCACAAGGGGAGATTCAGGTTGAACATCAGGAGGAATTTCTTCATAGAAAGGGTTGTTAAACATTGGAATGGACTGCCCAGGGAGGTGATGGAGGTGTTCAAGAAATGACTGGTCTTGGCACTTAATGCCATGTTCTAGTTGACAAGGTGGTGATCAGTTAAAGGTTGGACTTGATGAACTCAGAAGTTTTTTCCAACCTAAATGATTCTGTGATTCAGTGATTTTACCCTTACAGCCAAACTCAGAATACCTTCTTGCCTTGCGGCAATAGCTGATGCCATGAGGGAATGAGAAGTGCACACATCTGATCTCCATCTTTGTAAATCTGACACAGATGTGACAAAGTTAAAAATGAACACAGAAATTGGTAGCATCTACTGTGTAAAAGACATATTTTGAACGTGATAGTGAAACTTTCTTTCCTGCATGCTCTGAGCAGGCCTCATCCTTCACAGCTCTCAGCATGCCTTGGCGATGCATGTGCTCAGACAGCTGAAAAACTCAGTGCATTCCAGCAGAAACTGCTTTGGATGTGCATAGGTTGTCGTGACAGTAGGTGGAGAGAATGAAACACTGAGGAACTGGGAGAATATCACTGCTGTGCTCTTCATGTTTCTGTTGTTCTGCTAACGCCCAGTCTGGAAGAAAAATGAAAATAAAATGTAAAATAAATGTGGTACTCTGGCAGTATTTATATAGATGGTGAAAGGTAAATATAGAGGCATGAAAGGTCAGATAGGAAAAGGGCTGGAGGGCAATCTTTTTGTAATGCAGTGGAGAGTGAACCAAAGTATTTAGATATGAAAAGTGATGAGGTTATAAATAAAGTTATAGGCAAATACTTTTCAGAGCAGCACTGTTCAGAATTTTCAGCATCTCTGTGTTGAATTTAGATGCCTCTTTTCCAGAAGGTATTGGAAGACATGCATCTTAAAATCTCAACCATTGCTTAGTCATCATTTTGCCTGTGTCAATAAACTTCAGACATAAAATTGTATGATCATTTATTTGAACTCACAGACAAAAAGAAATCTTTTTATGGATGCTGGGCATCCAGATCTCCACACCTTTACGCCTCGGTCATGGAAAGGTGATTCACCAACAAAAAAGGACCACTAACTAGCAACTGCCTCGGCTCTAAGGCTTCGGACTGAGACCTGATGGAGCAGTTCTGACCTTCTCTCCAGTAGAGGGCAGCGATACACAAAAACTCACTGTATTTTCAAACTGAAAAATTTGTAATGTGGTAAATAGCAGCATATGGAAGGAATTCATGTAAGTGTGCATACAGATTAATTATGTAGTAACAACAGTCGATATGATGACCTCTTTCACCATCAGTCAAAGCAAAGAGAACTTCCTCCAAGAACAAAGAGATCAAAGTGTGAATATAGCATATAATAAGGTCTTTTGCATTTGGGGTCATTTGATAAACAGCAGATGGTTGAAGATATTCATACTGAACTATCTCACTTCCCCAAGCCATTTAAATGTTTTCTTTCAGAATCCTACTTTTCTGATCTAAAAACTATTTTGGAATGTTTTTCTTCCAAGCATTGCTTTCTTCATTTGTTTCTCACTCACATACATTCGCTTACTGTCCTTCCTGAAACCCTCTGCTTCACAGCCACTTCTCAGTTTTGTTCATGTGTGCCATCTCTCCCACAGCCAGGTGAAGAATCTTTCCTCCCATCTTGGAAATCTTCCCTCCAATTTGCACATCTTCTGAGACACCCATGAGTATTAGGACTACCAGCACAGTCAAGTGTTATGCCTAAAATCGGAATAGTTAGTGCCTCACAAAGACCATCTACATCATTATGTAAAGCAGCTTGAACTTCTTATTTCTCCAGGCTGCAGATTCCTCTAGAACTATCAGGTGAGAGTTTATAGGAAGACTTCCTTCTCCCAATCCCTTGGCCCAGGCCAGACCAAAGTCAGGCAAGCAAGAAGAATCCAGAAAACTGATTGAACAGTTTACATTCACAATAGGGAATGTGAGTAAAAAAGAGAAACAAAAATTACCTTGCTGGCTTTTATTTTGAGGTCAGATCATTTCATGCACAAATATGTCCTCTTTCTTCTTACTCTTCAGTCTTCAAAGGAAATTGTGCCTACTTCATTTTCTGGAAGTTTGGATGAAGGCTAAAAATATCTTACCTGTTTTCATGACTACCTACTAATGACTACTAACTAATGCAATCAACCTGTTTGGTATAAATACTCTCATAGAACTATCACACATAAAATGAATAAATCTGCTTTATAAATTCGTAGGCCTAGGAAAGGCAGGCTAAATCTTCACATAATTATATAGGAAACATCACACAAATTCTACTCTGAGATCCTTGCAGACCATCGTATTTTAAACAACAGATAATGTCAGATTTGAAACTGGCTTGAAAATTCAGTTCATGATGACAAGTCAAAAAATTCTTGCTAAGTGATAAAGTAATATACGACATAGGATAGTGCTGTATATACACCAAAATAAAACAATGAACCCTTTACTATTTAGCTTATTTACCTGAGTTACATCAGATTCAGCATCTGTGTTTCAGTTAAACAATTAAGACAGTATGTGTACTTTTATTTTACATGAACAAACAAACAAATAATATGGCTTCGGGGTGCAATTTGGTTTTTTAACAATGTCACGGTGACTTGATTTATACAACTTATTAACAACAAATTTAGTCTTTTTCATTTTAGTGCAGGACTTCTGGGAAGTCCCAAAGCATTTTATTGTCAACATCTAAATCCAAGAATCAACAATCTTTTCAGTTATTTCCCCTCTACATCACCTACATCTACAACTAAAAAAAAAAACCCAACAAGTATTTTTAAATAGATTGACCAATTTTTTCCCCAGTCAGCAAGTTGACTGCTTGATAATTAACAGAATTATCAGGTGTCAGAATTTCCTATCCTACCTAGCCTGTAGATATGACCTCTATTTTTAATTAAAAATGTCAACAACACTTTATCCTTTCCTCCTTGTTTTACTCCTAAGACATTAGGTCTACGTTGTCTACTACAAACAAAACATTAGTATAAACAGTATACCATATGATGCTGCCACGATTTTTTTTTCATGCTTGTCATTTAATAAGCCTTTTTCTATGACTAATATTAGCTTTTAGTCCATATGTATTACTTGTTGAGTACAAAGAGTAAAATATCAAGTACCTTCCTCACAAACTTTTCCTGGTTTGGGTCTTAAAGAAATCACATCTTGAAACTTGCTGGCAGGACCCACTAGTAAATTTAGGACTATAAGATTAATCTGAACATTCTGTTTTATCTCTTTCATGAATTTTATGTCAAAATCTCATTTATATGCATATATGCGGCTATACAGCCAAAAGATTGATACAGTATTTACTACTTAGCAAAGAATTGGTTTCAATCAATGTTGAAACACCTTTTAGTAGGTCATAAACCCTGGTGGAAATTTGAGTGTACCTGATCGGACACGCGAGTATCAGGGTGCCCTCACAGTGGCCTGGATGAGCACAGCCTTTCACTGCGTTTTCACTTTCTGTAATGCTAACACAAATATCTGTAGTCGTACCTACAGCTCTCAAAAACGCCCAGCTCCGCAGTTCCAGCCGCCCCTCGACCCACGGCCGTGCAGCCGGGCGCCCCCAAGCTCGGACAGCGGGGACCCGCGTGTTTTGGGGGGTCCACCTGTCGCGCCCCCGCCTCTGGCTGCAGTAGCACCCCCGGGAAACGCCGCGTGCCCCGCTCCCGCTCCCCCCGCGCTCCCCGGCGAGGCCGTGAGCCCTGGGTGAGGGCGCCGCATCCCCGTCCCACGCGGGGCATCCCCGGTGCCCAGGGCCGCTCTCCGGGTGGCACTGTATGGGCAGAAACATGGGAGTAGGTTGTTTTTTTTCCAGCTGCTTCCTGCCGGGCGCTGGTAGCCGGGGTACAGTAGGGTCCCCTGGGACAGAGGCCCTGAGGGTCTTTCCCGAAGGCACGTCCTTGGGAGCGAGCGGGAAGGGCGGTCGGGCGTGCGGGGCCGGCGCGGAGGGGCAGCCCGTCCGCCGCCGTAGTAGCGAGCTGCTCCTCCGGTGGTTGGGCTGGGGAGCGCTGGGCTCCTCCTCCTCATCCCCCCCAGCAGTGCACAGCCGGGCGTGTGACTGACGAGTCTCCCCCCGTCTCTCTTTTTCTTTTTTTCCTTCTTATTATTTTTTTTTTCCATGGGTACACACACCGAGACACGCACATGACAGTACTTGGGTGCCAGCGCCGGTGCATCGCCAGGAGGGCTGTGCTTCACTCCGGGCACGCACACACGCATGCTGCTGCTGCTGCTGCTTCTGCTGCTGGAAGTCTTTCTACACAGGGATTAGCAGCCACGTCTCGCTCTCTGTATTTCCCTGTCTCTTTCTTCTCCCTTCCTTCCCTTTCTCCTTCTCTCCCTCAAACGCCTGACTGACGGACGGCAGGCAGGAAAAGGTAAATGCGGGCGTGCTGATTGCTGACGGTACCGAGGGGTGATGGTGCTCGGAGCGTGCTGCGGCGCTACGCCCTTGCGCTCGCCGGGCAGCCTGGCCGGGCTCGCCCCGCGCCGCCTGCCCCTCCCCGCCGCGCCGGCGCTGCGCGCGGCGCGCTCCCCGGCACTCGGCGTCTCGGGGGATCGGGTTTTGCCGCGAGAGGTTTGGCTTCCCAGCCCCCCCCCCCTTCCCTCTTCCTCCGGCTCTGCGAGCACAGAGGTTCCCGCTATTGTGCTGCTCGCACTTGGCACCGCGGGTGCGAGCGTGCGGGAGCGCTTAACCAGGGGTTCGCGGGATGGAGGTTGGCGATTAATTACTGTCTGCGCCGAAGAGGAGAGCGCTTCCTCTGGCAGGGAACCTGGGCATTATTTATTAATCGGGGCTGGAGAGTGGCAACGGGAGGACTAGTCGTTGTCCCCGCGTCCCCGTACTGTGTCCCCCTCCCCGCTTGCTGCATCATTCAAATGAGTAATTCCTGGCTGGCCTTGCGTTGCGGGGCTCTATTCCCCCTCTGCCGGGGCTCTGCCAGCCGCCGCGGACTGCCATCCTCCTTCCTTGCCCCGGGGGGCGCCCCCTTCCGCGGGGAGCCTTGCGGGCGAGCGACGCGGGGGCATCCGCTGTCCCGGGTCCTGCCCCGCCGTTCCCCGCAATCCATATGGAGCGCTGGCTCCATAACTAGTTGTCGCCAGTTGTTCGGGCAGAGTTTGTCCCGCGCCCCTCCCCGTCAGGACGAGAGCAGCAGGGTGGATATTTGCCTCCCCCCGCGGCGAAGCCTGAGTGATGCGGGATTTCCGTGGAACCGAGAGGTCCCGCACCGCGCAGCCCCGCCGAGCGGACCGCGGACCGCGGGGCTTGCCTGGACCCCAGTTTAGACTCCCATGCCCAGAGGCGCGGGTGCCTGGGAGAGCGCTTCTAGCCGGCAGGGGACGAGAGGGAGGCGGTGCTGAGGAGCCTGTGCTCCCGGCCCCTCGGGCAGCGGAGCGCCCCCGCTGCCGGGAAGGGGAGGTCGGGCGGGGTAGGCGCTCCCCCCTCCTCGGGCCAGCAGCGGCCCTGGCGGACAGGTGTGGGCGTTTAGCGGCGGAGAGCTCCGGTGAGCGCCCGGGCAGCTCCCGGGGCGGAGGTTAAAGCGCCCCCCGGGAAGGGCAGGCCTTCCTCGGCCGTGTCGGTGCCCATCGCTTCCCGGGCAGCGGGAGCGGTGCCGCTGCGCTCCCGCTGAGCGGGTGCCGAAGCGGGGTGGGATGGGCCGCCGCTGTCCCCCCATTCCCCGTCCGCCGGGAAAACAAGGCATTTAGCGAGGTCCGTTATGTAATTACGGCTTTTTTTTTTTTTTTTTTTTTTTTTTCCTCTTCTTATTGCTGTTACTAAACCCGGCTCCGGATGCCGGCAAGGAAAGGGCTACATAGTGCTTGTTTCTGAAGGAGACTGATGGTTTTATTTGATCTCAGAGAAAAAAAAAAATATTTAGTAATTAATATTTAAGCCCTTTGGTTTCACACACGATTGATTTTTGGATAATCTCGTCTCATTCATGTTGTTTTCTACAGTTGTCAGAGGTGCCTAAATACACTGTAAAGACAGAAAGATTTTTTTAAAAAGGATAATAACACAAGTAAAAATGGTGAGAAATGTAGTGGACAGCATATGAAGTTGATTATATATATAAAAAAGTGGTTGCTTAACTTATAGACTGCTTACAAGTGAAAGGTAGGTGTGCTTGTAGGCATGGTGTATGCTCAGCTGGTTGTATTGGATTGTATTTCAGTGTTAATGTACCTTTAAAAAGGCAACACTAATTTCTACTCCTGTGTGGGTCCGGTGTATAAATTTAAGGTATTTCCCCTCTCGTAAAAGACTACGAGTTTAAGCAGTAAACTGATTCAAGGGATCCAAAAGTCTAAAGGCTGCATATTCAAAGATAAACAGGATATATATTTGAAGATAAAATTGCTGCTGATAGTGATGATTACAGGAAAAATAAGAATAGTTAATGGCAACAACACCGTTCCTTGCTTTCTTCTGTATAGCTTACTTGTCTGTCCGATACTGTGTATTTCAGCTCACTATTTAAATTAGGTAACTAAATTAGGTATTTAAATTAGGTAACTACTTAAATTAGTATGAAATATTTAAAACATATGGGAGCAAAATATGATGTTTGTTAGAGAACTTATCAAGTAGTTTAAAGGGTGCAGTAGCGTTCCCTTATACATTCCCCTGAATTAAAGTTTTCTTTTTTTGTTCTTCGTCAGAACTGTACATGTTAAATATCCTTGTTTAATTCAAGGCTCATTCTGGTCTATCTCTTGTGGGATTAACACCCAGAAGCATATCAGTGTAATCTATTTGTGTTAAACTTTGCAATGTTGTTCCTTCTATAAAGGTGGTGTATTTCAGTGCAGTTCTGGCTAGTGATGTTGCCACCTGAAAATACAAAAAGAACTGCATGAATAATTCATAAAATAGTATAATAAGTAAAGATAATCCTGTACCAAGGAACAGTAGTAAGTAGTCTTCGTGGAATTTTTTCATTTTAATTTTCACCTTGATCTCACACCATCCAGCAACTCAAATTTTCACCAAATTGAAATAGGCAGATGCAATGGCCTCAGAATGGTATTGCCGTTTTAAGCAGATGGGAGCTCAAGGCTCTTTAATGCGAGATAGTTTATTCAGCCCTTCACCTCTAACCAAACTTAATTTTTACTGCCTCTTTTGTATTATCTCTCAAGATTCAAGAAAGCTATTTTTATCAGGGGCACATAATTATTGCTTGTTCTCCTCTTATGCCAAATTTTGCACTTGTGCACAAAGCTCCTCCAAAGAAACCTGAAAAGGGGATCTCCATGGTAACGAGAGAGAGGAAGAGAGAGAGTAAGGATTTTTCCCTCACCATAGGTCAAGACTAGACACCCACCCATTCCTTAACTTGTAGCAGCATTCATTGGCACCTTCCTCTTAGTGGGTATTTTGTCTCCTGGGTGTGCTTTTACTGTTGCCTCATGCTTCCAGAGAGGTGCTCTCAAGAATGATGCTACGCTGGATGATCCCAGCCTCTGTGTTTCTCCCTGCTCTAATCCTCCCTTCTGCTTACATCATATTTAAGTGTTTCTATACCTGTGTGATTTTGAGAAATAACTTGTTTTCCCTATCAAGTTTTTGATTTGGAGACTGGTCTTGTCTCTAACTGTGTATAATAGCTGACAGAACCTTACTCATTAGTCCACTTCAGATGAAAGTGTGTTCATCTCCTTTTTCTCTGTTATTTGTCTTTTTGGAGCCCCAGATATTTTGTAGCAGTCAAAGCAGTTTACCTCTTATCACCACAGAGCAAGGCTGAATTTTATTTTTTGAGTCAGCATGTGATATGTGATACCAGCGTTACTGTTTGGTGATGTCCAGAGTAAAAAAAGTTTCTTTTACCCTAACTCTGTCATCACAGAGCAGTAATATGGAGCACCTCTTTCTGGGGTAATCGTTGTGGTGGTGGGTTTTTTTTCCCTTCTCTTCTTTGAAGAATTGTCTGCCTAGACTGTGTCTCTGTCAAAGCTGAGATGAAGTGAACACTTTTTATTCCAGATAATCCTGTAGTCAGATACTTAAAACTTTCACTGAGGAATATAACATATTTTCTCTTCCCCTTTTCCTTTCTGTATTCACTTTTTGTAGCTATGATCTCATGAGAGGATACCAAATGGCTTTTTAAATGGTTCCCTTAGGCTAGTGGTGCACCAGGTCTCCCTGGGCATATCTCCAGTTCTTTTGCCTTTGCCTGTGACATAGCTTGGGACAATTTGAAAACATCTGCTAGAGCAACCATCTTAATATAAGACAGCAGTCATCATTTGTCACTGAGCAATATGTCATTTGTGGCTCTCTAATTGAAGACAGATGCTGATGCTGACTTTGGCCTTCTTAACTTGTCTAGCTGGGAGATTGTCTATAGAAACACTTTGCAGTACTTTGAAATCACAGTATTTCTGCTTTTCTGTATCTCTGTGTTTCTTAAAGAATTGTCTGTGTAATTTGAAAATCTGCTCAAGAAACCGTAATGATAGCAGCTAGTACTGCATAATCTGGCTTGCTAAGTAAACTTGACTTTATACATCTCTTCAGTGTCTTCTGCTAGATGAGAACCATTTTTGAATAGTTGCCTGTGAAACCTTTTTCTTCAGCCTTTGAGAAACTTTTGATCTCTTTCTACCTGATGCCCTGTCCCTGCATTGATAGCATTTCAATGAATGTCATACATTCCAGTTGTTTCCCTCCTTTTGAAAATTTTGCTGTCACCTTTAACTGACTTAAGAGGTTTTTCATCTTCTGACATCTTGTGCTACGGAAACTAGGGATTTGAGAGATTAACTTCTAACTGTGTGAAGGAAATGTACACTTCTAGATATCTAGATCCAGATTTGAAACCTCAGTTCCTGTGGTTCAGGTGTCAAAAACGTGTGGCATCAACTCATAACAAAAGGTCTGAGTAGTTACAGATGGTGTCTTATACCTAGAAGGTGCTTTTTTAAGCTTTGTGGATTAATTTTGAATGTAGGTTGCAGTAGCTTGAGTAGCTTGCAACATCTTACAGGTTTCAACATCTTAATATCCTGATGCGATGACTGTGGCTGGATCCAGTCAAGACTTTCTTGAGTTTTTCTTTCTGTTGGGGAAAAAGGGAGATAAAAAAAATTGCCCAGGAATTGTGCTTGAAAGTCTGTTCGATGTTCAGGGTGTAAATCCTCTCTGAAGGAATTTCAAGGCAAGTGCTGATAGGTTGGTAGCTGAGTTAATTTTCAAGTGAAAGGAATGTTTTTTTTCATCCAGCTTCCTGAGTTTGACTTCAGTTGCTAATCCTGTGTTTGTACACACTTTTTTCCAATGTGTCTGTTTAGCTTTGTGGATGGAAGAGGATGATGTAGGTCTGTCTGATTGGAGGTCAATGAGAATAAGAGACAATGATTAGCAGTCTCACGTTGTCGTGGTAACTTCTGGTTTAGCAGTGTGCATCCAACATTGAAAGTCAACACTGAGAATTACTGTCCTGTGTGTTTCTTCTGTCTTACCATCAGCAAAAAAAAAAAAAAAAAAAAAAAAGAAGGTGAAATCCAGGTCTGGTTTATGATGGTGGTCTCAACAGTATCTATTTGTGCATAGCTGGACAACAGGCAGTGTTCATTTGCCTTTGTCCAGTCAGAAGAATTGAGTGCTCTGTGACACATAGTGTCTCACAGATATCCAAAGTCTGCAAGAATCTTTATATTCTTTCCATCCTGCAGTTGAAAGAATTTTGGAGTCCTTGCAGCACACCATTCACATAGGGTGAGCTCCATTTTGTGGTTTATAGAAGAATGCAACTTTTGGGTTTGTGGTGCTGGAACTGCATTGGTGCAAAGGTTTCACAGGGATATCAAAGGAGATCTCTTATTCTCTTCACTGTGTCTTCTGGCTTTCTCTTCGCTGAGCAGAATGGTCAGGCATGGTTTGGTCCTTCAAAGGTGTCCACTGTTGTTGCGTCTGATAATGTTGTCAGATTTGCTTTTTTTTTTTTTTTTGGCTGTCTTTTAAAACATCACTAAATTCCATTATCACGTCCCATGTTCTAAGAACATACCATTGGACGAGCTCTGAGCAACCTGATCTAGTGGAAGGTGTCCCTGCCCAAGATGGGCTTTGGACTTATATGATCTTTAGGGTCCGTTACAACCCAAACTATTCTATGGGTCTGTGATCTACCTAGCTGTTTCTTCTGACAGAACTTTACTTGGCAGAGAAGTGTTTACTGCCATATACCGTTTATATATATATATACATTCACATACAGTTTTGTAAATAATAGTGATGAATATCCCAATGTACCTTTTTAGGGGCAGTGAGATGGCAAAGTAGAATTAAAAGCAGAAAAATCACCACAGCAAGGAATGAAAGAGGTAGAATTAGGGGAATTTATTGTTGTTTTGTACAAATTAAGTATTGCAAGCCCCATCATGTCAAAACAATTTAGATTAAAAAATGAACAGTGATTCTGTAATTCCATTCATTCATGGAAGAACTTTACAACTATAAAAGGTAATATTTGAGAAGATTATTAAAGTTATTTTCCAGATGGTGTATATCCTTTAATGACAGCAGCAAAATAGGGTTAGTGATCACTGGATTAGTGGTACTTTGAAAAATACCGTTATGTATATCACTGTATGAAATTAAATACTTTGGAAGAAGAGATGCAGGAAGCATTTTAACTTCTAGTGAAAAAGATAGATTTCTTAAAAATGGTGGTATGGATACCTACATGATAAAATGAACTCAAGTGGATTTATAAGCTGGAGAGCCTTTTTCTTACACATTTGGATCTCACCCTTTCTTGAAAAAAGGATCAATGCAGGTTTATTTTCTTAAAAAAAACCAAAAAAAACCAAAAAAAAAAAAAACCACAAAAAACAAACAAAAACCCCAAGCTACTGATACTGCACTCAGAAGAGACTAATGAATGGTGTTCAAACCAGCTGGCAGTTCTCTTAGCTCAGAAAAAACCAAAAGTTTTTAATTCCTGTAATATTAAAACCTTATTCATGTAAAAACTATGGTAGCATCTTTCACTTTGTTTTCTTTTGGGTTCATTTTTGGGTTTTTGGTTTGGGTTTTGTTTTTTGTTGTTTTTTTTTTTGGTCCGTGGAAGCTACTTCAAATATGATATTCTTTGTAGAACTTGTTTATCCACCTAAAACCATTTACAGAATTGCAGTGGCATGGTAGTCTGAGACCATTCATTTCAACTTGGGTTGAAGTGTGAGTTATTTTTTTTTTTGTATGTAAAAATTACCATCTTTAATTTCCCCCCCCCCCCCCGGAAATCTGTGCAGTTTCTTATCATACTGTGATGGCATGTAGTCTGACTTCCAGAATTACTTGTGTGGTGTTCTACATCTCTATAGCATAATATAAATGTTTCTACTGGTAATATACATGCTGTGTTTTACAGGGAGAGTTGTATAGCAGAATTCTATTTGAACAAAGGTATTTATTAATGAAAATGTTCTTTCTTTTTTGCTATGTCATGCTAATAATTTCTCAGTGAAGGAGTAAAACCAATAGCATTAAGCCTGTGAGACTCCTCACACATCACAAATATTCTAATGAGCTCAATAAAAAAAAAGACTTTTTCTATTCTATATATATGATTAAGTCCTTCATACTATTTGTCTTCAAATAAAATGTATTTTCAGGAAAAAAAAGGATATCTTTATAAAGGCAGATGGATAGGAAAAAAAGGAATAGTAATTTGCACATTTTTGGGTTTACTAGATTTTAATAATTCTCAGAGGTACATTTAGACAAAATAGGGAAATGTCGTTCCTATTTTCAGAAATTGATGTGAAAAAAAAGCCTTGCACAGTTAGCAATGAGGTCTTAAATACACAAAGAGAAAAGTTGAACAAAAGGGCATTTGGCAGTATTCAAGTACTTTGGTCATTCACAAAGCAGGTAGTATGTAAGGTACTTCTAAAATCAATGCAGCAGGCTGCAAAATAGTTAATCTCTTATGTTAAATTACTTTGCAGAGGATATTTTTGACAGAATCAAGGCAAAATATGAGAGTATACTAAAGTTCTTGACCTATTCTTTGCTCTTTATGCTGACTGGCATTTTGAACATGAACTGCAGGAGCAGAACTGCCCTGTATGAGATGTTTAATATTGAGCACCAATTGGTCAGGGCCATTTTAGAGGGATTTTTTTCATCAGAAGAAATGCTGAAATGCAGTACCAACACTTGTGTTTGTTGCACTTGTAGAGCCCTTCTGAAGACAAAAATATTTGCTAAGTGATTATTTAAGGATCACAGCATTTCTACGGGATCTAGGAGAAATTAATTACATCATGTTTCTTCATTCTAAATTTCTGGTGCTTCCATGGCAATGCACAGGAAAGCATAGTGAGAGAAAGATGAAGATTCATCTCAGTGTCCATTTCAGTTTCTTTTGGAACTAAAAAAAATTTGGCATACAATGAGAAGAAAATTTGGAATTTGTTCTGTGTGTCCAATATTCAATTTTTCTAGCAGACTATAGAAACTATAATTTGCTTTTTGGCCTTCAACTTTATCTTTAATTTGCTTCTTGAGATGCTATAAGATCAAAATAATTTGTCTTTTCCCAAGGATTTTCAGTCTCTCAAAGAACAGAGAAACTAATATGTAGAAAAGCCCACAGATATAAATCTGATTTGTTTAAAAGCTTCAATATTCTGTAATGGTGTGATGCTAAAGTTTATCCTCATGCTTAATACAGTGCTTAATTTAAAACAAATGCTACCAGTGATCTCTGTGTGATAATGTGTCCCTTGTCCAAGAAAGAATGCTTCAATCTGAGGTTGTTGCAGAAAAACCCAGTATTTTATTTTATTGCAAATAAAGGGATACTGATGAATAAATTGGATATGGATTTTCTTCTTCATTCAACTGTGATACTTATTTGTTCGTTTTTATACAGAACTGGGATAATTTGTTGTATAATTAATTAATTAATTGATGGATCTGCCAGATCTAGTTTAGCCTTTCTGGCATCCTTAGCATAAAGTCCTTGCATCTGACTTAGTCATTGGTTTGAACACTTGGTGAACAAAGAAGTGCCCTGATTTTAAGCATTTGGGTTTAGTTTAGTTTTTTATATATCTTTGTTTTAAAATGTCAACATCATGTTGACTCTGGTATTGTGTGTACATGAGAGCTTTGTGTTGTTGAAGAACATCAATTATTTCAGATTTATCTGTCACTTCTGCCTTAACATTTAGTCTAATCATAAAGTGCTCCATGCTCATCTTTCCTTCCATATCCAGCTCATGGCATCTACTGTTATATTAACAATATACTTGATAAATGTGGAGTACCTCTTCAGGCTTATATATGCTTTGAATTTAGGTTTAAATCAGGATTTACCTTTTGGTAGGGATTTTTTGTTTTTTCTCAACCACAGGGAGAACAAAAGTGAGAGACTGAGTTCCCTTATAAACTGCCTTGTTCTTGATGTTGATCTCTCCCTACTCTTTGGTCTTGTAGGGAAGGCTGAAGAGAAGCTGAGATTAGCTGTTCAGGCACATGGGACACTTCAAAGAGTTCTTGTCTTTCTGGTGGAAGCAATGAGAATTTCAAGGAGGAAAGGTGAATTCCTTTTTGAAAAGTGTTGAAGGCAGTAAGTGTACTCCTCACTCCCACCTCAGGGCTGAAGTGGCAACTTCAGCTATTGCTGTCAGGTGGCCTTGAAACATGAATTTATAGACCTGATAGCTTAAATCAGTAGCAGACTCCACAAGCCCTAGGTCAGACCTACAGCGCTTACTCACTTAACTGCACACATGTGGTAAACCTGACTAGTCACAAGTTCACTTCTCAAGAATAATCAGTCAGTGGATATATTATTAGACAGTTTTTCTGCATAGTCACAGTGACTGGCCAGAATTTTTGGGCAGCAGCGACACAGTTACACTACACTCATATTTTTGATAATAGTAAACACCCCTTACTAATGGTAAAGGAAACAGTATTTTTAAAGAGTTTGATATGTGCCTTCTACAGAGTATAAATAGCCAATATGTTATTTATTACACCATGTTGTATGGCTGAATGAATAAATATATACAAGATGCCTGTAATAGAGCTATATTGTAAAATCTAATATGATAATGCTTTTTCCACTATAGCAGAGCTCAGTAATTTATTAGTACAATTTGGTATCATGAGTATGAATCATTCTATTTTAGTGGATACAAACAAATTGCTTTACATTTGTGTAGTAATTTATTACTCAAAGCTGAATGCATGTTTTGTGTGATACTGAGATGCTTGAAATATTAATTTTATTTGTATGTATTTCTGGGGGGAAGAAAGTAAACCTTTCAGCACACAGTATTTAAACAATCATCAGGAAACATTTGATTCAGCAATCAAGAGAACAGTTCTTGATCCAGTTGAATTTCAATGACAAGTTATCCTGGAGCCAAACTGGGCCCTTGTAACATCCAGTACTGAAACTTTTGTGTAACCCAAATGCTCGGTCACTTTCCAGTCTGTCCATCTGTAATATGATTTTTTCTAAGGTAAGCTGCCTGCTGTGTGTTTTGTGGTAGAAAAAGTTAAGCCACAGTATTAGAAAGAAAATGTTTAAATACATTGATGAGTATGTGTGCTCCACATCTCATCTATTTAAAACTGATAAATAATGAAAAAAAATCATTTTACTTCCTCCTTTGAATTTGCAGATTAGTCATGGATTGTTGCCCACAATTTAATGGAGCCTAATCATGTAGTCCTTTCTTAATAGATTCTGTTATTATCATTACAATATACCAGCTAAAGTAAGTAAATTAATTCAGCGGAGTCTCTGTAGAGCTAAGTTTGTGTGTATGCTGGAAAATGAACTGTGGAAAATGTAGTATTAATGGTTTTGTAAAGCATTTTCTTAGTTTGCATGGACATATTTTAAGAAGTAGGATTAAATTTGTTGTATTTATTGCTAGGTCAAATACTTTTTGAAAGTAGGATGAAATTAGTCATACTTTATCTAAAATTCTGTTTGTGCCTAATAAACAAAGATGAAATTAAACCAAAGATATACAGAAGAAAATACTTGGTAAGAAAACCAAACACTCAAAACTATATTTTATCAAAATAGACCAGATCTTGCTCCTTTCTGTGCACCAACTGGATAACATTAACAGGAAGGAGAAATGCATTTGCAGTAGAGTTTATTTCAGTAGATGCAAAATGCAGAAAATTGGGTTTGTGACTGGTGTGTTTACAGGGAGGCAAGTAGGATGAAAGAAGGAATGGATTTGACTTAATGGTAGATTCAAGTAGGTAGAAGTGTAAATACATAAAGCCAAGTGAAAACCTGGTTTTGTTATGTAATTTCTTTTTTTGGCATCTAATATTTGGAGATTTTTAAATTTTGCCTCACGCTGGACTGGATTTTTGTTTTGGGTTTTTTTTGAGGAAGAGAGGGGTAAAAGTTAATCATCTGGATAGTGAAATATATGACAACTGGAGGGGGGGGAAACAAATTAACCCCCCCCCAAAAAAAAACCAACAAAAAATTCAAGGTCATCAGTTACAATAGTTTCCATAGCCAATTAAGGAGTGAATTTGAATTTTCGGACCTTAAGGGTTAGCACGTGGGACATTAAGCCTCAGAATAGTCCATGGGTAAAGCAAGAGCAGACTGTGTGTAAGAAATGTCTTAAGCAGTGAATATCACAACTGGCAAATCATTTGTGTAGTTCAGGGCACAATAATGCGTGAGGTGTGTTCACTGTCTCCTCTGCAGTGACTAACACAGTATTACCATCCTTGCTGTAGTAAAAACATGATCACTGTTTATTTGGTAGGATGTTGTTGTCCAGGTAATGAATTTGAAATGTTAGAATTTGGCAAGAAGAAATGAGGTCATATGAAAATTATTGTTTTGAACAACAGAACATCACATCAAAATGAAGCAGTACAGATAATTTTGGAGTTTTCTTTGCCAGCTTAGTTGCAAGTAAACACATAATTTGAATTAATTTTATATTATAATAAAGATGCATAACCAAGGACAAAGATTAAACAATTTAATGTTATGCTTTTAGATTTTCAAATAATTAGACTTTTATTTATGACATAAGTTCCAAATGAATTTCTTGTTTCAGATGTGATAAATAGACTATTCCTACTTTCAGACCATGTCTGATAATATAAGTGAAAATAGCACAGTAATTTGGAACAGTAACATTAAAAAAAATTACACTGTTAAACAAATTGTAATGTGCTGCATATTCCCTAAATAATTACCTAGTAGATGAAGTCAAGACAGATTAAAATATGCTTGTAGTTCAAAATTCAAATTAATTCTCCATTATATTTTGTCAATATTGTGAATTTCAATTTATATTAACCTTTCCAACTATTCTGTAAGGTCAGACAGTCTTATAAGTTTTTTACTGGTGGAGTGGAATCTTTTGTGCATGTCAAAGTTCAAGGAGCTTCTTGACAAAGCTCTTAATCATGTGGTTTAGTTTCAGGTAGTCCTTCAGGGAGTTGGTCTCTATGATCCTTTTGGGTCCCTTCCAATTGGAGATATTCTATCTATGATTTTTAGATTGGGTAAAATCAGAACACCTTTTGAAATAAACGGACTTAAATGGGTCCAGATTTCAATATCTTCAACAAGATGTATAAAAAGAACATGTCCTTAAGCCAGCATAACCTGATGGAGCCTCTAACATATACACATATAATTTTTATTGCTAAAAGCATCTCATGATTGAGCATAGCTAGGATAATCCATAGAAGCTTGATCTGATACTCACTGAAATCCATGGCTCACACTGTGAATGTGATGTCCATCATTGCCTTAAGCAGGCATTGGATTGTGTCAATATGTGAGCACAAAGATCACATCGTTTTTTCTTTTTTTTTTCTTTATGAGACCTACTGGGGTATTGACAATTCAGAATATTATCTCCTAAATTCTTTACTTTTCCACGTGAGTCATTTGAAAGGCAGACTTTATACTGCTTGCTACGTGGTCTCCTTTTCATGTGGTTAATATTTGAGTTTCTTGACATTGTATGTGTGTACAAAAATGACATTTTTGAAGGTTCAAAAAAAGTTATACAGTTCAAAAGTGAATGTCCAGGATAAGTGAAATCCCAATTCAGGCTTGACTTTATAAATTGTAGACAGATATTCCAGGTTTCTTTCAAAGAAAAACTTAGTCCCTACTCAGTAAACCTGCACATAGCCTATGTTTTATTTCTGCCTCATGTTAGATATATGTATAGTACTTAATGGAGGTTGAGTAGGGCATGAGATCATCTAAGCTGATTTGAATTTTGCATACGGAGGATGGAAACTGGCAGTTAAGCTAAATGTTGGAAGGTAAAGGCACTATTTCTCCCACTAAGGATTCGTAGTTGTCAAGACTGTCAAATTCATTTGTGTGTCAATTACAGTTCCAGAGGTGAAAAGTCAGACTGCTTTTCAAGACAAGTTTTTCTAATTAGAGTAATGAATGTTTGATTAATATTCCATTAGTAATATATGATAATTATACACTGATGGGCTGTCGCTTTAACTATGTACAGAATAAGATCACAGATGCATTTTTATGTTGCTGTGCCTTTGTCAGCTTTGGTTCCCATCAACAGTCGGCTTTATGCAGATGCTCACTGAAACATTTCAGAAATACATTTTATCTGTAAGCCTGTTAAATGATGCTACACGTCTGCTTTGTGGGTCAATGCCTATCTCTTGCTTTGTTTAACATTTCAACAGAATTCTGTGCTTTGACATTCACTAGACCGAGCTTGCAGATAGAAACTTTACTATTTGGGAAATGCACTGCGTGGGGAAAATTCTGATTTACTAACTGAATAAATACAAATCAGAAAATAACAGCAACTTCATAGAACTGTGGTGGAAAATGTGCATTTTTTGACATCTGGAGGTTAAAAACATTTCCTTACAATAATAGGTGTTGTAGAGATGCATGCAATTAATATTCAGAATCCCTGAGTTAATGTCATCTCTCTCTGTGAGGGTGATTGTTGAATTCAGCTTAGTTGAGATGAGGGCTTATTATGTTTTCTGGTGAACTTCACGGTCTTCACTTTCTAAAGCAGTTCTGGAACTCGTTGCTGACTGTGGGCATCCTGATACGTGAGGCATATTATGAGGGACTGGGGGAAAAAGTTGCAAGGATCGAGTGAGGTGCCATGGGTTGCATAGCAGAATGCCGGAGCAGCAGACAGAGACTGCCTGGATGTGCATCTGACTGAACTCTCCTTTTTTCTCCTTGCATGGTTTTCCATTCACACCAGCTCAGGGGACCATTTTCTTTGTATTGCAACCTTTACATTTGGCTGAAACCATGTGTCACAGAGCAAGAACGAAGTTTCTTTCACAATTGAAGAAAGGAAACCTGATTGATGCTGGCATACATGTTTATGTGGGCCTTGTGTTAATTACCCAGGGTTGCAAATGAGCAGAGATGTACACCAGTTGTGTGTGTGTATCATGCTACAGTGTATATAGGAACAATTATAGTATTTGAATGTTTCATTCATCCCACACTGGATTAAATCAATTGTTTCCAACACTTTTAGTCTTGGCACATTTTTATGGTATTAAATAATGTATTTTTTAAACAAAACCGAATTCCTTTTCTGTTTAATAGTATCATATAGGGTTCCCAAGAAGTTAAGAACTATAGTTCAAAGCAGTCTTGCTTTTGGAATAGCGAAGGAATGAGTTACTGTAGAGGACTGTTATCCTTTCTGTGTCCAGCTGCAAATCTGAGAGAAGAGCTTTGCAATTAGCTTTTGTAAATACTAGCTGACAGCAGAGGAGGGTTGGAGACTTTGGTTTTCTGGGCTCCACTCCAGGTTCTGGAATGAAATATACTTCAGTGACTGCGTATCTCCCTGCCCCTGTCTCATCTGTCTTCCCTAGTCTGACTACTTTCTCTCCTCATCTTGACTCATGTTCCTTCTGTGTGCACCATGCTTCTTAATGCCCTTTTTCTGTGTTATGGTGAATGCTACCTCTGCCACGCTTTCTGTAGAGCATGGATGGAAGATAGAAGGTACTAGAAACAGTACATTTTTATCTCATTTTTGACATTCATGTGCCCCGTTGAACAGCAATAAGCCAGAGACAAAGTCTCTTGCTCACCTGCAGATTGAGGTGTGTTCAGTAACTGGTGCAGGGGGAAACTGGGGGACAAAGAGAGTTTTCTTACAGCTTCTAATGTGCTCCTGTTGGGTGAGATGAAACAGCAATTTTTTTTATTTTTTTTTTTTTTTAAACTCATATGCTTAGGCATATCTCAGCTGCTCTTTTTAAAAAGTTTAAGAACTGAACAACTCGGGCATTTTCAGTTCATTTGTGAAACAGATTATTTCACGATTTTTTGTTTGAACAAAATTAATTAAAAGATTCAATCAGAACTGAGATCAGATTGTCTGTAAGCCTGCTAAATGATGCTACACATCTGCTTTGTGGGTCAATGCCTATCTCTTTCTTTGTTTAGTGTTTCAAGACACTTAAATGCTAGCCAATTGCCATTTAAGGAGTGTTTCCAGTTCATATAAGAGATTGCTTTACCAGGAAGCACTGTGTAGGATATTATGAATGGCTCAGGACTGTGCAAAGTCTCTTTGGCACTCATGTGGAGCTGCTTTCAAGGACAGTCTACAGAGACCATAATTTAGCAGTGGATGCTGCTAATTACTTACAGAAAACTAAAATCCAGAGGTAGCACAGAAAAGTGCTTTGAGGGAGATGGCAGCTGGAGAAACTTGGCCAGGAAGAGCAGTTTTTGGTTGTTCTTAACAGGAGTTACCACGACTTTTGGTACAAAAACTTCTTATGGCAGTGAGCTGAGAAATTGATATCCTAACACAAAAGCAATTAATTAGGATTGTTTTGGGAAAAGATGATGTAGGTGTTTTGAAAAGTGCTCTTAGGAAGGTGAAGGTGACCTGAGAAATTCACTGATATGCTCAGTTGTATATCCCAGTAAATATTCCCAACAACAGAGGGGATCTTGCTTTAGACATGCTATGTGCAATGTACAGTCCATGATATACCAGCAGAAAACTTCATGGGGTATTTCTACACCATTAAGGGTAAACTGGCCTCATGACAGGATGCATTTGTAATTCAAGAGAAACTTCAATTAATGGATTCTTTCTTTAAAAGAGAGGACAAATGTTACTAAATACTGCCATTTCTTGGTGAAATTGTATTGGGAAGACTGCAATAGTGCCTAAAAGGGTAAGAAAACAACTAAACTACTTGCTGGGTGCTGTGATGTAGGCTGACCTTGAATATGGTGAATACATTCATCATCAGCTGATATTGCAGCCTTCAACTTTTAGTTTTCTGATGCTAAATGATAATATTTTTGGTTTAATTCCTGCTAAAACTGTAGTGTGCTTTAAACAGTGCTATCCTAAAGTTGTAGTGGTAGCTTCATCTCCTGATCTTTGCTCTTTTTTCCAGTTTAAATTTTTTTTGTAATATTAAGTTAATTTTTAGTATTTCTGTCCTAAAAAAGGTGTACTTGCAGTCTGCTTGAAATGGTTTTAAAGAATTTAAAGTTCTCCTTTAATCATCATTAGTAGTTGAACAGAAGCAGTTTTTAGCTTGATTTGATCAGATCTATTCTCCTTAGTGCAATGAAATCAAATGTAGTGTAATGTCAGCTTCTTTATATAGGGTGAGTAATAAGACTGTTTTCACCCAAATGGACTGTAAACTTTTTTATTATTTTAGCTTTTATTTTCCATTGGAATTCTTTGTAGAAAAAGTATGTATGTTGCTCATATTTTAGAGGCCTCTTGGTAGAGAGTACAGTTTATTCTGTTGCTAAGAATAAAACCACTTTTCTTTCCCATCTGCACTATAAAAATGTTATTAATCTTCAGTATCACCATATTTCTCAAATTATATTCACATTTAAATAATCTTGTAAAGGTGACCAAACAGTCTGCGTATTTCTGTGTCTTGAGATAATACCAGTGTTACCTGTCAGATAATATTCTCCATGTTCTCAGTTTGATATAGCTCTGGAACGTTGTGTGTTATGTGTGGGAAACCGTTTCTGCTTATGGATATTTTTAATGCTTATCTCTTTATTCTGCATTAGTACTGCATCTTGGAAGCAATAGCTTCTGGAAGAATGCTCCTGCTCAGCTGACAATTCAGGAGGGGTAGCTGTCCCTCAGAGAAAAGATTTACATTATGTCTTTTTGTTTAGGCTTTACTTGGATTTTGTGTGTTCTATGGAGCCTGAGAGGATATGGGTCTTTTGCTCCTGTAGCAGACAACCCATTATATGTATCTAATACAACTGAAATAGCTGTTCCAAAGAAGAACCGTTCCTGGCCAGCTAATTACAGCTTTTTGATGTGTTATTTAAGCGTCTTACCACAGCTTCTTGTTTTCTACAGAGCTCAGAGGTTACCTCTTAATTTATCTAGTTTTATTAACTGTGGGTGTGGTACATTGCAACAGGGGGAAATCAGCATTGTTTGTTTTCCTTGATGTTAAAAACATTACATTAATAATTTCATATTTTAACAGTATTATTTGGCTATCAACTGATTTTATAGAGGATTAAACTGCACTCTTGATGAGAATAAATGGATTTTAAGCTTCAGCAATTAATATGAATTTAATATAATTTGACAGATCCTAACATGGGCTTCAAACAGACCTAAATTAAGTACCTTTATGATCATTTTGATGGTTCCTTTGTGGCATTGAAACTATTGTTCTTTCATAATCACATCTTGTTAAGGACCATAAATAAGTTAACTCTGATCATTTTATATCAAAATAAACTTTGAATATTTAATACTCCTGCGTCTCTCACATAGCTACAAAAGACTTTTGCAAACATATTGGGTGAAAATTCCTGCATGCTAAGCAACTGTATGGAAATTATGACCTATTTTCAGATACTTTTTAGACAAATGTTAAGATGGAAAAAATTGGAATTGCATTTGGAACTAGTGTAGGAAAATGTTTTATTACAGTATCTCTATAATGATAAGGCTTGAGTTAAAACTGATATATGGAAACTTCAACAATTTGCTGAAATTCAATGGATTCCAACTTGTCTGCCATTTGGAGTGGTTATATCTTGCGTTCATTCCTACAGACCTTTTTACAGGAGTGCATCAAGAAGGATAATGACTTGGGGTTTATACCTACTGCATGCAGAGTCACACCAAGAAAATACGTGTGGGTTTTTTTTTTCTGCAAATATATATTATCAAACATGTGACAGCACTGTTCTTATAAAAAGTATTTGACTGTTTGAAATAATTCTTGTGTTGTTGATGTGCTTTGCATCTGGTGACTTTTTAGACTTGGTAACATGGAGTTGTTTTGTGAGCTGTGACCCATGTTAAAGCACAGGAGAACAATATCTCTTTTATTGTGGGTCACTGTGGCCAGAGGATGCTGCACTGGGGGCATTGCATTTGGTAGCCAGAATTTCATTAGTTATCTCCTTTTTCTCCCTCTGAGTATGAAGACTTATATTTCTCACACTCCTGAGGCATAGTCCTGAAAGGTCATCTCTTCCAAGCTAGCAAGAGGAGCTCAGTTTATCTTGTGAATTAGCGGAAATGCCAAAGTGGGAGCTAGTTTTAGATACGCTGCTCATTTGGGAAGGGAGAGCTGGGCTCAAACTGCATAAAGATATACAAATAGGTAATGATTTTAAAACAAGGACAACAGTATGTGACTCATAATGCAAATGCAATAAGTAACTCAATGCTTTTTATCTGATTTTAGTGACCCTCTAATTCAATCCTTATTAGATGATCTGATTTTGTCATGAACAAAATCAAGTATGCAAATTTAGTCACCTCAGTTTATGTTGCAGATTTGCATATGTAGGTGTAAATAAAAGTTACAAAACCCTCGTACAGATAGACAGATGCTGTCTCAATCTCTGCAGACCTGTGTTTGGATATTTTGGGATTATGTTCGATCATAAAATTAAATTGAGTTTTTGTGCAACTCCATATGTTTCTGTGGTGGTGCTCAGGGGTAACCTAGTTAAGAAGTTCATCTTCTTTTACATGAGAAGGGGCAAGAATGGAGGCCAAATTCTGCTTTCTTTGATATTTTGCAATTCTGTAAATGTTTTCTATTTTTAGGTGATGTTCATGTTGTTGCAGTGCCACCTCTGAAGGCTGACTGATATTGGTACCTTCTTGTAGAAAACCATTATTCTTCTTGCCCTTTATTATCACTACCCTATGAAGATATAAGGCAGTAAAACCCACCAAATCCAGCCTATCCTAGGTGATGGGTATGCATTTAGATAGTCAGTCGAAAGACAGAGTTGTGTTTTACTTAATCATCTACTTAATAATCAATATGCATGATGAACTGTTTTTATTGTCAAACTGCATTCCCTGAACCTTGCCTTCTTGGATTATTTAGGTTAGAGTTAAAAATATATTTTGTCTTTCTAAAAATTTTGCTGGCCACAACAGAATACACTGTACAGATGTCCTCACACATCTAAATGACACTTCAGGGTGGTTATGGGCTCTCCATGGAGGACAGCAAGCCAATCATCTGATTATTGTCTTCCTCTTTCAGGTGTCCTACAGGTAAGAGAGACAGCGAAAGTTGTGTAGTTCTTTAATTAGTATAAAACTAGGTCATCAGTGATGTACATGCATGCTAGGACTTTGAGGTGTAAAACCAAATTTACGTCCCCATATTACTTCAGTAAGAACCAGTCTTCTGTTATGCGAAATCCCACAGAATTTGTTTGACTAGGGTTCCCAAAAATTAACTAAGGTCACCTAAGATTCTTCTGTTTCATGCCATTACAGCAGTGTTGCTTAATGAAGACTAAGTGACGTCTCCTGACAAGACACCTTTTTTTGATAAATTCTCTGTATAGCAATAGTCTGCAGTACTTTGGTAAAGACTATTAAAAGCTTAGCAAAGTTTGGCTTCCTCCCTCATGTAGCTAGCAGAATTTGGTTCAATATGGTTTTATGCTACATAAACTACTCCCCAAAGATTTTATGAGTTGCTGAATCAGAAATCTCTACTCCCTTTTGGGTAATAACCATTTGTGACTTCATACATTAAAAGAGACATGTGTCGAAATGTATTGACCTGAGAAGTTTATGTTGCCTGAGGGATAATCAACTTCAATATTTGCTTAAAGAAAAAGTAAACCCTTTTACTCAGTAAAAGTAAAGAAGCAAGACGGTGAATGTAAAGTTCCCCGTCCATCACCACTTGTGTCAGAAGCTTAATTTACTGCAAGTTTGTCTCTGAATGGGTATTATGAACAAAAATTTCATAAACTATATCACAGATCTAACTCCCTGGGTACTCTCAATTTCTCATAGGTAGATTCTGATTTTGGGGACAGCTATTTTAATCATGTTAGAGCTGCCAGAAAGATTCCTATGAACACCTGGTAAATTTTAGATGAAGTTTTTTAATGAAGTCCTGAAATCTTAGCGAATTACCCAGGAACTTGGAGTTCAATGTGTATATGTGATCAGACTGGATATAGCATGGGCTCAGGAAAACCTATTATTGTCCTCTGAGAAGCTAAACAAGATGAAGTCATGTGCAGGTCTGATCTCATTAGTTAACATTGTTCCTGATCTCAATGTTGTTGACTTCTGAGAAGGTCTAAAAAAATATAAGCAAATTGTCATGTCAATTCCCAAGGCACGATTATTTTAGCATTTTATTTTCCTGATAACTTTCTTAGTTATTGTTATAAATGGAAAATGATATCTATTAAAATGAAGCAATTGGCTTAACAATTTTTAACAATTTTTAACCTAGTGGCTACAGTTGTAGAGGTAGCTACTTTGCAACATTTTAATAGGACATCTTTTTTGTTTTGTTTTTATGACAGTGAATATTTGCTTTGAAGAGAGAAATAACTAGAATAGTATTCCAGGGTTGGGTTTTTTTTAAAGTGTGATATTTCATATTACGTTTTAACTGCACCTATATTAAGTAGTTTGTGACTGACCACAGTAACTTCACTGAAGGATTTCGTCATGCAGATCTACCGGTTTTTTTAAGAAATAAGTTTGTGATTTTCTTACTTCCCTTACCTACACATTCAACAATCTTCACTGCCCTAGTGAAATTTTTGTTTTGAGTTCTCTGCTTACAAAAAAATCCAAAGGAAGTATGTCTAAAGGATAACCCATTGTAATAGAAGGTCCTAACTTTTATTTCCTGATCCCCTTTTTCTCCTTATGTTTCTTGCACACCCTCTTCTCCTTATTTTTTCTTTTCTGAATAACTTCAAAATATTAAAGAAGTGAATGTTTGTGTTTAACGTTAACGACTCTCTTTGAGGAGGAGGGTGAGCTTTGTGTTAGGGCTTTTTTTGGTTTTGTTTCATTCATTTATTTTACCGATCTGTGATTTTATATTCCCTATATTTTGTGCATATTTTCATAGAAAGTTCTTTGACAAGTAGCAATAGATAAATTATTAGCCCTAAAACTGTGTTACTTTAGCAATAATTTCTTTTGTAGGGGGAGAAAGAATGATAGTTTATAAGGTGTATGGTCTCCACATTGTCCCTATGATTAATTCTCTGTAAGAGATGGTTTTACATTTGGTTCCCGTATACCAGTTTTACATGTATCATAATAGTCAGTAATAATTAGCATTTTATTTGGATGCCCTTAAAAATATTAATAATTTATAAATACACTGCAGTACTGTATAAAGCCTCCTCAAGGTCTTGAATCCTTGTTTAGTTTGAAGGCACCATAGAATGAGAAACAATGTAACATGAATAAATGAAGTTGGGAGGTCAAGTGTGCCCTCCTTATTTAATGTGAAAAAGCATTTTATGGGATGCTGGAGTCCACTTCTAATTTATTATTTTATTATTATTACAAAACTCATCATGTCAATAACGACTTTTAAGTGTCTGAACCATAGTACTTGCTAATAACACAAATTCTGCTGGATATTACATCTATAGTCCTTTGCAAGGATAGATTTTTTTTCCCATGGCAATAATGTGCAGTATCTTCATTAAACATACAGCTCCTTTAAAAGAAAATCATTAATTAGTCATGCCATAGACTCACAAGAAAGGTGCTGTTAGATCAAAATCCTTTGGGTGGGGCAATAAAAGAAACTGTGTTGGTTGTGAAAAGAAACCTACCTGGGTACTCCAGAGACAGGATTCAGTGTGGATAGAGATTCCTATAGTGTTATGAGCAAAGATAGAACTCGCAGAAAATGGAGAATGGGAAGCAAATCCTGTTATCAGTGTGACAGCCTTAAATGCTTTGCTCTGTATTTGGCAAGTTGCAATTAGTAGAGAATTTAATTTTATTTTAAAATAAAGTTATCAAAACCACTCTGAGTTGTGTTCATAAGCTCATTCATTTTGATTTAAATAGAAACATACATGAAAGTGTATTAGTAATATGTTTCCTGTGTTCAGTTTCAAAATAGAAAATTTAGAAGTACTGGGAAAAGCACTAAGGAAAGTTGCTGGACAGAGAAATTCAGGATTTGTTTTGTGGGAGGGGAACACCATTACTTTTATCTTGGGAGAAGTTATCTGAAACTAGTGGTACAAGAAAAAAAAACGGTAAGAGTTGTTTCCTGGTTTAGCTGGATGCAATGGTCATTCTCCAGAAATCATTTAGAATTAGGGAGAGTGTCTGTTCCATTCCTTCTAGGCTAATCAGCAAAGAAAAACATTAAAAGGTAGAATGGAAACTGCTGAAAACAGGGACTAGTTAGGTATCGTAGGAGATGTTTTATTAAACAGTTCTTCAGCCAAATGAACAGAAAAAACAAGGAATGAGAAATACTGAGGGAAGACTAAATAGCATTTTCATTATAGACATTTAGGTGTAGACTGAAAGGTGTACTGACATTGTTTTTTCTGTCAGTAAGGGTGATACAGCTGGCTATGAGAGCAAAGGTGAAGCAGAACAGGGACAAGAATGTTAGTGACAGCAGGATGTATGTCAGTGTCTACCAGTTGAAGTGATATCTTACGGGAGTTATGGAATTGCTACTGATACTTTTCCCCTCCACTTAAATATTATGAACAACTGCAAGGTCTTTATTTTGACTTAACAGTCTGTAAATATTTAGATAAAAATATTACTGGAGAGCAAAACCAGTCAGGAGGTCAGTAAAAAGTTTCATGAAATTTTGTACGGACTTGGCAAAGGCATATGTTGTTAAACAAACTCTACCTTTAAAAAATAATCAGTAAATAGTGTTTCATGCAAGAAAATATGGCAGATATCAATATGAGCTTAAATAAAGCACTTACTGTGCCACAAGAGAACTTACTGAAATATGAACAGCGAAGAACTGAGATGGACAAGATATTGGGCAAGGGTCTATTAGCTCCCAGGATGAAGATATTGACTGAGCAAACTTTTGGGTATATCCTTGATGATAAGGAGGTCAGTACGCAGCCCTAATGGAGAAAACAAAGGCAGACTGTAAAGTTGGTAGGCCTAGGATGTGGGAACTGCAGTAAGGCCTTGAGCTTTGCCAAGTGTATCGCACACAGAACCTAACCAATGAAAACGCTGTTGCTTGCTTACCTAAAATAAGGACACTGCTTGCTGCTAGCAAGGGGTATAAAAAAGCAGATGAG
The DNA here is from genome assembly GCF_001715985.3 of Manacus vitellinus. Taxonomy (NCBI): domain Eukaryota; kingdom Metazoa; phylum Chordata; class Aves; order Passeriformes; family Pipridae; genus Manacus; species Manacus vitellinus. Next base: position 49,312,063 of record NW_021939396.1, on the reverse strand, counting down.
AAAATAAAGAGAGATCAGACATCTTTTCTGTACGTAACTGACTCCTTGTATCTATATCGACCATCACAACTCAACACTGCCAATATCGGGCAAGGGAGACCACTGTGTTCATCAAAGTTGAGTCTTCAGATTTGTTGTGGTTTAGTATTCATTGTCAACCCTGGTATAAAGTGTAGGAGTATGCTAAGGAATGAGTCAATGTTTTAGAGATATCTAGAGTTCAGAGGAGGACTGGTTTTGCAGAAATGGAAAGAAGTTTAGCTTTACAATGTGCAAGAGATCAGTGTGCAAGCATGCTAGTTCTTGGGGACTAATTCAGATTATTTCTGCTTCCACTAGGCACTTCATTGTTTGAGAGAGAAATCTGGATAACTAGCTGAGTACAGAATGTCTGTGAAGGCTCATAATAACAGCTCGAATGTAGGTGAAGGCCACTTGTAACATAGAACATTCAAGGACAGATATTTCTTTACGTGTAGGCCAATTATGATGTTTGCCTGGGAAACCAGCCTGCAGAGGTGGCGTGTGTGCTGCTCTGCCTGCACTGAAAGCTGACCAGTACCGTAGTTCTGCTTGCCCCATGTGCATCTGAGTTACCTGTCCCAGAGCTGCCTACTCTCAGATCAGCAGCCCAGAAGGCATAGGGGCTTGAGACTGGGAAGCAGTCTCAGACCGAGAAGGAAGGTAGGGTTTATGCCCAAGTGGGCAGGTATGAGGGAGATGGGTAGGTTCCAGTGATGCCTGTAAAGATGAACATTCTGTCTCCTCTTATCTGACCCTAAGACTTTACTCTGTGTACTTGGTTCTTCCCTCTTCCCAAGGAAATCTCTACATTCCCACCAAGAGTCCTTCCCCCTGAGATTGCCACAGACCCTGCAACTTTCCTGTAGTCTTGGTCATCATTGTCATTGAAGGTGACCAGAGGGCTGCAGCACTTCTCCAATGAGGAAAGAGTTGAGTTTGTTCAGCCTGGACAAGAGAAGACTCTGGGGATGCCTTAGAGCAGTTTTCCAGTACTGGAAGTACTGGGGGCCTACAAAAAAGCTGCAGAGGGACTTTTTAGAAGGACATGTACTGACAGGACAAGGGAATGTCTTCAAAATGAAAAAAGGTAGACGTAGACTAGATATTAGAAGAAATTCTTTCCTGAGAGAATGGTGAGGCACTGGAACAGGTTGCCCAGAAAAGTTGTGGATGCCCCATCTCTTGAAGTGTTCAAGGTCAGGTTGGATGGGGCTTTGAGCCAGTTGATCTGGTGGAAGGTGCTCCTGCTTCATGGCAGGAGGGTTGAAACTGGAGGATCTTTCAGGGCCCTTCCAACCCAAATCATTCTATGATTCTACGATCTTCACTCCCCTGAAAACTTACTATCTTTTTTACCTCTCCAGTTGTGCTGATGAAATCTCCATGACCCTTGCCATTTCCTCATGGCTGTGAAGAGTTTTACCTACAGGGTGAGAATGCTTTGTTCGGCGTGGAAGGAGAAAAGCATGCATTTTATTGTGAAATGTTGGTGGTTAGATATTATCTGAAATATTGTCTAAACCTCAGATCACTCATGGGCAGAAGAAGGTTCACATTTGTAGAGAGGCCACATAAAAGGTTGAGAAAAAGACTATATTGTATGGCTGAAAAGGTCAAGCTGTTCTTAAGCCTAGAAGGTGACAAAATGGCTCTCTGTATTTGCACAAGGAACTGAACTGAACACCTGGGAGGGAACAACTGTTTGAGTCAAAGGGTAGTGCTGGTGACTACAGTCATACAGATGACTCACACATGGATAGTTACAGACTGAAAAAATGAAAACAAAATAAAATTAATACTTCCAGTTAAAGCAGTTTTAGAGCAACAGTCCAAGATTAGTTTTTAGATTAAATTAGATAAATTTATCTAAGGGCTTATATGATGTGGTTGTGCGATAACAAAGGAGAAATATTTGTGAACCTAGAGACCTCTTCCAATGTAATCAGGGAAGACTTTGTATAACACAGTAGACACTGACTTTTTTTAGAGTTAGTTCTCAGTCTCAAGAGTTTGCTTAAGAGTGAAGTTTACTCCCTTTTTTTGTACAACAGAGCTTTTTCAGAAATGTCATGTGGTTTCCTAGGTTTTTGTTTACTTTCTGAATTGCCATTTTGTAGTTTTTGAGACTCACGTATCATTGTGTTTAATATAAGGAAATTGATCCTCCAGATGTTCATGATGAAGTATTTTATGAAAGATTAACATGCTTCAATTGTTGTAATGGGCAGAAATGAGGTAAGGTAATGCTGCAGAGAAGGCAGAATGGATTAAGTGAGGAAGAACAAAATAAAGATCATCATGAGAGAGAAATCTACTCTGTTTATGGGAACCAAGCTTCTGAATATTATGAGAGTTATCTGTAGATATCATATTTGGTGATAAAAGTACACAGACTTCATATATGTCCTATCCTCAATTTTGGGATTAAACATGCTAAATTTTCATCTTCTTTGATCTCTATGAGAGTCTTCCTTTTTCAGTGGAATCTGATTTTGGGACTGTGATGTGAGAAGCCATCTCATTTTAAAGCATACACAGGACATGAACTTAAACCAATTCAGTTCAGTGTCCATAGGTACGATGTTTCAAATCCATATGTAAAGTTTGTCTATGTAACATCTGTTTTTATAGCCTGAATTCTATTGCATCTCTAAATTCACCAGCTTAGAAATGTTTTATGCAACATTTTATTCCTAACTACCAAGTTAAGACTGAACTGCAGGATCTACAGTGAAATATCAACAGTTTAAGTAGTTGTGCCAGTAGCTATTATAAGCTTGGTCTGGGTTTCTAAGTAACTAAACTATGATATTCATACATTAAATGTATAATTCATAAGTAAATGTAGAAATATAGTAGACTTTTAGAAGCATATTAACTTTAATTAGCATTTTTCTCTTTGGTATTTGTGCAAATTAATTTACTATTGAATTCACTTAATCCAAACTATTTATTGTTTAATGTTTTCTATTTCTAAGGCCCAAATGTTACAGTCTTTAGGGAAAATACTCATTCACTTCACTCAGAGTTTTTCTTGGATGAATGCCATGAGATTTGCCCCTAGAAGTCATTGAATCTATACCTACATGAACCGTTAAGAAATATTTCTTTGTTCCATTAATGAGTTGCCTCTTTACAATCTGAATATATTCCCTTTGCAATCTACAGTGCTTGTCTATCAAAATATTTTTTCATTGTGAACATTCTTTGCTATGTTTCATTTGCTTTATTGTAATTCAGTTTTAATTTAAAATTGGAGTGTGACATATGAATAGGTTTCACTTAGTCCCAGTACTCTGGCTCCTATAGTTGGCCATGGTTGAATACCTGTGCTAGTACATAAGAACAACAGGTGAAGTTTATAGTGATGTTTTCTGTGATTTACCTTCAAGCCTTCCTGACTCAGGAAAAGACATCTGGGAGAATCACATCATGAGATCTGAAGATTTGCTTGACAGAAGATTTTCTGTTGTGAATTTTTCTTTAAGGTTGTTTCAGATTTGTTAATGTCCATGGCAGTAAAAATACACAGAAGCAAGAATTAGTCCTACTTATGAGCTTTTTAACAATAACATCATAGAGAACAATTCATGTACACACCATCTTAATTTCTATGACAAGTTTCCAGAGGCCAGGTGAAGACAGTTTTTCTTCACAAAAATATAACCAAAAAAGATTACTTTAAAAGGAAGAGCTTAAAACCTCTCCTGGCTGTATTCCTTCTTTATAGAACCTCTCATGCGTAGGAGCTGCAATGTACATTTTATAGTTGCAACTCTAGTTACAGATAGACTTTCTGAGCTATGCAGGGAGATGCCTCTTGAAAAATAGTGCTTCTCTTCTTGGGGAGATACTAGCAAGAGTATACCTGAGTTCAGTCATGCACCTACAGCTGACCACACAATCCCATACGCATCCAAGGGTATAATCCAGAGGCAGGTTATCTCAGAAAGGCATTGCTGACTTCTTTTTTTGCTAAGAAGCAATTTTCACTTGATTTCTTAACAAGAAGGGAGTTGTGTGCCAGGGCTTAAGGACACACGATTTAAGATGCTGACATTTTGGTAGCTCTCTTTTCAGATAAGATCAGTCACCTGAAAATCTCAGTTGCTGCTTCTGTGTAATTGAACACCTGATCTAAATCTGTTACTGTGAGCTTTCTGGCTCCTTACTTTTGAACAACTTCATTTTTATCATCATAATCATCACCGCTTGCCTTACTTGAATTAAGATGCTGCTTGTCACCCCAAGAATGAAGGATGGAAAAGTCAATAATGGTCATCCAGTCTTTTAGAAGAAGAAGTTGAGATCTTTTGGAATGTAAATCTGTTCTTAAACGCTAGCATTTCCTTCATTTGACAATCCTAATGTGCCTTCTCTTGCCTCTCCATCCTCTGTGCCAAGTATGTTTCTCTATGCATTTTAACTGTGTGCTTTGCTTAAAGCCTGCATACATCTTACCTCTATTACATTGACCCTGATGGGAAAAATTGCTTTGCTATCCTTCAAATGACTGGTCATTGCACCTGTCACTTGCATTCCTTGATGAATAGATTCATGTGGCTCAGTTGCACGGTATGTGGTCTACTTCTGTATGGAATATAGTCCAGTCCACTGACTGAAGCAGACTTCTAAAAGAGAAGTATTTGAGATAGTTGAATGTGATGAAATAAAAAAAAGAAAAAATAGGTATGCAAGATGCAATCCTCTTTTACTTCTATTTCTTTTTCCGAGTATTTAGAGCATAAACTATGTAATTCCTTCACAACAATATCATTTTCAGTAACTTACTGGAAAAATACAAATAAAATGTCAGTTCCCATGGGAGCCATTAGCCTCGAGCAAATTCATGATGCAGTGGAAAGAATAACATGCTGTGAAAGCTGGTACATGAAATGCATCAAACTCAAACATACATACTTCTGAGATTCAAAACATATTCTAATGAAGTATATGATTTGGAGGGCAGCAGTATTTTTAATTCATATCTTATACATGCATTATTATTATTTATGCTGTCATGCTCCTACTCATAACTTAATAACTGAATTTTTTAACATCAAAGAAATATAAGGAATCTTCAATCATTTCCATCCAGTATAGGGCTCCATGTCTGGCTGTAGTGGAGAGAAGGATGTTGTACTTGTGTGTTTGACTGACCTTGGGAGTTGTATTAAACCTGAAGGCTGTTCTGATGAATGTTAAGAGTCTCCCAGGGACTCTCTTCACATGGTTTCAGACGTTCTTTTTGAATCTCTACCAAATATCACTTCTTTCCTTGGAGAACTCATTCTAACACATTTAATGGCACAGGGTTTGGTCAACTTGCAGTAATGACAGATATTAACAATCTCTGACTTAAAAAGCTCCTATCCAGAGTTTCTTTTGATTTGTGTATGTATTCATATAAAGATTTTATCTGTATATAAAGATATAAAGTGTGCTAGTGTCCTATTAACATAGGATCTAAAGCTTCAACAGTTTCTGTGCTGTGAAGTTTAGGGTTTAGACAGGTCTAACTCAACAATACTGCTAGGACTTTTTAAAAGCAATCCTGAAGATGGAAATTACATCGGATTATATGACTACATTAATCTTGCTGTGGAGTCATAACATTGTCAGTTTATCTTGATGATCTAAGTTCTTAACTTTCTTACTTCAGGGTAGCATGCAGGGGGTTACATTTCAATGTCTGTTGCAGCAGAATCTGGCCTGCACGGCATGTGCTCAGCAAGCTTGAAGTGTGATTTATAGACACTTTTCTTGATCGACAGGAAGCAAATTTATAGATCTCACTTAAGCTTGAATATAAAAAAAAATATGTTGGAGACCTCCTTTTGCTTGAGGTTTTTATGACCTACTGAATATTTCTCTCAACCCCTGGGATTTCCAAGTAGACTGCTTGTGTGGTTAAAGTAATGCCTACCTTTTCACATCTCTTTCAGTTACCACTCTAATTTTAAGCACTACAACTGAGGTGCAGATTTGCTTGACTTTCTTATAATTACCTCTAAAGGCAGTAGTCAATACTGTAACTGTCCATTTTAAGAGGCATTCCTGTTGCCCATTGATAAAGCAAAGACACTGACACTCTGATACTGCTGCTGTCATTAGTGGCTCAGGGCTGTTATTTGCTCATTTTTGACATTTGGGTGAACAGCAGAAGTCAGTCAGATTAAGCCTTTGGATAATATACAATATCAGAAGCCAGCTCATTTGAATTTGGGGGATATTTTGCATTGTATGTTTAAATTTTCTGCTTAAAATAGATTAGAAAAGAAAAAGGGATTCTCTGAGCCAAGAGCAAAGGCAGAAAATTTTCTGTTGGAAAGGAACATTTTTATGCAGTTGTGAAACTCTGAGCCAGTGCAGTGCAATAACTGTCCTGACAGAATATGAACTCAGAAATGTTTTGGTGTATGATGCATCCCTCTGAGTCACATTAGTCCAGTGCACACTGCTATTGCTGACGCGATGGGCAAGTGTTTCTCATCTTCTTATGCTCAATGGTTCTGGAGAGTATCAAAGTGCTTTTAACTCATTATGTTCCAGAACGAAATTCCCACCTGAGTGCACATGTTTGATAAATTATATACTCTACATATCCCAAAAACACATTCTATAATGCTTTACTGAAACTCCATGAGGGCTGCAATCATTCCGTATGCAGGATACGTTGAAATTGATAGTAAGAAAGTGTGGCCTGTATTTGTAATTTTAGACACTAAACACCAACATTGAGATTTTTCTAGTTTGCCTATTAAAATTAATGGAAGCTAGATAACCAGATCTCTTTTATGACTTTGATAAACTGTTTTCACTGTCTTTAGAAAACTAAAAAATAAAAAATTGTAGTCAAGGAAAGCCACTAGATTTAATATTACTTTGGTGTTTCTATTTTGTAATGAGTGTGAAATGTAAGCTAATATGAGCAGTAAAGGTTTGCTGGGATGCAAAGCTTTATTTTGTATGTTCAGTATTTTATTAAAATTTGTGTAAAAGTTTTAAGAGGCAGTTGCACAGCAATGAATGCTCCCACAGACTTTTTTTTTTCCAGTTTGGTCACATTTGAAAGGTCCAAATTATTACAATCTAAAGCATAGAATATGTTGCAATACACTGTAAATTCTGCTTTTCTGCTTTATAAATATTTTTAGTGTTTTAAATAAATGTTCATCTCACCAAAGTTAATGTCTTCTAAACTATGAATATTATGCTCTAAACAATGTTTTCTCCCAGTTAGCTTGGGGTTTGGCTCTATGAAAGATATCTCAGTAAATCCTGGAGCATCTAGCATTTAAAGTAAGAAGCAACATAGCTGAAGGGTTTTATTTCCTTTGTGAAATTCTACAATTGCATTGATTGTGTAGGTTTCCTAAACCAAAATACATGATAAATGATAAAGACAAATGCTGGTTTATATTGTTATTGGAAAGAGACTGTTCTGTTAGCAGTCTAAAGCACCATGTTTTTGGGAGACCTGTCCTATAGACTGAGAAATTTCATTTCCTACTGAAGTTTGTGAGAACTGAGAATTTTTCTGACCAACCATGAGATACTCAGCACAGTGTCACATTCCAAATGAGTATGGACCTACTCAACTAATAGATCTGAGACTTTTGTAACTATAAAAGAGTCTATGCTAATCTATAGATGGGGTCAAATTAATTTTTTGACATTTGTTTTGAATCAAAGGTGAAATGATCCTGGCCACTGCTTTATAGACATTTTTGTTTTTCAAACCAGGATATATTAAATATACAATAAGAAAATTTTAAAGTACTTTGTTTTAAAATACTTTTGTTATTCTGAGGAAGTTTTAATGAAATAGATTGCTGAGCAACATCTGGAAAAGTTGTTGTGCAAATTTCTCCCTAATGCATACTATAGCAATCAGATGAATTGTAGAACTATGGAGAAGGGGGGGGGGGGAAAGCACCAATTCAAACATTAAAATGATTACTTTTCACTCTTCCTCTTAGCCTTCAGAAGCACGTGGGTTTACAAAAAAGCAAAGAAAAAAAAATTTGCTCTCTTTCATGTCTTCTGCATGTCATTGCATGTATGTAACTTTTATTTGCCCATTATTAAGGTTAGAGGACAAAAAAGTATATGAGGTTTTGATTTCAAGCATGTTTTGATTTACTGGTTAGATAATTGGTTTCTAATTGAGTTGAGAGAGAGCAAAGTAAAAATTGGCAATAGCTTTAAACTGAAAAGTTTAGAGTTCATAACTGAAGGCTGATAGGTAAGTATCCTCCCTCTGTAGGAAGAGGTAAAGGGGAAATGTGACACAAACTGACAAATTGATTACATACATACTTCAAATAAAAAAAAAATTGATGTGAAGATCAGTGTCTAGATAATATATATTTCTAGGGTATGGTGGACCCTGCAGCAAAACACAGTCAAGTTTAGATTAATGAGAGCTAAACCTGAGCTTTTGCACTTTTTGTCTCCCTTTATCCTGGGTTTCTATCAAATATTCCATTTACTCTGTCAAACAGAACTTCTTGCCCATCTTCTGTCTTGCAAAATGTACCTTAAGCTGTACTAAAAAATAACAGGAAAGCCCTGACAAATAGCAAACAATCCTTGAGCACTGACAGAAGTCCTGACATGTAGCAAAACTGTCTTGCCAAATGCATCTTCCAGACCAACACCTTTTAACAGATGTGCTAAGACTGCAGAGTCTTGCATCTTTTCATATTCTACTGCAAATTATTGGTAGTATATCTGCCTTTACCATGAAGTTATAGAGGCTAGGTTAATGTGCTATGAAAATGTAAAATAACTTGGATGAATAACAAAACATGAATTTAATTCAGAAACCCTTAGGGGTATATTCTCATTTCAGTGAGAAGCAGTTTATCCTTAATGAAAGGCTTATGCATAGCTGTCTGTGCACTGAGATGAGAATGTACTCAAAACTACTTAAACTCAAGAGCTACGAATAATCTATTTAGAGTTTTTGTAGTGAAAAGAGAGGGAATTTTTAAAGTAACTAGTTAGCCCTTATTTGCATAAGAAAATTAGCTGAAATTCAAGTCTTGGAGGAAAATTCAAAGGGTTTTGTCACCTCTATTACATGCTATCTGATCAAATTGTACATGAAGGCAAATGGTCTGATTTTTTTTCTATTTAAATCTTGCTAAGCATATTTTATAAAATTGATTATTTTTTCCTAAAATCTTGTTAGTAAAGAAAATTGTTTCAAGTAGCATTCTTTTTCTGAAAGAAATTGATCATGATTAGATTGCAAAAAGATGTTTACCAAATGTTGATCTTTGTTCTTTTAAATGCAAATAACCATTGTTCTTTTAAATGCAAATTGCTAATTGTATCTTATTTCACTTAGACTCTTCCTCATAATGAGTCTATTTGCTCTTACTGTCAGGGTAGTCTCTTTGGTTTAGACTTTAACAGTTTCTTACCTCCCATACTGGGCAAATCCAAAGGAGCTGTACATTACATTCCTTTGGATTTGCATTGCTGTAGCTACAATCACAGCTTGCCTCTGATTCTCAGAAGGACCCTGAGTTTTGGTTCTGTCTGTGTTCAAAGTGAAGTTTCAGAGCAGAAGGAAAATGCTAGGTTGAGATAATAGTGGAGGTAGTAGAAGAGAACAGGTTTACAAAATAAGAACATGTGCCAGAAATAGCTACTTGCTGTTCTGGAGAAAATGTATTTTGAAATGTCATGTAGGAGCATCAGTACTTTAACAGGTGGTTATTGCTTGTGCCCACATGCAGTGTTTAAAATAACTGCAGTGTGTGCACTGAAGTTTTGTACACATTAGGTTGATCAGGAGACTGATTCGATGCCTTTTGTTGTTTGCAGTTTAAACCAGACTATGCATGTCTTATCTGTTATATATTCAACTTTATAAGGTGAATGCTGCATGAATTTTGAGGTAACAATTAAATGCAGTCCACTTCTATTGTTGCATGAAGTGTACAGTGTTAAAGATACAGATTTTTAAACTTATCTAATATATTTTTTACTATTTATTGATTAATAATAGCTAAATAGATGTAACTGCTTTTACAATTTTACCCGACAATAGAAATATTATTTTTTTTCTATCTTGAGATCATAGGCAAATAATGTATTTCAGTTCAGTTCATGTTGACTGCAGAAGAACTAGGAAGAATGCTCAGCACTTTTAAGAAATCTTCTGGTTTAATACGTGGGAAAATACTGCTGACTTCAAATAATTCTTACTTCAGTTACTCTAAAAGGTTGTTGCTGAGAATAATAATTTTAATAGTCATATTTGCTTTAGAATCAAATTTAGGATAGTTGTTGAAGTTAAGCATTTTTTTCTGCTTCTTTAGGCAGTGGACACTCAGTATACATGGACTCAGTGGACATGTGCTTAAATGCAGTCATACAGTTTAAAACATCACATGCCTTTGACAGGAATTAACTTAATTTGATTTTTTTTTCTTTTTTGAGAGGAAGGTGCTAGTATAAAAATAGCAAAAAAATGGAGAAGTGAACCCATTCTGATATAAAGTAGGATCCAGGGTTTTGGGTACTTGTTTGAAAGGTGCAAATGACAGTCCATAGAGGGAAAAATCCTCTATGCTGAGATTGCCTCTAAGCTGTTGGGGATGCTTCTGACAGCTTAATTGCGTTCATGCTGTCATTAGCTCTTGAAATACAAAGCAGTAAGGCACATGGCTGTAGAGAGTGGAGCTCTGAAGAGCTTCAGACCCGGGTCTATATGCTCTGAATCAACACTGTAGAAAGATTCAATTTAAATGCTAAAATATACTGGAGTACAGATGGAAACCAGACCACGTGGATCATCCCACTGACTTCAGTTTTGCTTCTAAGGAGGGCACATGCAAGTTCTTAGAAGTGACCTGAGTTTCCGTATCTGAAATGATTCCTGAGCCACAATGATTTGGCTGTATCACTCAAAGCAGAGACTTCTTGCAATTTGAAACCATCTCCTCTCCTGTTATGTTTCATATCTAGATAAGTCAGGCATGAGGGAGAAAATTCATTAGTTTTATAAATGTTTTTGTGAGGACTCTCAAACTAGAAAAGTCACTGAAGGTTAATCCTAGGTGATTGCAGTAGGTGATTGCACCCCTAAAATAAATTGTGGTTCAATTCTCGAATAAATGTGCATGAAACTGATACCTGTGACACAGATCAGGAATGACTGTCTTTTTCAAACTTGTTTTTAAACAATTCCAAGATCTATTTTGAAGTCTCTTTTCCCTTCCTCACTATTTTAATTTCATCAATAACCGAAATTTGTGGACTAAGCTTCCAGCTTTGCTTTCACTGTAAGCATACCTCACTGCAGGTTTTCTTGGCTAGGACACAATGAACTTAATCTTAGTCTGCTGTCTTCAAGTCTTAAAGTAGATGCTTTCTTTATTAGCTATAGCTGACAAACTACATGGTTACTTTTTTTTGACACCCTCTGTTCTGTCAGGCAGGAACAAAGAGAACCATGCTCTGAAGGGAAGAGGACAGCTCTTCTAGAAAAGTTAACTCTTTGTTTTGTTTTGTTTTTTTTAAGTCAGTGTTGATATAATGAGGGGATACATGATGGTTCTGAAAAGTATCAGAACTAGTGCAAAATATGTGTATTCAAACCATGATTATTTTTGAGATGTTGATAATATTGCAAATAAAATCATGGGAGGTAACCAGATTTCTCTGCGAAAGAATGTGAGGAAATGGGTACTACATTGATTTGCACAGAATATTGGGCAGCAGTAAAGCAGGATGAGTAAATGATATCTACGTGTATATGGCTATACTGTGAGAAAAATACCTCATCTTGCTCCTTCTTCATTGAGTCTCCCAAGGTCATACTGCTTTCATACAGGATCATGCCAAAGGCTTAGTTGTCCATAGTTGTTGCCATCCTGAATTTGACCTAAAGCAAGGACTGTAGTCAAAGCTAAAGGCAGGATGACTTGCTAATTTTTACCTGAAGATACAGACCTGCCATATCGTGCATGCTTGAAATACTTTGGGAATGCTCAAAGTAGAAATAGATACGACTTTTTACTCAGTTAGATAAGCCATTTAAAATCCAGGGGATGAATGGCAACTAGCTGGAAAATGGACTTAACAAGCTGTAGAGCAAAGGCCAGTATGAAAGAAATTATTAGAAGGAGCTCAAAGGTAGGAAGCAATAGATTTCTTTAGCCAGCAAAACTGACTACCTGGAGGCACTTGGATTGCATTGATTTTGTCCAGATTCAGAAACAGGTCGCACCTGCTTCTACTATCCTGCTCTCATGTAGGTCAGTGGTCTCACAGTTGTACGTGCTAATGGGTCACTTGTATTAAGGGATAAGAAAGATTTTTTCTGAAAAAGGCCAGACTCTTTCAGCACCTAAAAAACCCCGACATCTCTATTGCATCAGTACCTGGGAACAGGAAGTGTTAATGTTTATTTTGAACTGTCTTGAAACTTGCATATGTGGCCAAAGCACTCTGTGTTTTCTCAGGGCTCACGGTTCAGGGAGGGAGGATGATCCTTACTGGTATCTGGAAACAGTGGGGTACCCTGTGTCAACAGACTGCTTTTTGATATCACAAAGTAGTGGGATGCAACTGGGAACTCTGAGCATTTGGGGAAGATTCAAGTGGACCACATCTTTTTTCTCTTTATTTACCAAAGTGTGTCTCTGTCAGTAAAAGAACAGAAGCAATTTGTTTGATAACAGGCTGGTAGCTGAGCCACAACACCCATTTCTGTGGGAGAACTGACCCACTGTGGTAACTCTGAGGTAACTGGTTTTGTGCTTCAGTAACACAATGAATTGGAGAGGAGCTGCCTTGGGATACTGGCCTGCAAAAAAGAAACTCATTTTGGAGTTAATGTGACACCTAATGCTTCTGGGGTGGTTTTTTGTGACTTTTTTTTTTCTAGTGCATCTCTAGTGCATTTCTTCTAGAGGTATAGTTACAGGATCTGTTACACTTGCTCAGTGTTTAAGATTAGTTTTCAGTCAGTGATTTTGAAGTTAGTCTCTTATAATTTAGGTCAGTGAATCGAGTGTATATACATTGAACTAACAGCTTTCTGAGCTTCAGTTTATACTACTAACAGGATTTTCTAATGTTCGTTTAAATATTTTGGAGGAAGGGAGTGAAAGAAGAGCAGTGAAATAGTCAATGTATATGTGGTCTTAAGTGAAACAATATAAATGGTTTTATCATCTTTTGGAACAAAATGGATATTTACTATTTGAATGTTATGAAGTATTTGCTACTTAAATCATCTCTAGTAGGAAGCTCCTAGAATGAATAGGAAAAGAAAGACTTCCAGTAACATGAAATTGCCATGAAACATGGAAGTGTTTTTAGTCTTCAGATTCTGGTTTACTTTTGTGAATCAAGCATTAAATTACAATTTAATGTCTTCAATTACAAATGCAAGGAACTTTTTATTTTATCCTATGTAATGGGAAGAAGTGCTTATGGAGACAATTGATGTTGGTGAGAAACTTACACTAAGTCAGAAAAGTGTCTTTTTGTCTGGTCAGATAGCTTTGTAAGCGTATAAAGTCTATTGACCTGCTGAATGCTTAAGCATCTTACAAATGACAATCGGTTGTCTTTAACTGAAATCAGTGATCTACTCCATAGAAATGCTTTTTTTAGCTTAAAACATAGGAAGGCCTCTATCATCTGCTACATTTGTGAGGAAAAGAAATGGTCTGCTGCTTAATAAAGAAATCATTGCTATCACCATTTATTTAAAATTAACAGCAACCATCTAATAATAAATGTCGTCTCTTTCAGAAACCTGCAGAAAGGCTTGTGCTTTGTCCAATGTTCAGAAAATTCAAGCTCTATCAGAACAAGGAAAGACTAACTTATTTTATTGAAATAGATTTTTGGTGAAGATGCCCTTGCTGGCACTTGCATCCCACCTAAACTGATCCCACCTTCCCTGCTTGTGTGGTCTTGGTGGTGAAGGCAAAGAGTGAAAAATAAATAGAAGGGACATACTAGAGTGTAGGCATTAGAAGAGATGAGGTAACTAATAAAAATGGGGCATGAAGGAACACAGGGGTGCCATAGTCTCTAGTCAACACAAATGAATTAGTATTTTGTAGACTGTCACACAAAATTTGACTGTAGAGCTGTCTTTTTTTCACTACTAGTAATGAAGTCCACTGCAGAAAGGGTAAAAGGAGTGGAACTAGTGAAAAAACTTTGAGAATTTTTTTGACAAAAAAAGAGAGCGAAAAGTAGCATTTTTCTAAAATTTCCAACCATTATCAAGCACAGATGGCTGTTTCCAAATGGTTTACCTCTGAAATATTGCCTACTTCTATGCCAGCTGAATTTTTCAAATATTTTCTAAGTTCAGAGCAGATTGCAGTGATTGAAATGGAAGGTAAGAAGAGATAGCTAGCCTCTGTAATGTCTATTTCTAGAAAAAATTGGCAACATGTCAACCATACAGAGATGGAAATGGATGCTACTGATCCTTTACAGACACCTGGTCAGTAATGCAAATGAGCAGCTCCAGTTCCTGAACTAAACTGAAATAAACTCTACAAAATCTTTTCAGGGTTTTGTTGTTGGGGTTTTTTGTGGGGTTTTTTTGGTGGGTTTTTTTTTTTTTTTTACTTTCACAATGTTACTAGTGTTACCTCAGTCTTATGAAAACCCATATTGCATAAATTGTACCCAAGAAGTCCTCATGCAACCTCATCTCTGTTAGGACTGTGAAAATACTGCATCTGGGTCTATGTTATATTGATTCTCTGTGACCTGATTTGGAAAACCTCTTCAGGTCTGCATTGCAAATAGTTTGGCACATATGGTTCTCCTCCCTCATGTCTTAGTCATATGTGCACACATGCTGTGTGGTGATAATATCAAATGATTAATATCTTTTGTTTTCTGTTTGAATGGCAGCTTGGTTTTTATTTTCTTTAATGTGCAGAGATTAACCATTTCTGTGGCATTAAAAGAGCATGTTAAAATCTCAGACAAAGCCCAGTAGGGCACTAGGACTTTTGAGCTAGAGCAGTAGAGACTGCTGTGAAGTGGTTGGTGTTGAAGACAATCAAGAAGCTGGGGAGCAGGGCAAGATTTCCATGAAGGGCTTGCTGGCTATAAGAGAAGAAGTGTCTGAGACACCAATTGGCAGGATCAGAGGTACCCAAGTCAGGGTTTCTAGCACGAAGGCCCTGACCTGTAGACGCTACTTGCCCAAGAGAACATGTACTGAATAAGAAACAAACTTGAGGAAGTAGAGGGATGACTGGGATGGATGAATGGATTTTCAGAGCTGTATGTTATCTATGATTCTGTCAGGGTGATGGTGTGTCATAACAGTTAAGTAAACTTTTAGGTAGTTGGTTGCTGGACTTGAAAACATGTTGAAGTTTACAGAAGCACTAAGAACTCTCAGCTGCTTTGGAACATAATGGTGCATGCATTACTTTTGGCATTTCCAAACATTTGAATGAGTGACTTTGCCATCTTCACATTTTGACAAAGGGATATTTTTGAGTATAATACCTATTAAAACAGAAACAAAACCAAAAAACCTTACCAGTCTATTGTAGTTAGTGGATTCAATGTAAGCTGGAACATCTTGTGTATGCCATTGCTATGAAAATCTGTGAGCATTTCATATAGCTTGCACAACCTAAATTGCCAAGTGATGCAAAGCAGATGAGGCCCAGCATGATTATACGATCTCAAACTGAGATACTGGAGTGATTATAAAAAAGATCTTTTTAGACCTACTGAACATAAAAGACTACAAGGCACAAATATCAACCCACAAAGACAACTCTTGAGCCTGTAAGAAAGACAAATGGACACATATATTTCTGACTGAAATATGTGAAACATGCTGCTGCAGGACTGAGGAAAGATGTTTAGATTACATTTGCAGTCTCAGACATGAAACACAGATTGCAGCCCAAAACCAGGAACATGTATTTTGGGGGGAGGTATTTATCGGTTAATAATGAACAGAAGGAGCAGACTGACTGATTAAAAGACAAGAAAGAATGGACTGACTCTGCTCAAGGGAGAACAAATCTGGTTGACAATTCCAGACAGATTCTCTTCAAGAAAGTGATGTTTTCAACTAAAAGCAGACTTAAAAAGAAAAGGCATGTGAAGATTTAAGTCAACTCAGACACACTGGAGGATAGGAGAATAAAATATGACTCCTGAAATGTTTCTGAATGTAATGTGAGTAAATGTAATAGGCAGATAAGAAAAATTATGATGAAATAATGTGTATCGAATTGATGATCATAAACCTGGCTGCATATCTGGTTCTTTGGTAGTTCAGCAGAGAATTACTTCCTCCTCTACCCCAGCCCAAGCATTAACTATGCGGACTAAGTATTCATCTTTCATGATGAAATGAAACCTCTATCTTGTCAGTTGTAAAAGAGGGGAGGGGAAGGCCTCTGAACCAGTTTTTATACCAGGATTTAGTAAGAGACAATGAAAACAAATTCAGAACCAGGTTGTAAAGTGGGTTTCTTAATTGAACGAAGCTGTTGTTCTGACTAATAATGTGCTATCTACTTCCCTACATGGGGATTGGGAGGGTGGATTCTCAGAGACTTCATGTACTCTGTGTGTATTCCGTTCCTGAGCAAACCACATGCTCTATGTTGCTGTGGTAAAACGCATTGTGGAACACATAGTGGTGTCTGAACTATGTGTTTGGAGCAGGAGTTGTGCACGTGAGACATGCTCTGCTTTTGCTTTCCTCCTTTGTTGTGTAGTCCTACCCATCACAACCCAAACCCCTTGGTTGTTAGGATTTTTCATATGGTTTGCTGTGGTAGAGGGAATTTTGACAACCTTCTTAAGCAGATAAAAATCACATCAAGTTCTATTCAAATGAAGACATTTAAATAGCTATTAGAGGGGACATTTCTGTCTTCTGTTCCTGTTGTGTCTTGCAGGGCAGGAAGAAGAGTAGATGTCTTCCTTTGCTCATTTTTCTATGCAGTGATGAGACCTTTTTCCGTTCCTGAAATCTGAAACTTTAAAGGTCAATGTTTAAAGAAACAGATGAATACTGTAATGGAAATAGTAGTCCTTCCCTCTATTTCCATCACTCTCATTTCTTTTTCTGTTCCCCTGAAGGAACATAAGGGGGAAGGCAAGGGAAGCTTCTTGTTGGTTCTCATTTGACTTCATTTGGGCTGACCACTAGATAGGCAGTTTCTGAGTTTTTTATTTTGAGAAAACTGCTGTGGAGTCTCAAAGCACTGGGTGATGCTGCTGGGGTGGCAGGTTTTTGGTGTTTTAGTGGGTTTTTTTTCCAATTAAAAATGTGTAAGGACATAGTTCCTGAGTTTAGGTGCACCTCAGAAGTGGCTCTCAGATTTCCTTCTAAACCAATTGCAGTACCCTGAGAAGTACACAGCAGGACTAATCAAACTGTATGTATAGTTTGCATTCAAGTGTACAAAAACCAGTTAAAAAGATGCAGATGAGGTAACTATTTCATTAGATCTTTCTTATACATTTCTTATAATTTTTTTTATTCTTTCTTAAAAAAATCAATCAGCCCACTGGTAGAAACTGAGTGAGACTTGACTGTGTCCCATGCATTTTGATTTTATTCGGGGAAGTAGGATATACCATGGGGGCATCAGGAGCACACTCAGGCAGAACTGGATGCGTGAAGCTGACAGCATTCATGATTGAGACTGAATTCAGCACTCATGGTTGAGACTGAAGTTTCACAAATGAGGAAGAATATTTACAGTTCTTCTTGAACTGAAGTAAAATTCTTTCTGGAAAAGGAAAATTGTCCAATACCTTTACAGTATGCCTTCTCGCATTCCCCATGAAGATTCTTAGAGAATAACAGAAGCCAGCAGTCAATGGTACTAATCTGCAACTCATACCTCACTAATTGCAGTTTGTGCCATCTGCTGTTTGCATGCTAGTGGCTTGGGAAACTGAGTACCTGTGGAACTGTAATTTGTAAGTCTTGCTTAAAGTAATAATTTAAGCCTACATTTAGTTAAGATTTTAGGCTTCTTTAAGATCATCAAATCCAACTCTTAAGCTAACACTGCCAAATTCATTCATTTACCATGTCCCTAAGCACCACATCTACCCGTCTTTTAAATATCTCCAGCAGCGGTGACTCCACTAATGACCTGGGCAGCCTTTTCCAGCGCCAGACATTTGGTGAATAAACTTCTCCTAATATGCAAACTAAACCTCTCTTGGTGCAACATGAGGCCTTTTCCTCTTATCCTATCACTTTTTAAGTCGGAGAAGAGACTAACCCCCACCTCTCTACAACCTCCTTTCAGGTAGTTGTAGAGAGCAATAAGGTCTCCTCTGGTGGTGTAGCATGTCCCTGACCATTTCCCCTTCAATTATGGAGGCTTCATTTTGCTCCCTGTCCCTGTCTTCCAGCTCAGGGGGTTGCGTACCTGGAGAAAACTGGTCTTACTGTTAAAAACTGAGGCAAAGGCAGCATTAAGTATCTCAGCTTTTTCCTCATTCTTTGTTACTGTGTTTCTCCCTGCATCCTGTAAAGGATGGAGATTCTCCTTAGCCTTCCTTTTTTTGGTAATGTATTTATAGGAAAATTTTTATTGTGTTTTACAGCAGTAGTCAGATGAACTTCTAGTTAGGCTTTGGCACTTCTAATTTTCTCACCGCATAATCTCAACACATCTTTGTAGTCCATTGGAGTTGCACACTCCTTCATTGCTGCCTATCTGAGGAATCAATAGTGGATAGTACTCTTAAGGGTAGGAAAACTTTCTCTTCACCTCTTAAAGCTAATCCCCATGAAGGCAGTAGGCTTCCCCTAAGATGTGGGTCCAGTGTGCCCCAGTGACAGAGGACAATAAACAAAGATGAAAAATGGTGGACATTAAACTTTCAATTTCAGAAACCACTAAGTCAAGATAGCTGTAGGGATTCTAAAAAATGTCCTGCCACTAGTGTGTGACTATTTATAGTTGAATGAAGAGGTTTAGCTTGTGAGGGAAAAGAAGCTGCAGCAGTTCTGTATTTTTCAATGCTTGCTGAAACTTTAACCAAGTTGTTGATAGCTGTCTGTGTTTTCTTCTAGACACTGTGTTACTAAAGCCATGTGATGAGCTCTAGACTTGATAGAAGTTTTCTGTTCAAGAGTTCTCAATAACCAGGAAATTGCCAGGGTCCTGAAGATCATAGTGAAATGAGACTTTATTTTCCTCTCTCAATCTTCAAATAATTGTCACTAGAGATCAAAATGTACTAAGTATCTCATCACAGGCACCTTTCCTTAAAGGATCAAGTATATCTGATAACACTCAAGTATTTCAAACCTGAGATAAGAAATGGGAGAAATTATTTAATACATTAGTATTTTATCTGTTCTTTTCCCCATCATTGTCATAAAAATAAGACAGCTGGATGATATGAAAAGAAGTAACACACCGCTACTTCTGTAAATATCAAAGGCTTCAAGGACACATCAAGACCTCTTGTAGTTCTTAAACTGGTGGTGTCAACAATAGAGGTACAAAGGGGGCATGAAAGGAAGGTAGTTTCTCAGTGGCACTTTCAGTATCATGTTTAAGGGCATTATCACAGGCCCTGCATTCAACCCTGACTTTTACTGCAAATGAATTGAGTTTCAGGGTTACTCTGTCTGGCCAATGGAAAATTTTTGAGTTTTAAAGAAAGTATGTGCCAAAGAAAGTATAGCTGAAGACCAAGATGAACCATTCTTGGGAGACTCTTTGGTATGGGACCAAGAAGCAAGACTTACAGTGGCCAATGTGAACTGGCCTGTGTAGTGTACAGATCTTGGACCATACTATCTTTTCTTCTATGTTCAGGTTCTCTCACTAAGGGAACTACTTGGATTGCTCTAAGCAGGAGTCTGTGTGCAAACTAATATGTATGCAGTGTGGACATTGAGAGGCCAAGGGCTGTGCAGTGAAACAGAAAGGGGAATAATTTGGCTATGTATATAGGAATTGTCATATGTATTGGGGCCAGCAACTCAAAGAAGTCTTTCCCAGTGTCATGGTTTGAATCTTGTTTTCCCCCAGAGGCTAGAAAAGTGGTAGACCCCAAGGGGTGGAAACCCCTGGAAGTTTTGGAGTTCTGTCCAATGGGCGCTCCTGCAAAAATGTCAACATCCCACAAGCTCACCGGAAAAGATGAGTTGTAGTTTGGGTTGTTGTAGGAGAGGTGGCCATGTTGTAGAGCCACGAGGAAGGGGCTCTGAGCCCCTTGGGCCCCCTGGGGCCTCCCAGCCCCTGGCTGGGGACTGCAGGGACCTGGAACAGCATAAAGCTGGGCTAGGTGCCTGTAGTTATGCCGGGAGATGTTTTCTCCATGGGCACAGAGCAGCAGCCGGCACTGACCAGAGAAACGGTGGCAGAGAGCCAGAGATAAGAACTTGAACTGAAGGAGCAGCAGAAGCAACATGCAGCACCAGAGAAAGGACTCCTGGAAGGAGAGCCGGGAAAAAGAGAGCCAGCAGCCTGAGAGACAGAGTTTGGGGTAAGACTGTACCAGCCCCCCAAACTCCTTTGAGATCCCTCTGAGAAAAGAGGGAGATGGACTCCTATTAAGGAGAAGAGTTTTAGACATGCAGCACCAGAGAGAGAGAGGAGCTGAGAAGCTCAGAGCGTCCCGGAGCTGGACCGGGACGGCCAGAGGAATGCGGGGGGAGTTGACCTTGGTTCTCCCCCCCCTTGCACTGCTGCCACGGTGGCAGCCTGAGAGACAGGGCACAGAGGCCCTGCAAGGAGCTGAGTCTCCTGGAGATACCGGCCCGTCACGAAGACCCCCCCTGAGTCTTCGTGATATGACGTGGTGATACGACCTTGTCTGGGGTTACGAAGCCCACGGAAGACCCCTCGGTTGGAGGCGATGGGGCCGAGAGAGGCTTGAATACCTCCCTCGTGAGTGCTGGTAGAAATCCAGCTATCAGCTGCTGCATGTGGAGAAGACAGACAGACTGCTGCCTCAGAAGATGCTGCTGCTTAAGGACTGGAAGGGATCTG
The DNA here is from genome assembly GCF_001715985.3 of Manacus vitellinus. Taxonomy (NCBI): domain Eukaryota; kingdom Metazoa; phylum Chordata; class Aves; order Passeriformes; family Pipridae; genus Manacus; species Manacus vitellinus. Next base: position 49,291,022 of record NW_021939396.1, on the reverse strand, counting down.
TCCTTCTTTCCCTCCTGGACTTTTGTTTGGAGGGGAGAAGAGATCTGATCCACTGTAAATACTATATGTCATGGTAGAGATAGTTGTGATCATGTGTATAATGTGATATGGTATTTATTTGTACAGTCATTGTAATATATTCCCTTTCCCCCACTTTGAGTCTGGTGTGTTTTGTCTGGAAAAACCCATCTCACATTAGGTTGAGATGTGGGAGGGGGGATGGAGCTAGGGAATTGGATTTTGGGGCCATCTCAAACCATGACACCCAGGTAGGGTGCTTCATAGCATGCCTGGGAACACTGGAAATACAGTGCTTTCCATGACATAAATTCATGGATTCTCCAGATTTGGGACAGTTTTCATCCCTGAGGCATTGGAGAGGCTTGGCTTCTGAGTTACCTCTCCACAACAGAGTAAATGTGGCATCCTGAAAGTAGTGTGTACCAGGCAGAATTCAGTAGAATGCTGCTTAAATTTTACAGGAAGTTCATGAAACCTGACATGTATTTTATACTAAGAAGTCACCTAAAAATCCTCTCTTTCCAATAAAAATGTAGTTCCAGGAGAAAATTCCTAGCCAGTTACAATATGGAAGAAAATACTACTATTCATGTTAACTAAGGTTAGATGATATAGAAGTTACTCTCCTCTGAAAATGAAAGACAGAATGTTTAAAGATAGAAATGATGACAATGCTTCTGTCCATGGGAATGAAAATGAGCATTTGATCTGAACTCATAATTTGGATTTGGTTGTGGGTTTTTTTTCCTATTATGTTATAAAATAACCACTCTGACTCAGTCATAGTTCTTTGGAAGTTACAGACCGGATTTTAAAGCCATATATATAATGATTTATATGAATTACAGTAAATGATGAGAACCTCCTTTAAATCTGTCAAACTTAATTTTCTGCTCTGTGGAGCACAGTGATTGAGACAGTAAAGCTGAATGACGTTTTACACTGTGCATACTGCCAGCTGCCAAAAGCCTGTGGCATTAGCTGAATCCACAGTAAACCCCTGGACAACTGGTCAAAAAAATGCAGTGCATAATTCTCTCTCAGCAGTGCTTCCAAGGGAACTTCCAGCATCATTTGGAGTGCCTACAATGGCAAAGCAATGGCATTCTTGATGAACAGTTTAACAGAACTGTACCTAGCTATTTCAAATATTGGTTTGGGTGCTGCTAAGTGATTTAAGTGTAATATCAGAATTATAATTAGGATCGGTGTCATATTTGTAGTCCAGTTATGTCCAAAAGGGAGTATATAGCATACTGTCTTTTAAGCTAAATGGTTAGTAGGTATTTAGATTCTCATAGGTTATTCTGCTGGGAAGAAATAGTGATGAGAGGATTGCCTATAATATTCAATGCATCTTTATTTGTTTGCAGAACAAATCTTCATAAAATTATATCTTCCTAAATGAAAGAAAATTAGAAATAATAAAGGGAGTCTCTTTATTCTAAAAACTCCCCTTAGTGCCGAGATTATGCTTGAAATGCCCTCTCTGAGCTTTCTTCTATGTTTGTATTACAAGTGTTCCTCTAAGATTTTTTTAGTTTTCCATTGCCTTTTCTGACTACATCTGTGATGCTTCTGTCTTTTTCTTTTGCATATACAGTAGAACTAACAAGTTCGAAATTGCTTTTGGTCACCAGGAGAATCATTCCTGTTGCATTACACAACAGCACCACATCAGCATCTACATGAGTTAGAGTGGTAATTTCTTCTGTTTCAAAAGGATCCTAAATTCATGTTATGCTTACAGTGAATTAAGGATTCCCACTATGCTTCCAAAGCCACAGATTTTGTAGTCATAATCTTTGAAATGAAACTACTCCTACTATTTGTTTTTAATGTACGCCAAATTCCTTTGAAATTGAGGACGAATGACAAGGACACTGATGGTATCAGATTAAACATAAATTCATGTGTGCAGGGTAATTCATAAAATTCCTCTTCCAATGTCTGGATTCTTTTTCTTCTCCAAAATTTCCTGTTTAAATGTAAGATTGAAGACTCTTTATCCTTGGGATTCTGTAATTTGCACATTCTATGACTTTTCCCTTAGTCTTTGAGTATTAATGTAAGGGATACGCCATGTTTATGCAGTGGCTGTAGGAGGGAGCTAGGATGAGTAACAGGTCTCCTTATGGCTTATCTGGGGTGGCAGGATGTGAAGTTTGGGTGTTTGTCTTCTAGTTAAGGTGGCACCAGTGTTGTGTTTCTTCATGTTTCTTGAAATATAAGAGTATTATCACTGCATAATTTTTTTAGTTGGTCGTTTACTTCCTTTTTTCTAGAGCAGAGATAGCTTGGAGTTTTCTTTGAAGGTAATTTAGTACCTTGCAAACACTGTAATGAAGTTTTCAATGCAATGCTCTACTTTTTCATGTGACACTCGATTGTCATCATCCATAGCCATTGGCAAGTTGCTTTGCTAAAAAAGTTTAAAAAGTTTTCAACTGCAATCTTCATTTAATCTGAGGAGAAACTTAACATTTGATTCATCATTTCCATAGATTTAAAAAGATTATAATTTTCCCTCATATGCTGCACTAAAAAAAATTTCAGATGACAGCCGAAAGGAGGAGTTGGACATAAGTATGGCTTTTTTTTTATACTATTACTACTAACAAAGCAATTTAAAACCTCCACTGTTTAGGGATGGAAATCTTTAGGTCCATAATATGCCCCTTCCCTTTAACTATAGTTATCACAAAATATCTGTTGTAATCAAGTATAAAGGATAGTGTGGCAACGTGCTTCAGCAGCTTGGCTCCACAGATGTAGATGCAGCCTTGGAAAATACAGAAATCTTTCGTATATGTATAAGAAAAGAAGTGTTCCATATGTATGACATCTCTGTTGAAAAGTAGCCATACATGTCATATCTCACACTCACTGCATTTGTTACTGATAATAGAACAGACAAGTAATGTATTTCATTTTGTTTTACTGCAATCAGAAAGCAATATGATCCTTCTCATTGCACAACTAGCAGTAGTAAAGTTGTATGTAGCTTATTCAATTGTTAGTGACTGAGCTACAAAAGAAATACATGAATAAAACATTGTTATAAATATGCTAACATCAAAGCTACCTTCATATCATGTAGAGGGCTTTTTGTGCTGTTAAAATCAACTCTATAAAAATAATCTTTTAAAACCTTTTTTGAAAGTGGAACTTTCAAAAGACTGGTTTTTCTACTCTATCTTGAAACTCTGTATTCACCTCTTCAAGACCAAAATTTTGGCTTATGCTTAGAGTAAAATACTATTTCTTAAAACAAACAAACAAAACAAAACCACAAAAAAACTCCCACCACAATATCCATCTGTGATCATTTATTTGTGAATTCTGTTTTTAAATACAGTGGTTTCTTTGGCTGCATGGAATGAAAAGACTTGCTCCACAAATTTGTTGAGCAGATATATTTTTTGATATCTTGAACAGTAGATGGAGGTGAGTTTTCTCAGTGTGATTTGAAAGAAAACTTAACGTAGTGTATGTGGGAGTTCAGATCTTGTAATCTCATGTTAGTCTGCTGTGTAGCTTTAGACTTGTTGCACAATTTCTCTGTGCTTCCATTTTTCATTTTCATTCAGGTGCCTTTGCCTGAATTAGATTGTAGTATAGGATTTTTGGTGTAGGTGCTTCATGGGGTAAGTAGTACATCTTTTAGGTGGAGTAATTTCACAAGGTGATTGTGCAGAGACTGTTTTACAATGTACCAGAAACTGGACTAAATAGAACATAGCATCCATTCTAATGTGATAAAACCATCCATACTATCAAACCAAGATAATCTGTGGGTTGCTTTCCTATTGCTATCTCTCTTTTCCAAAATTAAAGTTGTACCCATGTAAATTTATACATACCATATATTATATACACACATGTGTATATAGATTTATGTATATATTGTTTCCTTACATGTAACTTATTTCAATAATAATTATGATTATTATATTATGCAACTGTTATATGTTACTCCTACTTTTTAAATTAGTTTCTGGATCTGTTGCCACAGTTGGGTGGTCAGGGTTTTGGCATAAGAGATAGGAGATATTCTGATGGAGATCCACAGCCTAGTTTAGTCAAAGCAATATGTGACACAGCATATTTTCAATTTTCAAAAGCCAGAGTGAGAAAGCACATAACTGGTTGCTGTGCTGCTGTACCTCTCTGAGTCAGCTGAAAAAAGTAATTATCCATTGTTCTCAGGGTAGAATCATAGAATGCCTTAGATTAGAAAAGATCTCTAAGATCATCAAGTCCAAACATTAACCCAGCATTACCAAGTCCACCACTCAACAATATCCCAAAGTACCCCAGGGATGGTGACTGTGCAACTGCCCTGTTCCAGAGCCCTTTCTGTGAAAAAAAATTTCCAAATATCCCAAGGTACATCTTGAGACCACTTCCTCTTGTCCTATTGCTTGCTACTTGAGAGAAGAGAATGACTCCCACCTGGCTACAACCTCCTTTGAGGTAGTTGTAAAGTGATAAGGTCTCCCCTGAGCCTCCTCGTCTCCAGGTTAAACAACCCCAGCTCCCTCAGGCGCTCCTCATAAGACCTGTGCTCCATCCCTTTCACCAGCTTCATTGCCCTTCTTTGGACATACTCCAGCACCTCAAGGCATTTCTTATTGTGAGAGGCCCAAAACTGAACACAGGATTCGAGGTGCAACCCCACCAGTGCTAAATACAGAGGAATGATCCCTGCCCTACTCTTACTGGTCATGCTATTTCAGACACAAGCCAGAATACCATTGACCTTCTTGCCCACCCAGATGCATTGCTGGATCATGTTCAGCCTCTATCAACCAGCAATTCCAGGTCCTTTCCCTCTGGGGAGCTTTCCAGCCACTCTTCGCCAAGCAGGACCTGCCTTTCACAAACCCATGACGGCAGAGCCTGATCCCCTGGTTTCCTGCATATGCTGTGTGATGGCATTCAGGCTGATCTGCTCCATAACCTTCCCTGGCACAGAGGTCAGACTTACAGGCCTGACCTCCTGGATCCTCCTTCTGGCCTTTCTAGTAGATAGGTGTCATATTGGCTAACCCCCAGTCAACTGGGATCTCCCCAGTCAGCCAGGACTGCTAAAAAATGACAGAATGTGGCTTGGTGAGCCCTCCCACCAGCTCACTCAATACTCCTGGGTGGATCCTATCTAGCTCCATATATGTCTGTTTTCCAGTTCAGGGAGTGGGTGCCCAAAGAACACTGATCTTACTATTAAAGACTGAGGCAAGGAAGGTATTAAATACCTCACCCTTTCCTTCAAGCACTATTAAGAGCAAAATATAACAGACACTCCCACACCCCACAGTAGTAAATGATTTTATAACAGAATTAAGCATGCTCGTTTGTTACTCACTCTAATTTATTCAGGGTAGGTCCAACACTAAAGCAGACAGGTTTTTTAGGGGGGCTGGAGTCTCATTTGCATTAATATACATTCACAATTCTGTTTGGCAGTAAAGAAATTCAGTACATATGTGTACTGACCTCAAATGTGTGTGAGGAAAGGCCTGTGTAAATAAGAACAGGGTCCTGGGGGTCTGATCTGATGAAACATTTGTAGCTCAGGTATAACTCTATGCTTCCTTCAGGATGAATAATGTGAACTTGCTGTTCTTTGGTTTAATAGATACTCTGTGGCAAAGTTGAATTAAATCTCCATGTTGTCAGAGTATTATGTAGATGCTTTCTTTTTTTCCTGGCACTCAGCTTTGTGACCTATTTTTGTGAGTGATTTTGGGGGCTTTGGGTCTTGCTACCACATAGCCTTTGTTTTTTACAAACTGTTTCTGTCCCTTGCAAAAAAAGCCAAAATATACAATGCTTTAAATGAAATCTGAGCTAGGAAAGAAAATTATCTGAAATGTTACAAACTTTTATCTTTTTAACTAAAATGATGCTAATCACGTTTTAATTAAAAGGAATAATTTCCAAACTGAGTGTTTATGTCAATGTAGATGGTAATTGGCAAGTTGTGAATAGCATATCAAAGTCTTTAATGGTCATATTGTCAGGGTCAATGCAGCCTCAGCCAAAGTAATTCATATTAGATTGTCCTAAAAAAGGTCATTAAAAAGCAATGTAATTTTCTCTCTTTCCCAATTTTGTTGCTTCTGTGGCAGAGATGTGTTTGAATACCTTTTTTAACAATTTGCTAGTCTAGCTTCATTTATTGTTTCCATAGTTCAGTGCTTGAAACATCTTAATCACCTATGTGTGTTTAATGGTGAGGTCCAGATGCTCTAGGAAATACATTTTCCTAGGCCGAGTGAAGAGACTTGTGCACGTAACTCAGAAACCTTGTTGTGACCAGGCATAGGCCAAGGGCACTTATCCTATCTGACCCTGAAGGTGCAACAGTGGACACGTGTCTGAGAGCAAAAACTGCAGCTCCAGCTGTGGGGTCTGCACCACCTATCCCAGCAGTGGCCAGTACCTCCACCCAGATGGAGCTGCTGAGGAAAGAGAGTGCAGTGCAGTGCAGACCTCAGGACATGCCGAGACCTTTTTCCTGGCCTGCAAAAGGTGTGCCCAGGTGGAGGACCTCCTGCTGCAGGTGACTGAGCAGCAGGAGGTGGTGAGAAGGCTGCATAACATCTGGGAGACCAAGAAGGAGTTAGATAACTGGTTCCAAGCACAATCTGCAGTGGACTCACAGCCCATGGCCAGTCAGCCAAAAACTCCCCCACTGGCACACACAGAAGAGATGGAGTGCCAAGAATGCATCAGAATGGAAGTTTGCAATGGCAAGGACCTGCAGGAGGAAGAGACTTACCCTGAAGCCTCAGGTGCCCTTGCAGAACCGCTTCATCACTCTGCAGACAGAAGAGGAAGTAGAGAATCATAGAATGGTTTGGGTTGGAAAGGATGTCATAGATCATCTACTTCCAGCTCCCCTGCCAAAGACAAATTGCATCCAGAGAGAGGCTGGAACTGAGTAAGGCAGCCTGATCTGCTCCCTGTATAACAACCACTGCAAACTAAGAAAAGGCAGCAGATCTTTAAAGGCCCCATCAAACCCAAATCATTCTATGATTCTGTTAATGTGAACATTACTGACCTTCTGCATTTATATGGATAAATTCTGCATTTATTAGTAATTACCTTAAGAAAATACATAGCTGAAATATAATTGTCATTAGAACAACATTTATGTTCATTAAGAGCATGGGTCATACAATTGCATTAGAGGACTTGACAGATATTTTTCAATCCATTGCCATAAATGCAGAATTTATGAGTTAATCATTAAGAATAAGTTTAAAATGATCAAACTGATTAGGTGAGTTTACTTCAGCATGATGATTGCAGCTGAATTGTCAGTAAGAATTTCTGTGAATAAGATGATGACATTTGATTTGCCTAGACTTTGAGCAATACCTTTTTGCTGGCACTGCTTCATTATGAGTAAAGTTAGAGCTGTCACAGCTGCTGCAGATTTAGTTCTTGTTTTATTATTCATGCATGCTTAACTGAGGGGGTTTTTTTCTAGTGGATAGGTGGCTGTGAGGTGTTGATAAATATATAAGTGAATGTGGTTCTCTGAGGACAATACCTTGAATGCTTCTGTATTTTAACTATGATCTTGTAGGAAGTTACCAGTAATGGGTTGGCAGTTTATCCTTTCTGCATGTGGCAAGTTAGAGGGTTTTGCCTTTGTTTTGGGGGGAGTTTAGAGGGACAGCTTTCAACCACAGCATAGAGTTTAGCGCTTCTCTGCAGCTTCTTTATAGTTGTTTTCAGAGGTTTGGAGAAGGAAGCTAATTTGAAGGACCATCAGAACTTTGTAGTCCGTGCAATCCTCTGCATTCCAGTAGGTAGAAGCAGCAGGGAGTTGAATAGTAGTTTAAAATTAATGTAGTTGCTATTATCCAGAAAGTTTTATTGCAAAATAATTTTCCATCATCTCTCTATTAACATGTATCATTAAACATACAACTATGTGGTGGGTTGAAAAACTATATCCTAGGTTTCTTTCGCTGAGCTCAGTATTTTGCTTTGCTCTACATGTGGATGGTAGCTTAGAAAGAATGTGTAGATTGTATTGATTAAAAACGAATTGTGAAAAAATGTATCAGCTTAAGAATTTGAAATTTTGTCTCTCCTTATGCTTTTAGTCCCTGCTGCTTTTTTTCTGTTTCTTTTTTTCCCTTTATTTTCTGCCTTTTGAGAGAGAGGGTGGAATATAATTAACAAGACTGAACAAGTTTTTGTAATGAAAAGTTTCAAATGTGAAACATATTTTATCAATTTACTTTGTTGTTAGAGTTCAGTTTTAGAGTTGAAGTATCTGAGATTATGCCTGCAAATTAACATTATGGCTAGCATTAGAAAAAGCATTTATGGTGGACAGTTCATGTATTCTCTTGAGTGTTCAATAACCAGTCCCCAGCATGGGACGATCACCCAAGCATTCTGTTCCAGCCTTCTTCTCCACCCTATTTCTTTTAGTGAGAGTGCATTCACTTAAAAATTGTCTTTTAAAACTCACTTGCTATATGATAGTAGTCAGGAATCAAAGGTAAACTTACTGTGACGTTGTCTGAACTTAGGATAACATTTTCTGCTGTCCTTGACAACAGAAAAATTAAATGCTTTGTTTTTTTTAATGTCACTTCCACCTGAGAATATCATCATGGAAGAAAAAGAAAAGATGATACACATTTTAGCATTTGCTTCAACTGCTGACTCCTTTTTTTTTCACCTTGTGGCCTTACCAAATGTAGGTTTTTGGAAAAGGCTAGCCTACTTCATAGAAATGAAAAAAATCCTTGTAAAACTGAGACAAATTTGATAATTTATGCCATATATTTGTCATAGGAATCAACTTAATAAATTGCTGATACATGTTTTGATTCTGAGTGTTAGTGGAAATTAGATCATCTCTATTTTTCTGTTGTCCTGGTATTAATGAGTCTGGGTATTGGTATCCCCAGTGAAGTTGGGTAAAGAGGCAGCACTGAGCTCAAATGTTCTTGACTCAACCTTGCAGTAAAACAGCAAAGTCTTTGATATTTGCTTTGATGCTTTTGAAAGGAAATACTTTGACTTAGAAATAATTGATTTTGCATCTACATTCAACAAAATTCATTAGTTGTCAAAACATTTTAAGTCTGTCGAATCCATATTTTCTTCCAAAAAAAAAAAACTTGGAAAAATTTCAGCCATCACTGTGTAGTTTCCACCTAGCTAGCAAACCACCTAGGAAAACTGGTTTCATTATTTTCCTGTTGAATGATCATGTGCTTCCGTACTTGTGTAGTCATAATAATAACAACAAGAAGCAAAGGGAAATGTAAATAGCCATAACATTCAAGCATACACACTTGAGTATTCAAGCCTGTTTTACTAAGAAAACCTATTAGCAATTGTTGACTTCAGGAAGTGATCCAAGCATGTGAATTTTGTACTTCATCTCATTTCAAAAGGCTTTTGCCTCTTTCTGACTCTTCCACATATGAATTCCTGAGCAAATATTTAAGTATGTCTGATACTTAAAAAAAATTCAAAAAGATGTTAGTGCCATTTCCCACTACACTTTACAGGGGAAAATACTGTTTTTTAATTGTTTATAAAATATTTACATGCCATATATGCACTTGGAGATAGGGTTATTTTCTATCCTTAAGTCAGAAGATATATTTGCACATAACTACAGAAAAAGAAGCCCAGGCCTCCTTTTGCTTCAAGCATCCTTGTAGCTAGCAATTATTTGATTCTCTCCTTCAGTTATTTCAATATACTTCTACAGGTTCTGTTCTGAGAAATCTGCTGGCACCAGTGGTGAGAGCTGCCACTCATACTTGTAAGCTCAGTTTCTGGAAGGAAGACTGTTCTTTTAATTTTTTTTTTTTCTGTGGGCAAATTACAAGCTGCAACCTTTAAAAATTAAACCTGAATAATGGACTATTTTGAAAAAAAAATAGAAAGTTGGAAACTTTGGATGGTTCAGAGGCTTTTTTCTCAATAAAGAACTGCTGGGATTTGTATAGGAGTAGTTTTACAGGGTATTTAGATACTATTCATCAACAATTATACATTTAATAAAATTTAAAAAAAAAAAGGCATACAGATTACCATGTGAAAATTTGCCAAAAGTTGGTTTTGTTTTTATTTGTGATTCTTTAGATAAAAATATCCTGGTTTATATTTTTATTTGATTTATACAGATCATATTCATTATTTGTCCTAAGTAATTCAAGCAGGTTATGTAAGGTATATGGCACTGTAAGTAGAAATAATGATCAGAATGCAGTGTTGCAAGAGGGATCGTCAGCTAAAATCTGCACATACTCCATTTGAGTGTTTTGTGTGGGAAATGGATGGCAGAACTCTCTCCTTGCTCCTAATGTAGGCTTCTGTGTCATATTTAACCCATAATACAGCCTCCGTTTGGAGGTCTAAATGTGATGTAAATGATAATGTAAATCTATTTTAAAACAAATTTTTTGTTTTAGGGGTCTTGCACCTACCATCCTGTATTTTCTTCATTCTATAAAAATAGATGGACAGTCTTATGCTGTTTCAATCTCATAAACAACAAACAAAAAAGCCGTTATTGATGTAGAGATGGCATCAAAAACTTCTAACAGCTCTCAAAAATACATCAAGGCCAATTACTTCTAAGCCTTTATGAAAATAAAAGAAAGCAACTTTCTCTAGCCCATTTTTCTGGATAATAATTAGAAGGTTTAGAGTTGCCAGCCAGGTGGTTTTAGCTGTGACAGCTGGAAGTATAGCTTCTTTCTTTATTTTAATCTCTGCTAATCAAGTGTTTCTGAACCTCTTTGTAAATTGTGATTTTTTTTTCTTTTTTCCCCAGAGTAAACCTATGCTGCCTCATTTTTCCTTTTTGTCTTGTTCCCCTCCAAACAAACAAATAAATAAACAAAGCCTTATCCGTGCAGGAGAAAAAAAAAAAACAACAAAACTTTCAGAGAACCTGTTTTTTTCTCTATGAAGTTTTACTTCATGTTTCAAGTGAGCAATGTTAGCCTCACTACCTTTTCCTCCAACAGAAGAAGGAGGATATGCCTTCAAAAGCACAATAAGAACCCACTAACTTCTTTTGCTCTTTAAACTTAAACCTCACTGGAGCAATGCTTTCGACCTTGATATTCACACTGTTCACCTCCAGGTATTCCCTACCAGCCAGGACCATTGCCTACTGCTCCCAATAGCTGCCTTCCCTGCCAGTTGTTCTTGCTCACTCTGTCTGCTGCTTTGCTCCGTCAGCCAGTCTGCCATTATCTCCCCATCTGTTCATTTTCACTCTTGCTGTTCTTCCCAGCCACATTTCTTTGCAACTCCTATAGGGTTTCAGTTCTTTTAGAAAGGATACAGTTATATCGATCAATCCACCTGGAGCCTTCCTTTTTTTTTTTTTTTTTTTTTTTTTTTTTTTAAAGAGGAAATGCTCAATCCTTTCTCATTATTCCCTTAGTACAAACTTTTTTTTCCATCAAGGGTGTAAGCTGCAGCATTCTTTTAGGGTGACTTATCCAATTATGGTCAGGTTAGCTGTTTATGTTTACCAGATAAATTTTCCCCAGTTTTACCATTTAGCTATGTTTGACAGGAACCTTGCCAGGAGCTGCAAGAATTACCCAATCCATGTGTGAATCGAGTTTGATCAGCTCAAGCTTTTGACTGATTACAGGCAGCTTCCTTTACTGTCTGACCAAGGTCAGCACAGCCCCACTGAACTCCCCACTGAAGTTTCCAGGGAGAAACTGCTATCCAAAGATCTCAGGAGGACAATAGACATTTACTTCATGTCTCCTATGCGATCATACAACTCAGTGGGATTACTGATTGGATTTTTGTTATTTAAGAGTATGAGTATAGTTGATGTACATTTTGTGATAAATTGTAGCTATCAGGTCCTGTTTTTTGGAATCTCCAACAATCAATTCTTTGCTGAATTTCTGTCCTGAATATGTGCAAATTAACTTTCCTATATTACTGCAGTGTGTTGCACACATTCATAAGAGAAATGCAGCTTCCAGTTTCTCTGTTTACTTGAGTGCCTTTTGAATTATATTCATGGCCTCCAAAATTCTTGTAATCCCTCCCATCTTATGTGATAGTCCTTGTTCCATCATCTAACTCACTGATAAAAATAATAAATAATACCATACTGCACATCATCTCTTGTGAACCTCACCCAAGTAATCCTTGTTTTTGTCAGTGATTAGATGTTGTTATCAACAGCTGTAAGCTTGTTTCAGTGTTGTCTGCCCTAGACCATGTCTCCTTTATTTTGCCTGTGAGGATATCATGTAGTAACCATGGCTTATTTATACATGCCATTTTTTAGCCTGTGAAACCCTTTCATTTCCAAGCATGTTGTTTCAGAATTTTGGAATAAAATTTGCACTATTGAATTTGGGGTTTTTTGGACTCTGAGGATTTAGCACTGTACATCTTTCCTTTTACACCCAAGCTGATATTTTACTAGATGTGCACTCGTCCTGGTTGGCAGCTGTAGGAACAAGGGTCTCATATGGCACAATGGAGTGCTTCCACCTGTTTGTGTCTTTGGTTTGCTTTTAAAATGTAAATTGTTGCTGTGTTTAGAAGAGCTGTTCAGTGCTTTTTAGCAATTAAGGTTGGCACCACTGTATACAAGTGCCAGAACAATTCTTTTTAATATACAGTAAATGATCTCAGTGTCAGATATAATGGGTGGTTATGGTGTACTTGTCAGTTACATCCTTCTCATTTTGCAGCTAAGTGAAAATGAGAAGTAGTGAGTGAGTGATTGATGAATCTATTTTTCCTTCCTGTTGAGTAGCAGTTTTATTTAAAATTACTTAGCTGATTTTTTTTAATTCACATTTTCACTTGAAACTGAAAGTACTTTAACTTTTTCTGTTAGCCTGGTGATACTTGGGGTCCAAACATGCAGTGCCTATACAGCCCTTTGTAAGTATTCCAGCTACTGGGGAAACCCTGGAAAGACATTTTTCTTAGAGCACCTGATACTCTCAGTCAGTGTGCAGCTCTTACTATCTCCCTGGAATTGCTGCAGTGTTTCCCTTCATGTTTAGTCAGCTTCAATTGCTAAATATAGATGTGGGACCAGTACTGCTCTTGCTCTGTTAGGGTGGTTTATTTGACATGGTAGTTTAAAGGGAACACTTCTGCACTCCCATCAGTCTCAGGCGCTTCAGTGTTCCATAACTATCTGTGGGAAACAAGGAGGGAAACCCCTTTCACAGGTGACACAGCACACCAGTGGGGCAGTTGAAAAATGCAGCATGATTCTTGGTCGTGAGTTGATCTGTCTGTCACAATGGCAACAAGATGAAATTTGATCCAAATTTAATGAAAACATGAAATTCTGCTCTCAGGAAACATGAGATTTGCAAATGCATCATGGGGAATGACTAGCTATGCAGCTGGAATAGCAGGGTCTATTTGTTTGGATCTGAAGCTGAATGGAAATCCGGCAATGTGATGCAGTTACAAAAGAGGCCACTGTTACTCTTCTGTGAAATGTGGGGAGGTAATTGGTCTACACAACTAAATAAATGTCACTCGGGTCTCAGATGTACCGCTAACTGTGGACACTGTACTTTTCAGCAGTGGTTGAGGAATGTATTTTTGATGGCAGGAACATTTGTTAGAGATCTAGATATATATCTATGGGAAATGTTTTATTTTAAATTTGATTTTTAAAAAGGAGTTAATTGGGAAGTGCAGTCAACATCTGTTATCATATAAGGTACTGCCAAAAGGAGGGCGAACTCTCTTTGCAATCTTCCTTACTGAAAATTTTAAACATCAGATTAGAAAAAACAGTTTTAGAGATGGCCTATATATGTGTCCTTCATCAGAGCAAGATATTCAGCCAGAGGTTTTGATATCCCTTCTATGATTTTGTTTGTCATCCTTTTGCAGAAAAATATTCTCTTCTTTACTCTTGTTGGGACTCCCTATTTTTAAAGGATTCCTTAGAAGAAAATATTTTCATCCTGTACTAGAAGTCTCATTATCTTACAGCATTTTACTGAAAGCGTTTTACCTGGTATTTATGCCTTTTTACACTGAGACTGGTGAGCTGCAGATTTCAGGGAAAGCCATGAGAACAGCCTTAAAACAAACTCCACTATTTTTCTTTAGCAGAATGAGAAGAATATTAGGTAAATTAAAAATGTTGCACTTCAGAGAGCTTCCATGGATGTTGGTAATCTGATGCTGTGGACTTCCAGTAACATGGTACTAGGGATATATTTAATTACCTCTGAATGAGAGACAAAGTGTTTTATATCATCTGTTCTAACTGTATTTGACAGTTGGCAGTCAGGGGAACACTAACTCAAAATGGATTAAATTCACCAAAGTAGGCATTCTCTTCCTGCTATTTGTTAATCACCATTTCTTTTTCCAAGTTGCTTCAAAATAGGAGAAGGAATGACACCTGAATGGAGTCTGAGGGAAAACATAAAAACAGCCACCTTAAATCTCAGATAATATTCCTGTAGAAATCTGCTGCTTTTCATAGATAAATCAATTAAACATTCTGCATCATTCACTGTGCAAATGGTTGTATTGAACTACTCTATATTACATTGTGGTTTTGAGCATTATCTGAGATGAGAGGGAAACTGGCTCCCAAACTAGTGCGTACTATCTCAGCTAAAGAATGAGGCTGTTTTTTCTCCAGTGCTGCTTCATAAAGCAAAATATGGTAGGCAGCAATAAATTGAGTCAAAACAGTTAAAGAGAAAAGAATCACATTCTGTACTGCATCCAAACATCCTTGATTGCTTTATGTCTGTCTTATTCAGGGTAATATATTTCTTTCTGCTATAAGGCGTGGAAGAAGTCAAACAGAAATACCAGCTCTATCCAGATGATTAAGTTTGACGAGGGAACAGAAGGTGTTCAGTGTTCTGTTTTTCTTCACAGGAATAGCAGAATTCCCTCTGTATGGCACATTAGTATTGGATCCTTCATTTGTTTTGTTTTGTTCATCTGGGATGGGGCAGAAGGGGGAATAGAGGAACCAAGGTAGCCAGGTAGATGTGGAGACATCAGTACTGTATTTGATAATATTTTTTATAAGGTACATTTACAATTGTTTTCCTCTTTGTCTCTGATAAACTCCCAAGTTTTCTAGGCATGTGTACTTACAGATAGACCAAAGATGTCCAGATATCCAAAGATATGATGAAAAAGAAAAACTTTTTCTTACAGGAGTTGCCACTATCATGAGGCAATTGATATTAAGATGCACTTTTCTGGAAGTATGCTAAGTCCTTAAAAAATTCACTGCACTGTATAAGGGTTTTGGTGCCAACTGATATCAAGAGTCACAAAACTTCTATTTTTCAGTCTAAAGATTCACCATATATAACTTTGTTTTTTAATAGATTCATATAATTTTTTACATATCAGCATAGTCTTTTTCAAAATACTTCCAATAAATAAAAACTTGGTTGCAAAGTAATCTGGATGAAAAGGGAAACTGTTTAGCAATATTAGTTGCTCTCTGCAGGTTGTCATCTGAATGGTGCAATATCAGTATCACTAAAGAATCCTGTTCTTGCTCTCTCTCTCTTTCTGCTTCAGATCACTTACTTGAAGGGAGTCATCTAGAAATTTTAGAGCTCTCAAAGAACTTCCGTTCTCATCCAGTATTTTCTGAAGAAATGGATTAAGTGGTTTCACTAAACCTTAAGAGAAGTTGATGAAAAAAAAATGGATGGAACTGGGCCAAGTTAGAGGTAGGGACATGGGTGCATAAAGGGGTGGGGGGGGCTACTTTCTGACAAGTAGCTGTGAAACCCATAAAGTCAAGAACTTTCAAGTTATGAATGCTGGGTTTATAGTTGAACCATATGCAATTAATTTAGGACCTTTGAGCATACACATTATCATGCATCTGGTTAATTATATGCTTAGAGAGAGTCTCCTTCCTACTTTCCACAAAACATTTGCTGGCTCAATGTATGAGGTAGATTTACTTTAGGGCTGTACATAGAGATGGCAACTCATTATAAGTGAAGCAGAGGACTCCAAGACGACTGTGTTTGTGACATGGCTACTTGGGTTTCAGCTCTGCCTCTGCCCCAGAATTCCTCTATGGTGCTGGAAAAATGATGTAGACATAAAGATTCTAAAGCATAACTCCTCTCTCAGTGTTGCTTTTTTCTGAGGGACTCATAATCAAGAACTACGGGTTTAAAACCTTAAGTTGGGAGCACTTATATATGTAGCTGGGACCAGCTGGGAACTGTGGTCTGAAGGTGAAAAGTGCAATAAAACGTGAAGTAATCTGAAAGATCAGGCATAGGCTTCTCAAATTTGGTTGCCCAAAAGGAGCTGTCAGTTTTGTTCGTTCTTGTCTTAATCTTTGTGCTTCTGGTCTCAATGTGTCAGAGATATGAAAGAAAATGTGCTCAGTCAGTTGTAAACAATGAAGTAGACAAAAACTTTCATTTGGGTATATATATGCCCTTAACTTTCAAGTATGTTTACTTGAAATACGGTTACATCTGCTGTATTATATTAAACTGGTCTTCACTGGTGACAACAGAATGAAGTATTTTTAAGGATAGCTTAAGGAGAACAGGAAGCTTGCTTGTGGGTCGTTAGGGAATTTATGGCAAGGAATTGTGCTTTTTTTTTTCCCTGCTTCTTGCCCATGAATACAAGGGGAAAAATACAATGGAATTACATAGGGAATTTCCCTGGGAAACACTGAAGGGTGCTGTGGGCAGCAGAGGTCTAAGTACTGTTGCTATTAGATTCCAAAGCCAGGGATGAGATACATAATTGTCCAAAAGACAATGGAAAGGCACAGAATAGGAACCTGTCTGATGTAGGTTACAGATGTTTTTTGAGATAGTGCGTGGTTGTAATAAACACTGGCCTCTCCATACTGATGGTTGTGTGGTTTTGTTCATTAGTGCTTTGCTTCTCTCTCCACCAGCTCGCACAGTACTTGCAGAGAAAAGAAACTACTCAGAAACATGTCAGTTCAGTGAAAAGGCACTTTATATTTTGTTTAACTGCCTTGAAAAACTATTTTGTATCAACTGCAAAGGTTGAAATAAAACAAAGAAAGTGTGGGGAAACCTCAGGTTCTCCCTCTGGTAAAACAAATGGAAATAGGTACTCATCTCTCTACCTAATTCTTTGAAAGTTCAATATTACACCTCCTGGACAATGTGTTCATTTGCCTTTGCAAGGATGAACTACCTGCCAGAATTCCCAGGGTGGAGTACTTTCTGTTGTTGACCAGTAGCAAGCATCAGCAAAGAAGTAATAGGCTAGTGCATTTATAATAATATATTTGATTTAACTACATCTTGCTTATTTAAAGTATTTATTAATTATATTTCAAATACTTCTTCTGACTTGCTAACTTGTTTTTAATTAAATCCTTGTTAAGTTGATTGACTTAATTGAAATAAATGCAACACCCTGATGAGAACTGGGTTATTTTGAATCTAGTTAACCTTCAGAAGAAAGTGGTTTTTCTTCTTCAGTGTAATTACCATTGGGATTAGCTTATTATGCACATAATAGGTGACCTTTTGTGTTGTCCAAGGTAAATAAATATGCAGAGGTATTTGCTGCATGCGCATAAAGTATACAAGTTTTAATATAAGGTACAAACTTGCTGTTTGTTTTGTCTTTTGGGGCCCTTTTTTGTTCAGACAGACTTGCTATTTTTATTATGAAAGTTCTGAAAGACATGAGTCAGGAGAGAGGCCCTCATGTCAGGTGCTATGCAAAACCTTGGAAAGCATAAATGGATTCAGCTACTCAATCAGGCTTTATTTCTGACTGTAACTTGTTTTTCCTAGGCTGCCTCTGTATGTCCTTGTGCTGCTACATCTTGAATAAAAATGAAGCTTCAAAATTGTAGTTCCTCTCTTTCTTCCTCCATCAGACTTGTCAATTCTCTTTAAAAAAAGCATGATGAAAAGCCCTAGTGATTGCTGAGTAGGCCTCAAGTGCAGAATCATTCCAATCAAGGCTTCACTTTGTTTTTCAAGGCCCATTCATTGGGAATACTTCTGTTAATTGTATTGTAATCTGTCCTCATACTTCATTTAAATGCTGACATGGGATACAGAACTGCTGTGTTTTAATGAGTGTGATAACGACTTGAGACATAGCATACATGTAGTAGGAATAGAGATGAAAAATATAATCATGCTTTACTTGACAATATCTGAGTAATATAAAGCATATAGATACCATCACAATTTAGATAGCATCAAAATGTAAAGACTCCTGGCTTTGCATCTTGAATAAGTCATATGTAGTGTTCCTGAATATGTCACACAATTGCTCTGTGCATTGTTTTCATCAGTTATGAAACAGGGAATAGGCATTCTTATTTACCTCTGCAAAGTAAGTCAATTTAAAACTTACATGTAAATATCTTTCTTCCTGTTATTATGGCAGTGTGATGTTAAATACTGAAGGTAGAAACCAAAGGGGTCTCCACTGAGTTTTGTTAGGACCAGTATCATCAAGACCCATTTGTCATCAACATCTGAGAAAGGACAGTCTGATTCTTCTTAGTTTATGAGTCCTTATAATCTAAAATCCCTGCAATGGTATTTTTATAGTCTGCAGAATAGTACCAGTGTAAATTCTGTAACCACTTTCTTCAGCATGCCTGGAGACCTTCCTCAAAATGGAGAATAATATCCTGCAATACATGCATTATTTTCTCAATACAGGTTTAAAATTAACAGTCAAATTGAGTCCCCTTTAGAGGCAAAATTTATGTTTTATGTAATGTATCTATTCCAAGCCTTTCCTTTGTTAGGTTCGAGGTTGTATAAACTACTGTGCTTACTGCATCTTCCTGATGAGAAAAATAATGTTTGTGCATATTTAAGGTTCAGAATACATTCATTTGTGATGGTAATGGAACGCTGATTCAGGCCATGTGCTGGGGAAGTGAAAAATGTTTCATTCATTTGGTCCAGATGCAGACTGTAGATGAGGGAAGGGAGATCAAACTAGATTCAATATAAAACATCTTTGCATGTGCTTTTCCTCAAATTCAAAAGCAAGAATTGTAGGAGGTAATATTTTCCTTTTGTATTTTAACAGCACAGTAATGGTCCCACACACACTAGAAATCACTGCTATTGTCACCTGTCTCTGCTAATCAGGCTTTCAGTGTGAGCTAGTATTAAGTTGTTAAGATATCATTCAAAGCCAGATAAAAAAGATATTAGGTGCTGATTAGCTTATGGAATGACTAAGTCCATAAGTGTTAGTTTGTCTTCAAGAAGGATTTAATAATATAAAAGTCAAAACTGAGGATTTCACAATGCAAGAAATCACGCTTTTTTTTTTTCTTCAGTAGTCTGTGGCAAATATTTTCAACAATCTGACCCTGTGCCTCCCAAGTGAATGATTGGTGTCTTCCTCTTTTACTTAACCCATTACATTCCTGAGGTTTTTTTTTCAATATATTGCAAACAAGCATTTAAAAAGGCAAAATAAAGACCTTTCTGTTGTTTGATATGGATCATGATGATGCAAATCTAACAGCAATCCAAGTCACCAGTTATTTATGTCCATAAGATACCAGTGTAGAATTCCAAACAGGAAATAAAAATTAATACAAATCCTACAGTACAAGCAGCAGAAAAGGCAGAGGCATCTGAAGAGCCAGATGAGGACAATGTGCTGCCTCACATTGAGACAAACAACTGTCATGTAAAAACTTCAAATTCTGACTCTGAACTTGCTTACCATGGTGATTTCCTGGGATTTATAAACTTACATTGACTAGAGGTTGTGCCACGTTAAAGGTGTTTTATGTAAATATGACAGAGTTGAGGCCAGGGAACCCAAACACATGTACCAAAATCTGGCTCTGGTGGCTCACATATGAGCATGTCCTGGTGCTCATCTTAAGTTTAATTGTTTAAAATACAGAGCCCTTGGATAATTTTTTAACCAAATTCATCTTTTTTTCTGTTAGCCTTTGCTACAGCCCTTGCTGTTTGAATGCCTTAGAGGAGATAGCTGATAACTGCCTCTGGTTTCCTGACCCGATCTTAATGGTCAGATAGATGGCAAAAGTATGCTTTACCACATGGATTGGCTGCTTATACTTAGCTTTAAAAGGTTGAAAACATCCTGTTATTTTTACCTCATGCTTGCAATAGCGAACTCTCTTTTTCCTCTGAGTTTTTGCTTTCTTGTTTTTCACTTGAAGATTTTCAGCTCTTTTGAAAGACTGAAAAGTTTGCAGTTGTTCAGAGCTTCTGAGTTCTACTGTACATGCTCAGTCACCAGTAGTGACTGAAAAGTATTGTCACTTAACTGCTCTTGGAAAGGCTGCCTTGTGACTTGATTGGGGACCATTTCAGCTGCCTCTAGGTGATACCTACCCCAACACTTGTAGGAGTCACTTGTGCCACCCATGGCACCTCACTCTTAAGTGAGGTCAGTACTGAATGGTATGGCTAAGTGATAAGGTTCCTTCTGGGTAAGGGATGTGTTTCACACCTGGTTTGAAAGCTCCCACTACATCTGACTGGGCAGTAATATGACCTCTGAGTTTCTGTGGCTGTCAGTCTAATGCTGTAAATTTATATTAAGTGTTCTTTCAAAAGTCAATGATGTAATTTAATAAAATACATTTTATAATACTTTTTTAATATTGCATTAAGTGATGGCAAATTATATTGTTAAGAAAAAAATAGACTCGTCAAATCTAAGAGGTAAAATAGGAATAAAAAGGATGAAACTACTACAAATTTTTCCTATTTTTATGCCTCTCAATTCTCAGATGAATATATATGACTACTGTTGTACCAATAGAGAAATATTATTATTTTAATTCCTCTGATGTAGGTAATCAATTAAAATATTTCACATGTCATTTTGTCCTTGGTCTCTCTAGAAGGCTCTTACTTAAGTTTTCTTGCTCCGTAATAACTTGGTTCTACTTGGTTGAAGCTTTGAAGAGATGAAATTTCCTTTCTCTGGCAAAGAATAAGATCAAAGTTACATTAGCTTGAGGCGTTGATATTTTCTTAATTGGAGCAAGTTTTGTTCTCCTCCTTGGAACTCTCACGTAGAAATTAAAGCACAGCTTTCTTTTCCAGTCCTCTGTTGTTCTTTCTCACCCAGATGATCAATTGCGAACCTTATTTGTGAGGCTTTGGACCCTGTGCTTTTGGAATGTGGTCTCATCTTTTTCTTCTGTAAAATTTTCTATCAAGAGACTCTGGGGAGGAAGCAGAGACTCCTCTTTTCCCATCATAATGCTAGAATTTGTGCTATTGTGCTTTTCATTTAGAAAAAAAAGTCTCCTCTACTTAGGCTTATTCATCTGGGAAATGTTGCTGGAGAATGTTACATTGTATTTTTCTCTTCCATTTATTCTTTAATTAAGCAGATTTAACCTACTCATAATTTATGTACACTCTATGTCTAATAGGCTAAAAATTAACCTATAATATTCCTATTCTGTCAGGATCTCCTCTTTAAGTTACAATATCTGCCAATATTTTTTCCATATCTGAAGGATACTATCTGCCAGTTGGTAGCCACAGGCAGAATGTGCGTATTTGTTCTGAACTCACATCAAATTGAAAATCTTATGATTTCGATGCACTTCAAGTACTTTGATTAAAAGAGTCGATGCACAATCAGGTTTGTCCATGGTTGTTTCTTTGATGAACATGCTGAAACACTGAGTTGTGATTTACCAAAGGCTGGTGTAGTCAGATAGCAACCTTTAAAATAAAGGGTACATTCTGTCCTAGAGTTTCTGTGTGGTGTTGGGCAGGTGAATTAACATTTCTGTGTCCAAAGGCTGCTTCTCTAAAGGGGGAACCAGAGTCTTCATTATTCTCTTGTTTACTGAGAATGGATATTCTTAATGACTAAGACTCTCGTGCAATCTGTAGTACAGTTGTTCTCCATCTTAGCTGGAGTATATAGGCCAACAAAAGTTTTAATTTACAGTATGTAAGTAATACCTGTTATGGTCTTGTCAAACAGAGACCTCTAGAAATGCTACCAAATGCTGTATCTCAGTGTCTTACAATACCCACAGGATAGCTAAGACACTGTTTATCTTGGCTCTGAGGTAATGTACTGGGCATGCATTTCCAGTTGTATGGATGCCCAAGTTGTCTTAGTGGTGGGGACATTCCCATCTTATTCAACTGTAGCATATTTTATTCATTATAGAGGTGACTTAGTGACCTTTGTTGTGAACTTCATCTCCTACCTGTCAGTACAGTGGCAATAAGGTGTCTGTTAAAAAGTTGATGATGCATTTTGCTGATGTTAACTTGTCTCCGTTTTCTCAAATACCAAAAATGATCACTTTATTTTTGTTTTGTGGAGAGGAAAATATCACTATTTGAACTACATTTTTCTGCACTGAACATGCTTTGCCCATTTAGTGTTATGCTCCTTGGGGGAGAGGTCCTTCATTGCTCAGTACGTTATCTATTGCTATAACAGTGCATACAGTGCATCTGTACATAACAGTGCATACAGAAATAAAAGGGACTACAGCAGATCTGTGTGTCTGTTATTAAAAAAAAATCCCTGTGTTTCTGAGGAGCCTGGAATACTTCATTTCAGTAGGACTTACCAGTGATGGCAAGGGCTTAAAACAGTAAAGATCACAACAAAATAACTGCCATTTTGTCTAGACCCTGTTGAACATTCTTTTAGGTCAGCTTTCAAGCATGTATTATTTTAGTTCCAATGGGTATTTATTAAACATGTAAATGTTGGGATGTCTTAGGATCAAAACTGCTACATAAAGCCAAAGACAAGAATGTGTTGTTGGAATGATTTGAGTTTATACAGGAAAGAAATATTTTTCCCTGCCTTTCATTCCAGTGTCTGATTTACTCTGTTTTCCTTTTAGATCCTTTTTAACCTTAACTTAAAAAACATGTATCTATAAGTCTCATTAATGTGAAATTAGCTACATTTTCCCTTTCTGTGAATAAGAGACAGACACTCTTAGATGCTGCTGCCTTTGACAGCTTCTGTGAGCCAAGACCTGTTTGCAGAGGTCAAAAGCAAAGCATAAGGACAAGACGCTGAGAAAAGTTGCCATGATCATCCACTTCTCAATGAAGACTGTTAGGCAGAAATATTCTTTGAGAGACAGAACTGAAACACTGATGTTTGGTCATGTAAACCTGGATAGGGTATAAGTACAATAAGGATCAATTCAGTATCGGCAGGAAAGTGGATTAGATTTGTTTTGGCTTTGCCTTGGTGAGGAAGTAAAAGCGCTGTTAGCAAAGCAGTCAGCAAACACATGGATTTTAAGTAATTTTCCCTCAGAATGATAGGTGATAGCCTCAAAAGGCTCTATTATTACTAATTTTCATTAAAATGGGAAAGAATGAGAACTGAAAGATCTTAATGCTTATACTGATTTTTTTTTTAAAAAAAATGTATCAGCTCAAATGTAGCTCTGTTAAATTCTGGACCCAGTGAATAGATTAAAAATTTTTAATTATGAAATTCAACACTTTCTCTCCCTCTGGTTTTCCAAAGTGAGCATTTTAATCACCCAGTTACATAGACAGGTCACTCTTTCAAAGGAGAAACCCATGATTCAGATAAAAGGAAAACCAGAATAAAACTGACATTGTGTTTACTGATTTAGCTAAGTGTCTATATGAGCAGGCTGCTTATGAGAGAAAAGTGCAAATCAAATGGATAGACCTTTTAGTTCAAGAGTTTCTGAGCAGCCTAGGTATGTTTGAAACCAAAGGTAATAGTTTATTAACGCAGCATGATCTCTGTTCTTGAGTCTACAATTTGATCTCACAGTTGTACTTCTTTCATAGCTCTGAATTATAATGAAACAAAATGAGGCCAAATTGGTTTGGGTTTTTTCATGGGCCACATGACACTGTTTAGTGCAGTTTGAGTGGGAAGAGGATCATGAAGGCTCTAGGTGCGCAGTTACCATTGAACCAGGCATGGGATCACTAGGGCTTGGGGTTTTTTGGTGGTTTGCTTTTGGTTGTTTCTGCATTGTGGTTTTTTAGAGACAATTCAAATAGTCTGAGCTTTCAACATTTTTCACTAGGAAGTAAGTTTTGCAGATATCAAGTAATTCTTTTGTTTCCTTCCTATATCTCTCACAGGTTTTTAGCTTTCTTCTGTTTAAAGCAGCATGTAGAGTATTCTCTCTAGGAAGGGGGTTCCCTGATGGAAGGGACCATAGGGAAGGTGTCATCTTATTGCAGCCAAATTCAAAACTGAGGCATCCTAATTTCAAAAGTACTATGTTGGAGAGTTGAATACAATATCTAAAAACATAGCCAAAAATGAAGTTTCTTTCTTTTATTTTTTCAAGTCAAAGATGTCAGGAAGAAGTTGACACTGGAATTTAGGTTTCAAAATGAGCCTTAAATTCTGGCTCTTGTTTATAGAAGGACATCAAATCTCAGTGAATCAAAATAGTTTAGTGTAGTGCAGTTCTGAATACAGTATGGTCAGACTCTTCAGTGAGGATGTCACTCTTTTACCTGGAGGATATTATCTTAGAGAATAAGGATTTCCCTTCCTATAGCCTTTCAGAAGCACCGCTGCTAATAATCATTTAAGGACACCTGAAGGTGTTCAAGGTGTGTATCTGAAAGAAGACTTTTGAACATTACACAGTTGTGTATACATAATATTCAAGAAAATTCTCTGAGTTTAGTTTAATCTAAATTCAATTATATAGCAGTATTTTAGGTAATTGTTAATTTTTTACAGTGAGGCTTTATAGTCAAGCTGCATTTAATTTGTTGTACAGTGTTGTACAGTACTTGGAGATTTCAGGAAAATAAATGCAAAACCATCTAACTACAAGTAAAATATGAATAACATTCAATTTAATACTCTAATTCTTTACTTATTACTTATTTTTATAGTGCAAGATGAAAAGTTGTGGAAAGGTTCAATGTTTCTTTTGCTTTTATATTAGAAATAAATGTTAGTCCACTAATTTTATGAGACTGTGTGTCCCTTTAGAAAAATATTAGTAGTTTTCCCAGAATAGAATGCGCCTGAGATTGTCTGTCCCTTAATGCTAGGACAAGCTATTGCACAGCTGGAACAGTGTCAGAAGGTCAAGACTAAGGAGCCACAGCTATCAAGACAGATTTATCTAGGTCATTTGCTATCAGTCAGCTGTCTGTTTACAGCTGTGCACCAGGGAAGTCATACTACTTCTATTAGGTTATGTTTATTCAAGCAGCTGATTGCATTATGAAAATCACATTTAGAAGAATTTAAAAGTACCCAGGAAAATAGACAGCTGTATAGAGGAGGCATTTATGTGTAACATACATTGAAATCTGTCATAATTAGAATGTTTTTTCATGTCAAAGTTATTAAATGTCAAACAAATAAACATTCGCTTATCAAGAAAATCTATTTCTACCTTATTTTTCTCTGGGAAAGAAAGCACATTTTGTGAAAGAGATGGAAATTTGATTGTACTTTCTTGTGCAGGTTGTACACTTCTCTAGGGTCATTACAGTGTCTTTACCTATCTTTTTTCTGATAACTGTTGGAAGACAAAGAAGTGGGTCAGGAATTCAGGCTCAATAAGTAGCAATGATGCAGCAGTAAACGTCAAAGGCAACTAATGCTTCTTTCTGCAATCACACTGCTGTGAAATAAGTGTTTGCCAGGTTTTATTTATGTTTCCCAGAAACAAAGCGAGCTCTAATGCCTCACATTGTGACACTTTTTCCAGTAGTCTCGTACTCTCCTACAAGATGCATGAGATTTAAGCTAGGCTCAAACCACCTATTTAATGAAATTTCGAAATTTCAAATTTTAAGCTCTTACTTCAGCACCCTCAACTCTTCCCACCAAAGAAACAAATGCTCTAAGGGGGTCCAAAGCCAAGGAGTTCTGGATATTTGTACAGGAGTATCACTGTTAGCTGATGTCACACTGCTACAGATAATTACACTGCATTTCAGATTGGCTTTTGACTGGTTATGCCTTTCAAGTGTCTTTGCCTATAGACTCTGGACGGTTGCTTACTGTCTGTGAACTTTTCCGTCTAATTTTTAATTTTTTGTACTTTTGACTTCTTTAATATCCTAAGAGAATGAGTTCCTCAATATACATGCACGATCTGTGCAATTTTTTTTCCTTTGGTTAATTTTAAACCTTCTGTTTTGGTCATAAGACAGCATCAAATTTTTGAGTTATAGTAGGGAATAATGGCTCTTTTTCCATCTTTTATGCACTCCCCATGGCATGTTGAGCTTATGTAGAGCCACAAAAATAGTTTATGACCTTCTGAACATTACAGAATTGAGTTTAGAAATATATATGCACTGATTGCCTCATCTGCTCATATATTGGTATATCCTAGTACTTTATATCTTAAAAAAAAAAAAAGTATGATGTTACAGAGAAAACATATTCCAGAAGATCGTTTCAAATAAGATTCCTAGAATCTCAAATATATTCCCAATTTTATTGGTGATTTGAAGTTTTACCTCCAGCAAGCTGTTTTATTTTTCTGTGCCAGTGCTTCTTATCTGGTCCATTGCATGCCTTGCCTTTATCAACTTTCAAAAAGCAGCATTTTTTTATATCTATTGACACGGATTATATCAAAATAATCTTTTAGTTCAGTCTAATGTGTCTGCACAAACAGCAATAATGATGGCTTTCAGGAAAATGTGTGAAGAAAATTCTTTCTGCCAAGCAAAATTGTTACAAAGGTTCTGCAAGGGTATATGACGTTATGCGTGACACCCTTTGCTTAGAGTCAAGAAGGAGATGTACAGCTTAGAAATCTATCTTAATTGTGTCCGATGGCTATAATTTGCTGATATCACTTGTAATTCTTGTCTGTTTGCAACTTTCAGGAAAATTTAACCTTGAGCCTGCAAGTTGCCAGTATGCAAACCCTGCATGTTCTGTATAATCACAGCTCCCTGATGCCTTCTCAGCTCCCTCTTCTCTTTACTCTCTTATTTCACGTCTTGAAACAGCTTTAATTGATCATTTTTCAGTCCTGTGGTCCAAAGGCCTCAGGGGTTTGTCGACTAAAGTGCTTGAAAGTGACAAGAAAACATGAAATCATATATTTATATAGCTCTGTCTGTATGTGACATTTTAAAAGATATTGAGACATTAGCTTAAAATTTTTAAGAGCTGTGAAAAGCTGTTGAGAACAACATTTTCAGCTTGTAAAACTCATTATGAACAGCATCTCAGCTACCTCGTGGGTGACTGGGGAGTCATTCCTCTTCCTTAACTCAGCAATAATGCTGAGAGGAAGAGAAGGATGACTTTTTACCTGCTATTACATGCTGTGAGCAACTGGAGGGAGCAAGATGAAAGTATTGGCTGCACCTCACTGTCTGTTGAGAGGAGGAGTGACTGAGAAAATAGGGTGAATCCTATGCAGCACTGAAGAAGGGAAATGCAACAGGCTCATCCCAGTCAACCTCACTGGGCAGGTGGGGAAGAACTGATGCAGACGTAACGGAGTTCTTGATCTATGCTTCTCTTAGGGAAGATCTTCTTAGGAAAGTACTTGCTTATGTTGTCCGTTCTTAGTAGCTACTGGTAGTTTCAAGTGCATTCAAGTATACATTTGAATTTGAGATGTGATAAATATGGGAATATACAGTGCCAGAAGAGGTCTGGAATCAGTCAATGATGGCTTTAGAACAGTGCAGGCGCAGTCCATGCTAAGCTGGGTTTGCAGCACTTCCAAACTTGTTACTATTCTGACAGACTTCAAAATAGATCCTTCACATTTGCAGGGTGAAAAGGGTGTAAAATCTGAGAATGAGTGAAAGAAAAACAAAATGTGTGAAATAAGGAAAGAATGTTCTCCAGAATGCATATTTCATTTAAAAATATGTACTTAATTAAACAAGAGAATTCTGTTAGGTACAAAGACTTGATCCATTTCCTTACTAGATGCTAACTTTATTTACATATTAGCAGAAGATGTGTTCTTTATTTAGGTACTGGAAATTTGCATTAAATTGTACTGTAAAGCACCATATAAATGGAGCTTTTCAGGGCTTCCATTCACCACTGTCCTTAGACTGAAGTGACTCATTTGGTGTTGGGAGACAGTTACCAGTTCTGCATCTATTAAAGCACTTCCTAAGCAGTAGTATGCACTCAGATAATCTTAAAGGAGATCAAACCAGAAAGTTTGAAATTTATATTTATGATAGAATGAACCTTTACAGTAACAAATACATATATAACTTATTACCTAAAGAGCTTTTTTTGTGGTTGGAAACCTCTGCAATTTTTTTTTTGTTTGTTTGAAAGAGAGATTTACATATTTTAGTTATAACAAAACCCAACTCAATCAAAACTAGAAGATTCAATGGTAGAGATTGTAGGTGCATCAGTTTTAAACAAGTAGTGCTCCTTTTCTACCCATAGTCATTGCAACCCACAGTTCAGGCTGGATATCAGGCTTATATCTCAATTTGTGTTTTTTCTCTAATATGGTTCAGTGTGTTGGTATGATATAAACATATCGAGGGACTTAATAAAATAATAACATGCATCAAAATACTGACCAATTTTGCAAAGTAGTTTTATTTTTCAGCAGACTGTAGTGGAACTTTATGTAAAACAAATGGTGCCTTCCCTTCCATTTCTTTCCAGGAACTACATCCTGTATTAGTGTGCTCTGCCTTTTTGGTTACCTTGGTTCATTCCAGCAAACATTTTTTCTCAAGTTAGCATTTCAGAATTCAGTGTCTATGAAGTTGCTCAGGTCTTCTTAATGGACATGTTGGGTGACCTGTGGGTTACTTGCATGCATGTAGTCCTTCCGGTTTCAGAACGCACAGCTGACTGAGGAGGATGAGAAATTATGGCTCAGAATGACTTCAAATGACTACGCATCCCAGCAGTGTGAATGGCAGCACCAAGCTGTGGTGATTCATTCCCTTGGCACTGAAATTGCCAGCGTTTAGAGGAAAAGGATTACTTTTGAACAAAGAAATGCTTTATCCCACAGAGAGTACAGACATTGTAGAGTTATTAATCAGGGCAGTCATCCTGCAAGTAGATTTAACTGCAGGATTTAATGTAGAAGGAAACCAGAATTATAGTAGGAGGGGATTGTGAACTCAAAGTAGTAGATAGAACTGCATGTTTTAAGGACTCCTTAAATTACGCCTGGGGAAAGGTTCACTCTATGCGTGCTAATGAAGATTCCCGTTTGTGTGGTTCACAGTTTTCTTTGGATGGCATCTACCTAGTATGGTAATTGCAGCTGGTTGTAAACCAGGAAGACAACCAGTTTAATTTGCTCTATTTTCCACTTCAATATCACCGCAGGCTGTTTCTTTGCTGTATCTCATATGCAAAGCCAAGTCAGCCTCATCATTAGTGAGACGGGAGACCTCAAAGGAAAACTCAGATGTGGCAGGTGATTTTTCGCCTTCTGGCAGTCCTTCTTTGTACTCAGTGCTGAAGCATGAGCTGGGAATTAAGGATTTTAAAGCACTGGAGCAGCTATTGTCTTTATGAATCATAAAGCTGAGGTGCTATTCTCATATGACCATTGCAAAGCAATTCAGATAATTCGGAACACCCTGTCTCAGCTTCACTTCTTTTTGGAAAGTGCCTGAAGTAGATCAAGTCAAATTCCTACCTTGTCTTCTGGATATCGTTGTGGTTCAGCTGAGGAAAAAGTAGTTATGCACAGATTGGGGATGATTTCTACCAAGTATCTAAAAGACGTGCATGTTCAAGTGAAAAATTGCTCCAAATATGTCATGGTATTAATTTTTATTTAAAGTCACAAATATTTCTGTCCTTTGTAATGTATATTATACTTGAAAGCTTCCATTTCATTTACTACTATAAAATCCTGCGTCAAACAGTGTGTAAATTCTTGGTCTACTAGTTTCAGCAAGTCAGAAGCCAATATTTTATTAGCAATCATGGCATTGGTTGCTCAGGAAGAGGTTTCTATTTGATCTTAATAGAATGTTCTGTGATCAGTCCATGTAATCATGGAGCTCATCCTTTCTCCCACAGACTTATCAGATCATTAAAATGGATATCTATTCTTTCTCTGATGTTATAGAGGAGATTAGCATCTTGGTACTGCTACATTTAGTGAAATAAAGATTTAAGAAATAAGGAATAACTATAGTTCTGCAATGTGCAGTTTTAAGTAGTCTTTCCTTCTCAGTGCATAAGTTTGTTAAACTGAGGTTGAATCTGTAGATACATCTTAGCTGCAAATTTCAAGATTTAAATGGCAAGTTTTACTAATTTCGAACCAAATTGTCACTTACCTGATTTTCTGATTGGTGTTTTTCTTCTAAACTCTTTTACCTCTAACACACCTCTTTCAGAATAGCTGTCTGTTCAAAATGTGTTCCAGACTGGTCACTCATAGTACTGAGACTAATGACAGCTTTTCCACTTTGTGTTATCTCCCGTCTGTGATTATGGAATAATACGTGTTTTATCTTCAGCTCCTTGGAAGATGTAGGAGATTTCAGTAATCTCACTGAATTCTTCTGCTACATTTATAGGGACTCACAAATGAAGTGCAGTATGAAGGGAGTTAAGTACTGAGAAATTCCTTCCAGAATCAGCTGCTGTACAACTGTTAAAACTGAAATTGTTCTTTATTTCCATGTTTTTATTGAGTCTTATTTCCGAGAGTGTGCAGCATATTCCCTCTCCATAAATAATGATCAGTTTAACTTACTGCATGCCAAAGATATGGGAACCCCTTCCTGACTTTCCCACTGGGACCTCTTACACTTAAAAACCCGCAGAAAGGAAACTATCTTTGGTCATCAGAAGACATATTAATGCTCAGTTGTATAAAGAGAAAGACAGTCTAAATCTCTGCCTCAGTTTTTGCAGCAGCTGACAACTTGTTATTGCACGTTAATTATCGCCTAGCTTACAGCAGGATCTAGGTAATAATTTATGTGGAGGGAATTGTTACTGCTTTACTGAAAAATAATAATAAAAAAAACCAACGGGTTTTTTAACTACCAACATTTCTGGCACTGTGTTTTCACCCTGGCTTTCTTGAAAATCCATCTATGCACGTGTGCATTTTCTTCTCTGGGTGTGTGTATTGCTTTTACCAGTCTACCCTTCATGGTCCTTCTTAGCTCCTGGTAAGAGCAACAAAGTTAAATTTCATTTGTTTTGCTGAACTTTTATTCACAGCAGTTTCAAATTCATTTTGCTGGTATGCTTTTGGGAAATTTCATGTCTGGAGGGAGTTAAATAGAGAGCTAAAACATTTATGGATGCCTCAGTTCATTTGATATGGAAGTTATTTAGAATGCATTTTAAATAGCACATTTGTAAGTACTGCTGGTTTGCCATATTTCTTATAAAATGTCAAGTATCATTCAAACAGGATATCTGATTACAATGCAGCTGCCTTAGTATTATTAAATTGTCTTTTTTTTGTTTTACTAGAACACAAAAAAAATATACTCTGGTGTTTTCAGTGCAAATGTGTTATTTTTGAGGTCAGGGATATTTTTATCATGTTCCTCCCAGACCCATGTCATAACTTCTTTTCATATAAAGATATTGTACTACTTTTACAATTTATCAATTAGTTTATAAAGAAAAAATAGTGTTCAGTTCTTAATAATGGACATACTTCTTAGTGAATTCCACTGATATTGGAAGACATAGTGTTGTTTTGCTTAGAGATGGATGATTGTATTTCCAAATTAATCTCTCAGATAATGAGAGATTAAATAGACATGACACTTGGGGACATGGTTAATGGTGGACTTGACAGTGCTAAGTTTAGAGTTGGGCCCAATGATCTTAGAGGCATTTTCCAACCTAAGAAATCCTATGATTATATGTTCATGAGTGTATTTATTACTTTCATTATATTTTACTTGCAAAAAGGCAAATGTAGCTGGGGATGCTAAGGGGAGGCAAACAGCTGAGAGACAATGACCTTTCATTTCATTTTGGGGAAAAAAGTTGGGGAAGTGAAACAGAGAGACTGCTCCTTTAGGGAAAGAAAGGCTTTTTTTTTTTTTTTTTATGGAAATGGCATTAGCATAAGACATTGATATTCAGAACAAACACTTTTGGATTTCCTTGCTTTTCTGAGGCAGAGAGGTAAAATCTTTCCATCTGGATTTTCTCTTGTATTCCCATATGAAAATCAATTGTTCTTTTTTCCTAAATTTTAACATAATTTTTATTAAGTTCCTGTTCATGTTTACATTATTTTGTAATTATTTCCTCTTCTTTGATCTCTAATTACTTCTCCATATTCAGAGCATAATACTTTGTTCTGCTGGATGCCACTGCTAGACGTTTATCTCAGCCTGTCTTCCTTTCTTTCGTTACTCCAATGAGTGTTAACAATTTCTAAAAATCTGACAAGAATCATAAATGTCTAAATTGTACATTTATTGTAAGGTGTGTTGAATATGCTAGCAGCACAGCATAAAGCAATTAAAAAAAGTCAATTGATCATTGAAATGAGAAAGGGAGAAATGTATCCCCTGTTTACTTGCTGTTGCTGTGGAGTGTGTGGTATTAGATAGAGGACATGAATTTTATTTGTTGTGTCATTATTTAAATAAGCAGTTATTGCAGAAACAACTATACATCTTTATATGCAATTTTAGTTAATTAAATGCTTTGTAATACCTGCTTCTTCAGGATGTTGAGTGGCTGGTGAGTCACAGTTATCTAATTTCACTGTTATTTTCTAAACCAAATTCTGTCTTATTTTGCTGTGTGTATTCAACTCTATGTCTAGCTCCCTTCACTGACTCCATGTGATTCTTTCCATATTCAGCAACCTTGCTTTTCCTTTTCTTTTGAGAACTTTTAAGAATGACAGGCTATGCAAATATTAGTTGCAAGTCCAAAGACTAACATCTGTTCACTTCACTCTTAAATCCCAATGACTGCTAAAATTTCAAAGTTTTCTTCATAGTTGTACATATCTTCAATCCTTTAAATTAATCTCTCTTATTAGTAACCTACTCTAATAATAAAAGCACCTTTTTGGCAAGTTGTTCTTGACAAAGTGCTCACGCTGGGGATGTTTCACCAGGACTGCTCTCAAAGAAGTTTGTGAAGTTCTTAAAACAACTGAAATTACCTTCTCTACCAATAGTTGGGTGGATCACTGTACCCTGGCAGTTGTCTGCTCTGGTTTAGTCCTGGACATCTCTGATCATCTTGATGGCCCAGTAGGCAGAAGAGGGTTATTTTTGGCAGCATGCTTCAGCAAATGTTATACGTAGTAGAAGCGATTGTGCAGAGATGGTATATTTTTATTTCAGTCAGAGTTACAGTATATGATTTGTTTTTACTTGCATCTCCTACTTTGCTAAGTGAATATATTATGTTCATTTCGCAAAATCATTCCAGATTACAGATATTTTGGGCCAAGGCCAATGGTATGAGGTTCAACAAAGCCAAATACTGGGTCCTGCACTCAGGTCACAACAACCCCATGCAGCGCTACAGGCTTTGGGAAGAGTGGCTGGAAAGCTGCCCAGTGGAAAAGGACCTGGGGGTATTGGATGACAGCAGCTGAACATGAGCCAGCAGTGTGCCTGGGTGGCCAAGAAGGCCAGTGGCATCCTGGCTTATATCAGAAATAACATGGCCAGCAGGACTAGGGCAGGGATTGTCCCTCTGTACTCGACACTAGGGAGGCCGCACCTCAGGTACTGTGTTCAGTTTCGGGCCTTTTACTACAAGAAAGACATTGAGGTGCCAGAGGTCAACAAAGCTGATGAAGAGTCTAGAGAGTGAGTCATATGAGGAGCAGCTGAGGGAGCTGGGGTTGTTTAGCCTGTAGAAAAGGAGACTGAGTGGACCTCACCTCACTCTATGACTGACAGGAGATTGTAGTGAGGTGGACTCAGCCTTTTCTCCCAGGTAACAAATGATGGGACCAGAGGACATGACCTTAAGTTGCACCAGGGGAGATTTAGATTGTGGGTATTAGGGAAAGTGTCTTCATGGAAGCAGTTGTCAAGCATTGGAACAGGCTGCTCGGGGAAGTGGTAGAGTCACCATCCCTAGAGGTATTTTAAAGACATGTAGATGTGATACTTGGGGACATGGTTTGGTGGTGGACTTGGCAATGTTAGGTTAACAGTTGGACTTGATGATCTTAGAGGTCTTTTGCAACCTAAATGATTCTATTATTCTATACATACTTGCTTAAAATGAAATGTCATCAATCCAAACTCTTTTGTCCTCTTCAGCTAACTTTATATTTATCTGGTTGCTTGGGTTTTTTTGTTGGTTAGGGTTTTTTTATTTTTTTGGGCTTGGCAGCCTAAAGCATCACAAGGCACATATTGTTCAGGATTTCAAAGAGCAATCGTTTATCTTTGTGGATACAAGTAAACGGACAATGATGGCCCAACCATCTGCTCAAGCTGCTTGAGAACAGTCTTCTGTGCAAATGGCATGAAAGGTAATTTAACCTCAGAAGGTGCCCACAGAGCTTCAGTTCTGTTTACCATTGTGTCTTTGCCAGTCTAAAAATAAGTCATGCTGAACAGAAAAAAAAAATCCCTTCTTTCCCAATTTAAAGAACAGATCATCAGCAGAGCTAATTTCAGCTAATTTCATCACAAGGAGTTGTTTTTCCCTTTCTAGTATTTTTTTCAAGTAGCAAAGAGTTTTCCTGGTATAAATGGTATCTGTCTTATAATTGTTGCTGTAGGAGGCTGTTGTTCTTCAGAGTACATAGAATATAATCATAGAGTAATACTCAATGCTGAGTGATACACACTTTCAGCATATGAACTGCAATTCTACCATGACCTGTTGTCATTTTGCCAGCCACTGTGTTTAATTGAGGAAGGCAGCTCTGTTAATAAGCAAGGTTTTTTTGCAGAGGGGTATTCTGTCCTGGAAATTATAAGTGCCTTCTCTGGCTGTTCTTTTTCAAAGCCTCAGTTGGAGTAGTTTCTCTCTAGTCCTGGTGAAACTTTAAAATGATTTTTAGTTTCCTTTCTAAATTTCAATACAGATTTCAGGATAGAAAAGAAGGACCTGACATTCATCTCACTGTCATTTTTCCAGTTCCTACTGGCTATGGTGTTTACAAACAGGGTTAACAAGAGCAGCCTTTGGGTGCTGTCCCACAGCTTTAACTTCTGTACTATCTTCTGCTGTCTGCTGTGCTAAATTCTTCAGTTCCCAATGCTACAAATAAAGCAGTTTTTGTTTCCCTCATGCTATCTGTTTATACTCCATTCCTCCTGCTTTGTGGTAGGTGAGACTAGTCCGAGACTTGAGACTGTTTTCTGACGAAGACTGGAGGTCAGATCAGACCTTGTAGAGCATGTTCTCTGGGATGCTGTGGCTGTGAGGTTATCTTGCATGCTGCTGTGGGAGGAGAAGCAGAAAATGCATTTTCCTGGCTGCTTTGCCAGATAGCTTGTTCTGAGGACATGTGGGAACATCATCTGCAGAAAGATAGATAAAATCTGTATTCAAGAAAAAAACTTGGATTAAAAAAATGATGAAGATAGTGCGTCTGTGAGAAAAAAAGTATGTCTGAGCTGGTTTTGTTGCTGAATTAGCTACATTAGTTTAGCTAATCTAATAAGACACAGTATTCCTACTGTAATAAATACATTCTGGACATAAAAACAGACCAAGGTTTTAGATTTAATTGCAAAAGAGTATCCAGTCTTGATGGTGGCATAGCTTTTGTTCCAGCTTAACAACATAAGCCTGAATCATACTTTTCTTGGACATTTTCACTTCAATTTTTTTTTTTTAGGCAGAAGAGGTGGAACATGACAGATTTGAAAATGTTTTATATAGCTTTCAACAAGAAGCAATTTATAGCAACTTGAAGTTACATAACTTCCAACTCCACTTTGTTTCATGGCATGATTTAGATAGATCTAGTACTTTCACAATAATTCAAAGGAATATGCAATCAGTCAATCCATTTTATCTATTTTAAGCATTTCCAAGGAACCATCACTGTAGTTTATACATTCTAAGTCTGAATACAAGTGACAGTTTGCCATAAACAAGTATTTTGCAAAATATCAAGATGAAAAATGGCTTTATTCATTTATGAAATGAAGACTTCCTCAAATAAAGGAATCCTCCAATGCTGCTCATTGTGTTCACTACGCAAATTTGTGCTTTAGGTAAAATGGGAAAAACTGCACTTTTCATAGGAAGATGATGGGTTTGTTTTGGAACAATAAATAACTAATAGATCTATAAGACACCACAATTATCAGAAGGACAGTGTAGTATGACCTTTTAGTAGTTGTATTGGCCTCATCATCATGGCTAGGCTTTACGAACGAAGATTTGGAAAGGGCTCTACCCACATTTGTTGCAAGCGCGTTGGTGGCTAAAAAGGCCAATATGAGACAGGCATGTCCGGTTGCAAAAGGCACAGCAGAAAGACTCCTTAAATGGTATATTCTGCAAGGCATGATTCTTTCTGCGTTGTCTTTTCTCCTCAAGGGTGAGTGTATTGGCCTAGATATAGGACAAATGAACAGAAGAAACATTTTTTACAGAGAAACATTTTGGATAATCTAGGAGGGCATCTAGGAATTCATCCAGATGGGTTCAGAATACTTGTAGCCAGAGGTAGATTGAATAAAATCATAAAATAGGTTATTCAAACCATTTTGCAATATTGTTTAAATGAATCGTTGCACTTTTAATCAAGTGAATAATTCATGAACATTCATATAAAGGAATTTAATCAAGGCATCTGCTGAATATTTTCACAATGTTGTACCTATAGTACTATCAAAGCAATCCTTCAACCTCAGCTTATACCTCTGTGTAGTTTGGATGTTTGGGTTTTCCATCATTTCAGCTCACAAAGAAGCCAGGGAAAATAAGGTTAAATAAAGGTTACCCAGCTGAGAAAAGCCAGACTAAGTTGAGAAAAACATTAGGAGAAGTACAATCAAGACCTAGAAATTTGGTGTATTTAAAAAAAAACAACAACAACAAAAAAACCCCCAAACCAAAACTACAAAATAAACCCTAGAACAACAGAGAAGAACTAGCAGAAAGAACATTCTGTGTCTCAGGAATATTGTCTGCTTTTGACTACATTAGCATATTTACTTAGAATCCTAAAATGTTCCCTCCTTGCTCATTGTTCTTCCACATCTGTAGGGTAGATTTCAGTGGTTTTAGTGTACTTTTTCAATCCACATGAAAGTCTTACTAGAAAGAGGAAGAGAATCATGAATAGAAGTTATTAGTGGTCAGGAGCTGTCACTGTAATTCAACAAAAAATGAAATCCTCTGCTATTCTCAAGCTAAGAGAAAGAATTCTGGGAGACCCTTTTAGTATTCCAGAATTTGAGAGCTTAGTTTATTTTCTGTTTCTCAAAAGGTACATGATAGTTCTCTATGTTATTGTTGAAATTTTACTGAACAACATAGCATTATTAGATTCAGAGAAAGTGGGAACTAGAGTTTAGGTGGGATTTGACTTCTACCTCATGGTCCATATTGACCTTCAGTAGTTGTTGCTCTTTGAGTAGTAGTCTTCCCTCAGATGAAGTGGTCAGGAAAGAGAAAGGAGTAAAAGCATATTGTTACTGTCTCATGTGAAACTTTTACCTTAAATGTGTATTTTATTGAAGGCCTGAGACAAAATGTGAAGAAACTGTTTCCCAATGCAGGGTAATACCATTTCAAGCGTCATTCTCGCCCATACCACGTTGCACTGACATTTCATTTAATGAGCTGTAATTGTCTGCTGTCATCTGCCACAGTCTTAGGCTGTGGCTGGCTTTCAGTTTGTAAAGAGGACACTTCAGTGCAGGCGTATGTAGGTAGGTGTCTAAATGCTTACTAGGTGTCTAAATTCTTATGTATAATAAATGGACTATATGTTTTCACAGTAGTCAGGCCAAAAGAATGATTCAAATATCCATCTCCTGTAGGTTCAAACCACTGACACCTTTGTATGCCACTAGCACCATTTGAAATGTGGCAGTGTATATGAGACATTCATCTGGACTCGATAAATGAGCCCCAGGACCTGTAGGAGACCTGCAACCTTCAGAAGTACTAGCTGGAGCCAGGAAGGAATATTTCAGTATATTTCTGTGGGCAACTGAATCAGACCTTAGCTGTCTAGGTAACAGCAAACTTAAGCATCTTTCTTGCATGTAGACAACAGATGCTGGGTATGTTAATCTGAACTGAACTTCATCATATATAACTGTGCCTGTTGGATTTTCTGCAAAAAGCCTCACTGACATGAGAATCATGCAGAGAACTAGAAAGACTAAGGAGAGTCATCCAGATTTTGTCTTGTTTGCTGTGGTCCTTTATAGAAGTCTGACAATACTATACTATACCAAGGAGAACTCTTTGAGGGCCGGCCATGAAAATTGGGGTTGAAACAGCTGCCAGTGCAAGCCTGCTGGCAAACTGAGGTGCAGAGGCAGAAGCTCAGGTTAATGGTCATGAGTTGAAACAAGAGGTTTAGAACGGTTATAAGGAGGAACATTTTCACTCTGAGGACAGCCAGGCACTGCATTGGGTTGCCCAGAGATATTGCACTGGCTCCGTTTTCTGGAGTGTTCAAGACCCAGTCGGACAAAGCCATGAGCACCCAAGTCTAGTCTCACAGCTGACCTTGCTTGGAACAGGTGCTTGAATTAGAAATTGTCTGATGTCCATTCCTACCTGAATTTTTCTGTGATCTTAAGATACATTATTTCAAGAAGTGAAGCCAATAGCATTTCTGTTGAAGCCCAATTAGACAAAGACAGAACTATTTCCCCTTAACTGAAGGTACAAGGACGATAATTTTCCTTTGGTGATAATAACAAGTGGCCACAGAAATAATTGAATTAACACTGTAGTAGTACAAAATAAAATAGGGGTTGGGAATAGAAATGGTTTGTGAATTTTTTTCGTTACAACCAGCATTAAAAAATTTTAAAGGCACAGGAAAATTTAACCCCCCCCCAACAAGCAAACAAACAAACAAACAAAAAACAACAGCAGAAGTATTTACACAGCAGTGGTTTGTGGGGGTTTTTTGTTTATTGGTTTTGTTTCTTAATATTATACATTTTTACTTTGAAAATATGAGGGTTTTGTAAAATTAAATCCTACTTCCTTATAAGTGAAACAAGGCAAACACACAGAAAGGAGAAAGAAAAGGTAACGGTTTAACTTGCAAATAGAAATCTAGCATTTTCTCAAAATAAGGAAAACATGGGGAAAATAAATTTCAAGTCAGTCCCATCTCAGTGGAGCAAAAACTTCCCTGTATATTTGAGGAAACATTTAAATAGGTTTTATTACTTCTCTAATTGAAACCATACCTTGTTTCCTTAATCATAAGATACATATTGCAGATAACCTGGCACATACCGCTAGCTTTCCCTATGCAAAAAAATAATTACTTAATTTTGAATTATGACACATTTGTATAGAATGAGAGTCGCATTATGTGAAAAGATACTGAATTACTTTTTACCTTTACTACTATTATAAAACAGCTGGTAAAAATGAAAAGGAATGTTAAAAACCTCAATTCCTGGATGTAGTGAGCAAAAAGAAACAATGTGGCAAAAGTACACAAAATTATACATAAACAGAGAACCTGTATTATAGGAATGTTTTGGATTAAAAATTGTGGGTTTAAATTTAAAAAAATTGAATATAAATAAAATAGTAAAGCATAGTTGTCATAGAACAGTAATAAAATATAAAATATAAAATAAAACTGGTGTGGCCTCACCTTGAGTATTGTGTGCACTTTTGGTCACTGCAATATTAGATAAAGAAAGATATAAAGCTATTGGAGGGCATCCAAAGGAGGGCAACGAATATGGTGAAGGGCCCGGAGGGGAAACCTTATGAGGAGTGGCTGAGGTCACTTGGTCTATTCAGCTTGGAGAAGAGGAAACGGAGGGGAGACCTCATTACGGTTTACAGCTTCCTTGTGAGAGGAAGAAAAGGGGCA
Organism: Manacus vitellinus; assembly: GCF_001715985.3. Taxonomy (NCBI): domain Eukaryota; kingdom Metazoa; phylum Chordata; class Aves; order Passeriformes; family Pipridae; genus Manacus; species Manacus vitellinus. The sequence continues at coordinate 49,251,007 of NW_021939396.1, read as the reverse complement.
GGCACTGATCTCTTCTCTGTGATGACCAGTGACAGGACCCAAAGAAATGGCCTAAGGCTGTGTCAGGGGAGGTTTAGGTTGTATATTATAAAAAGGCTCTTCAACCAGAGGGTGGTTGGGCACTGGAACAGACTCCCAGGTGAAGTGGTCACAGCACCAAGCCTGACAGAGTTCAAGGAGTATTTGGATGATACTGTCAGGCACATGGTGTGACACTTAGGGATGATGCTGTACAGGGCTAAGGGTTGGTCTTGATGATCCTTATGGGTCCCTTCTGACTCAGCATATTCTGTGATTCTGTGATTCTGCATGAATTCAAAGAGCAGTGTTTGAGCAGTCTCTGGAATGCAGAAACAGCGATCTTGCTTTGTTATTCAGTGTAAGCCAGTTACATACTTGAACAGAAAGGTAGCTGTGAGTATTTGAAATTTGGTTGCTCCTGTCTATAACCAGAGGCCATGTACCGCTGAGCTGGTGACCTCTTTTCTAAAAAAAGTCTGACGTGTGCTGCAAGATTAGGTAGGATGCTAGGGCTTGTGTTTCTTCAACAGCAGCAAACAATTTAGAGTGTGCTCATAATGCCACAGTTCTTTTCCTACAACTTAGAAAAAACAAAATTTTGGTGGAGTGTAACCAGGGTAGGTACTAGTTATCTACCAAGGAGCTTAGTTGGGTCAAAATGTTGAAGGATATCTGCAAGAACTTAAATCTTTTCAGTGATACATTCAGGAAAATACAGATCGAACAGTATTAATGTCAAAATGATTTTTTATTATGTCCCAAAATTATTTTCACCCTTCTTCACACTGTCAACAGTCTTAACTGTTCTAACACTGTCTTATGCTAGTTTCTGAGAAGGGTACCATTGAAGTTCATAAACAGTTTATTACAGTAGTACCACTTTTTAGTGTTTCAGGATTTTTCCCTTTTGTAGTAAGTAAGAGAAGTTCTGTAAAATTGGTGATCAATAAAACCTTATAAGAAGATCTATTTTATTTTGCTGATTTAATATCCAACTCCCAAACCCTCAAGCATGATATTTTTTCTTTTTTATCTCTTCCATTATTTTCATGCTACTAGCTGTGAAGTTTTTTTCTGATTGAACCTTGAACTGATGAAATATGTTGTCAGTAGCATAAAGTTGCATAAATGTACACATTGTTATACTGGTTCTGGAGAATTCATGCATGCATAAGATGTTTCACACATTTATAAATAGTTCAATTTAAAAAAAGAATTCTATATTGACATTTTTATCTTGCCTAGTGAAATGGGTTGATCCATTTAATTATTTCTAATTTTTAAAAGTGTCTCGTTATACAGTTATAGACTCATTAGTTCTAGCTGGAGGTTTTGTTTATGTAAACATATACATAAATATAGGTATTTATATATAAAAATACTTGATTTCTGTTTGATTTGTTCCTCTACTGAATCTTTCACCTACTGTTTGATTTTTATTTCCTCTAATTCATTTTGACATTTGCTCAAAATGTTCTGCAATAGAAACACTGCTACATTTCTCAGATATTTACAAACATCTTACCTTTTAACCCTATACGACACATCTTCAAAGAAAATAACCTAAAGGAGAAATTTGTATGTTTAAAAAAGAAATTGGTAGTAGGGGTTTTTTGGGCTATTTTTTGTGTGTTTTTCTCTCAAATGTAGGCTAACACTTGTCAGCTGCAACTATGCTGCCTAGAAAAGTTGTCATCTTAATGACAGAGGTATTATAAATGTGTATTTTGAATTTCTATTCAAAAATGCTGATGCTTGTAAATAAATAATAATTGTACTAGTAGTTGTGTCAAGTTTTATCAGAATGTTAGGTATAATATTTGGATTATGATTTGTTGCATAATGTTGAGACTGATGGTGTGCTATATATCTTTTTTTGTATGACATGGAGTAATGTTTGTAGGATGTATCCAGGAAAGTGTGGCATTTATCATTTGGCCGTTGGAAATGGCATGGCAAAGCTTATAGGCTTTATTTGAGTGCTATAATAGTTAAATAAGACTCAGGATTATCTTTTTCATCTCTCTAAATTATTGCCAGTAGTTTCCAAAGGAGAGGGGTTACCTCTCATGCATGATTAGCTCTTGAAGTAAAAAGAATATGGACCTTCCATGGCAGGCAAATCTTGCAGTCAGAAAGGAACATGGTGCTTTCATGCTTCTTCAGAAATAAGACACATTCCTTTTACAGTGTTTAGGTGCAAATTTGCAATTGAAATAGATGTGATGTCTTCCACTTCACAATCTATTAATTTGACAGGTGTTAATTCTTGGGGGAATACCAACATTTTAATATGCTTTTGGTGTGCTTCTATTTCAGCACTTTAAATCAAGTCATTAAATATTTCTGATGGTTCCAAATTTTTAGAAGAAAAATAGTTCAGCAAGGTTGGTAAATCATTTTGTCATTAGGAGGGGTGATGCCTTGAAAGTTAGTAAAGTCATGAGATTTATTCTTGCTACATGTGAGAAAATTACATTTGTAACATGATAGATCACCTCTGAAATAAAATCTACCTTGGAATTGGCGATCAGCGCATAGCACAATGAAATTACAAAAAGTAACTTGAGTATCGGAATGTTAAAATTAAAGTAATTCATAGTTTTAATCTTGAAGTAACATTTAGACTACACCACTAAAGAAGAAAGGATACGTCCAAGGTACAAGGAGAGGTACAAGGGATTTCAGGGCATTATGCTATAAATGGGTTGATATCAAATAACGTTGGTATGAAAGTCACAATATGCTAATGGGCTTTAGAAATCTTGAATTAAATTATTTAGTGATTTTACCATGCTGATGGAATATTGTCTGTTTCATTAATTATATCCATTGCAAATGGGATATCTCTTTTCAAGGTAGCTTTAGTGCAATAGTTAACCACTAAAAAATCAAAGAAGCTAATCCAGCCATATGTTCTAAAGTAAGGGGGTTGATAGCCAATTTTGCAATACATGAGTAGGAATTTTTCCAAGTGGGGAGATTATTTTTGCTAAAACAAAAGGTTTGTTTTTCTGTCAAACAAGTTCTGCATTAGAAGCTAGTCCTGAAAGTCAACCAGATTTCAGAAAGAGTGAGAAAAGAATAACAGCGTAGGCCCTTTTTAACTCTCAAATTATCATCAAAATTACCACTTGAGAGTATTTTATTTTACCATTGCAACTAACATGCCAACATAAGTCGCTATGTGTATCTTTCATTTTTATAGACACATAGAATACTGGTTGTTTTTAAAGTATGAATTCAATTTTACAAAATAGTCACAATAAAGTTAAGATGAACTCTTACAGCTACAAACATCACAGGAAAAAGTGTGAGGGTCATATCTGAGGCAGAATTAAACAGTGCATATATACAGTTCATAAGGTATAGTTAGTAAGTTAAAGTAATAAAAGTCCAATGTTACTATGGGATTGTCTCTGTTAAAGGTACTTAATAAATATTCCAGGTTTATTTTACACACTTACTGTTCTTGCATTCAGCACCATTTTTATAATTCCTAAATGAAGTCATCCCAGCTACCTCAGTCACTTATATTAATGAAACATAATGTATCTATGTGTTTTAGTATTAAAACTGAAGGGAATATGATGAGCTAATAGTAATTGAAAGGAGATTAACAGGTCTCTGTTATGTTCAGTAGTAATCAAGTAGACTTTTTCTCCCTTTTTATTCACTTATTTCCAACAACTTCTCTTCTGAGACTGACCCCTGCTGGAAGCTTTACTTTGTCTAACAAATGAGTGTCATCAGAGCTGCTTTAATTGTATAAACTCTCCTCACAGGCAGCAAAATTAATTTGAACCTTGACTGTACTTTGAGAGATCTGACTTATTTGAAACGCACTGAAAGTTTCTGGGAGAAACACATGCCTAACCATACTGAAAATATCGGGGTACAAAAAACTTGAAGGCTGGAAGGCAAACTGGAATTTGGTAGTTCCATTTCCACTAATCACACAGCAACTCTCATGCACAGGTGGCCTCTGTTCTTTACAATACATTGTGATTCATACTTTCCTCCAATATATGTCACTCAAAAAGTATTTTCCAGTTAAACACCTTTTGATCCGAAAAGGTAATTTCATTGAAATGGTCTGAGCAGTTCTATTCTTGGTTCAATAAGCACCCAAATTTTGTTGAGAAACCTTTGTTTTGCCTTTAAGTCTGTCTCTAGAGGATGATGAAAATCTGGACTCATGTATCGAAATGTGGACATGAAATAGGTATCTTTTTATTGCTATTGTCTGATAAAACTGAGCTTAAGTTCCCTCTGACCACAGGACACTTGTCTGCTTGTCCTCAGGTTGGCAGCTGTAAATCCTTCTGTAGATATGAAAACAAATAAATAAAGGAAAATAGTGTAGTTTTAGTAAGTATTTGCAATAAGATTTTGCTAGTAACCAATGAGAAATTTAATATGTAATATTAAATATGAATTGTATAGTAAACTTTTACTATTGCTTTTACAATCTTCTACTGTTTTCTGTATTCTGCTGAAAGAAGTTGAATTTTTTTTCTTTCATCTTTGTTAGCTTTGTTGTGTATTTTTAACACAATATCACCCAAGATCTGTTGCATATTCCTGCAGGACAAAACATTTTAAACCATTTTTTACTGTTTTGCATCTTCATTCATATTTGTATTAGCCACAAATGAGGTTTTATTTTGTGTACCAAAATTTGCAGATCTGTTTTGACATTGACTCCCTTTTCAGTAGTCTTACCCAACCAGTGCTGAAGATTTCAGTTGCAAGATGGTGTCCCCTAGAAAATAGGGACTGTGTAATGAGTGTTTCCCCCTTCACTACTTGTACCTTGCAGTAGGAAAGCAGTGAGCATAAATAACAAGATACAGAGAACATATGTAAAATTAAGATCTAATCTACCTGTACTGCCTCTGTATTTTTGGGAGTTGTCTTCAGATTTTTTCCTGTGTGCAGCTAGGATTCCATCTCAGGAGTCTGAAGCTGAGTTTTGGAATTAATATCGACTATGACTGGGGAGCCTCACATCTTTCTTGATAATGTGCATACTTGTAACTTCTCCTCTATACATTAGTGTGCCTTATTTCTCTGTCAAACTGCACAGTTCTAGAAAACTGAATTGCGTTTGAGCATCTGTTGTGGTTAATCTCAGATTATTTCTTTCCTAGCCTTAAGCATATTTTAATGTGATATTCACTAGAAATTAGCAATGCTAAACAAATTAATCTCACAGAAAAGAAAGTGCCTTAAGAAAAATGTAGAAAGTATAAAATGCCCAGATTGATCATGATAGCGTGAATTGATTCTACTGAATTATTATGGGAAGTTCTTATTTATCATGTCTGAAAAAACTATCTTTTTCTGAGTTTACATAGATGTATATCATATACTCATCCTGTTCTTTACAGTAAACAGTGATAAACTTGAGTGACAACTGATTTCCTTTTGTACTTTCAGGAATAACGAGGTGCAAAATAGCCATATGAAACGGGAAATTTGGACAATTTGTCATTAAAGAGAAGACAACTGCTGTCTTGAAATAATTGTCTGCATTGGCCAGAAATAGTTTCATATTTCTTTTATATTTAGGTCTGTAGAAGAGAAGTTTAAAGCCCCAAATCATAAGTATTTTTGAGTTACAAATGCCTGCCAAACTTCCTGTAAAGCTGGCAGTTTCTAAATAAGTTTTGCCTAAATTAAACATTTGGTAAAGTCTTCCCATATAAGCTATAGGAGAACTTGGAGAAATAGAAAGTTTTTAGGACCAAAACCTCCCATCTTTCTTTCTATGCAAATATGTACATTTATCAGAGGTACACAACTCCTGCCTTAATGTTTATGTAAAATGGTATGCTTCTCTACTGTTGAAACCTTCATGCTGAGTCATGGACATCTTTCTGACAGGAAAAGAATTTGAGGCTCTGTGGAAATTAGAAGACTATTATATATGAAGAATCTTCCAGATCAGTCTTTTTTTTTTTAAACCATTAAAATTTTGAGTGGACAGCATGATGACAAATATGAACCAATTTAGTGATTCTGTGACTGAGCTGCCAAATATCAACCAAATCCCATGCAACACCTTAGAGAAGCACAAGGTTTGCTCTGCTCTCTGCCTGTGGGTACATCATCATTTGGCACAATATACAAGTTCCCAGAAGAGGTTCTCCAGCCCCAGGAGAGCAGGAGGGAAGAGAACAGGGGCCGTTTCATTGCCCCTATTTTAGGTTGAATTTTTTTCCCCTGACTAGAGTAATTCCTGATTATTAGATGATTGAATTCAAGGGGGTTTTACTGGTAGAGCTGGCAGAGCACTGTAGAGCAGTCTCAGTCAAGGAGACACTGTCTGTAGGCTGTTGTATAAGAGAAAGATTTGTACAACAGTTTCTCCATTAATGGACCAGAACAACCTAGGCCACTCCAGCTTCCTGAGCAAAAGTCTCATGAGTATTAACAGTTCCTATTTATCTCCTAATGGATAAATCAAGTTATGCAGAAACATGAATAGAGCCCCACAGCATGCCCTCCGTGGTGTATGGATCTTCTCTTACAATGTGTCATTTGCATACTTCATACTGTTTATTTTTCACCGGGTCTTATGGGAAGATGAAATAAAAATACAGGATGCCTTTTGTTAGGATAATTTATATACATAAAAGAATAAAATTTGAGCATGTTTTCACAAAAGAAAATTAAATAACTTTGCCAGCTATTTCACTTAGAAATTCTTCAGCCTTAATAAAAGGAAACTTGACTACATGATGGATGACTTCCAAGTGCTGACTGTGATGCTAACATGAGCTTTATCAGTAGCTAATGTTCTTGTTATGCATCACCCATACTTGATTGCAAGTATCACAAGTAAAAATCTGAAAATTTATCATTCTGAGTCTAATCCATTGATTTTTTTTCATTGATAAACATAATTCTGAGACAAAATTCTACTGTAAAGGAATCAGCTCTATTATGGCACAAAAATCTTGATTTAACATGATGATGCATAGCAGCTCAGGAGAATGTGCTTGTTTATCTTTTCTGTGTTTAATACCTGGGTGTGTGATACCAAGCATAGCTGAGAACTCAAATAAAATAAAAGCCATCTATACTTACTCTTACAGGTACCATTTCCATTTCCTGGAAGGCTCTTAGATGTCCTGGTTTTGGTGGGACAGAGTTAATTTTCCTCTTTGTAGTTGATACAGTGCTGTGTTTTTGGATTTAGTATGAGAGTAATGTTAATAGCACACTGATTGTTGGTTGTTGCGAAGTAGTGCTTAAACTAAGTCAAGGACTTTTCAGTGTCTCATGCTCTGCTAGTGAGGAGTTGCACAAAAACCTGTGAGGGAACACAGCCAAAACAGCTGACCCAAGCTGGCCAAAGGGATGTTCCATATCAAAGAACAGCATGCCCAGTATATAAGCTGGGGGGAGTTGACCAGAAGCCACTGATTGTGGTTCAGGGACATGATAGACATCGGTCAGTGGGTGGTGAGCAATTGTATTGTGCATCGCATGCTTCCCTTGGGTTCTGTTACTCTTTCTCCCTCTTCTTATCATTACAAATATCTTTACTGTTGTTATTGTTGTTAGTAGTAATAGTATCATTATTAGTATAATATTTTTCATATTACTGTTGTTATTAACATTAATGTTATATTTTGTTTCATTTATTAAATTGTTCCTATCTCAGCCCCTGAAGTTTACATTTTCTTTCTGATTCTCCTCCATGACTGGGGGTGTGGCATGGGGGAGTGAGCAAGTGACTGCGTGGTACTTAGTTGCCAGCCGGCATGAAACCATGACACTGATCTTACTTTCCAAATGCCACCAAGAGCTGGTAACACTGCAGGTTCCACAGAGCAATTCCTGTGAGTTGGAAAGGGCTCACTCTTCTGCTTCAGTTGTGCGTCTCTTAGCACTAGTGCTTCCAACTTAAGGAAAGCTCTTTTATGATTGACTATACAGCATTATATAATTTGCATTAGATAGGTTTTAGTCTTCTCACTGCTACTGTATTCAGTGTGCATTATTCTTACCCTGGAAAAGCACTCCTGTCTTCACTTTCTTTGCCAGTCTTTCCAGCTTGATGGTTGTGATTTTGATTACAGTTTAGGCCTCATTTAACCTGACTGTCCTGAATATCATCCAGCAAGCAATGGTGTATTTTTTACGATATTTTCTTCCTTGATTGCCATGTCACTCTTTGCTAGACAAAATTGTCTTTGAGGTCTGAAGATCTGTGAGGAGGAAATGTAAATCCTCTCCTTCCTATCATAAGTCTGTGATACTATATACCAATACAGCAGTGGATCTTTCATTTTAAGGATAGAACTTTATTTTGCCTGTTTTCTCTCTATAAACTTTCAACCAAATGAGTTAGGAGAGGTGGCGTGGGAAGGGGGAGTGCCTGTGGGTGTTGAGGGAGGGAAGGAAAAGGAGTTGAAGGAAGTAAGTTATGGAATAAGATGTGCTGAGTGTGTTTTAGCAGAGTGCAGATATTTCTAGAAAGACATTATCCCTCCCAGCATTTGTTGGTAATCCGAAGGTAAGAATAGCTACATAGTGGCCTCAGCTGGGAAGGATCAGAGCATGAACTTCAGAGCCAGGTGATGTTCTTCAACCAGTGCCTAGCATCTGAGCCAAGGAGAGACTTTTGCAGCTCATGTCTGCTTTATATCTCTGTTTTATGAGAAGCTCTCATTTGTAATAATATTTATCATCATTTTGGCAAGTGCTTGGGGGTTATTCTATCGACTTGCTTGTTTTGGGAAGACCTGCTCAGCTAAGTAATAAATAAAATAGACATTGTGATATAGGCTAGCAGGATAATGAGAAGGTGTCTCTTTCAATTCCTTTCGTATTGACAGTGCCTCATTTCCAATCTTGTGCAAATAATGAGAAAAAATTAATAATGGCAGACATTTTTCATAATGGAAATGAGTTTGTAAATTTATTAGAGAACCATAGGTGCTTGTATTCCTGCCACGATAAGGTCCCCACTTTGTTACTCAGTCACACCCTGCTGTTAATTTTTCTTTTTCAAAGGTACCTACTTGAGCTTTATAGAGTTTTGAAAACACAGGGGGAATTACTTTGCAATGACAAAATGAAAACACAGGGGGAATTACTTTGCAATGACAAAATGGTTACAGTGAAGACAGAATAGTGGCTCCTAATTGCTAAATAAAAAACTTCAGTTTGGATGAAGAGCATGAATTTAGAGTAATCTGCTTGTATTTAGAATAGTAGTAATCAGAAATTATTAGATAGAAAAATATAAAAATAAATTATTTTCTAATATTCTTTCATTCTCTAAGATAACAAAGTAAGTAATTTCTAACACTTTCTAAGGGAAATAATTTTCCATTTTAAAAATGTCACAGATCGTCTTCTTCTTTGCAGTAGGTTTTAAACTCTTCTGATTTAAAAGTAGTGCCACCCCTGTAAGTTAGCCATGTGCTACATTCCTTTACACTTTACAAGGCTTCTTAATACTGTCAGAGACTGTGTATTTGTATTGTATGTGCAAGCAAGTACTGTCCTGCCTAATCAGGAGTGCAGGAGAATTAATCTCTCTGTGGTGCTTTTTGGTCTGAAAAATTCCATAAAACAACACCAAAACAAAGAAACTCTGTATTGACTTATACACAGGTTGGTAGCAGGACTACATCAGTAGAGCCTGACACTCGTGTCCTAAATACAGAATGGTATGAAGAAATGAATTGGGTAATCCATAGAACTCCTCTTAATAATTTGTCTGTGTGTAACTAGAATTTACTCCTTACAAACATATTGTAGTAAGAACTTGTGCTTCCACGTTTTCACAGATAAAAAGGAAGCTACATAAAATGCAAAGAATACCAACACCCCCAAATGCAGTACTTGATCTGTGTTAGTGTTCCACATGTAAATAAAATAGGTGAATAGTACTGGGATAAAATTTACTCTATCTCCCAGTGCAGTGATGGATATTTCCTCTAATATAAAATATAGTCCATAGGGTGTTTAATTAGAATATGATTTAGGATCTGTAATTTGTTTTTAGAATCCATATTTCTTAAATGTCTTTGTAATTTAATATATGTTATCATTTAAGAAGAGATAAGAAGCCCCTACCATTTGGAATTGAAAAAATATATACAGCAAAGCTAATAAAAGCAAAACCAAACAAATAATGTGGACATCAGAACTTGAACAGCGAGCTGTACACCTGTCTCTTCACTATCCAGACCTTAAACCCTTGTATACAAGCATTCATCCAAAGAAGAGAGGTGATCTGGAAGGAATGTGTGTGGCTTCATGCTTGCACGTGTACTCACCAGTGCAGCACAGCTAGTGAGGTCGGAGACTGTTTTGCTGCAGCTGTCAGCAGCAAATTTCTGTCCTCCTTGTGCACAAAGGAGTTGTATCTTGTTTTCTGAGTGTTGAAGTGATGCTGTTGTCCCTTGGTAATACAGGCTGTGTCCCTGCAATACAGTCTGGTGTGGAGGAGTCAGCAGGGGAATATGAGGAATAAGCATATATACAGAACTGACAAGAACAGTTTTAGTGGGACCAGGATTATGGACACTTGAGAAATGTGCAAGTTGTATTGATAACATGACTTATCTATGCTTCATCCATTAACACATACTTATTCAGATGACCCATTTTTAAAGTAAAAGCCTCAGATCTTATGTAAATATGCTATTAGATTTCAAGAACCTGCTGGAAAGGTTCCCAGTTCTGCCTTTCTGTATCTAGCCAACGCTTTGACAAATCCAAACAATGTGGTAGCTTTTTAGCATACCCTGCCAGAAAAGCAAACAAACCGAGGACAGAAGAAAATAAGGTGATTTCATCCTGCTGATAGGATATGACAGCACACTGAGGCAAGGACTTAACATTCATTGGGCATGAAACAGAGGATAGACTCAGTCATGAGTCCCCTTTTGTTATCAAGCTTTCACAGAGTGAGAGATTGGTCTGGGTAATTAGTATGATCTTCTGTCTCTGTATATTGTTTAAATTTAATGTAGATACCGTTCACTTCAGCCAAATAACTTTATTCAGACAAAATAATTTTGTCCTTCAGAGACTAAATTTGGAGTTCAGAGAAGAGGAAAGATCAAAGTATCTTCAGTGTGTAAAGCCACTGTGATGGGAGGGAATTAACTACATAGGACAAGCCTAGTTGGTCCTAGCAGGCAATTGAGGTCCTGTGCTGCAGAAGCAGATTGAGAAGTACTTGAAAAAACAAGACAGTAGGAATGAATCTCAGGTGGTTTATACACACTGAGGCGCTGACCAGAAACTGAAAGATGAGATAAAACCTCAGGAGCTTACATGACAGCGTTGCACAAATGTGAGCTGAGACTGGGCTGTGGAACTGTCTGGTTCCTAGAGGGAATGATCCTCTCCTTTGGTAATTGTATTTTTGTTTCTTATTACAAGATGTGATACCTTGAAGGAAGAACCTGGATGACTACACCTGTGTGTTTTATATGCTGAGACATTTTATAATGTTCTGAAAGAAATTCAGGCATGATGCACTTTGGTTTTGGTTGGTTTGTTGTTTTTTTTTTAAGTATTAAGAAAGGAAGTATTTTAAAAGATATGGGTAGGTATAAAAAACAAGTGAATGAAGATAATGTAGAAAATAAAAGAGTTCTTATTTTAGCCAAAGATTATGTTTTAACAATTTTCTTTTGTTAGTCTTTGAATATAAAATGAGCATGAGACAAATACAAATGACTGTACAATGCCAAAGATGGTATGTTGTGACTTTGAGCAGGAAAGTAGCTTTGTTTTGTACATCTTTTTATTATGTTTATAAATATGCATGTGCCTATTCTGATGCACAGAATTAGAGACTCAAAATTTTTAAATTAACTGTTCTTAATGTCTCCTGTTTAGCAGGCTGGTTAAGAAGTACAGCAAAGTTTAAGAACAATGCAAAATTATGAGGAGTTTAGTAAGAACATGCTTATATAAAGCTATATATGGGCAAAAATTTCTATCTAAGCAATATGAAATATGTACAAATTAGCTGAATGTTAGTTCTCAAATGGTCACTTAATTATAGTGTGCTTACAGAGATACCCTGACTATAAATATCCTGCCTATAAATGCAGTCCATATTTAACAGTTATTGTTGAAGGACACTTGTAACTGTCAAAAATGTGCTGTACAATGGCTAGCATTTATCTTGCTGATGGCTCTCATTCATAAATTTCTTTCTAAATGAACAAGTTCTTCTGTACAGATTCAGATTTTTGAGTTAGTGGAAAATAAATGTCATAGGGTCCCTTTCTTTCTTCCTTCTTCAGGAAACTAAAACAAATGACATACCTGTTTCCCCTCAAACTCTGTGATTAGTTTCACCCCAGAACAAAACTTGCACTCCATGGCACGGGTACTTTCTGTAGAAGCATTTAGGCAGCCCTTAAGTTTCAGATAGTAGGTAAGTCAGTAACGTTCCTGGTAACGATAAAGATGAAATCTTTTGAAATGGGTTACATAACTTGCTGCAAGTGCAGAGATGGCTTGGCATACATGTTTAATGGTTTCACCTGTGGTGATGCTTGAGGGCAACCTCCAAGCCTTAATGCTGAACTCTAATTAGTGTAGACAAGATCACAGCACTGGATTTCAAGGGAATGCAAGATAACCTGCAGACAAATTACCACTGAAGTAACATGACGGGTCCTGACAGTATGTTCAAATCATTTACAGAAAGAAATACATCCATCAACTCCAACATTTGCTAATATTTTGGCTACCAAAACATTTTGTGCCCAATAGGTAGCTAGACTTCTGGATAAGTATAGAAGTGGCACTGTAGCTGGAGGGTTTATGGTAATTCTATAAGCAGCAAAGTGTCTCTGCAAAGGAGAGATAAACAGCTAGTAATCCTCATAATTCCCCACTGATAGCCTATCCATCTCTGCTATAAATTAGAAAGCCCAGAGATTAGGAAGGCTAGGCAGGGTGTAGCTCACAGCATTAATCACAGTATTAGGACAGCAGTGTGCTCGAATTCTGCGTCCAAAGCTCTGGTATTTCTCTCTAGGTTAAAGTGACATAATGTAGTTTGGAATACATATCATGTAAGCTGCCAACTCAATGCAGAGATGGTTTTACAGAAGACACTGTTATAAACTTAAAATTAAGGTATTGACTGCAGAATGAGGAGCAATGCAGTAGTTTTCACTATGAGGACTGTAGCTGAGATTTTGTAATCTCTTCAAGTTTCCAAATTAAGATTTTTTTTTTCTTAATATGTGTTTAGAATTATTCAGGTAGAATTAGGGTCAGTTTGTTCTCATACCTCTTGGTTCTGGGAGTATATTGTGCAAATGATTCTGATCTTTTGGAGTCTGCATGCGGCCGTACAAGCAAAACTGGTAATGTAGTCATTGTGTGCAAATTCTTATTTAAAGGTAAAATATGAATGAGCACCTTTAAAAATTAGAGGTTAGTTATTAGTTCTCATAAGCACATGGTTGAACTAAATATATTTCATCAGAAATTTTCTTGATAATAACATTTCATTGAAGTGGTAGTCAGATGGAGATTGAAGAACTGTGGTTTGGCCTCCATAATAGTATGAGTTTTATTCCAAATCCTTTGCAACTTTTGATTTAAGATACTTAATTCCAAAAATGGGTATTTTTGTCATCTGCTTTTTATTAGATGATACATCAGAATATACATTTTATGTGTTCAGATCTCCACTCCCTAATTTCAAAGTCCTTTTGAATATATTCACAATAATTGTACTCTGGGAATGTAATTGATGCCTATGTTATTGTCACTTCAGCCTTTCGGAATGCCTAGTTCAATGAACTATTGCTTGAGGGACTATTTTGAGAGAGAGTAAGTTGTTTCCAAAATTGACAGTGCATCAACAAACTTATTATCCTTACATGCACAGTAGCAGTGTATAGGGCTTTTGGGACAGTGAAAGTGTTTCCATCTTGTATCTTCTTGCTTTGGAGTGATGATAGGGTTTCTGGTTTTGCAGTCATGAGAAAGGCTAAGTGGAAATATCTAGAGGAAGGAACTTCCTAACTACAATATGAAAAATGTCTGCTCAGCAAAGGGAGAAAGAACACTTTAATATATATTCATGGGAAAAAAAAAACCAAACCAAAACCAATATATCTGAAAGAGCTAGAATTATATGGAAAAAGGAAGATCTTGCTTTAAGTGTTTGAGATATTGTGAAAAGATATGAATTTTCATAAGACTGATGGAATAATAGGATACAGGAACAGAAGGTGGCAAAAGAAGCACCATTTTATCATCAGCACAGAGTAATTTAGACTCAGCAGATTCTGTAACGAAGTTGAAGATTCATGTAATTGCAAATAATTGTCTGTGAGATGACAGCATAAGGCAGAAGACAGTCCCAGAGAGATGTCCATAAAAAAACCCCAAACCAAACAGTTAGAGAAGATGCACCCTTTAGGGTAAATCCGAACTTCACAACAGGGAACTGTGGAAGATAAAGCACCAACCCACAAAATACAAAATCTTCCAGCAAAAGGTAAGACATATATGTAAGACATCAGTGGAAAGACTTTGTAAGACAGGCAGATCCAAAAGGGAACATTAGCACTGGATGACAGCAAAGAAATAGATCTTCAACAGCGTATGGAATGTCTTTGTATGCAGCTAACTTCTGAAACATTTTCACCGAACTTTGAATGTCAGCATGTTACTGATAATGGCCTGATCTAACTATCCACCACAGAGATGTTTGAGAAGAGCAACGGAGATTTTTAGGCAGCTTTTTTGTCATATTAAGGGAGTCTTCTACAGTCACCATGGTTTGTGTCTGGACGACAACCAGCAGAGTTTCTGGTGGGGAGGTGAATAAGGACTTTTGCATCTGTAGTAGTTGTTCAGCATGAACAAAGAAGGCCATCTTAACTGAACTTTGAAGAAACTAAACCAAGTGTTGGTGTTGAGACTTTGAGCTGTTTGAAAAACTGGCAGAAGCCATTAGGAAACAATCAGTTCTATAAATACTTTTAGAAAGTGATGTACTTCAATCCTAATTATTTTCTAGCACACCCAGAAGAGAATTGTGTGCCTGATGATGGAGATGAGGAAGTAAAATTCTCATCCTCTTTACTTCCTCAGGAAAGTCAACAGATGTGGGACTACAGTTTGGAAAACTATTAAGATCCATCCTTCCCTTCCAAAGTACTTTTAGAAAAAAGAAAAAAAAACCCCAAGCATGTAGTATCATGACTGGCCATTTCAGTGTGGCTAAGTGAATATCGTATTTAGACCTATGGATCTGAGGCATAAGAATTATATTCTAGTTGTATTTGTATGTCTGTAACAATACTGGAGCACGTGTGTAAACTATTTTTAGTTCCATTATATTCCAAATTATTCAACATTGCACAGTCAAAGCAATGCTGCTGTCAGTTCCATGGTGTCCTCAGTTCTGAGCATTTTGTCAGATTATATCACAAGACTTGTTCAGGGTATTGACCACCTATAAAAAATCTGATTGATTCTGTTTGCTCTAATTTGTTATCACATAGGAATTCAGAAGTTAGAAAGAATGTAGGATTTTTTGGTGGAGTATTTGATGGTTTTAGTCATTAAACAGTCATTTTGTTTGTTCTATTCACTCTGCGTTTTCCCAAGCTCATCATAAAATAAAGAAAGGGTACTGTCCTACTCTTTACCTGTGCAGTTATGTTTCATTGACTAGGCAGCCATAGACTGTCCTGAACATTTCCCAAGGTCATTGGGAAAATATGTCTTTATGTAGGAGTATCTGATCAACAGAGGGCACAGTAAGCTTACAGAAGCAACAGTACCGTGATGTCTCATACCTTTTCAGACCTTGTTTTACGAACTCCCTGAAGTTATTTTGGGGAGTCAAATAATTTATTAGTCTCAATAACCTCTATATTTGCTTTTGATTTATTTCTGATCCCTAAATTTGGGGACTTTATTGCAGTGTAGCAGTGATGATTATATACAGTATTACCTTTTTGTTTCTGACAGCTCACTTGCATGCTATAGATGCCTCCTTGAGTAACTAGTTGGCAACAATTCAGAGATCTTTGCCTTGCTATTCTCTACCAAAAATTACCTTAGTATCTGAAGCTAAATCAATTCTCTCTTTTGATTAAAAAGAAGGAGAAAAAGGAGAGACTAACTGATGGAAACTTTCTGGAGCAGAGTTACAGACTCTGGCTGAGCAGCTGCTTACATTGTCATGACTGGAAACAGAAGTGGTGGTGAGACATGACTTCTTTTGTGCAATTTGTTGTCTGAGGTAACAAGTTGTATAAAGACAGAAATGCTGCTTCCAGAGACTTCAACCGTTCCATATATTGTGCTGGACTGTGTGGATTTGTAGCTGAATTAGCTGCCCCTTTGTCTGATACAGATACCTTCACTTCTAGTTATAAATATCAACTTAATTTTCTAATAACAGTAGTTAAGTTTAAAGGGATCATTTTTTGTGAGCTTTAAATATGATGAGGATATCCAAATGTGGATACCAGTCTTGTAAACCTAGCAATGAAAATTCTTGTATTAGTATGTCATGGTTTAGGAATGGTATTCCCCAATTTAGTGTTCCCACTGAAACCCTCCAAACCACACGCCAGTCAATCACTGTGCCTCCCCCTCCTCCTGGTGGGATGGAGAGGAGAATTAGAGGCAAAAATGGTAAAGATCATGGGTTGAGATAAAAACAATTTACTGGAAACAGCAATGAAATAAGAGAACTAGTGGTAACAACAACAATACTAATGACAGATTACACAAGAAAAAAGGCAAAATATTCACAAGACTGCTCGCCCCCATGAGGTGGAAATGCCCCCACAATGCCCGACTGCTCCCTCTGCCACACCACACCACCTGGAAGAAGGGACCCCTTTCCCCCTCTCCAGGAAAATTACATTACTGTAAGGTTCAGATGCATGCCGGTACCCCCAAAATACCAGACAGTGGAAGGATTTAGGAGAATTTATTTCCGAAGTCAAAAACATTTAACATCTCAGTACAAATCTGCACTGGAACTAGGAAAAGACACACCCTTTGTTCTTCCTAGGACTTTTATTGTCTCCGGCCCTCCCAACTGTGGGGCCATCAAACATATCTGCAAGAACCTATTTTCTCTCTACTTGGGAGTCAGATCCTCTGGAATGCAGGAGAAAACATCTTAAACTGTCTCTGGGAAAGATGTCTTTTTCCAGGCAGGAAAGCTTTCTTAAGTGAAAAAACCCTCATCTCCTCGTAATAACTCTTCAAGAAAGGTCTTATACACTTACAGTTATATTAATGGTAGTTTTAAAAATGTTTCCAGTAACACTGTAGATATTGTTCAGGTTAACAACTGGCAGTCTAAAACTTCTCTGTGTTGAGCCACTCTCTTTGTTGTTATGTTCTGTCTGAAAGTTCTCATGTCAGGACTATGAAGAGACCCTACTGTGACTGGATAACTTCTATGCATAATTTTTAGACTCCTTATTCTTGGAAGATGCGCCTTTTCTAAGTTGCTGTCAGGTGCTTTATTAACAGAATCCTTTTCAGAAAGGTGAGGAATCATTGCTATACTTCATGAAGTTTGTTAGATTTTTTTCTTCCTCTCCCAGCATGTTGTCAGCATGCTTGTCTTTTCTACCTTCTTAAGCAGTTCACTTTTCCTGTGATTCCCTTGAGCCTCACCCTATTGAAAATCTATTGTATGTTGGCTTCATTTTGCCTACTATCTTGCAAACAAATAAAAATTTTTGTCAGGTAGTAACCTGTAACATTTCTTGAAGGACAGAGGGACTCTGCCTTGCAGAAGGGAAGCAAACACCAAGTTTGCATCTTGGACAACTCAGAATTCCCCTGAATTTATCCCTCTATAACCAGCATATGGAAAATCAGGAAAATGGAGGTATATACACATTGATCTCTTGCCCAGAGTGGGAAAGCAATCATTTTCATTGAAATGAAAATCACTCTTCTTTCAATTCCTGTCAGCTGTTTGCCACATTGAATTTTACACAAGAAAATTATTTTTTTCCAGGCACTGTAAAACTCTTCTTATAATTTAAAGTATTCTGATGCAGGGGAAAAAAAAAAAAAGAAAAAAAAGAGCATTTGAATAACACTTGGTAGTATTTTTGTTTAATTTGAGGAGTGTTTGATATTGCACATATTGAAAAACCTTCAGACTGCTTTCAACTGAGACTTCATGTGTGACATTATAAGATTTGGATGGGAGGAACCTTTGATTTTGCTTCCCAGAAAGGCATCATGTTCTCTCTACTTCAGACCTTCATTTAGAGGTGGGAAATTGACACTATTACATTGTCTAATATTTTGTAGATGTTAAATTCCTTCCAAATATACCATTTGCAAATAGTAGGCCTCCAGATGCTTGGAAAAAAGCAAAATATATTAAAAGGTGGTCTGAAATTAAGATGATGTGTCAAAAAGAAAAGGGTATTTTAGGTTATAATTATTCTAATTTAGTAATGTGTATTTTCAATTCTCATTGTAGTTCAGCTGAGAAATACTAATTTTTTCAATCTCTAAGCCTAGGCCGGTGCTGAGTTCTCAGGGCACAGTTCTGCTCAGGATTGCAGATAGGTAGTTACTGGAGAAGTCAGAAAAGTGCACATGCAACTCCAGAAACAGAATTTGCCTTTAGTTGCAAGGCTTTCTTTAGTCAGTGTCATAGGAGATAGCATTGCACCTCAGGCAAGAAAATGTGACTGTTTAATGTTCGGGACAGAACTCATGCTTAAGCTCAGAAACTGAAGTATAACTGTTGTTTGTTTTTATTTTAGCAGGGAAAAAGCAATAATCCCAACTGGCAGTCCAAAAATAACCAGATTGGAGGGTGGAAGGAAAAAAGAAGGAAAAGGGAAGACTAAAATGGAGAGGTAAATTGTTATTCTCTAGCCATAGTTGTCTTTCAAGGAGGAGCAGGGAGGCAGCATTTTATTAGGAGTATGTGGTAATGCAGTGATGTATGGTGATTTTGCAAATGACGAGTAGAGACACCACAGCTATGTCACATCATTTGAAATGATTAATGAGATGTGGGAGAAAAAGGGGAGCACACTATCTCCACTTCTCTTCTGGAGATGTAAGCAGCTTGCAGTCAGTTGTCTCCTAAATTTATTTGAATACTTCCTGAATATTGGACTATTACCATTTCTAGTAATTCACTATAATGTTATCTCTCCCTATTTCTATGGTAATTTCTGGTCTCACATTCAGTCTCACCAGTTTTGGTGGTTCAAGCATCGGCAAAGTCTGATTCTTTGAAATGAAATTGTGTAGCTGCAGATTCTTATTTGTCATTCCCGTTTCCTTAATCATCAGATTAATGGGTGTTTTGGATGTTAAGGGATAGTGGCATGTTTAGGCCATGATGAGCTGATATTTTGCATCTTCTTTGTATTTGCCCAAATGATAAACCACAGCCACAGTGGAAGGAATGTTATGTGTCCTGAGATGGATTCTCCCTTTTTTTAGCTGATTCAGAAGTGAGTTATGATATGATATTATCTGAGGACTAGAAATGTGAAGGGAGGAAAGAAAAAAATATGAGACTCTAAAAGTGCTCTGAATCCAGTCTTGATGTTTATTGTTGGGTTTTTTTCTCATGAAAATAAATTTAAATATTTTCTTCTTGAACATTTTAAAAGTTCAGTGTGTTCTTCCTGGAAAGTACTGCTGCTAGGTATTACATAGGCTGCATTTTTAAGGTTTGAACCTTAAATACAACATAGAGGGATTTTTGACTAGTAATTCATATAATTTCTTTATGTTACTTTATTTTTACTTTATGACTTTGCTTTATATTACATGTTTAGACTTGAAGCCTTTTTGTATTAGTAATTGCAGTAGAAGTTACTAGTTTCCTCTGGCCATTTTTCTCCCCTATGTAAAACAATATATAGCAATATGTGATTATATTCCTTTAAAGCTAAGTGGTCTGGAGAAGACTGAAATTGAACCCAGACCCCACTGAAAGACTTTAAATGTTGCATTGCAGAAGCAAATGCAAAGTCCAGTGTTTGGGCTGGGATGACCTTGTGCAACACAGAGTCGCAGAATATGCCGAGCTGGAGCACAGACTGGTAGGCCAGCTCCTAAAAAGCAGCTTGGTAGCTTCTGGAAGTATTCATGAGTGGCCAGTTGTGCATGAATCTGCAGTGTGTCCTTGTAGCAGATAGGCAATCATGTCCCGGGCAATGTTAGCAAGCATAACCAACCAGTCTTTCCTTCGCTCTTTGGCATTTGTGAGACCACATTGGGAGAACTGGAACCAGTTTAGAGTTCCCCTATAAAAGAAATACATTGACATGTTGGGTTGAGTCCAGCAGAGATCTACCAAAATGGTCATGGGTCTCGAGTACCTCTGGGGTTGTGAAAGGTGAAGCTGAGAACTGGGTTTGTTCAGCGTTAAAAAGAGATGGCTGATGGGAGGTCTTATCTCTGTCTTCATGTACCTAAAGCATACAGATGAGACAGGACCAAACCCTTCTCAGAGGTTTGTAGTGAAAGGACCAGAAGCCACAGATAAAAGGAAATGCAGGAAATTCTGACTAACTAGTAGTCATTTAGAGATATTACCAGAGGTAAAATCACTGGAGCAAATGTCCCAAGAGGTAGAGGCATCTCCATCCTTGGAGGTATGCAGAACTTGGCTGGACTGGCTTTGAGATAGGTGCTTGGAAGAGATGAGCTCTAGAAATTACTGCCAACTGGTTTTGTGCATGCTGGAAAAAGAACAGGAGGGAGATAAATGGGATTTCTGATGGAGATATGCAGCACAGGGGGCATCTCCATAGTTAGAATTGTATGAATGTTTGTAGAGTGGAGTTTGTCAGGGTTTTTTGCTAAAACACTTCTGGCTCTAACTTTCACCTTAACTTACTTGACAAAGTTTATATAATTTTTCATTTTCGGATGTTTTGATTGTTTGTATGTTTGTCAGATTTGCAATCCTAACAGTATATCTTCTTTCTCATAATAACTAGCAACTGATAAGGACCTTGATGATCCAAGGCCTCATTTCTTTATAAGCTTTGATCAGTGAAGTGGATAAAAAAATCAGTTTCTGAATTATTCCAGTTTGGATTTCGCCTAGATACTGTCTGTAAATAGTAGAGATGATTTACACTTATCTGTATCTCAGTTTCTGCTTCAGGCTCTCAGCAAGCTCCAGCAGATATGAAATGGATATGACAGGCTATAGCAATGTTTAGAAGGCTCTTTTCAGAACCATGGTTCTAGCAACTTGTTTCAAATGTAGTAATTTTAGGTTTCAGAGTACAAGGTAAAAAACTAGCAGTCTTCCAAACAGGTGAGACCCAGTGAAATCCAGTCTCTGATGGCATTACTTTGAAAGAATGCAAAAAGTACATTTTGTGTTGCTTTACTTTAAATCACTTGCTTGCTTTAAACCCATTTACTAGATGTTACTTACTCTCTGGAGGCTGCTTTCATGGACCATCTTGAGAGCTCAAGTTGCTCAATGGTTCACCTGCTTTGAACCCACACAGATGGGCAGCCATCCAGCTAACACAAAAATCTCCCAAGCAAGGATTTCCACATACCAATGTGACGTACTTGACTGAGATGTTTTCTGTATGGCCCTATGTCAGTCATCTGCACATCTGAGTAGTGCACTGTGTTTGGGCCTCCCCTTTCAGGAAGGACATCTCTCCTGAGCTCAGCTGAAGACTGTTCATTCCTCTTGTAGAAGTCTCCCATTATGCCTCTTTTCCCAGGAACACTTGGGGCAAGGTCAGAGCTGCATGAGATAGTCTGATAGGGGCAGCTCATCCATTGCTCCACTGATGCCAGAGCCCTGCTATGCCCTGTCAGATCAGACTTGGTCTGTATGTGTGCAAATAAAATGCCAAGAAATTTGTTGTCACTGCTGAACTAGCTTATCCCACTTGCAGCCTATTCCCACTGAAAGCAGTCTCTGGCAAGCGGGACACCAGGAATCAGTGGCATGGATTAGCCTAGCAGTGGCTGGCATCCTCTCAAGGGCTCATGTGCAGGAATCCGAGTGCCCGTGTTGTGCGGTACACACAGACTGAACTTGGCACAGTGTCAGTGTCCACATATGTCCACGCTTGCTAAACCCTGAGCTTCTTGGGACCATGGTTGCAGCTGTGTGCATGGGTGAACTGGTGTGTACAGAAGACACAGTCACTTCACTGATGGTGGCCTGGATAGGCTTTTGGTGTAGCTGATGTAACTGTGTGACACAGCCTGGTCAGATGCTCAGGGCAACAGTCAGGAACTGCACTCTATGTTGCTTCAATGTTTAGTACTTTTTTCCATTAAGTAGCAATGGAAAGTACTTGTGGTCCTGCTTCTGCTCCCACTAAAGTCTGTTGGTGGTGTTGGAAAAAGAGATAGTTCATTCACATCATGTTAGAATAATTTGGATTATCCTGAGAGGGGAAGAAAGAAAGAGAACTGAAAAAGTGAACTGAAAAGAGGGAATATCTTGCAAAAATAATTTTTTTTTTTGATTTTTAGTCACTACCTCCTTTTCTCTTGGATAAATTAGAATTATGAATTTAACATAGCAATTTAAGCTAATATTAAATTCATATATAATCAGCCCTTAAAGTATGTTAACTAGTATTATACTCAGAGAAATGCTAATGAATTGCCAGCTTCCTGAAATGTATATACCTCCTATGAACTACCCAGACTGCTCGAAAAGAATCATGTCATCAGTTTGACCAGCTGACAAGGCATATGGCAAACTCTTTTATGATGCCTGCTATCTGTAATGATAGCTGTTTGTGTAGCTGTGCTATTCACTGAGTGAGAGTAGAACAGTAACGCAGCAATTGCTACTAAGTGGAACAAACTGCAGAAGGACAAAAAAAAATTGAAGACCAACATTTTAGAAATGTGAGAAAAAGAAAAGCAGCAGTCACCCAGGGGAGTTTCTATAGCAGCAGTAATCTGAAACACCCAGGCACATTGCCAAGAGCTCCAGTAGGTTGTTAATCAAAACTTCCAAATCTCCTGCCAATCCAAGGCTTTCCTAGCATCAGAAGGGAAAGCTGTCACGTAATGATGTGATACTTACGTAAAGAAATTTCCAAATTTTTTTTGTGAGGAATATTCTTGTCCTAAGCAGATTTTTTTTTTCTTTTTCACCCTATAAAAGTATCCTTCCTATTGGACTTTCAGTTGAAGTAATGTATTTTTATAGGTTAATACATTTAGTTTTTAATAAGCATACAGGATTCTTTCTGATACCCTAGGGATTATATTCTCTTTTATTTGCATTAATTAGGTGTTCCAGTAGTAAAATGCAAATCTTATAATTCTTCCTAGGAATGGCGAAAGGTAGTATTAAGAAGATTAGGCAGGTGTCTATGTAAAGCAGACACTTTAATTGCAACATGAAATTTAAGTAAACACTGTAAAAATGCTCCAGTTATCTAATGAGTTAACAGTAATATATGACTTTACCTAAGGCATTGAATTAACTAAAAAATAATGTAAGCCACTTCCTGTTTGTAGGGGTAGTTGGCTTCTTAATATTATCACATGGTAGGCATTTTTTTTTCAGCTGATGCTGACAAATCCCATTATCTAGGAAGTGTTTCTATTGTGTAATCTTAGCAACGATGAAAGCAGCAGTGATTTCAGCCTTTTCCATCTTAATTTTCTGGGTGATGGATTTTTCAGTTCACTCGAAGGGAGAGGAGAAGGCAGCAGGATATAAAAGGAAAGTGTGCTTTTTGGCATGGTTTTCTCTTCCCAATGCTTGCCTGGCAAGCCCTCAGTGGTCCCTGTGAGGATGCCGGTGAGAGGCAGGAGAGAGGGCTGGAGGCAGTGGCAGTAACCTTTGGCCATTCATACCGAGTGCGTTCCCCAGCACTGCGCTGTTCACTCTACCAGTGGTGGGATCAGAGCTAATTTACATGGTCTGGCATGTTTTGAGGAGAAATTCACTGTTTAGGGAATGTCTGCGAGTACATGGGATGGCAGTGAGCTTGGAGAGATATGTTTTTAAGCTGTGTTTTTATAGGAGCTGTGCTGCCATAGAAACTGAGAGACTATACGTAAGCTTTGGCTTTCCATGTAAATAGCCATAAGTGCCTTTGGCCTGCCTAAATCTTGGGAGAGAGAGAGAGATTTATGGGGCTTAGGAGAGGAGAAATTCCCTCCCCCATGACCCTATTTCCCCAAAATACCATATGACAACAGGATTCTTTTAAGGGAACTGTTAAGAATATTAATGAAACAGAGCATCCTGCGTTTTTTGTAGAATAACCCATGTCAGATGATTTGGAGGAAAGCTTTCACCAGTATAGTTTTCAGCTTGTCAGGATGGAGTGGAGAAACTTGACATGGAAGTATAATTCTGAGTATTGCTTTATAAGTCTCAAATTTCATGTTATAGTCACATTATAGTTGTTTAGCCCCTGTATTTCTGCATAGCACAATTCCAGATAGTGACAGTAGAGTTGTTAATACCGTAAAGATCCCTGTGTGACAGGGGATAAATCAGTCTGTTATGGGCCAGAAGACATGCTTAATAGCCTTAGGCAAAATTAATGTCAAGTAGTAAACCCAAGAAGATGGTATGTATAAACTGAAATACTTTCAATCCAATAGGGACACTTCAACTCAGTAGTAGTTTGGCTTTAGTTTAGTTTACCATGCTTACACTGTAGCTATTTAAGAAGTATGCAGCTTGTCTTGGATCACTGACTACTTTATAGTGCTGAAAGAACCTACATGTTTTAATGCAAACACAGGAGGAATAAAACCAAGGCTAACAACTTCAGATTTCTTTGGAAATGACCAAGGGTCGATAAAATAATTTGACTGTTCTGTCAACCATTCTGAAAGACATGACTACGCTTCTGTCAAACACAAAATTGATGTTGGTAGGAGCAGGATGACATTGATCCAGTGAGGTGAAGTGACAGCTTTGAACATCATGAGTTTCAGTGCAGGCTGGGGACTCCAGGTAAATACTCAGAACAGTGATTAGTCTTGAAAAGCCTTGTTTGGCTGTGAATGAGTGCAGTGCTCTTAGTAATTGTAAGCAAGATTCATTTCACCATTTGATTTGGACATTTTAGCTGTCTGAAAACTGTGCATCTACTCTGAGCTGCTGCCTGGGTGCCTTTTCCTGCCACTGGAAAAGTAGTGATACATCTTGTCTTAACGTGGCTAGATGAAATTACATGTGCTGAATATCACACCTAGAATGTTATTAACCTGAGTATACTTTTATGTACTTCAGTCTATCATAAGGGGCGTGCACTTTCATGTATTGCACTATTGCTTCAATGGAGATGATCAAAAGATCATTTTTTGAAAGAAAATAGTAGACTTGGATTGCAATTGTGTGTTCAGGACAGACCACAGATTGTAATTTTAAACCTGAATCCATCAGTCAGTTATGCAACAGACAGTGTAAATCATGCTTGTGATACTGGCAGTCTACTTGGAGAGCCATAAATTATTGATCTGCTTCCTGCAGATATGTTGCCCTTTCTGACTTATAGTAAAATTATTTACTGCCTAGTTCTTTTTCAAATGCTTGTGTCATACAAGCTTTGTTAAAAATGGTAGAGGCAAAGACTTCTTGAAGAAGTTTGAAAGATAGAAACTGAGAGAGTTCAGTCTCCTAGCTAGTACTGTGTTGATCAGTTTATGAAGGCCACTTTTAATGGTACTCTTCATTTCCATTTCTCCATGGAAACAGAAAAAAATAATTTGTACAGAAATTTTAAGTTTTTTCGATCCTTTTCACTGACATTTTTGTAGAAATCCAGTTACAAAATTATCAGGAAACTGTACTAAAATCTTATCCCCTGTGAAAGGACTCTTCCCTTTGCAGCAATGGAATTTAAATGACTAAGGTGCATCATATTGCATCTATTTTAATAAAATGCAGTAACCCCTGTGAATTTTAAATGTGGCTTAAATTGCTGCTTCTTTTTTATTGTTTTTGATCTGATCAGTTTTAAAAAGCTGTTCCTTTTATGAGATGTGTAGTGAGTTACAAATGTAAATTTGATCTGGGAAAAGTACACAAATTTTCCACTGCAATTGGTCCCCTGGCATTCTGCCTCAGAATGGATATAAACAAGGACATACAGGCTGAAGGAAGAATGTACCTTTGATATCAAATGTGGTTTGGTTTTAATGTCGCAATTATTGCAGACTCTTGAAAGGGCAATCTTACACACATTGGGCCACTGTGACAAAGGAGGAGTGTGAGAAGGACTGGAACATCACTAGGAATCAGTCATTTCTCTCACAGGTGTTTGCAGCTCTTCTGTGAGGATGACAGAAAAAATCATGTCACCATAATCCTTGGCTATCGGAAACACAAGTTTTGTTTTGAGACCCACATTTACAGTCATCACTGATTCATATCATTGTGTTACACATTTTAGCTGGGCTCCTATTCCCATAATTTATACTAACAAGAAAATTAGTCTCTTCTCAGAATCGCATTTAATAAACCGTTTCTATTTTTCACATTCAGCCCACATGGTGCTATGCCTGAATAAAAGCAGATTGGCTTCCTTTTTTATTCAGACACTTTGGCTAACCCTTATATACATAAAAGAACTGCATCGAAGTTACCACCCACTGAACATACACTTTTTTTTACGTGAATCGGGTCCAATTCCTTTTTAAAGAAGCTGTTAAAGGGATTGGTAGCTTCTTTGCATGTTACGCAGATTCTTCCCACTTCACAAATTCAGCAACAGCTATTGTTGGGAGCTGAAGAAGCCATTTTCCTACCAATTCAAGTGAAATATTAGTCTTGCTCCATAATAAGCTTAGTGAGTATTTACTGGATACTGAGGCAGTAAAGAACCACTAGAGATCTTGAGTGGAATATAAATAGATTACCTTTTACAGGGTCTCAATGAGAGGAAGCTGAGAAATATGTCAGCTGTTTAATTATTAACATTCAGTATCAATCAATAGCAAAATAGGCTTTGATGGTGATCTTCAAAAGGGTTTTAATCATTACTTCCCTCAGATACAGAAAGTAAGTCTGAGCACTGGGGGTTTAGCCTGTATTTCTCTTAGCTCTACTGGAAGGTTACCACTGTGTGGTACTGTGATGTTGCACCGAGTTTAACAGAAATAATTGAGATAGCACCAGTTTTTTAAACATATTGGCACTTGGGACTTTATAGGTACCACATGGTATACCTGGGTAATTCCTGAAGAACAGATGACATGCTAATGAACAAAATTCACTTAAATCCCAATGAAATTAATTACATTTTATGATAGAACTGGGGAGTTTGGGCCGATGTGTGCACATGCATGAGTAAAGTCAAGCAAGTTTATGGTTTTGCTTTAGTGTGGTGCTCCCCTGCCACTTGCCAGGATAATGATGAGCACATGGGTTCCTGGGGGCACCTATGCAGCCTGATTCCTTCACTGGTCCACTTTCACTATTTGAATTTAAATGCTTCATTTTGCATTTTATTTGATGTTACAGAAAGATATGGTATGCAAGCCCCTGGGAAGTATATTCCCTAGTTTATATAGAAGAGTTATTCTAAGTGAAGTGGGATTTGGAGGAGGTGTGGGATGCAAAGCAGGGTGGGGCAGGAGGAGAACAGTTTAATGCAAGAGCAAGTGAAATTGAAATAAAAGAATAATTTTATAATAGAAAGTACAGAGTAAGGGTTGCTAAACTTTCTGGCTCTTGAAGCCATGTTGCAAAGTGTTAGAGAGCCACAGCTTCCTGACGGATTCCCTATAGCTATCCAAAATAGTATCTTCCGCTATTCCTTCTGTAAGTCCCCACTCCCTCATTCCGTATTTCTTCTTCTTCAGCTAAATTCATGTCCTCCCACCTTCCGGCTGCTCCAACTCTGCATCGCTTGCCCTGCTTCTCATCCCTAATGTACAAACTGTACTCATACCAGGTTGCAAATGCTCCAGAACTGCCTCTGTCTCTAAGCGCTTCTCTTACAACCTGTTCAACTCTTTGCACACTCCCTCACCTCAGCATGCCCTATCTGCAAGAAATTGCAAACTTGGCATATGGACTTAGGGCTGTAGCTGGAACTATGCTTCCAATATATGCAGTCTCTATCTCTTACCTCTTGTGTACTACACCAAGATGCTCAGTCTGGGTCCGTGGTCTGCCATGCAGGCTCCTAGAATGGAGGGAGGCTGCACTGTTTGTGCTGTGACCTGCTGTCAAAAGAGATATGGTAGAAAGGCACTCTCTGCAGGCTGAGTTCTAGAACCATGCTCCTCACTTTCTCCCGTGGCCCAGCGTGCCTACAGTCAGGTGGGGGTCTGCCATGAGAATTTTGCTTAGTATATGAAGTCTTTGGGGGAAAAAACAAGGCAGAGAACAGCTCGGGGGAGTAGGAGCTGGTGTCTATGAACCACATTGCCTATTAATCCAGCTGGTGACTGGATTTCCTTTCAGTGTCACAGAGTGACTTGGAGGTGGGCTCACTCCTAAAGTCATTAGGCGATGTGGTTTGCCTCATGGGTCATGTCAAAACATTTATCACCCACTGTGTTTTCTGATATGTTGTATTATTTTTTACAGTGATGAAACCTAAACTGAACTAGTGTATGTAACTCTTCATACAGTCAATCACACTACCTTTGCAGCTCTGACAGATACTGTTTAAACTGCAGCTTATGGTGTTATTTTTAATCCATCTGTTTCAAGGGGCTAGATATAAAATATTTTCATGTTGTGGTTTGAAAATCTGATCTGCAAAAACCTTATTTTTAAGTTCACATACTTTATAGTGTATGTGAAATTAGCTCAGCAAGTTTGCTTTTTCTTTAGTTATTTTCTGGTATATTGATACTGGTCATAGGAAAAGATTTTTTTTCTTTTTGTAAACAAACCTCTAGCAGCCACACTAAAAATGTCAGAGTACATTACTCTTTTCCTTCCTTTACCTCCCTGTTCACTTGTGTTGCTATTGCTATTGCAGTCTCTCCTTCAGTTAAACAGGCAAGTGGACCTCTTCCACTGCCCATGCCATCATGTATTGCTTCTTGTGGGGTTAGTGACTGACACTTACTGCAGTTTTACTGCCTATTGTCAGGTTAACATGCTGTGCAGACTCTGTCCCTGTAGCTTCAGAAGCTGAGTTCTGTTGCCTGCTTCCAAATGTGTGTCTGCCTCTTGGATGAGCAAAGTACTTCTGCCAGGATGACGAGATTTCATACACTGAGCCATCCAGATCGTCTTACCATAATCTCACAATAATAAATCTTCCAAAGAAACATTCTCTTCCAGAAGTCCTGCTAATGTACACCGTGTTCACTAAGGAAAGTGGTTTAGTGCTATGAATAATTTTATTAGAGTTGTATCATTTTTCCACAGGGGAAACTCAGAGAATTATTAATATGGAATAGCATGAAATAAAATCCCATTCCTTTGTTTTTCTTATCATTACCTTAAATTTCACTGTTTTAAAAAGATATTTTTCCATTCTGTTCTTAAAGTCGTGCTTGGAAGTGATTTATCCTTTCCATTCTGTGCCCTTTGCTTTTTCCTTTTAGTCATTTTTACTACAAATAATGTCATATTTCAGTTCAACTTATTTATAGGATATTATTATGCTGATAGTTACACAACATTTTTTGAATCCCACAGTGGATAAATAAATTAACAAAGTCCAAGAGCAAGTAATTTGGGTAGACACATTACTGGTGTGTTCTTGAAACCTTTCAAATGGATGAAGTGAATTCACAGGTAGATTTACTTTTGTGCTTGTTTTTCCTAAACCAGTACTTTGGAGAAAAGTAGTGTAGTGACTCACCACACAGATGGATTTTGATTTCATATCATTTGGTCAGGCAAGCTCATCTTAATGAAAGTCTTAATAAATACTATACAGTTCACTAATCAGCTGAATCAGTGAAAGCTGGAGAAGTTCTAGCTGCGAGAGATTGGTATAACAAATATATCTTACACCGCGTATGTCCAAGCAGATCCTGAACTGTGTAATACAAATGGGCGGGATCAGTCCATGGAATAGTACAAGTTGCTGTTTTTCAATAAAAAATTGATAATGCAACTGTATTTCAGAACTTAAAAATATGGTATTTAAATTAACCATTATCCTTTATGGAAAAGAACCAATTTTTTATATCCTCAAATATTTAACAGTCTGTGACTCAGTCAATTGCCATATGAATAATTTTTTTTCATTTTGTATCCTAGAACTGTAAAACTTAAGGAAAATTTTGTAATTTTAGAAGAAAAATGCAAGAAAAAAATCTTAGAGGAAGTGCTTCTCTGTGGACTATGACTCTTCACTTTGTGTCCTGCTCTGTAAACTTTTCTTTTCAGGAAGCAAGCTTTTTGCTTTAAGGATGCTCTGTTTCTTTTTTTTTTTTTCAACAGACCTGAAAAATTACTTTCATGCATTATATCTTCTGAGTTCTCGACAATATTCAAGATACCGTATTTTTTAGTGAACGTGTTTTTGTTCTGGTCAAAATAGTAATTATTTACCAGATTTTTTGTTCCTCTCTTTGTTCATCCCAACTCTTTTCCTGGAGTCTGTAGGAGTATGAAAAAGTGTCCCTTCCCTTGGCAATCACCAGCATTGCATTGGCATTATGGAATTTCAGTAAGTTTTTGTAGCTGGAGTTCTGACATGCTGCCATGGCTGTTAAAACAGGATTGATTAATATGCTTTTTGTTCTCACATACTTGTGAAAAAGCTTACCTCCTCACATAGCCTTTAATTTATTCTTTTTTTTTAGCTGGTGCTAAACTGGTTATATCTTGATTAATCCAACAGTTGTATCTAAATCTGAAGAATGAAAATAAAAGTGGATATTTTATTTAACTTGACCTAAGAGCTAAGTGTCTAGTCAAAGCTAGTTGCTTTAGGTGGTTGTATAGGCAGTGGTGAGATAAGGACATTCACAAAGTATGTTTCTTCCCATTTAAGATATTTTCACAATTTAGAGGATACAGAGATCACTGTTTCTCCTCATTTTCTACTAAGGGAAGCTTAGACTGAATGGCAGCTTCTGAGGTTTGTGATACCAATATAAGCTGTATTTCCAAGTTTCTTTCAGGTATGGAAACACTGAATTGTAGAGTATGCACCTGGGCACCACTGTCTGACCAGGACTGGCATATGTTGCTTCTGTAGAAGAAGTAACTTAGATGTGTTTAAAACAATTGATTAACAAATGTAGTTTCAAAAGCAGCTTGATAAAGACATTACCCCATAAGTATACTCTTGTAAATTGTATCCACCTGGAGCTTTTTTCCACCCTTTTGTTAAATGCCATTCTCTGTAGTAAGAGTTGTAACACTGGCTGCAGTTTTTACTGTTTTCTCTGAAATGCCTAGTACATTTTTTTTGGTACTGTGAACTATTAGTAACACCTGTTGGAGGTAGGAGAATAGGGCTATCAGGCAGGTGACTGGTGGTCAAAGATACTCTTTCATTCTGTGCTGTGGAAACAAGTGCTTTCTGTCCCCTTGGTTGTAACAAGGTTATCTCTCTCTGCTACCAAATGAAATGTTTGTGGCCCCGCTCACACATGGTTGGCACACGTTTGCTTTAGGCAGGTACTTTGTTCCATTGAAATTGTTAGGTTTTTGAATACTTAAAACTAACATTGCATGTAGGACCATTTGACAGACTGGTACCTAAATTCAAACTGCCCAGTTGTGAATATGCAAGACTGTGTTTAGGAAACCCAAATCGCTCACCTGCCTAAAAGAGCTGAACAAAGGCATGTCTCTAGCTTCCTGAGCAAGGAACTGGTATTTGATATGCTGGAAGGTAGCTGCTGCCTTACTATTGCTGATCAGATGCAAGGAAAGATGTTTTCGATACACTAGAGGCCAAGCAGTCTGAGAATGTTCATTCTTTTAGCATAGCTGGAACTATGGTAAAAATTATCACTTCTTGCATGTTTTCCTCAGTAATTTCATTTTCTATGAACTTTGATGATTTAGTTTCATTTGCTATTATCAAAATATTTGGAAAACATTCTCTGTCTTTCTCATGTATGTAGAAATTCATGTTCTTTTGCCCAGCAACTAAACATATTTTTTTTGAAAAGAACATTTTACGCTTCTTATTTTGACTTCTTTACTTGTATTTGCTATAAGAATCATATTTGTATAATTCACATCAATTGTTTCTATATTGCCCTGAATATTTTACGTGTGTCAAGTATTACCAATGAACAGTAGCTCTGTAAATAAACATATTTATATTATGCCCACTTAAAAGCAAAATTTAATGTTTATTTTTTTACTTTCTTTAAGAAGTAGTAGGTAGTACCACATTTCTTAAAATTCTTGACCAAAGCATTTTGGTCAATTTTTCTTTTAACATTTAGTTATCATACCTCTTTTGATGTTTAGGCATGGAGACATGATATGGTTTTTCTCTGATCTGAATACAGGAACATCTTTGACATAATTGCTAATGCACAAATACCAACGACTGTCTGAATAAATGGGTCTTGGAAATGCTTTACTAACTTAGTCCACTAAGGAAATATGCACACAAATGTAAATATATATGGGACCAAAAAATTATGCACATACACAGAAAGATAATAATCTATATCTACATATTTGCATATATGCATAAATACTAACTTACAAAAATTATTTGAAAATAGAGGAAAAAATACTTCAAAATCGGGAGAAAGCACATTTAAGGTGACTTTAGGAACACAGGGAGATCTTAAATGCTAAGAATATATAATATGCCTTTTGCTTACCTAAAAAAAAAGATGGCAACAAACAAAATTAATTCCATGATGTCAATATATTGATGACCAAATGTGTGATAAATATCTTTCACTCCTCTAGTACTTGCCACTGGAGTTTACAAGTTGGTTTTAGCAGTGACTGGTCCTATATGTACTAGCCACTAGAGGGGGGATGAGACAAATGTTTTGTCATGAACTTTTGCAGATACTTGGTTGTAGAAGTCTTGCGATGTTACAAAATCCTCATTTTTAGCCTCTGTAGAGTATGGTTTTACGGCTAGTCATCTCAAATCCTCTCACTTTGTGTCCTTTTGATGTAATCCTCATTTCAAATTCCCAGAATCACAGACCAAGTTGAGTAGAAAGGACTTCTGGCTAGTTTCAAAGACAGAGCCAGTTTGCAGTCTTAGTCTAGTAGGTTGCTCAGGACTTTGGATGGTTAGGTTTTAAGGGTCTCCAAGAATGGAGATTATACAGCTTTTCTGGGCAGACCTGATCCTGGATTTGGCAACTGATGTATACAGTTAACTTTTTTTTCCTGAAATTTAATTGGAATATCATTTGTCAAAACTTGTATCTGTTGCCTTGCAACCTTACATTGACCACTACTGAGGAGACACTGTTTCTGTCTTGAATGTTGAATATTACTGTGATATCCATCCATCCATAGCCTCCTCTTCTTGATATTGAGGAAACCAGTTCCTTCATACTCTCCTGGTATGTCATCTACTCCAGGCCCCAAGTCACTGTGGTGGCTCTCTGCTGGACTTGACCCAGTATACTGATGTCTTTTTGGGAAGCACAAAAACAGACATAGTTTTCACAGAGTGGTCTCACAAGTGCCAAAGGAAGAGCCATTGCTGCTGGTTATGCTTGTTAGTATAGCTCAGTAAGAAAATTTTCATCTCTCTCTGCTACTCCATATCTCTATTACTTGCTTCTACTTTCTGTTTGATCCTTAATCATCTCCAAACCTTTGAGCCCATGTTGGCTTCGACTGTTAGCTTTTTTCATGTTCCCATTCTCCAATTTACCTCTTTTCTGCCTGTGTCCAGATTGCCCTCCCCACTGTCTTCCTGCATTCTTCTCCATACTATGTGAAGAATATTCATCATTGTATGTAAGTGCTTCACATACAAGGTGGTTAGCATTAAAAATTGTCAAGGAGTAAGACACCTGTTTCAAATACACGAAAAACAAAGTCTTTCAAACTTCTTGGCATGCTACCTTTTTTTTTTTTTTCCAAAATAAAGGCTTCTGTTGAGTGCCCTTGGTGGTAGTTGCAAGCACACTGCTATGTGAAACGGAGAATGAATACAATTGCAGAGATTGGATTTCACCATATTTTGCATGAAAGTATTTACCAGTTCTCCAACACAGCTCTTGATTTTTTGTTCTCAGTGAGGTGTACAGGGTTCTGTCAGAGGAATGGAATTTACTCTTTCAAGTCATATACGAAATAGATTTATATGGTTTGTAGTAGCTTTATGTACAGTTTCTATTAAATAGATCAAAGGGATTGCTAAAGTTGAATGAAATGTTTTTTAAGAGGTTGAGATGAAGTGTAGTGATATCACAGCATTTTTTTTTTTCTGTACAGAACTCCAACTCCACCCATTTTTTTGGCTACAGGTGAAGTGGCACTTTTCCCTACTTTCCATACTGTGTAACCAAGTGGAACATGTATTTCCAGGAGGAATGAGATCTGCTTAGAGCATAGGTTTCAGCTAATGCAAGAGTTCTTTGGTTATAATGCATAAAGGCATATGAAAATACTGTTATTTGAACATAATCTCTAAATATACTTACAAAAATTGGTAATACTACAAATTGTCATTCAGTCACATTCCATTAGGGGATTACAGAAATTCTTCCACAGTTTTGAGGATCTCAGATGAATCTTTTAATGTACCTTGCAGCATCGAGTCCTGGAAACACTAGATAAATTTAACCCAACAGTCTCAAGAAGAGAGAAGACGAGGAAGACAAGAAACTGAAATTCTCTATTTAAGTGGTTTAAAAACCTTTTTTAAAAGTGAAAATAAAACATATGATTGCAGTGATGCAACATAAAAATAAAGGGTATCAAATAACATCTATTCCTAGTCACTGTTGAGAGTGAGAGGGGAGTCTAAGTGAATTATGTGAACCTGTGGAAATTTGTGTGAGTTTAGTCCAGGTCTTAATAGGGGAGAGAAATGAGGAAAAGAATAGTAAAATTCAGTAAAAACATTAAGAATTACTAGCTGGTCTGCTTGACAGGCTGAGCCAGGAATTCCCTTTTCCAGTATCTAATGGGATTCAGAGTTGAGTCATTTGGCTTTCCTTCTTATTTGTAAAGCAGGGTTGTTCATATATTTACAAGGGTTCAAAAGTAGCTGTTGACACTTTGGTAATAAAACTGAGACTTTCTTTCATTGTGTACAACAGCTTTATCAGTGCTGCAGTCTGCAACCCAGGGCTCTGGACACTATTATAAATTAGAAAGTAGATACAGGAACAGAATTGGGTGACATCTTTGTTCAAGTACATGAAACCTGACAATGTGTAGAATAAGTAAGAAATAAAATACTGCAGGTAACTCTTGAGTGAATGTACTTTTCAGTTAAGAGGTAATTTATGTGATGACATAAGTAGGCTGCAAAATTCTTGGAAAACGGCTGTGTCAGTGGCACCTATCTTTTGTAATCACTGTTATTTCTACAGACATTACTATGTCATACTGAGTGGTGTGGTTGACACACCCTAGGGACAGGATGCCACCCAAAGGGACATGGACAGGCTCAGATAGTGGGCACATGGGAACCTCATGAGGTTTAACAAGGCCAAGTGCAAGGTCCTGCATCTGGGTTGGGGCGACCCCCAGTTTCAATACAGGCTGCGGGATGAAGGGATTGAGAGCAGTCCTGCTGAAAAGGACTGGGATGTACTAGTGGACAATAATGGATATGAGCTAGCAAGGAGTGCTTGCAGCCCAGAAAGCCAATTGTACCCTGGGCTGCATCAAAAGAAGTGTGGCCAGTAGGTCAAGGGAAGTGATTCTTCCCCTCTACTTTACTCTCCTGAGACCCCGCCTGGAGCACTGCTTTCAGCTCTGGGTTTCTCAGAATGAGAAGGATGTGGACCTGTTGGAGCAAGTCCAGAGAAGGGCCACAAAGATGGTCAGAGTTTTGGAGCACCTCTCCTGTGAGGACAGTCTTTGTGAGTTGGGGTTTTTCAACCTGGAGATAAGGCTCCAGGGAGACCTTAGATCAACCTTCCAGTACCTAAAGGGGGCCTACAAGAAAGATAGACACATACTTTTAAGCAGGGCCTGTAGCAGTGGGACAAGGAGTAATGATTTTAACCTAGAAGAGGGTAGATTTAGACTACATATAAGGAAGATTTTTACAATGAGAGCCATGAAACACCAGAACAAGTTGCCCAGAAAGGTGCTAGATGCTCCATCCCTGGAAACTTTCAAAGTCAGGTTGGATGGGGATCTGAGCAACCTGATCTAGTTGAAGATGTCCGGGCTCATTGCAGAGGGGTTGAACTAGGTGGCCTTTAAGATCCCTTTCAATCCAAACTATTCTATGATTCTGTGTTACTGTTTTTACCGTGAAATAGGCAAGAAGTTAACTCATGACATGTATAAGCAATATGAGCTCTTCACCTGTGGCTGCATTTACTCCTCAATATGTGCCACGTGGGTTTGTACTGTGCAGTCCACAAACTCAGCAAGAGTCTGATCTGTTATGATTTTTTTTGTTTTGCATAGATTTATGTTGAAATGCTGCTAGTTTCTTTGCCGTTATAAGATCTAAGCATATAAATATGATTTGTTATTAAAAAAGAAATTAAATGTGCACATAGTAAGGTCTCTTCTCATAAGAGTCGTAAGGTTATAGTTTAGGAAAGCATTCACACATCCCTGCTCAAAAAGAAAGAAAAGTGGTTAGGGGCATCCTGTAAAAGAATCTTTTTTATCTAAGGGCTGTGTGTGCTTTTGCATCTTGAAGGAATGATGGTTCAATACGTCTGTTTTTCAAAATTTGCTTGTCATCCCACTTTTACAGAGGGCAAAAGTGGAGAAGAGAGATGAGAAGTAATTTGCATACTCATATAAAATAAGACCATCACAAAAATAGGCTATTAACCGAAATTATGTCAATTCCATTATTCTGGTTTAACAACTAAATACATTTCCTCTTTAAAAGAGCATTAAACTTGTGTAGTTTCAGCTTTTTAATAAATGTTAAAAAATGTTATTTGTGATAAAATCCTAAATTTCTATCCTTCTTTTACTGGAATAGAGTTAATTATCTTCCTGGAAAATAATTTGCTCATTTTTGTCCCTTTGGCAAGTTTTTTAACTACATTCTTTTTTGCATATCTTAGTAGGTATGATCAATAATATTTCAGAGATAGGCAAGGAGTAATATCGGGCATTGCTAGGCTGTACTTGTCTAAAGCTTCACAAGAAACACGCAGTGGTTAAGAAAGCAAGCACTGCGAGTGTACAGGTTTATGATGTCATACTTCTGGAGAGAAACACAAAGAGATCTTGAACTAACAAGGTGTTTTAGGTGGCAGTCCTGTATTTTAGAGATCCTTAATTTTATATTCATAAACTCTTCATAAGCTCTACTGTTTACGTAGAACATCTGAATTAAAAATACATCATTCTCTAACATATCAATTATAGTGGAACAATTTTTACCCAGACAAAACCCACTCTGATTTTTCACAAACAGCTCACAAATATTTTAGGTCAAAACCTCAATTGTTATAAATCAAGACACAGCTGTAGAAATGTCTCATGGATGCCTTGAATTTTGT
This sequence comes from Manacus vitellinus, assembly GCF_001715985.3. Taxonomy (NCBI): domain Eukaryota; kingdom Metazoa; phylum Chordata; class Aves; order Passeriformes; family Pipridae; genus Manacus; species Manacus vitellinus. The sequence continues at coordinate 49,213,432 of NW_021939396.1, read as the reverse complement.
CTGGTGAATGTTTTTCATGTGTTAATCAAAGTACATTATGCAGCTATTTTGATCATATATTTCACTAAGAGCTCCAAAATCCAATTCCCTACTCCAAACCCCCTCCCACATCTCAACCCAGTGTGAGATGTGTTTTCCAGACACCACACGAGACTCAAATGGGGGAAAGGGAATATATTACAATGACTGTACAAAATAAATACTACAATACATTATATACAATCTTAATTATCTCTACCATGATATAAAAGTATTTACAATGGATCAAATCTCTTCTCTCCTCCAAATAAAAGTCCAGGAGGGAAGAAGGAATAGATCCTTTCCACTTTCAGAGCAGCAGTGTCTCTAAGGCAGCAGGCATCTGTGTCTCTCTCTTCCATGCAGCAACTGTAGCTGGATCTCTGCCAGTACACACGAGGGGGTATCCAAGCCCCTCGGCCCATCGTCTTCAAGCAAGGATCTTATCTCTTCTGGCTCTCTGCCACAATTTCTTCAGTCAGTGCTGCTTCTTACAGTAGAGAAACTTCTTCAGCTGTCAGCTACAGGTACTTAGCCCAGTCTTACGCTGTTCCAAGTCCCTGTAGCCCCCCCCACCCGGGGGCTGGGAGGGCCAGAGCCCCCCAGGGGGGCTCCTGCCCTTTTTCCTCGTGGCTCTACAACATGGCTACTTCTTCTACAACAACTACAACATCACCTTCTCTTCTGTTCTACTTGTGATATGTTTATATTTTGCAGAAGCGCTCATTGGGTAAAACCTCAAGGGTCAGCACCCCCTGGGGTTTTACCATTTCATAACTTCAGGGGAAAAACTGTTTCCCCCCACCACACACTACAAAGGTGATATTATCAGAACAGAAACTCCTTATCAGAGTTGTGTTTCTTATTACAAAGCTGTCCAGATTTATGCTGTTTACCACTATAGGTAATAAAAATATCAAAGAATTACTGTGAATATAACATTAAGGTTGAATAAGGAAGTTGTATCAATTTTGGAGAACCTTGTTTCTGGCAAGCTGTGATTATATTTCCTGTCTACCATGCCAAGTCTTTTGTTCAGTAATGGCCTATTGCCTAGGAAAAAGATGAGCAAAAGCCATTCATACTGAGGAACAGGTACTGAAACATTTGGCAGTTAAGGTGACTGAATGTCTTGAAGGTGAGATCCTATAATTCATAGAAGAAATGCTCTTTTGTTTCCCAGATATGAGAAGGCATTCCAGCTGGGTCCCAGCATCTTGCTGAGTGAGACCAAGAATGCTTCTTTCCTCCTGCTCTGCTTGCCACATCCTGCTTTCCATGGGAAGAAGCACTCTTAAAGGGTGACTGAGCCAGATGGGAAACACCACTCCTGGTGATACTAAATGTAACCAGAACCCTGAAATGAGGCAAATTTGGCGTTTGGTTTTGCTAGAACTTTGCTTCTTATCTTCCCCTTTAAGTCAGCTCCCAAAAGATGTGGGGCTATGACTGATGCCTTTGTTGGTAGCAATTCCCCTTTACTACCATACTAAACCATATGCAATTCAGAGCTGTTTATTTCCATTATTATTCCATCTTGAAAGTTTTCTGAAATAGCTTTGGAAAAGAAATTAAAATCTAGAATGACTTTTTGCAATGTGAAAGGTAATGGCTATTAAAAGCTGACTGACAGGGTGCTTTCTTGTCTGTTGTCAAATGGAAATAAAAATTAAATTTAGCAGAGTTCATGGGTATTGCTACACTAAGGAGCTCTCAATCAGTGGTAAAATAGATAGGAACTGTCATGCCCATTTGTAACAGAGGCTGCAATTTGATGATATAAATTTGCCTTCAGTCTGCTCTCCTTGAACCAGAGTAGTCCTTGTCAGATTCATGTGCCATTGCACACCTAATAACACAGTTGTATTTAAAGATTTTCAGAGTTCCACTCATGCTTCCATGTTTTAGTATATAATATCATCTTCCCTGCTTCAAATTGAACTGGATTTCATTATGTTTTTAAGGTTCAGCTCAGTGTCACTAAAATGCTGATCTTTCTAATGGTGAAAGAGGTTTACTGAATCATTTAAAATTCTGATTTTCTGAAGCATGAAGTTTTCCCAGTTGCTGCATCTTCTATAAAAAGTCACAGATATATCCTTAAGGATGTCATTCAGATCTTCTGTGCACATCATGAGCATTTAGTTCATCATAATTTGTTCTGATAGCTGATGTTCATAAATGAGAAATGCTTTCTTTTACTTATTTAATGTTCAGAAGAAATTCCATAAGGGAGAAATGTATTTACTGAGCAAGCATATCAACTTGAAATAATGCATTGAAGAACTTGCGAATGCCTTTATGATAATTTGGAGAAGGTAAAATAGGCAATTTGTCTCCCAGATACTGCTAAGTGAAATGGAATTACATTCTGTAGGCTACATCTCCATGGTGATTGTAAATATAAAGTTGGCCATGATTTTAAAAAGGAATTAAAGCTTGTGGGTTGCTTCAGTTTTTGTGTAGCCAACTTGAGTTAAAAGCTCCACTATGAAATGTTTTATGAAGAGATTCTAGGCTAGATTATCATCATTTTAGCAAGCATGCTTTCTTTATTTTGGAAATTTTGTTTTTTCATTTCTGTAGTATGACACCACGACGCAAAACTTTACCATTTGGAATTAAATGGTGCTTATTTTAGCATTTTAATTTCTTTCTCTAGAAGCACTTTCTAGTACTTACACTCTATGATAACATTAAGCAGCAGCTTGCTCTGTTTGTTCTGTGGCATCATGAAATTAAAAAGCAGCTTTGCAAGCAGCTATCCCAGTAGATTAAAAGCAAATGAACCCATTTCCTTGTAGAGTTTGGATCATGTTGAAGAAGTGAACCCTTAGTACCCGTTGTAAAAGCGTTTAATTAGATTTAAGAAGCAGCAAGCAGAAGTAGTACATTTTCTTCTTTCTTGATGTGGGCTCAGTTCCTGCTTCTGAACCATACTAAAAAAGCTCACCTGAAACCCAAACAAACTGATTCGATAAAGCAGAAAAGCTTCATTACTGACCTGAGCTTCTGTGGCAGCTCTGTGCTGGCATGTGATCATTCAACTGTAGTGATTCAATCATTCCACACAGCTAATTTAGTGTGTTTCTTCATTCACGTCACAGGAGATTAAGTGAAAGTCTTGACCAGTGCTTGCCTGCATAGTCAGACTGAACTAATCTGTACTCCTGCATGCAGAGAATGAGTTCCTGGCGTGTGATCAACCTTGTTAGCAACCACGGGGAAATTCTCAGTGTAATCTAAAAGTCAAAAATCTTGGAGATAGAAAAAGGGGAGACCATAAGAAACATTGCATAGCTTTCTCTTAAATGAGGGAAAGATATTAGTCCAATTAAAAAAACCTCCTGGTTAAAGAAGCGTTGTATTAAATAGAAACATTTATCATTGTAGTTTATTTTTCCAGGACAAGATGTGTGACAGGGACACAACTCTTTTCAATGGAGCAGCTGAGTCACTCAGCTTTAAAGATGAATTTGGTTTTAAAAAGAAATTGAGAACAGCAAGCAATTAAATATAAAGTACCTAATATCACAGGTTTCAGTATGGTAGTACAGCTGCCAAATGGCTGTACTAACATTCTCATGTTACTACTATTAATAGTACAGGGGGAAAAATACTCCTGAATTGCTTTCTTACACTTTTGTAAATTCTCTTGAGATGTTGGAAATGTCTGCTGTGCAACTGATGTGTTGCAGATGGCCATCTTGCAAAGAGTTCTAGGTCAGTTTTTATGGTGACAGGCCAGGTGAGCTACTGTGTCATGCAGTAGTATGTTGCTACTATGATACTTAATGCTCATTAACTGAGGATGGACTCTGCAAATCTGATCATAAATATTTCAAGACCCATTAAAAAGCCCAGCAGAAAACAAAGCTATTCTAAAAGTGAGAATGTTGATGTAGGTAGTCTTTTATACACCTTTAGCAAGTCTTTGCATTTTTCCTCTTTTGCACTCTTATTTCTAGGCTTACTGTGTTTAGTGGGTTTTGTCCTTAACGTAATTTTTTTTCCTTTTCTACTCTTATTTCCAAACTCAGTCCTGTGTTCAATGTTTTTTTCTCCTTATTTTTTCCTATGTTTATAGCTGAAACTTAAGAGTCAGTAACTCTTCCCTATGATCACTCTCAAATATTTTGTAAAACAATCGTAATAAATTGTCCCTCATTTCCTCTTTTCTGACTATAAGAAACAAGAGATCAACAAAAATAACATCAATACTGACCTAGGGTTCTCTGAGGAAACTTTGTGACCTGATTGTTGTTGATGTCCTTTCTCGTACTAAAGCATTTTGTGTTTAAGATCTAATTGCATCACGATGAATTTATAGTGGTATGTTATTCAAATCAAGAACTATTCTTGCAATTCTTGGCTGATTTGAAGGTAATTTGTTTGAATGATAGTTGCAGTCATCTTTTATGTCTGAAAATTGCTTATATTTGAATCACTACTGTTGTAGGTTTTATTGTCTGGAGTAACAAAAATAGAACAAACTTCACTTGATAAGGTGTTCTGCATTAAAACTGTGCACTGATCTCAGGATAAAAAAAGGTTATTGTTCTTTATAAAGGAGCTTGTGAGTAGTCTGGGAAGTATTTCATTAAGCACACAGCAAAAAGCTATTAATATTCTTTGTCTTCCATGACAGGCAAATTTTATCTCATGCAGGGTTCTTCTTGAGCCTCTTCTATGATGTGACTTCACTGTGATAGTTGTCACTTTTGAGAATTATGGGAAGTTTTGTCATTTGTTCAGATGTTTTACTTAGGCTCTAGCCTGTAACAGATTGAAGGGTAATGAGAAAACCAAAATCTGGCCTGAGCATACGGAATGACATCATCTTATAAAGAGAGGAGAAAATAAATATAAAAAATTATTTTTCTATGGTCATTTAGCCATTTCTCCAGTGATTTGAGCCTAAAAAGAGCTGTTTCGGTAATTTATTGATGAAATGGTTTAACAGAACTTTTTAATGTGCACAGGTACTGTAACAGCTTTGACAGTAAATGGATTTTGCAAGAGTACATTTATCAAATGTGGAAACCTAGATAGATGTGTTGTACACCAAAACTTTTAAAGCTTGAAACACTGTAGAAAGAGAAGGATTATAAAATGTACTTTTTATCTCAGACTGCTAGTAACCATTCAAAGGTGAACAAAATTCTCTGAGATGAATCCACAAGATTAATATTAGGTTATTTGGTCTTTCAAATGGTGAAGATGATTTGATATTATTTATGGAGCAGCTGGCTCCTAAATTATTGGATATAAACATTAACAAAATATTCTATTCATACTGAAAAATCCACATCCTGTCATAATAAGGCTGCTATCCAAAATTTCAAATGAATGGATAGAAAACAATTATTTTGAAGTTGCTGAGCTGCACAATAAGATAGAATCTTGCTGAGGCAAACAAATGGTAAAGATCCTCTGCAGAAAACTTACATGGAATTCTCTTTTCCAACCACAAGTTGAATCAACCAACAAAATGCTGTTTCACACCAGTGAAAAGGACTTAGTAGATTGAAGCTATGTTCCTTCTTCCTGCAGAAAGCATGTCACTGTTCCAAATGAAAGCTTGTTTTTTTTATTTTCATTTTTTTCTTTGAGGGGTCTATGCCAAGTGGGAACTGTGAGAAAAAGATACATATGCACCAGTGTCTAAAAGGCTTTCCCTATCCATCTTGGAGAGAACGACTCAGCTACAGCATCGTGCCTAGTTCCCTGCAAATCTGATGGTTATGGTGACACAGTCATGTGCTATGAAGGTGTTACTAAACAGTATTCCTATCAATCATTAAAAATAGTAGCACTGAAGATGAGGAGATGCACTAAATTGGAAGGAGAAACTTCTTCAAACCAGTCTGCCTGGATACTGGAAGACTCAACGGATACCAAGGTTGTGTTCTTGACCTGAACCACATGCCTGCCTTTCCCTGCAGACTGATTCAAAGAAAGCCTGTCGAGACCTCATGCACCAAAATTCAGTGGCCCTGCTTTTTCCTTTGTGAGGAACATTGTCAGAGTAATTTTGAAAATCGAAGTGGAAATTCAGCAGAGTAGATGAATGGATCGTTTTTATCCATGTGGTCATAAAAGCCTTCAAAGAACACATGCTGCATAATGAAGCATGACTTCTTTTTGCAAGCGCTGTGTTTCTCCGTACTTTGTATTTTATCTTTACATCCAACACTTCTGTTCTTACAGGCCCGTAAAATTCTCATGGAACCTATAAAAGTTGATGTCACGTGCACCAGATTCCAGGCGTGGTACCAAAGTCATGACCCTTGCTTTATATTTCCTTGTTCCTGCATCGCTCAGAGTATTTCAGAGTGAAAGCAGTCGTTTTTCATGTTTGTAGTGCTTCCAGAGTAGTCATCTGCCTTCCTGAAAACGTGCAAAAATTTGCCTTTCACAAATTTTAGCATAACAGTCCATGCCACTTCGCAAGATACGTGTTGTCACTGGCTTTCCAGGGTGACACATCTTGTCAACAATGGCTTCTACTCTGTAATTATGTTAAAAAATTAAGCTATTTACAAAACAGGTTTGTATCTGTGAGTTTGTGTGCAAAATTTATTTTAACTGGTGTGCCTAAGCCAGTGCTGCTAGGAGAGAGGAGACTATGTTATATTCCTACAGGTGCCCTATCTCCCGTGATGACTGAGTTCTTATGTATTGTTTAAGCAAACTCAGCTTAAACATGTGGTGGTTTGACATGCAAGACTCATGCTGATAGGCAGTGCAGAAGCAGCCTAACAGCTCATTAAAATATGCATCCAGTTTGCATAACCAGTGGGTTTGTTGGGAGAGGGAATCAGTAACAACTATCTATATTGGATTTGCTGTGGAAGAATAAACATTGAGGACTACTGTGGATGTATTACTGAAGAGAGAAAAGATGTACCAACAGCAGGGATAACAGTGGTTATAAAAAATCAATTCTTCATAAGAATTTGCCAAAAATAATTTTCCTTGTCTTAGCAGCAGAAATTACTGGTGATGAAAAGAGGGTAGTTTCAGTTCACTTGCCAGTAGGTGGAGAACTGTAGATGGAGAACTCTGATCCTTTGATGTTGCTGTTGATCTCAAACAAATTATGAGTACGCTTTGGTCAGGTTGTTTCTGTAGTTAGTCAGATCTTGTCTACTGCTGTAGATCAATTGAAAACATGTTTGTGCCATCGCTGAAAATTCATGTTTTCTTAGGTAATGATTATGCAGTTATTATATAATATATTATTTTCTATCATATGAAAATCATGTGCTGGCACAATCATAGCTGTTCAGCTTGCTCTGGTTTTACTGAAAGGCAGATCTTTAGTGAGAACATTTTTATTTTCCTTGGTAATATTTACTACTCTATGCCTGGAAATATTTATCTCTAAGTAAAATGAAACATAGTGAGGTAATTAGTTGATAGTGAATTTATTTGCAGCATTAAAAAAAAAAAACAAAAAACCTTATCATTCCATGGGCTTGAGACACACTTTAGAGAGATAAGTGCCTGTGTTTAAATTATAGAAGGCCTCTTAAGGGTGACTTAGGATACGTGAACACTGACCAGCAACTGCACTGACTTCATTACTGCACCATTAATGTTTGTCATTTGCTCCCTTTATCAAACCCCAACATACTCTCAGGGTGTAAATTTGCTAAGCACAATGATGGGTTTGCAGTAATGCTTTTCCCCTCTCCATCTGTCCTATCTTTTATTTGTTGCTATAAGCAACAGTCCTTTGAATTGCTGCATTTATAAAGCTTTAAAATAGGACAGATCCGAGCACACAATCTTGCGACAGGCAATTTTTCTCCATTTTCTCCACACACAAAAAAAAAGAAAAGATGGCCTATGGGAAGATACGCTCCCTCACCTGGATTTACAGTAATCTCTGTTCCTTCAGAAGTCCAGAATTTGTTTGCCCTTTCAAGGACAATCTTTTTAGGACTGGTAAAAGGAGGAGGCTGTGTGTCAAAACTGATTAAACGTGTCAGATGTGATAATCTATTGCAGAGGTCTTTCTAGCTCTATATTCTCAGCATCCATGTTGAAATGTGGGAATGTTGGCTTTCTCTCTCACGCTAAGGAAGTCACAATCATGTCAGAATACTTACAACTTCAAACTCAGATAGTATCAAGGTAAGACCTCCTTCCGTTTACATTTTAGGAAACTGTTAGTATTTCCCTGAAGTGCCGAGTGTGAATAAGCATTGTTTCATCGGTTCATTGAAAAAGGAGTTCAAGAACGGCTGCATTTTCACTGCTGGTTGTGTCACCTTTTTATTGTATCCAACTCTACACAGGAAAAACTGAATTTCTGGCAGCTTTTGGGGGAAATCTTATGAAGTTCCTTTGCTTTTCATACACCTTCAGATGTGGACTATAACCTGCAAAAACAGCAGTAGTTTTTAAAAGATGTTAAACCAACTGTGTTTATCTAGGGGAAAATTTACTAGAAATTAGCAGCCGTCTCCTGACTGGATATGTAATTCAAGAGAAAATAAACATCTCAAAATAGTCAGAAAAAAACCAACTTTACTGATTATATAACGTGCAGGGAATATGATTATCATTAAATATCTCCAAAAGCTCTATTTATGAAATCATGATATATTTATATCTTTACCCTTTCATGACTGCTGCAGATGAACTATTTCAACATGCAGCATGAATTTGAAATTTTAAGATTCATAATTGCATCTTTAATATAATTATATTACAAATAACTTTCAGACATTAATATATATGTAATTTGCTTTAACTGGGACACTGGGTTTGATTACAGGAAAAACGGGCATAAAAGATAATTTGAATTGAATTAAGCACATAGGTTTCAATCCAAAGTGCAGGAGAATCAAAGTGTTAAAAAATTGTTAAGGGACTGTGAATTATCCGCTTCATAAATGATAAATTGCTCATTTTTTACTTTGGTAGACTGTAAATTTGTTCAGCCTTTGTAAAATGTAACACCTGTTCAATACAATGAAATAAAATAGTGTAGTATTTCAAAAGAGCTTTTAAAAAGACAGTAAGGGACAATGAATTAATCTGTTTTTATTTCAGAGATTCTGTGTCTAAAAGAAGACCTTAAATGAGAGATCATGTTATCTGTAATTGTTTCTTGTTTTATCTTGCAAGTAATTAATCCTTTTTCTGATGTAGCAGCTTTTCTTTGTCATTCAGAGGAGTGTGTAGTTTGGATGATGCTTAGTAAAATCAACTCCAATATGCTTATGAAGTTTGGCTGCTCCCCAGCCTTGTTCTCTCAAAAAAGGCCTGTTTTAAATAATGAAGAAATAATAAAAAGAGTTCAAGCTAAACTGCATTTGGTGGGATAGGATTAGAGAGTGGCTACAGGTGCAGTTGAGTTGTCAAGTCTAACAGGAAGGGGCTTGTGAGCAGCTGAGGGGAAGCTGCAGGTGGAAAATCTTGTGTGTCATGACGCTACTGCTGGAATAGTATGTTTAATTGTGCTCTAATTTTTGAAAGTTTGAAATCTAGGCTATGTGCCAGATGACTAAGCCTTGGTAAATTATTTTTACCCCTATCCTTAAAACCAGTGTCTATTCTGCAAATAAAGTTAACATTAAAAAGTTCCATACCATCTTCTCTGTGACAGAGTCCATGCTCTGTTCAGGTTGGCCGTTTTATTACACTACACATAGTCAAAGGGGGATATTCCTTCTTAGAACTGTTTAAGTACTGTTCTGTGTATACTGAAAAAATATTTTGCAAAATAGACTCTGAAGTATTAATTTGATCTAATAATACATTTTTTCTTGACATTTTTGAGTGAAATTCATTTTAATCAGAAATATACATATACAATTATCTATGTGAAAACCTGTCTAACCCACCAAGGACAATCCCTAGGTTGTGCAAAGCCAAATTAAACCCAAATACCTGACAGATATCCCTACCAATCTGATTCAGTCCTGACTGAATTCCATCTCATCCATCCCTTCATCTTGCAGTCAAAGTGAGCTCTATTGAGGGAGCTCAGCTGCATCTGGTATTAAAGCATTTCCTGCTTCAGTAGGATTCTCCCCTGCTTTAGCTGGCGTTTTTTTTCTCATGTGCTTATACTGTGAATTGGAGCTTTGTTTCATTAATGCATTGCCATCAAAAAAGGCTCCTAATTGTATTATGGTGCTGCTGTTTAATACGGAGGTCATTGCAGTATGTGGGAAGTCCAATCAACAATCTAAGGCTTATGGTTCTAGGCATCATACATTTATAAAAAAAACCCCAAACGAGTCCCACTATGGAGAATTGTTAAAAGAAATGCAAACATTAAAAGAATCCTTAAAAACTGTGATCCAGTCCCACACCACCAAACACAGCACATATCCACCTCATGTGACAAAAATAAATGTGTATCTTATGAACATGTAGACACACCAACCAGTTCTGTACAGCTCTCTGCACAGTTAAAGGAAGGCAAAATGAGTCAGTAATTGTGTTGTAATCAGCACTATTAGAATTTCTGACCTCCTTGTGCGTGTCTGGTACTCATAGCAAATGAGTCATTGGCAGATTAAACTATGCAATTTATTTCCAAATTGTGAAAATGTGAACAACCTGGAAAAAGAAAAAGTAGGAAAATCATTAATCATCCTTTACTGCGGAACCCTCTGCTGGTGATGGGATGCAAACTTCCCTTGGATCTGAAGAGCTGGCTAACCTGAGATCAGTACTGTTCTGTTGCAGGTAGACTGTCACATACCACTACCTATGCAGCCTTGCACAGGCAGAACTGTGAAGTGGTTATACCCAGATTTTATGTTTAGAGGCATTGTGAATTTATGTATATGCATACATATACGTAAAATACTTAAAGGACAGTTAAACTGGAGTGAAAAGGACTCCTTTGTAGGATTGAAATAGCTGTGATTTGGAGAAGTACAGGTTGTGTAGATGCTCTCTAGAATATAAAGGATATGAGAGCCCTGCATAAGAAATTGAATTTCAGGGAAACAGGGTTAAACTGGATGGTAAAAAAAAAAAGACAAACTGCTAATTTTTTGATGCTTCATGAAAACTTAAGCAAATACTATTTTACGTGATAGATGTTTGCTTTTCTTTTTTAAAGAAAAAGTATACTGATATTTGAATTGGGATATTTATAATTTCTTTTGTATCTTGTAACATCATTACTTTTTCTGATACTTGTTTTAACTTTCTCAATATGTTTGTATACAGTAATTAAACACAGCGGAATTCCAAGACAAAGGTTGACAAGTGCACAAAAGAAATTCTTCTGATATTTTCTCTTTATGTCAGAGAGAAACAGATACCAGAAGTGCATAGGACATCTCTATCTAGTTTGTTGCAAAGAGGGTACACTTGCTTACCACAGTGCTGAGCAACTTATGACATTAGCAACTACCCTAGAAACACTATCCTCTTTGTTATTGTATATAATTGCCTCAGCTTTTGATTACAGTCTTAATAGCTTCCAATTCAGTACTTCAAATGAAATTGTCAATTGTGGTATGCCAGTTCATCTCCTTGTATGGAATGACACATCAATGAATTGATTTCAACACTGATATGATAGCAGTTCAGTATTTTACATGCAAAATCCTTTTTCATCCACATTTCTGTATTCTAACATTTAGGATCTCAAGATACTGAGTGTTCTTCAATAATTTCTTGCCCACCACAAGTTGACACTTTTCAACTGTATTTTTTTTGTCCTCAGAATGGAAGAAAGAACTGTGGGAAAATGTAACTATAGAAAAAGAGATTCTAATTTTGATAGTGAGCAAAGAAGAGATAGAAAAGATAATAACTCGCATAGATAGGGTAGATTGGCTATAGGTCAGTAATTCAATCTCGTGCATTACCTTAGCAGGACCTTTGGGAACTGAAGTGGAAGATCAGCTGTGCTACTGCAAGGCACATGGCAACAGTTCCATGACTTGGACCTTCTTTGACTTTCCTGGCTCTCATGTCTGTTGCAGATGTGATGCTAAGGTACATTGGCTGCTGGTCAGATCTAGTGAGGACATTGCTACAGAACATTTTTACTGATAATTATTCTTGAGAAGAAAATTCTTCCAAGGCAAAAAGAAATTGTGTTCTTGGAGCACAGCTGAGGATAATGGAGTTGTAAGGAAAGTTTGGTTGTTGTTGCGATCAGACTTGGTAAATCAGATGGGTTAGTGTATAATTTTTTGTTGGCTTGGCCAACCTTAACATACCATGCTTATTGATGCTGGGACTCAATACTACTGCACAGTAGTGATTCTGAGTAATGTGTAGGAAGACTTGTTTGAGTTCAATAAGCAGCATATTGGTATTTATGTTTGTGTCCTGATGCGATTGGTTTGAATGTTTCATCAGGCATCATAATCAGCAGAACAGCACATACATGTTACAGTCAGACTTAGTTTAGAGGTTTGACTGGATTGTTCATCTTGTACTCCAGAACTTCAACTGAAAAACCTATTTTTACAGAAAGCCACAAATTGTTCAGCCAAGTAACAAGGCTAATTTCTACTAAAAAAAAATCAAAGCAAATCATGATGAAGACACCTGGTAAAATTCTATTTTACTAAGTTTTATGCAATTGCAATAGGAATTTCTTTATAAAAGCAATTTACAATGAATGCAAATTGTATGCAGTGATGTCACGATCTGATGTTTTTTACAAAGAGTGCATTAAAAATCTTTAAAAATCTTTAAAGATTTAAAAATCATTAAAAATCTTTAGCTGTGACTCATTCTGGTTGCAAATGAAAAATGAGGCTCACAAATTTATTTCTACAGGCTACTCAAAAAAATGCTAGGAAATTATTTAAACCCCATCAAATCATACTGTTTTCTTGAACAGAAAACCAGTACTCACTGTAGTTGCATTCAAAATAAAGGCTTTTTTTCCCTTAAAGTTGTTTTGCTTTCCTGTTAAAATTATTTTAAAAGAACAGGTGTTGCGTCTTCTTTTTGGGAAAACTTATCCATTTATAATGATGACACATTTTTAAATACTGAGTGAAGTACTTCTATTGCTTTGGGCCAGAAGTCTAATTGAAAAATATTAATAAAGTTAATTCAGCATTCAGTGTAGTGGTTTGAATTTTTACGTCAAACTTTTGTTTCTTCAAGTCTTTACACTTGACTCATCGCTTCGTTTTTAACTTTTTGATAAGAGGAACCTCAGTGAAATCTATGTCAGTTTAAAGGAAGGTTTCTCCCATCTGAAGGTTTCTTTAGAAATCACAGGCTAGGACTTATGGTTGGACAGTCTGACCATTCAAGCCATGCCTATGATGTGCCAAAATTAGAAGTTTTGAGTGCCAGCTTATTTAATTGATGGATTCTGCACAAAAGCTCCTAAACACCTAGACAGTCATGGTTTGTTGAGGAAGTCTGGAACAGAAAATTTTTTCATCAAAATCAATCAGATCTGTGCATTTGATGTTTATATTACAAGTGGCTGCTACAACAGAGAATTATTCAAGTGCTGCAGCACTTATATACTGTATTGTTCTAGTATTTCACGTTCAGTAACCTAGACATCTCTGATCTGATGTCTTCTGTAATGTAGCAGACAGAAGCCAATGTTACCAATCAACAGCTCGGACTGCAAAGGAACAAAGTGAACACATTCAGACATTCAGCCAACATTATATAGAGAGAGTGCCAAAGTCATTAATTGCTTATTTTCCCAGTGGATTTATTAATCACTTCCTCAAGAGCTTATGTTAAAAAAAATCTCTGAATTATCCATCTCTGAATAATGTTATTTTATAAATATTACTGCATTTTAAGTAGGACTTTAGAGAAACATAGTTAACAAAAAGAGAACTTGAAAAGTCAGTAGCAACAAAGTTCCACATAGTAGAAGAATATTTCTAGAAGGTTATGGAGTTTGTATGGGTTGGGAAAATTAAAATAGAAAATACTTTGTACTCATTCAGAGAATTTGTTGGAAGGAGTCTTCTCATATCAAGAACTGATTTCTCTGTCACAGTAATTAGCTGACTATTTAAAAAATAAAAGAAGACAAGAGGCATCTGAGAAATAACTTGATGATGTTTTGAGGATGGTTTTCCATCCTAAGGTTGTTATTTGCCATTATTTACCAAATGATCTGGCAAAATGACGATTGATATACTTAGGATACTGCCAGTTCTGTTACAAAGTCTTCATTAGGACCATGAGTCATGCACCATGTAGCACCCAGTAAGTCATCATAGGCTTAAACAATAAAAATTTTTGTAGCGTGTCATGAAGATTCATCTGGCATTTTCTGAATTCTAGGGGACTTCTATGAGATTTGTTATCTCAGAGACACTAAAAATTAACTATTTATTCCTGTGAAAACTTGGTAGATAAAGTTGCCCCAACTAATTTTCTTCTTTGTATAGGGGCACATAAATGCACAAGGTACAAAGTTGAGCAATTTGTATGTCACTTTGTGCATAAAATGGTCCGTCCATGCCCCACATGGTCAAGTTTTAGTACATGTAGGTCTTTGTGTTCAGCTAGCAAAACACAAGGTCTGTTGACTGGACTTTTTTCAGATGGTAGCAAAAAATAATTAAAAAAACCTTTTCTTTCACTAAGATATATACACATACAATTACAATCTATTTACAAAACTTGAAATAACTGCAAAAGATACCAAACTAAATAAAGTTGGGGCTTTAAAGTGTGAAGAAACCGAAGGTGTGCACTTGGTTGTGTAGTGTTATCTTCTGGAAGGACTGTGAAATACAGACAACAAAAAAAGCCCCGAAGCTTTTGCAATTAGTGGTCAGATGCACTTCCTTGTGCTCTAAATATGATGGAGTCTGCTGAGCCTCTTTTTGCTTCAGTAGGGCTTAGATAAGCCAGATGAAAAATGGCTTCTGGAGCCTTAACTTCAGCTTTCATGAAGGAAAATGCCTTCTTGCCTCATCATTTCAGCATAAAATTCTAATCTAAGCATAATACATCTTATGATGTATTCTGTGTCTGGAGGCATCATCTGGAAGGGAAGGACCACTAACAAAATGGCAGCCATGACCACTAAAAAAAATGCCTGGTCCCCCTCAGCAACCTGAGTCAAGGATAGTCCTCTATTACTTCAGTGTGGCTTGATAGAGGACAAAGTTACAAATGTACTTGAAGAATTGCTTCCTCTTGGGTTACTAACTACTTGATTGTTGTCATCATGTGGAGATGACGTATGTACTTTTTGCGAGCAAAAAAGTACAAGTACCGAAAATGCAAATGATGGTCAGCAAGGTGTTTGGACTCTGGGTGTCACAGGCAATATCTGTGTCTGCTCAGAAACTACGGCAGCAGAAGAGAATGGGGTCAGTGCACTGAAGCAGTTGGTGCTGAGGACCCGGCACTTCCACTGAGGGTTTCAACTTATTAACTAATTTTTCCTACATTCCATGACCATTAAGTTAAAACTCTGATTTACATCTCATTTTAAGATTCACCGTAGAAAGAGGATGCTCATAATGCCTTCCAGAATAATAAAACTGATTCCTGGATACTTGGCTCTAATTATGGTAAACAGTATAAAATACAGGGTACCTAGAAAGGTTTATCCTTGCTTGCCTTAGCACTAGATCTGAAAGAGAATGTAATAAATAATAAATAATTAAAATTCCCCAAACTAGGAAAAGGAAGACTCAGTAGGACAAGATAACAAGAATGAAATACAAAAAGAGATAATAACATGCCAGAGCAAATTAATTGAAAATTGTAGATGAACTCTGATGGACATTTTGGGCATTATTAGACAAATTTAACAATGGAATTGCAAAATGGTTTTGGCTTCTTTCTCTCTTAATATATGCATCCGTCGGAATTTTCAGCATTCTCTATATTTAAAACCAGGTAAAAAACCACTTATATGTTGTGCTACTAAATCATCTCTGCAGACTGTTTTGTGTATATTGCCAGGCTGAAGCAAATAAACCAATCAAAAAATAAGGAAGTGAAATGCATCTTCTCATGAAGTTGCACTAAATCTTTCTTTAGTATCATATGGAAAACTTTTTTATCATAGAAATAATAGTATTTAATACTGTGAATATTATTATTTATGATGATGCATATGCTAACTTGATTTTTCATCTTTTCTCCTATTAGTTTTACCTTTTAACATCTAACTGTACATTTAAACTATAATTATTACTCATTGCATAACTTTGAAAGTCACAGAAGTATTTTTGTTTTCACCTGCAGTATACTTTAACTTTTTCTTTCTTTCTTTCTTTTTTCTTCCTTCCTTCCTTCCTTTTCCTTTCTTTCTTTTTTATTCTTCCTTTCTTGTTAACTATCAAGTGTTTAACTTTTGGCATAAATGATGTGTAGGCTTTTTTTCTTCTCATCCATTGCAGGTGTTTTCATAGAACTCAAAATAGCTTTATTCTTAGAGCAGCAGATCTCTCTGTCCTTTCTGTGTGTTTCATATCAGTAGATGATTTTTACTGCTTTTTTACCCTCACTAGATACTCTGTTCCATTTGCTTCATCCATTTATGCATGATTTTGGACTTGGAAGAAGTGATAAATGCTGTCTCCTCTTTATCACTCAGCTTTTAAGTTGTTCTGACAGCAGAAACTGCTGTTCCAGTTAGAGCAGGTTCATCAGGTCACCAGAAAGCACTAGCAGAAGCACCTTTCCCCTTCCAAACTTACTGCACTAAGATGCTGTTGCATCAAGTGGTTCCTCTTATTAATTGGTTTAAAGAAGCATCCACCAGAGCTTATAATAACACGTAGAAGTAGTCTGTCACAGTGGATGTTGAAATTATTACCTCTCATTTGCAATTCAATGAAACTGTCATTTTTCCCTTGCAGTTCTGCTTCTTTTCCATCGTATGTTCTCCTTAATACAAGCAGTTGGGCAGTGCTTTTATATCATTCATTCACCTCATCTCTTGCTTCTGTTGCTCCCCACGAAGCAGGCTTTCTGCAGCTACAGCCTACTGTTTGCTGCCTATGACTGCTTTCCTGTTTTGTTTTTCCTAATGAAGGAAGTTTGTCAGCATTGTAGGCTTCATTCTTCATCATTATGCAGTTCTTTTTTTTTTTTTTTGCTATGTTTGTACAATTTGCTACAGTAGTTGTGTGTTATATAAATGATTAATTAGCACTTATTACTGCTTTACATTTCCTAGGTACTGCACAAACTAACTAATCAGGCAGTTAATAAACGAATTAAGCAAAAACAACACACGGTTACAGGAGTTTTGTTTTCTCTTTGTCCTTGTACAGTTCTCTTGCTTACTGGTACTCTGTGAAATCTGTAATCAAAAAAAAATATGTATAAAAGTTCTCCTGAATAGGTGATTTTTTTTTTCAATTTTGTCACAGTAAAATGTAATTGAAAACCAGGGCTTGTCTAGTTAGATATAATAAACCCGATTACATTGTGTGGAATTTTTAAAAGGCTTTTTACTTCATCCTATGGTCCCATTCAAATCAACAGCAATATAGGCAGCCAGTGTGAACACTGATAGGCCAGGAGCAAACTCCTGGCACTAAGGTACCACATTAATGATTCCGTGAAATTGTCTTGATACGCCTTGCTTAGTAGCACAAAATAAAGAGAAAAATCTTTGTTAGGGTCAACCTGGCAGTATTGTCTGTTAATTTTATTTTTTTTTTTTTTAGAAAAAATAACAAATAATTTACAGCTAATAAAAATAAACTTTGTAAACTGTAATTTTTGACTTGCTTATGTGCACTAGGAACTTGCATATACATACATACACTTGCCATAATTTAAGCCTAATTTGCAGACTTCTGAATCATCTCTATTGACAAGGTAGTTCGAACTTGCTTAGGTCTTTTGTTCTCAACTTGACAAGATGGAAAAATACATGGTTTATGCTGATTTAAAAAAAAAAAAAAAAGGCTATTTCTCTGCCAATAAAAGGAATGCTTATTTGTGCAGGACATAACCCCTGCCATGACTTGACTAACAAAGACAGTTCAGTTTTGTGGGAATTCATGCAGGAGTAAACTTTTCTCATTTTACCACCCAGTGTAGCATGATGGAAAGATAATGAATTTTCTGTTGGCAGCTTCTTTTTTCCACATCCAGTATAATATTCAGAGCCCTGTTCAGCAGGTTTGAAGGTCTGAGTTTAAGTATAGCCAATGGATGATGACTGAACAAAAAAAAAATGGTGCACTGTATGCAAAAACCAGTACCTAACCAGATGAAAATTTTCAGGGAAAATCTCTGTCACACACAGAGGCTTTATATACATATGCAGAGGATATATATACATATATTTGTATATATATATATATATATATATCATATACAGTGAGGTTTAGTTTTGGCTCCAAAGCACTGTGAAAGTGGACCACATGAAGAAAAAGAGAGAGGACTTTTTTTCACCAGGAAATGATAAAGAGAAATAAATGTGCTCTTAAATATTTTGACAGATGGTCTGTTACACAGATTCATTTGTGTTACTAGAAATGTAACCTTTATGAAAAATTATGACTAGATTATCAAAGTGTCCCCCTGTTTTCAGATTCCTAATAGTGCTGCACAAGTAGAGTTCTTAACTACGCAGCACATTTTCAACCAACTGTGTAATTGAGAATTTCTCCCTGCAACAGCTGGATGCCATTTTTTTGTTCAGTATCAAAAACTGCTCAAATGCCTCATGATTGCTATTTAGGCTGGAAGCAGTTTTTCAGCATTTCAAAGCAAAGGGAATTTTGATGATTGCAGTAGTAGGACTTCATGCAATAAAAACATGAGCTGGACATGTTTAAAATTCATATGCAGGTTCCAGAAGATGTACTTTGCAATTGTGTACTTTTCACTGTGTACCATGAAAAACAGTAAACCATGTTTTTTGTTTCCTGTCTTCTATTACCTATCATTATTTTGAGGAAGAGAGAGATGAAAACTTACAGCAGTTTAAAAACATGGTAATTCTTGCTTTGCTACCTACAGAAGTAAGGGTGAATTGATGCAATGTAAAGACCGTGAGAAAAATGGAGACCAGTGTAATTTATGAAGGATTATTATACACTAGTGGAAATGTTATTTGAGGTACAGACGTTTTTAAACCTGTGTTGTGTTACAAGCACTTCTGTGATGTACAGATATTTTAGTCATAAATTCCATAGAATGTATAACAGATTGTAGTTGGGGTTTTTTTGTAACATTTCACTTGAATATGCAGGTGCAATGCAGAAACTTCCCTCGCATATGTGGTGTGAATAAATATTTATCCATATATGCAATTATCAGATAAGAGGGATTGGATTAATGGGTCTCTATTCAGTACTTCAGACTAAAATTAATTTATGTATAATAATCATGGGCTAAAATTTTTACCTCCTTTCCTTCCTTACTTAGCAAAGGACTGACTGACTGACTGACCTGTTAATGTGCTCTACAAATTTCATGAGACTTTTTTATGTGTTTTCTTCCATTGCTCATGACTAACCTGAAAGGAGGTTGTAGGCAGGTGGGGATCGGTTTCTTCTCCCAGGAAAGTAGCAACAGCACAAGAGGATACAGTCTTA
This sequence comes from Manacus vitellinus, assembly GCF_001715985.3. Taxonomy (NCBI): domain Eukaryota; kingdom Metazoa; phylum Chordata; class Aves; order Passeriformes; family Pipridae; genus Manacus; species Manacus vitellinus. The sequence goes on along the minus strand of NW_021939396.1, from coordinate 49,193,900 downwards.
AGCTGCACCAGGGGAGGTGTAGGCTGGACGTTAGGAAGAAGTTCTACACAGAAAGAGTGACTGAGCACCCCAGGGGGGTGTGGAGTCACTGTCCCTGGACATCTTTAAGAAAAGACTGGATGTGACACTTAGTGCCATGGTCTAGTTGAAGTGGTGGTGTTAGGTCATAGATTGGACTCGATGATCTCAGTGGTCTTTTCCAACCTAATTGATTCTGTGTGAAACTGAGATAACAGTGCATACGTGCCAGATGCCACTTTGCTAGGTCTAGACATGTCTCATTCTTTGTTGACCTCTTTGCAGCAGCTTCAAGGCTGTTTGTGTTAGCTGCTTGGCTCTTCCTCCACAGTCAGTATGGAGCGAGAGTTTCAGCTCACTGGAGGTACCTGTGTCAGTCAGACACGAGCAAGGCAGGGTGAGAGGTTATCAACAGGAGTAATGCAGCAGCTGTAAGAGTGAGAGTGGTCATAGGTGTTGCTTGTGGCCTTTCTTTCTTTGCTATCTCACTGGTTGCAATCAGAATTTTTTCTTTCTCTCAACCCTTTAGCACAGTTGTTAGTTTAGTGTTTTGTAACTATTTCTGTTTAATATACATAGGCTTCTCAGAGGGGTGGTGGATACAGAAAATTGGGGGGTTCATTTTTTTTTTTAATTTGCCTCTGTTTATAGTTTTCTGCCTGCTTCAGAGCCAAATTCTTCATGCACATAGCATGAAAATCTCACAGTGGGGCAATCTTGGGTAAGGAGCTGTGAAAGCTTCTTACTAAAACCAGATTTGGAAATATTAAGGCTTTATATAACTGATTCTTTCAGTTACAATGAAGAGCAAATTAAAACCATTTACCTCCAACTAGAATAGACTGCAGAACTTCCCACTGGTGCTGATGCAGGAACATTTCATAAAGAATATTTTATTCCTCCTGTGGATTGATGTTGAGGGAAAGCCTGTGCTTGGGGTTTTTCCTTTATCTCATGTACAGACTTATAACTCAGTTTCAAAAGCAATTAATATTTATGAGGTTGGGCTGAGAATAATACAACTGCGGTGAGACAGTGAAATGTCTGCCATTCACACACTGCTGTAGAGTGATATAAATACATATTTAAGTTTGAATTAATTAAATTTTATTTAATCCTTTCTCTGTGAACTTGTAAACAGATACCAGCGAATATCAACACTAGTGCATATTATTGGAAAGTGATGTGCTGTCAGCATAATTTTAGACACATTTCATTTCTTGCATAGTAGTTATCACTAATTCAGAACTTTAAACTTTTTCTCATTGGTGTGCTAGCTGCTGAAATCAGAAGTTTTTTCCAAGGTATAAATTGTTTGTGCTTTGGATACAGAAACAAGGGAATGCCAATAGTGATTGTCTAGTCACTTTCTAAAGTAGCGTAATTAAAAATCACATTTTGCAGAGCCTTTTAATTGGCATTGATTTTAATCCTTTATCGTTAAACAGCTTCAGGTTGGCTTCTTTTCAGTTTAGAGTGAAGTATAGTCAGAAGACTGTATCACTATAACTGGTGCCAAATACAATCAGACTAAAAGTGCTCAACTTCTCAGCCCGCCTTCTCTGGCAGGATGATGGAAGATATGAGCAGTTTATTATGGTAACATGGTGCTCTTGATGTCTTGGGGAAAATAAGTTATTTGCTCTGAGTATGGACAAAATCTTAATGTGTTATTATTACTGTAGATCAGGAGCTGAGCTGTAGACATTGAAGTATTGCATTAATATTTGCTGTGCTTGGATTAGCTGAATTGGCAGCATATTTAAGTAGAGACTTGGGCTTTCTTATTATTTACTTAATTATATTTGTAATTTACTGTGGCTGAGTACTCAGCATGATTTTTAATTGTCTGAGGGAGACTGTTAATTTTACCAATGAGGTTCAGTAAGTGTGTGTGATATTGCAGTCTTGGCTATACAGGAAGAAGGTTGAGTTTTGTGTTCATTGCTAAGCTTTATGGTATTCCCATTATTACTATGCTAGTATGCTTGTAATTAAATTTTTAGAAGTTTGTTTGCCTGTAGTTACTAGGCAGTCCTAATTTTTTTATTATTATTTTGCTAAAATTTGCAAATACATGAGGTTCCTGCCTATTTCTGAAAAAGTAAAAAAATGTTGATGCTAGTGGCTTAATATGCACTAAATTATGTTCTGAAAGAGGCCTCTTGTCAACATCAGAGGTGTTAACTGCCATTTGTCACCCTAGATACATACCTTCATTGAAAGGTTACAGTATATATAAAGCCCTTCAAAGTACACATTTGTAATGGAACAGGTTTCAGTTGTTAAAGTAGGTCAGTATCTTGATATTGCATACAGAAAAATGGATAGTCATGCACTTTGACTGAATTACTTAATAAAAATATGAGAAGTGGGGGGGGGGAAGTGAAAGTAAAAATATCAGATAAAAATGTGACCCATTTCCTTTAGAGTATATATTTGTTAATGAAAAATTGTTCATGCCAGAAGAACACCAGGAATGTAAAGAAGCATCATGTAGAAGAGAAATCAAATGGTTTACTGTGTAATAAAACACTTGGAGACCTGCCCTTCATTTTGGCGCTGAAATTTAGTTTCATGATAATGGTCACACTGTGAATTGGTATTCTGCACAGGAGAGGTACAGCCATGCTTATAGTCTATTTCTTAGAATTACAGATTTGCAGAATAATTTACATAGAAAGGAATTACAGGCAGTCATCAAGTTGCTGAGTGCCTTGTTTTACTGTGTGTTCAGTATCTCCCACAGTGGAGATGCCACAGCCTCCCTGGGTACCTCTTCCGGGTTATTCTTTTTTTTCTGTTCTTTTCCACACTTTTTTCAGGTTTCTTTTTAACCAAATCTAGCTAAAACAAAATAAAAAAAAAAATAAAAATGGCTGCAATGTCAACTTCGAAATTATTTTTGTCCCATACCCTGTTTCATGCGTCAGGGATCAAAAGAAAGAATATAAGAACTTGGCAAACAAATGCTCATAGCCTCAGGATGTCCTGAACTTTGGTTCTTTCTGAGCTGGATGTTTCTGAACTTTTATAGTTATCTAAATTCAGGGGATTTAATTTTCCCACACTTTTCCAGACTTCTCTTGAAAGTGTGATTTGATGTCCACGACCTCCTTGTGGCAGCAGTTCCACAGCACAACTGCACGTTGCAGAAAGGGTCACCCCACTTTGTTTATTTGTTCAGCTTTCTTTCTTATTATGAATTTTACTCCTAACCAGCTTCTTTTCATGCCCTCTAGCTCTTGCACTGAGCAGAATGAAGAAAAAAATCTGAAAAAAATAACGTCAATAACCCTCACCATGCCAGTCATCATGCTTTCATAATCTCCCATGATTCAATTTTCTCTTTTTTTATAGTCTTACCCTATTCATTGTCCCTCATGCAGAAGTCATTCTTTACGTACTGTCACCATCTTCCTGTTGTGTGAACCTTTTCTGGTTGTATCTCAAGATTAAATAAAATATAGGGAAGTGGGCAAAGAAGGCTAGCATGCATAGACATACATAAATAAGAAGGAATAAAAGCAAAATGGATGAAGAATTAAACAAATTTTAAAACTATTATCATATATTGAATTAGCTTGGGCTGTCGACATGGATAGTACCATGTGTAGTACAGAGCTTGAAGTGCACTAGTCCATGACTATTTCTGAAAACTCTTATCATATATACCTACACATTCTTCTCAAATTTTATCTTTTTTACACGTTAGGCAGTAGCTTACAGTGTGCTTCACACTAGTGTGATACAGGTGATGTCTTTACATTGCCAGGCTTCAGTGTCTCTGTCATCACTAAATACATCTGACAAGTTAAAATTTCTCTTATCCAAGCAAACGTTGTCAGCTAAGTGAAATCCATCTGAGCCCAGCTTCAGCAAGGTTCTCAAGCAAGTCTTCAAACTTTGGAGTTTCAATGAGTTCAGAGAAGTCCTTACAACCCTTTCAATTTTATACTCTCACAGAAAATTTGAAATGGTTATGATGTAGTCAATATTGTAGTCAAATTAAAGCCTTTCTCAAAAGACATCCTGTCAGCAGGAAATCTGTGCATTTCTGAGATAATTTAAAAACAGTTTCTGGTTCTGTACTCTCTCTTGGTCCCACTGCCAATATGATAATTTTATCATCCCATTTTTCCATTTTAAACATATTTTTCTACCCCTTCTGACAGAAAAACCTGCACAATCAACCAAGGAAGATCAACTGTACAGAAGGAACTAGAAATTTGATTCTAGAATTACAAAGAAATACACTAAAGATAGTTATATACCTCAGGGGAGAGACAGGCCCTCCAAGCTAACTCTACACAAAGTGCTGTCATAGGAGTACTAGTGGAATGTGTTTCTATCCTAACATTAATTCCAGAGACTCTGAACCAGTGTCAAAATTTAGTTCATCTTGGAAACAGGACTCATAGTAAATATAAAGACAGTAACAAAGGGGAGGCTACAGCCTTCATCTCTTTCACTGCTGTAAAGCCCCAGGTGCTTTAGAGGTCAAAGAACTCCCAGAAATAACCCCCTTCTGCATATAAAGGCAGTTCCTGTCCTCTTAGCAGTTACTTGGAACAATTTCAACCCAAAGCTTTTTACTAAGATGTGCATCTCACTTCCAAAGGAATTCATTTAAGGAAGTTTTCTAGCCAATGAGAAGTGGGACATCAGACTCTGACTGGGTTAGGATCTTCCGGTTTTGTAAGCATGGGTTTGTAATATTTGCAGGTTATTTTTGCTCTGAAAATTTTTACTTGTTTTTTATGACAACTGATCCCCAATAGTTAACTGTGATGTGTAAAGGTATTTCTTTGAATGAGCATCAAGAGATTAAAATAACTTAGGAACATATCAAACAAGCTATTGTAGTGATAAATCTTCAGTATAGTCCAAGACTAGTATCAAAACACCTTTAGCCACATTTTTTTTTCTCCTTTAATATGCTTTAAAATAAAAGTTCAATTTGTGATGTTAACTGCATTTACAAGACAGAATATTCATGCTTATTCTGGCTTGTACTTACCAATTGTTCACATTAAAAAAAAGACTGAATAAAATAGGCTAGACCTTTAGGTGATGAGAAACAAAACTTGAAATAGTGCGATGACTCATATAGCACAAATATAGAACACAGAGGAAAACCATTTATTTCTGTTAGTCTGAGTAAGTAGTACTGGAGAAATAAAAGGGAAAAACATATATATCATTTTCCTTACAAGAGAGAGAAAATGGCTTGGAAATAAGTATTTTCAGTTTATATAATTTTAAAAATTCATATATTTTAATGTACAGTGACTTGCCGTTGCAGTTTTGTCCACTACCCATCAAATGCTGGTGGGGAAGCACTGTGTATATAGCTGGGTAGTTGTTCAAGTTTTCTCACCATTCTCCTCTGCTTTTCCAGACAGAGGCAGAAGGACTCTATGGTGCTTATGTAGCGTGAGAAAAGGTTGTAGAAGGGTGAGAATGGGGGAGAGGTGAGCTTGCAGAGATTTACTGAGCAATCCCTAGGCCTTGCATCTTTGTATAAAAGAACAGACCAACTCTTCAGCATTGTGCGGAAAGAGTAAAAACATTTGAGGTGGCACCACAAATGCAACATTTTGCAATCTCTTTTTTTGTGCTTTTTTCTTGCAAGAAGGGGAGCGTGGTACCATGTGAAACTCTTGCCATGGAACATTGATATAAAACCTCTCAATATTGCTGTGATTTTTAATGAATACATAGGTACTTGCCATGTTAATAATTTTATCTTGTTTCAGGCTAGTAGTTTTAACTGCTACACTTTGATTGTGTTTCAGAACAGTCAAGCATCAAATATTGGAACTGACATCCGAATTAAAGAGTGTGTGAAAAATCTCTTCCCTCTTTAACTGTTGAAACAAACTAAAATGGAAAACTGACTAAAGGAGGTGAGTCCTTTCTTCTTATTCTCTGATCATTCTCCTTGATCTGTCTCTGTATCACTTTTATTCTTTTTTCTCCAGATTTGCTTCCTGCAAAGGCAGGGAGCCAAATGATTGCAAATTTTCAACTGCTATAATGGAAATGAAGGTAGCCTGGAAAATTATAGATATACGATAACTCATCTTTGTACTTACCTAGTTATGCCAACCGAGGACAGTGTTAATATCAGGTGTCTTTGAATGTTGTGGTGAATGATTTTCACAAGTCTAACATGAACATAAAAATGTAGCATATAAAGTTAAATGTTGAGTAGAGCCCCACAGAGCCAGCTTTACCATACCTGTGGAGAGAGTGTAGGGAATATAAGAGGAAAGGATTGATTTGGCCTAGAGGAGTATAAGAAAAGGGATAGATCAGAGCCAAAAATGAAGTATCGAAGACAATCATCTTTGAAGCAACATTGAAAGGACCTGGAGAAGCTCTGGTAAGGAAAGAACTTCCTTTTCCACAGTTTCCACAGCTATTTTTATTTGCTTTTTTTTCTGTTTGGTCTGGTTTCTTCTTTACATTAAGAGCTGAACTGATAGACATACTGAAGATAAGCTGACCTCTAGTTTCTTGGACACAACTGGAATAGCAGTGAAACATCTACATATAGTGAACTATTGGCATTTCCCGAAGCTAATCGTATCAAAACAAATTAAAATCAATTCCATGCCCTGTTTCCTTATTACCACATGGCAGACTTACGATATATACACTAGAAACAGGGAGAGTTGTTTTAATTTGTATGTCTTTTTAAAAGGCTGGTCATTCTGCTCATGATTTGATATGATTTTAAGAGTAACTCTTGGAACTATGACATGACTCTTTACAGTTTAGCTAGAAGGAATTTAACTGTAATGTTAAATTAATCATATATTTGGTTATGGGTATATTATGTTAGGTATGATACTGTGCTTCAGTTTTTAAATTTCCCTGTGTGGAACGTGAGTTTAAGATACTTAATTAAATGTTTTACATCTAAGGAATACTCTTTGTATCACTCCAGAGTGATCTTTTTTTCATTGTCTTCCATTTACATGGAAAAAAATTCAATGGATACCCCACTTTATAATTTCTTACAATTAGAATGTTATCTAATTATCCAACAATAACAATTGCTTTGTATTTTAGTAAACTTACTTTAAGAGGAGAAAATAGCAGTGTGCTGCAACATTTTCATAGCCATAAAATTGTATCCATGGTGACTCATTATACTTTATATATATATGTATATATGATTCTACATGTTATATATGATTCTGCATGTTATATATGCAGTATACATGCATGTTTTTATATATTAGAAGTATATATTTTTATGTATCACTAGAAAAAGTGATACATTTTCTTTGCAGAATAGGACTTGGAAGTGGTGTTCATTTTCTGATAATGTGAAATAATTTGAACAATTCAGCTACCTTTGCCTCAGGCTGGCCTTCTATAAAAGTCTAAAACTTTATTGAAATGATGACATAATGTTTGTAGTGGTGTGATTTTTTCCCAAGTAGAAGTTGGATTTTTAACTTAGAAATTTGTTTTTCTCAGTAATACATTTACTTATCACTTATATATATTTATATCAATTATTATGTATTGTCATACAGACAAAAAATAAACCCTATCCCCTCACTTCCTAGTGTTTTGGGTAAAATGGATACATGCAGCATTCCCAGAGTTAAGTTTCTTGTGGCTGTGCTGAGTTTTGGCTTTTGTACCTATGCTCCTGAATTTGGGCATGTGTCTTTTTGAAGGGTCAAGGAAGTTAAGAATGATGCAGTAAGAACATCATTACTGCTGTGCAGTCACCTCTGCAAAAATTAGGAAATGCCAAAATGCATGTTGTCAGTTCAGATGTATCATGACATTGCTTTCCAGCAATGTCATGTACCATTTTTTGCCTAGACTTTTACTTGAAGTTCACCTCAATATAGATGTTTTCCTTTTTTAATGACTTAGAAGTAACCTTGTGATTAGTTATATGATTAAATTTGATTCTTCTTATGATGCTTAGTAGAGTCCACCTATTTAATTGATCCACCTAGTTTTAGATATGGTATTTAATATTTTAGATAGGTATTTGTAGATATGTACAGACACACATACTCCTCATATATCAAGAAGAAGCAAAGGTATCATGTCTTGGAATAAACATTTTTTTACCTGAGTGTTGGGAGAAAACGTGTAGTGGAACTTTTTCAATACAGAAGATTGTATTGGAAAATGTAGAAGGAATTGATTTTTTTATTGTAAATACACTGTTAGAACTACACAAAAAAAACCCCATTCACATTAGAATAATCTGAATGGACAAAATGACCAAAACTAAGAACTCTCTTGAGGATATAGATCCTTTTCAGAAGAAACACCAGTTTCTGTGAAGCTTACTGTCAATTTATTGCCCTTCTGTAAAGGTGACTTTTTGCTTAGGGCAAACAGATGCAAGGTAGGGGCATAAGAAATCTCTTAACAAAGGAATACAAAAGAAAACATTATGGCATTGAAGAAGGTATTTTGATCAGAGATACATTTATCAGAAAGAACAGGGTGTGGTCCATTTATTTTCATAAGAAATATATTGTCAATATCGAGTTGGACTCGATGATCTTTGCGAGTCACTCCCAAGTCAGAATAATCTGTGATTCTGTGAATATAAGGTTAGTCTTTTGTTCAAGGGAGATGCAGACAGAACTTAAATATGCTATTAAATCAAGATATGTTTATCATCAGGGAGGAGATGACTAGGCTTTGAAAAAGTCAGATAAGGAGAATCTATATGAAATATGTTAGGGATGCGGATGAAATTGAACTTTAATGAGATTAAACAAAAGAAATATAATTAATCTTCTACAATGAGAATGTATGGAAGCAATTTAAACCTTAAGGTCTTCTTGTCTTATTGAGAGACAGGATAGAGGATGCTTTGCTTGATCTAATTATGCAGCAGTCTCAGGCCCTTCAAAATATTGTTCCTTAGGGGAAAAGGACACAAGACATAGAGAACAAATTACCAGTTAAAAGACATGATGATCTTTGATGCAGTACAAGGGAAAGCATAAGGTATTTTACTAGTAATCCTGGTGTGAAAGTAACAACTGTAATGAGAAAAATTAGAAATATTGCCTCAGGTAAAGTACACTGAGAAGGCACAAAAGCTTGGATGAGGCAAAAGTACTGATATCAAATATAAAGAAAAAAAACAGATTTCAAGTACTAATTGAAAAAAATGATCATGACTTGCTTGGGTTATTTTAAAGAAAAATTTAGACAAGAGTTTTTATTACAGCTTGAATAATAATTCCATGGTCAGTTTTACAAAGCCCATGAATCAGAGAAAAGAAACTAAACTGACTGTGAGATAAAGCGATGATTTGTCTCTCTATTAAATAAAATAGGACATTTCAAATGAAAATACATTTCATACATACCTACTTCCTTCTCAGCTTATGGGAAAAGCAAATATCAAAATAAAGGACAGGAATAGCTCTTTTAAGCTTTTTGGTATCCAGGGCAATTTGGAAGTCCAGGGAATATCCATAACGTTTTGGGATGAGCTCTATACTGCAATGTCTTGGACACTCCTTAGGTTTGAGTGCTGTAGTGACAACAATAATTTCATAACATCTGTGTGGTAGTAAGGGAAAATACAAAGTTACAGAATCATGGAACCACAGAATGGCTTGGGTTGGAAGAGACCTTGAAGATCATCTAGTTCCAACACCTAGTGCATAGGTGGAGAAAAGATCAAAAACTTCAGAAGAAGAGTTGCTGAGATAACAGAGACAAATATTAGATCAAAAGTTTCATTACTACTATAAGTAAGGAAACAATCATTAACAACTAGAAACTGTAGAGTTTTATCTTTGAGTAATAAACAATAGTAAGGAATTTGCTTACCTGAATTAAATATGTAAGTGGGGGGGGAAAAGAAAAATAAATAGAAGGGTTGATATTTGATATAGCTAAGACCATAGACAGACTTTTTTAATGTGTCAGTCTGTAAAAAAAATTTGCTTCATCACACCTAGCAGAAATAGAAGACAATTCATCACAGCTATAGTCATTTTTTGTATCAAAATTTATTTCAGAAATGGACCTTTGATCTCCTACTTTTTGACAGTTGGTGTCATCCAGATATGTATAGACTGAATTCTAGATGAAGATGTGGTCCTTCTTTCTATGTCGTCTAGATTGACCCTTTTTTTGAAGCCTTCAGATCAATTTTTGTTTTACACTGTCTTTAAAGCATGACTACATTACACCTGCAGGATTTAAACAGCATAATTAAAAAATGTGCCTATTTATACTTTTATTTAAACAATAAGGTACCAAACAAAATCTTTTGTTTATTTTTAAATCATTGCTTTTTATTTTAAATATTTAGTTTTTTATTTGTTTTATAGTATTTAACAAAGTAAAAAGGTTGGTAAACTCAAATGAACAGGCTTGGGAAAAAAAGAGATAAAGTACCTTCAAGGCAGCATTGCCTGATTCTGAGCCCACCTCCCATTGCCTTGTTGAGGTTGTGGAAGACAGGTGAAGAAGTGAGGCTAAATACTTAGGCATCTAGTCCTTTTTTATTTGTTACACCTCTTCTTCCTATTAATCCTATGGAATACTAAAGGATCCTTTAATTTTAAAATACCTGTCTTTGTGACTTTTTTTCTTATGGTGGGAATCACAGCCAAAATAGACCTGCATGTGAGTACATGACTGTTGACTTACATCCCTGAGGAAAGGGACACTGTACTAGAGATAGATAACGTTCTTGTAAGGTCTTTCAGAAGAGGTCATCCCTAGCTCAGGAAATACCAGAATTATTCTACCTTTTTATGCTTTTATATACTTTTCTTTAGGTATATATTTTCACTGTGGTTTGTGACAGTGGCTCAATGAGCCTTTGAATTCACTCAGCATGGCTATTTTTGTAAGTGCACACTACTGGAAGTGAATGCCTGTAAGAAGTTTGCATGGTGGGTCAAAAAGTAGTAACACCATTAACTCTGAGAAATGGAATATTTCTTGTATTCCCATAATTCTCTTCCAGTAAAAAAATTCAAGTTGAGCACAGTGGGAAATGCAATTTACTCCCATAGTATAAAATCATATCCCTGAAATAATTCACCTATGTTAGAAACACACCAATCTAAGGAACTGACACTGATTTTAGGCTGCTGATGTAGGAGAGATGCCTTTCTTTGGTTTCCATTGCACATCATAAGCAGACATAGGCATAATGATAAATATCTCACCATCTCCTGATGGCTTCATGGAATCACCAACTGCACTTTTATCCTGTTTTTTTATCCTTTTAATATTCAGAAAGAGTATAGAAATCACATCTGTCCTTATATAGTCTTCATTTATGTTTTTATATTATTATAACTACTACAGCAGTAACATAATAAAAAAATATGATTCAGATAATCCTCTGAGTCCAGTGTTGCAGAGATGGAACTGGCACTGTGCAAAATAAAAAAATAAATTTGTCCTTACTGAGTAGTGAAAGTCTGGCCAAGGTACGTTAGTAACCTCTTTCAATTCAGTGGGTAATTCAAAGTTATAGTCTTCTGAAAACTTTATTTTATATTAAACTCTACCATATGGCTATTATTTTTTGCTGCAATCTGTTTTATTTCTATTGTATAGTTTCTACTTACCTTTTGTTTTGTTGCCCTTTCCTGCCAGCTCTTTTAACTACAGTCTGCATGCTGCAGATACAGTTTAAAAAACTGTCTAATGATTTGGGGAAAGGGCACTATAGTAGGGTAGGGGATCACAGCAGGGACATGGCAAAGAATTCTAGCACTCACAGCTTGTATGGTCAAGAGAGACCACAACCATGTTTGGATGCAGTGATCGTGTTCTCAAGACCAAGGGAAAAAAAACCAAGGAAACTGGTTTAGCAAAGTATAATTCATCAAGAACAAAATGTATAACCCTGCATATTATTGAAGGTTTCTGAATTGCCGTCGCTCTTTAAGCATGAACTTATCTGATCACATTGATGAAGTTTAAGTAGGCTAGAAATATCATTGTAGTGTTTTTATTTTGCACATGAGAAGAAATATTTCAGTGTTACAAAATCAGCACAATGAAATAATTCACACCTAGGTTTTATGAGGTGTCTAGGAAGTTCTTCAAACAACTAAAATTCAGATCTTGTAAATCCTGAAAATCAGGACAATTTCAAGGAATGAAAGAAAATATAAAATCATCAAAAGTAAAGTCTGGAAATAGTTCAGAAATAAGTGAAGTGATAAATACTCAGAAGTGTGAATTGCATAAATGTTTGGGGTGAGTATGTATGTAAAGTATCGTTTTGCATGTCCTGGATTGACATAAATCTAAACAAATATTATGGTTAATTATTAGGCAGTATAAGAATAAAGGTGTATAAAATGGGAATGTGATCTCATAAATCAAAATTCTGAAAAGGTTTTTAAGAGCATGGTACATTACCATCTGTAACAGGATTCTGCAGGTGGCTGGCACTACTTGGGCATACTAATATAAGCAGGTCACCTTTCTGTTCCAAATATGGCCACTCCAGGACATATACTTCATTAGGTACTCACATTTGAAAAAGTTGATGAAAATTAGAGACTTTGGGAGACGCCACAAGATTGGTTCAAATGGGAGTAAAAATAATGTCAGGTTTGATTCAGTACTGGGGGAAAGAGTGGAGTTGCAAAACTTTTCTCTCTGTGGAAGGCAACAAAATATTGAACATCTGAGACTCGTGAGTGTGACAGAAAAGATCCAGTACATACAAGTTAAACCTAGATATGGAAGCAAAGTACATACTTTTTAAACAGAAGTAAATACACATTGGAACAATTCACCAAGCAGTGTTGTGGATTCTTGTAACTTAAAAGATTCCATTTGGAATTAAGTCTAGGATTGCTGAAGCAATTTAGGGAATTAGATGCTCAAACATCCTTGAAATGTACTCATTAAATTCTCCAAGATCTCTTGGGTTCCTCTAGAAATGCAGCAGAGCTAAAAGGAGTGTGCTGTTTCTGATTCACAATCGGGACTTGATGGAAGGCACTGTGAAGTAGTATGAGACAGTTTCTGTAATGTTACACAGCAGGTTAGACTATATTGTCCCAGTGGCCTCTTTTGTTCACAGTCAGTGTGTTTGTTTATGTGTATGTGAGAATAGCTAAAAAGTGTTCTGATCTAATAGGAGCTACTCGAGATTGCTGTTGAAGTACTTACACCCCATCTGTTTAAGAAGATGACTGTAATTCACTCATGTTACAGTAGGATATTCTTTCAACTCCATTCTGCTGCTGGTAGGGAAAAGACTGAAAGACCAGGCCTGTGTGCAGAGGTGGCATGGAGATGGGATCTAAGAAACAGCTTTGTGTCTATTAGGCTTTCAGCAACTGATTGGATTGCCAAAGCAGAAATGGTCAGTCATATTTCAGGACCTGCTCTGTGATCCAAGTATGTTGACCAGAGGAGGCGCTGAAATATTACTAGATAGGTATATTAACTGAGCATCTCTTGGTTTTCCATAATATTGTCTATATAAAGAATTCACTTCAGATCATTGTTTCTCACCAGGAAAACTTTGATCTTAAATGAATATGTCTGGCTGGCTCAATTTTGCTTTTATGAGAGCTACAATGAATTAGAGGCTATATCAACATGTTAAGCACCCAGTCATCCATCAGTGCAAGTGGTAATTTTGTTGGCACTGGGCACTGCAGCCCTGATTCTAGACATGATCTATTTTTTTTTCTTTTTTGCACTTGACTTCCTAGGATCTGCATCATTAAAATACGTCTGTAAACCATATTTGTTATCAGTACAAGTACTACTTCCAAGCCCATTTCCTAGCATTACTTTTAAGAGATACCATCTGAAATAGGATGGTCATGGAGAGCAAAGTAAAGCTCACTTTTGAGTAACGAAGATCACTTTATTCCTTGAATTATAGATGAATTCTTTCCTGAGTTTTGTTTACTCACAAAGCTGAGTTTCATGAAGCTCTAGAAATCCAAATTCTGCCTGATAAACACTATTTAAGTGTAGAGTAGAAACCTAGAATATTGAGGCTTTTTGTTTTTCTCTTTAATTTTTTTTAACAATATGAAAACAATTAATGTGGGGAAAATGAGTAGTCTGCTTATCCTTATTAACAGTTGCTGGAATTACAACTTATGAGTCAGTTTTTTAAACTTACTTTTTGTTGATGAGAAAACCAGCTTATGTTATAAATCCAAGATATAAATGGTTATAATTTGTGTAAAAGTGAATTGAGTCTAATATAAAATACAGAGATAAGTAAGTGTTTATATAGTGGTTGATATATCATAGATATATTAGAAATCTTTGTATCTAAGACATCAATATGACAACAGGGTCATAATACTGGGTTGTTTGGGCTGTATAAGTATATAAAACCTATTCATCATCTTTACGAAATACACATCATTACCAGAATGCAAATTATACTGATGAGATTGCTGCATTTCTCATCCTTATCATGGAGATCTGTCATGTGATCAGTCAAGTCCAACATGGGGAAAAAGCAACGTGTATTTTAGACAAATTACTGATAGCTACTGTTGTGAGTCTTCTTTGTACAGCTTGTCAAAGTTCAAACTAAAAAGCATCAATTGTGATACCCAATGAGGGGAAAAGTATTAAGAAAGCCAAATGTAAAATACATTACATTTTGAAGATCAAGGTATTCCAGCCAGGTACTTGAGTTGAAGGTGCTCAGCATCCAAAAATTGGATTGTTTTATGTTAGTAACTGAGAAGAGGAAAGTGCAGAATTAGCAGTTTGGGATTTTTGGTTTCTATAAGTGAGTGAGTAATAATGTAATTTAAGTCATCCAAAAAGTAATATATGTCCTTGTTAACATCAATAGTTTTCCAATGTAGCTATTCAAATTACGTACTCTAATTTGCTCCCGTGCCTCAGAGAAGTGTCATGCTTTCCTGTAAGACTCTTGTGATTTTAGCTTCAGAGAACTGCATGAAAATACCCTCTGGTCTGGAGGGTGCACTGCTTCCTGATGGGTAGACCTTGTTAAAATTAGGGGTTTTTTAACACAGTAAAAATTGAGTTATGCTGCTTTATGATAAAATAATTAAGTTCACTTCTTTATTGGCCAAATGAGTTTGAGAAATGCTTGCAACCGAATGCCATGCAACTTTTATATTATTTTTCTTTACATTACATTTTATGTGCATGTTTATGCATATATGTATTAGTTTCCCTGAGTATTTAGTAAAAATAACAAATAAATGTAATTTTTTCTTTCTACCTATTCAATTTGAAAATGTAACTCAGAAAGTATGCTCAAGGAAATGAGGCAACATAACTGTTCCAGGAGGTACAAAATGGACTGATTAGGTCAAAACATATTTTCTTTAATATACGATGTGGAATCTATCCAAAAGCAAAATAATACTAGGCAGGACTGAAGGCGGTCAGTATGACATCAAGAAAGACATAACACTGCTGGGTTGAAATGCCATGAACTCAGAGCTTCTTAGATTTAAGATCAGAAGCAATCCCATATAAGAGGAATATATCTAAGCAACTTTGTAGGTAATGCAGCTATTTTAACTCACAGAAAATAAGAAAATAAGCAGGCTGTGATTCTAAAACCAGCACCTCCATGCTGATATCCTTGGACCATTGTAGGATCATTCTTAGTGGAAATTTGTAACAAGAATGAACTTTGTCCTGCAGCAAGATTTCTGATCTGACTTTGATTCTTTGATACTTGCTGACACGAGTCAGATTTCTTTCAGTGTCATGAGAAGAGCTAGTGTCTTAGAGCAACAATAAGCAAAGAAGCCCATGCTGTGGGGAAAGCATGACAGAAACAAGTATAACAGGGCATACATAGTTTTAGAAATTACCTTGTTTGAGAGAACATCTGTTTTAGGTTTAGACAAATTAGTACCTTGAGACTGTTTGGGTAGAGAATTGATCTCTTGTCGAAATGTCAATAGTTGGAGTATCTGAGAAAACAGAAAATGATTGCTACATCCTGATAATCTTTTACTAGAAGAATTTATTCATCCTCCACTTCCTGACCATTATAGCCTTCAACAACATGGTGAGTTTTTTATTTTCAATTACTAATCTTTACTGTACATGATACTATGGTAAGATTGGGGGCTTGTAGTGTGTCTTTTCAAAGTAATTGGTTAGCTGTCAGGAACCATGAAAAAAATCAATAATAGTAATAATTTTTGGCTCTTAAATTCTAAATTCAATGTTTTTTATATTGAACATCTGTCATATGTATAGCTCTGTATGGCTATTTTTTTTAGTTATATTTACTTTCTCTGGGGTTTCCTTATATTTACAGAAATTCCATAGAATCATTTAGTTTTCCAAAGATGATCGAGTCCAACTATTAACCTAACACTACCAGGTCCCCACCACTAAATCATGTCCCTAACTGTGTCTATACATCTTTTAAATAGCTCCAGGACTGGGGACTCAACTGCTTTGCTGGGAACATGTTCCAATGCTTGAAAACCCCTTCCATGAAGAAATTTTTCCTATTATCCAAACTAAATCTCCCCTGGCACAATTTGAGGCCATTTACTCTGGTTGTGTCACTTGTTACTTGGGAGAAGAGACCAACTCTCACCTTTCTTCTCAACTTTCTTTTTAGTTGTAAAGAGCAATAATGTCTCCCCTCAGCTTCCTTTTCTCCAGGCTAAACATCTTCAGCTCCTTCATAAGACTTGTGCTCCAGACTATTTGCCAGCTTCATTTCCCTTTTCTGGACATGGTTCAGCATCTCATTGTTTTTCTTGTATTGAGCGGCCCAAAACTGAATACAGGATTGAACATGTGGCCTCACAAGTGCTGACTACAGGGGGACCATCTCCTCTCTAGTCTTGCTGGCCACAATATTTCTGTTACAAGCCAGGATTCTTGGTCACCTGGGCACAGCACTGGCTCATGTTCAGATGGCTGTCAAGCAGCCTGACCCCCAGGTCCTTTTCCACTTGGCAGTTTTCCAGACACTCTGCCCCCAGCCTGTAGCCTTGCATGGGATTGTTGTGACCCAAGTGCAGGACCCAGCACTTGGCCTTTGTTGAACCTCATGCAACCTGTCCAGCTCCCTCTGCAGTGCCTTCCTGCCCTCCAGCAGATCAACACTCCCGCTCAACTTTGTGGTGTCTCCAAGCTAACTGAGAGTGTACTTGACCCCCTCATCCAGGTCATCAATAAAGATATTGAACTGGAGCAGCACCAATACAAAGCTCCAACCAAAGGACCAACCTATACTCCTCCTCCCAAAGCTCTGTCACTAAGCAGAGGACTTCCTCCACCTGGGCACACCTCCCACAGGGACGCTGACTGCTCCTGTCAGGTACTGCCATAAGAGCAGGGCACAGCCCTGCAGCTGGCACTGGGTTGGAAGCCTGTTCCCACCGGAGCTCCATCTGGGCAGTTGCGTCAGCCCTTCCGGTGTATCCTTCCAGACCAATTACTTTCTGGAAACATATACCTGGCATAAATTGTCTGGTTTCAGCTTAGATTAGGTACTTGGTTTGTAATTAAAATCCAAATGGTAGAACAAATTGAGAATGACAAATGCAGTTTATTGAATCAGTAGAAGACTGCTTTCCTGTTCTGTCTCCAATGCAGTTCCACTTTATTTACTGATTATATGCAAACTATCATTATGTTGTGGCACTTCATAACAATTCAGATATTTCATCAGAGATCCTTCTTGGTTAGAATGATTGAAATGAATTGGGGGAATAATTTGTATCATTGTAGTTACTGATAATTTGTACTGCTACACACTATCAAACTGTTCATTTCATGTATGTTCAGGATATGAAACCATATTTATTTTCTGTGAGGAAATCTTGAATAAATATAAAGCTTTGCTTTTTACAGAGGTATGATATAGTATTCCTTTATAACTTTGCAAAATGAAATGCCTTCTGCTGAGTAGATGGACCTCTGTGCAAAAGGAGACAAAAATTCTAACTTTGAAATATTACTAGTGTTGGTCATCCTTCTAAATGTTTATTATCTTATAGTCTTATTAATAACTGCAACACTGCTAAAACAAGGGAAGGTGTATGAGGCAGGAATATTGTGTCGTTTTCTTACAGAAAAACAGAATGCAAATTTTTGGCATATTTTTCAAACTTGAATTATTTATATATCAAACATTACTCTGGCAAATCCTGATTATACTTATATGAATTCTCTTAATCTTTTCAACAGTTTACCCTGAAGTTTTTAGTGATCCTCATGACTCACCCAGAATCTATGAAAGCTGGGACTTTCATCTGTAGCTATATTGATATATATTTCTTTTCTAATCATAAAAAAATCTTATCTCTTTATTTTTGGGAAAATAAGGTATTATTTTGGTGCAAAACTGGTTTAATTGATTCATGTAACTGGTTAATTATAACAGCTCAGCAATAACACAATTAAAAAATGTGATTCAGATAATCTTTTTAGTTCAGTGTTACAGGGATGGAACCTGCAAAACCTGTGCAAAATAAAAAGACAAATTTGTTCTTGCAGACTAGTGAAAGTCTGTCCAAGGTACGTTAGTAATATCTTCCAATGCACTGGTAAGTAATTATACAAAGTAATTATACTTTTCTGTTCTGATCATCATGACAGCACCTGATATGTTGATACACATTAAGCATTTAATTTCCTTCATGTCCTCTAGTGCAAGTAGTGATGTGAGGGTCCTGAAAGTGGACAGATCTCCAAGAGGACGTGTACTATTTACGGCAATTTTGGAGGACAAATAGGTGTCTCAGGAAGGCAGTTTTTTTGCGAATGACGAAGCTAGTGCTTGAGTAATCCGTGTCTCTGTTATCAGATAAGATTGGCGACTTCAGTGTTTGAAACTCCTCTGGGAAATGGGGAAGCTTAGTGGGCTACTAATAGTCTTTAATTCCTTCCACCGATGCTGTTAAGTCCAGGTGTTTGACAGGACCCAATTAATACAGTGTTTCTGCTGTTGCTGATTTCCTGGGCATGCTTGTCTCCCATGCTGTTACCATGGGCTCATGGTTGAGGAAGTCTTTTATTGATAAAGCCAAAGAAAGCTTGCTCTACTGTGTGTGGGATTCTCTGGGAAATAAATCTATTGCTGAGCACCATTAGTTCAAACCTGCTGTCATCACTTAGCCCACAAATAGATTGTGTCAATGTTAGTGTTGTAATTTTGGTTTTCAACTTTGATTGCTGACCTTCTACTTGTGGGTATAATATAAAGGCTGGCAGAGATGTGTACTCACTGGGAAGAGTATTATACCAGAAATTATTATCCTTTGGATAGCCAAGGATCGTCTATTTATCTGAGCATTAATGAGTCTTAAATTGGGCTAGAAAAATCAGCAGTGTAATTGATAAGTGTTATTGCTTACCATAGCATACTGTTATTTATTTCACAATTTATGTACAGCTACCCAGAGATTGTAATGATGGGAATATAATAACCCTATCTGTAAATAGGTATTTTTCTTCAATGTATACA
Organism: Manacus vitellinus; assembly: GCF_001715985.3. Lineage (NCBI taxonomy): Eukaryota > Metazoa > Chordata > Aves > Passeriformes > Pipridae > Manacus > Manacus vitellinus. The sequence goes on along the minus strand of NW_021939396.1, from coordinate 49,174,417 downwards.
TTATCTTTTCCTATAAATGAATTATTTTTTCTGTTAAAATGTGAAGGTACTACCTATTGAACCAATTCTGAAATTACCATTTAATATCAGTCACAATTTTATTTTACTGCATTATACTTGCTCTTTAATAACTTTCATGATTTACTTTTCATTCTCAATTCTCATTCTCAAATCCTTTCCACAAGTGGCATTAGTCAGGGTGCTATGGATGAGTACATCTTACCCGAGGTCACCTATCCGAAGTCGGTGGCTTAGTCTAAGATAGTTGTCTAGGATCTGCCTTTAGGCCATGAAAATAGCAGCAAAAAAAGAATTTTTGTGACCAAATCCCTAAATGATGAGGACAGATTACCCTGCTCCCATCTCTAGATATGCCTCTCTATAGCTCTAGCAGAATCACTGGCAAAGAGCTGAGACTAGGTGACCAATGTTTAAAAAAATGAATCTTACTGGGAGTTTATTAAATTACTGTTATTCAATAATAGACTGGTTTTTGCAGATCAGCTGAAAAAAAGAACAGTTAAGACCAGAACTTATTTCTAGTTATGTGCAGCTTTCCAATATGAGTTACAATGTGTAATTTTGTAATCCATGTATTCTCAAATGAATAAAGAAATACAGTATCACAAGAAACCACCTGAAAGCAGTTTTGCTTAGTAAGAGAAATCTGTCTTTCGTTTCCTGTTATTCTCAAAACATAAATTTAAAAAACCAATCAGACTTGCAGCATCTATATTTTACACTCTGTGTGTTCTTTAGAATAGAAATTTCATTCAGAATTTATTCACAGTCATATTTCTCAAAAGCTTTTTTAGTCCATGCAAAGTACTGGAAGGCTATGTAGTATCTAATGTACATTTGCGGACTCTGGTCTGTGACATTAAATGCCAACATCTAGAAAATATTCTTCAAACATCATCTTTCTCCTCCTCGTGGTTTAAAAAAGGGATTTTTCTTCAATGAAGTATCTCCCCAACGTGCTTTTTCTGCTTTTGAGAACAGGAAAGTGTTCGGTAGGCATTTCACTTATGTATTTTCCAGTTGGCCTGAAAGTCTCTATTTACTTGTTATACATTCTTTCTTCTTTCCATCCTCCTGCATTTACAGGAGCTAAGGAATATGGACTAAGGGCTACCAGTCACCCCAGCCATTTCTGTTCACAGGAGATCCTCCTTGAACTGCTTTTGTCTAGCAGCAAACACTTTTTTCTGCTCACTTTTTAGTTCATCCCAGTAGGGATGATTCTTCCCCTAGGAAAGGATTATCTAGTTTATGAAATTTATCCTGTAGCCAGACCTAACAGCAAGAAAGTTGCCTGTTCTGGATTTTAGAGACAGGAGAAATGGGTTTGCAGAAGACCAGAGCATTTGCCATCACCTCAGCCTGTTACATAACAGAATTCAGGGTTGCCTTTTCATGGCAGAAAACAGATTGTCAGGGGAAACCAGCATTTCCTGCTTAGCAGGAGAAAGTTTAGTTATAATAGAGGAATGACTGGACTTCAGGGGGGTAAAAAGACTACCAGGTCTTTTTTTAAATATCCTTTTCCATAAAATACAATTTACTATATGAAGTGTAAGTCTGGCAGTTTTCTGAAGTGCAGTGAACTATCTCTTAACCCAGAATATTAATAGACCTAAGAACCTGCAATGCCAGGCATACTCTTCTGGTAGTCTGTAATCATCCCATTTTTAATTATTAAAATTCATAATTTCACCTTTTATATTACTGCTATGTAATCTCAGACTGAGAAATCATCTGCATTTTTCATAATATTTGTTACTAACTGTGAGTTTGCAGACCACTTTAGCTTACAGTAGGAAATATTGCTACCAAATAAGTGATGTATGATCTGTTCTAAAATAGTATAATTTGACAGAATGTATTATTCAAACTATAGCTGAAGTGGGATCTAAATTCTTCATAGGCCTTGGAATGGATCTGAAGGGTGCTGGGCAGGAGGCTATGGTGGGGCATGAAGTTTGCTCTACTTGCATTTAGCAGATTCCTTCTTTCTCTGGAATTACATACTAGAAAAACCAAGGCACATGAAGGTGTTATACCTTTGTCTTTGAAAATATATTCTGTAGAGCTCGGATTTCATTATTAATATTTTATACTGGGGTTTTTCTTCTTGGTCCTTTTTCTGTCTCCGTTATAGAGCAGAATTTATGTGACAATATACTAAAGATATTGTATATTGTTATTCAATATAGAACAACTTATAGTGTAGGCCTAAAAACTAGGACACCTCAGAGGACAGTCCATGCTTAAAAGTATTAGATAATAAAGTATTAGTATTAGATAAATAAATTAGTATTAGATAATAATTTTTGACCAGCAATCAAAAAAACCCCATTTGCGCATATGTAAAGGCATCCTACTTTTTCATTTTCAACTTGGTATTTATTTTGTTTGTGTCTAATTTGTAACAACTCAAGCACAGACTATTTTGTAAGGCAAGGAAAAAGGATTTACACGTACCTGTATACCTGTAATGTATACTGGTAAGGTATCTGTAGTGTCCTATTTAGATGGCAGTGCCTGACCTTTTGTGATCATTCTATCCTCCCTGTTTTCCATATTATCGCAGTTTGGATACCAAATGTCATACTTCTGCAACGTGCAACCTGGCAACATGCATGTTACTATACTTAGCTCTTTCACGAGTCCTAAGTTATATGCATACTTATTGGATGTGTTATTAAAAAAAAAAAAAAAAAAAAAAAAGAAAAAAGGGAAAATAATTACTGGGTAACAGGGAATAAACTGAGTGAGGAGTAAAAGTCACACAGAGCCTTTTCATAACAATTTTCTGTCAGATTATGGATTAAAAATATGGCCTTTATTGTTGGGCTGCTCCATTTCCATAGGAGATAAGAAACTACTTTTACCTGTTTCATAGAATTAATGATAGTATTTGATAGTCTTTAAGGAATTAATCTGACAGTTTGATAATATTTACTTGCAGAGTAAAACCTAGCAACTGTAAATGTAAATTCTAGGTAAATTGTTTTTGTTGCTTTGTCAGTGTTTACAAAAGTCACAAATACTTAAAGGTACTGTTTTAATTTTGGAGAAATGTTTTGTAGACTTTGTATGAAGAATGTATTTTTGATTGAATGCATACAGTCTTGTATCATTGCAAGTTTCTGAGAAAATCCCTCAATAGAAGTATCAACTGTAATTCTTCAAGTTCTATCACTATTCACTGACTTTTATTTTGCTTTTTAAATCATTTTCTCTACGGTGGTTCTACCTAAAGTGACTATTAAAATTCAGAGTCATTGAATCATGCAGAGTGAGAATGTTTGTGCATGTGCTGTGCAAGTTAATAAGCAAGAAAGTTTATACAAGCAAAGACTGTTTTATTTTATATGGATGTAATCAGAGAGCTTTTTCAAAGCAGAGCTACTTTGTTTCCACTTCATAGTAGAACCTAAGTTGTGATCAATCAATTATGAAAGTATTAGATAATAACTTCTTAAAAGAGTAATTATTAATTAGTAATGTTACTCCACAACTTCAAATTGCTATGCATAGGAAAATATAACCTGGAATACACAGTCAGTGAAAGTAGAGGAGGAGGAGTGATACCATGCTGCCATAGACTCAGAATAAGGAAAGCTCTGAAGAGGTAGGAAAGCTTAAAAAAAGACAAAAGAAAATGTCTTGCCTCATTAATATTTTGTTTTATAACTTTCTGTCTTCAGTAGGTCACTCAACTTCCATTCTTCTGAGAAGTGCATTGTTTATCCAGTTTGATAGGTAGATCATAGCAACATAGAATTATAGAATGTTAAGTGTTGAAAGGTACCTTAAAGATTATCTAGTCCCAAACCCCCTGCCATTGGCAGGGACAACTCCCACTAGAATCATAGAATCATAGAATGACTTGGGTTGGAAGAGACCCTAAAGATCATCTAGTTCCAACCCCCACCTTAACATGGGCAGAGATGTCACCTGATAGATCAGGTGGCTCAGGGTATCACCCAACCCGACCTTGAACACTTCTAAGGATGGGGCATCCATAACTTTTCTGGGCAACCTCTTCCAGTGCCTCATTACTCTCACAGTAAAGTATTTCTTCCTAACATCTGACATAAATCTTTCTTTTAGTTTAAAACTGTACCTCTTGTTTTGTCACTATCTCCCCCTTTTTTACACCCCCTTTAAGTACTGAAAGGTCACAATAATGTGACTCCCCAAAGTCTTCTCTTTCCAGGTTGAACAATCCCAACTCTCTCAGCCTATATTTATAAGAGAGGTGCTCCACCCCTCTGATCATCTTTGTAGTTCTCCTCTCCAACAGATCCACTTCCTTCTTGTGCTGAGGACTCCAGAGCTGGGCACAGTACTTCAGCTGGGGTCTCACAAGAGCGGAGTAGAGGGGCAGAATCACCTCCCTCAACCCGCTGGCCACGTTGCTTTTGGTGCAGCCCAAGATGTGGTTGGCCTTCTGGGCTGCAAGTGCACACTGTTGGCTCATGTCCAACTTTTCATCCACAAGAACCCCCAAACCCTTTTCTGCAGGGCTGCTCTCAAAGAGTTCTTCTCCCAGTCTGTGCTCATGTTTGAGATTGCCCTGACTCATATGAAGGACCTTTCTCTCAAACTTGTTCAACTTCATGATACTCTCATGGACCACTTCTCAAGCTTGTCCAGGTCCCTCTGGATGGCACCTCTTCCTTTTGTTGTGCCAAATGCACCACTCAGCTTGGTGTCATCTGCAAACTTGCTAAGGATGCACTCGATCTCCCTGTCTATGTCATTGATAAAGATATTAAAGAACACTGGTCCCAGAACAGAGCCCTGAGGAACACCACTCATCAGCAGATTCCATCTGGACATAGAGCCATTGACCACAACTCCCCGGCTGCAATTCCTTATCCACTGAATAGTCCACCCTTCAAATACACATCTCTCCAATTTGGAAATAAGGATGTCATGTGAGACCATGTCAAAGGTCTTACAGAAGCCTAGGTAGATGACATCAATCAATCTTCTCTTGTCGACCACTGTGGTCGCTCCATCATAGATGGCCAGGTTGGTCAAGGACAATTTACCCTTAGTGAAGCCATGCTGGCTGTGTCAAATTACCTTCTTGTTTGGTATATGCCTTTGCATTGTTTCCATGAGGATCCGCTGCATGATCTTCCCAGGCACAGAGATGAGGTTCACTGGCAGGTATTTCCCTGAGTCGTCTTTTCTCCCCTTTTTAAAAATAGGAGTGATGTTTCCCTTTTTGCAATGACTGGGGACTTTGCCTGATCACCATGACTTTTCAGATATGATGGAGAGTGGCTTAGCAACATCAACCAGTTTCATCAGGACCCTGGGATGCATTTCATCAGGCCCCTACAGACTTGCAGCTGCTCAGCTTCATTAAGTGTTCTGAACTTGCTCTTCACGTGCAGTGGTACCGACTTTGCTTCCCAAGCCCCACATAGAGGTTCAGGGACTTAAGAGATGTAGAAAACCTGACTACCAATGAAGACTGAGGTAGAGTCCTCAGACTTCTCCATATCCATTTTCACTAGTTCTCCCTTTCTTGTTTATCTCTTACCACTCTCCTTGACTCTTCTTTTTTGACCTATGTCAAAATGTATTATAGAATCCCTTGTTTTTCTTCACAACCTGTGCCAAGTCCAATTCCATCTGTGCCTTAGCTTTCCTGATCCCATTCCTACCCATCTGAACCATATTCCTGTACTCTTCCTAGGTCACCTGTCCCTACTTCCTCTGGCTGTGTATTTCCTTCTTACTCCCCAATGTGAGGAGCAGATCCTTGCTCAGTCATTCCAGTTTCCGGCCTGCCTTGCTTAAATTCTTACACATCAGGATGGAGAACTCTTGTGGTCTAATGACATACAGACAGAGAAAATTGTTTGGAGTCAGTAAGTGTGTAAGGATGAAATAAGTAGGGTTAGCTTAAATATGTTAATACAACTTAGGTGGCAGTTATTCAGTAGAGTGTTTCTTCCTCGGAAACTCATCTTTGCAAGTTGAAAATGGACTGGGATAACTCATTTCCTAAAGAAAATCAGAGCTTCTAGGATTTGGAAGAATGAGAAAACAACCCCAGATCCTCATGTAAAATGAGAATGGCAGGATCACAGCAAATATAATGTGGTCTGAACATTGATGAACACAAGCCCTTGTCAGGAATGTTTATTAAAATAAATAGTCAGTCTCCAAAGTTTAGTGCTTTCATTGTTACTGAATGCAGCAAACTTGTTCTTAAGTAGCAATCGCTCTTTCTTAGGCCTTATAAAAGCCTTGTGCTGACATTCAGCTAAGGCATGAATGCCATTCCATGTCAGTAAATTTTTTGTCCTGTACCTGGATGGCTTAAAATCAAAGAATAAGTGAAAGCCATGATTAATTTAGTTTGTCTTTGATATTTTTTGGGAAGAAAATAAGTGTATGTCAGAAAAAAGGAAAGAGGTTCTAAAAATGTAAGAAACGTGTATCTTGGAAATCTTAACATTTTCACATTGTTTCTTTAAAATGAACCTTGTGACAGTAGGGCACACTAATCCCACAGTGCAAATATTCGATTTGTTTCTGACTGAGGGCTAGAAGTATAAGGAAGAAAATGAAAGAAATAATTTTTAGAGCGGCGAAGCTGGTGAAGGGTCTGGAACACAAGTCTTAGAGCTGGGATTGTTTAGCCTGGAGGAAAGAAGGGTCTGGGAGACCTTATTACTCTCTACAACTGCCTGAAAGAAGGCTGTAGCAAGTTGGGGGTTGGTCTCTTCTCCAAGGTAACAAGGGATAAGACAAGAGGAAACATCCTCAAGTTGTGCCAGGGGAAGTTTAGATTAGATATTAGGAAAAAATTCTTCACCAGAAGGGTTGCCAAACACTGTAACAGACTCCTCAGGGAGCTGGTTGAGTCTCCATCCCTGGAGGTATTTAAAAAGATATGTAAACATGGCATTCGGGGACATGGTTAATGATGGACTTGGCAGTTCTAGGTTAACAGTTGGACATGATAGACTTTTCCAACCTAAATGATTCTATGATTCTATGATTTTGGAGGCTGTGTTCCAAAAAGTGACTTCTCTTGTATGGAAGTGGGAATCTACATTAACAGTGTAGATGGAACAATGTCTCAGAGCTGAACCCTTCTTCTTTCTTTATTTACACAAAAATTTCTTTAAATACATAATTCAAAGAGGTGTTACATATTTCAAATCCTCTTAAACTGTATGGGGCCAAAATACATTAGTTCCTTATACAAAATTTTTAGAAGACAACAAATCTCTGGTTTTTCATCATTTGCTCCCTTCAGCACATGGCAATTCTGTCCCACATCTCCTTCTTTTTAAGGTTTTTCTGGTCATCTTTGCTGCTGCCATAACTGAAGTTAAGCATGACCTAACTTTTCTGAGCCTTTTATGCATGCTTCAATCAATTTTCAGTGATTTAAGGGTTTTCTCGTACTATCTAACACTGTGTTTTATATTGCAGTTTACAAGGGGAGTTGCTGTTAGATGATGTATCTGTGTAATGTTTGGAGTGCTATATTTCAGTCAAGAATCTTACTCTTCTTTGCATTCCTCCTCAAAAGTTAGCTCTATCATAAAATAGATGTATAACTTCTGTCACATAAAACTTAGATGGTTGCTAGTTTGCTCTTTTAAAATAGGTAGTTTTTATGGGCAGTTATGCACTCACTTTTCTTCTGTGCCTTATCATCAGATAAGGCCAGAAGTGACTGAATTCACTTGTTAGTAATGCCAGTATTTCTCCAGGTTGTGTTTTCTCTTTTCTTCAGCATCTTGTTCAGTTGCTGCAGGCTAAGAGTTTTGACAGTATGGGGAAGGTCTGCAGTGGTGCTCTAAGAATCCTACGTACTTCATATTGAATATTTTTACACAGTAATTTCTTCACTTTCTGTCTCTTCTAGTGCTATTACACTGTCACCATTTCCTTCAGTTTCAACATTCACAAGTTTCAAGTGTACTCTCACCCTTGTTCAAATAGCAACAATCCTTTGACTACTCACTGAAGTTTCAGGAATGGAGCTTTGACTAGAGAGTTCGCATCTTCACTGCACAAGTGTAGGTGCAGTGAAGATGTGAAAAGACAGGGAGTCAGATGAGTTTAGTTCCCCTGAGCTCTCTCTAGGCAGCTGTTGCTAACAATTTTGGGGAAAAAACTCCTACATGTAAGCAGTCACTGACTCCTCTCTTCTCTGGTGTATGACTTTAGATGCAGAATTTTGGAGAAGTGCTAGAGGGAGCCAATTCAACGGTCATTCTCACTTATATGAAGATTTTATGAGACACCTTTAATTGTTGTGGGTCACTATTGAAGTTTGCAAGTTTCAGAAGAAACTTTTTGGCCAAATCCCTCAACTATGGTCTGATTTTTGTAAGGCTGGTTGGCTTAGGGAAGAGCAGTGAAAGCTGTTCAGTAGCTATCCACTAGAGTCTGAGTTAGATGTTCCTTGTGATCTTATAATTTATGAAAAAAGTCTATCTGGTTCTTTACCTGTTCAGTATTATCTTCCTTCATGCTACCTTTTCTCTAGTTTAATAGGGTTTAAATGTTGCATTGCAGCAAGGAAAAAAGCATGACCATCAAACAGTAAAGTTACCATTGCTCTCTTTGTCCATGCAGTTGTACTGTTGACATGGCCCTAATTACATAAATTTAAACTGCAATGAAAAACACTTCAAAAAATACTTGTGAAAACCTTTTTAATACTATGAGTGGTTTTGTGCTTACTTTTGAGATGCCTAACCAGTACAGCTATCAGAAATGGTAGAGAAAAAGAAAAATTAAAGAAAATTTAATTAAAGAAAATTTTAATTTAAAGAAAAAAAAAAGAAAAAAATTATTGGCTTTTGTGTTCTGGTTTCAAAACATAGAAATGGAAACCATCTTCTTAATTTTCTTTTGTTTTGGAATGAAAGACAAAAAAATTGATAGAAGTTGCAAATTCTGTGAAAATTTAAAAATACTCTGATGACTAAATTTTTCCTGTTGCTGCTCCTGCTCTTTACATACATATGCCCTTTCTATCCCTAAATAATAAAAAGTAGAAGTTGCTGTGTGGTCAAAGAAATACTAGAGAATATTATCTGAATGGAGCCTCACAGCAGGTACTCATAACCTACAGTATGAGGAGCCCTGCTGGGGCTCAGGGGATGTATCCTACCTCCCCATCACCCTTCCTGTCTAAAAATCAGTACTATGTTAGCAGACGTACACAGACCTCATCTGTGGTGGCTGACCTCTGCCTCCATCCACACGTGTGGTATGCCTTTTGTCCTGGTATGTCTGACCCAGCCAAAAATTAGTATTGCATGGGGCTGAACCTCAGCTTTTGAAGAGGGAGCGCTCCAGTGTCCTCTTGTCTGCTCTGCTCTTGTTGGTCTGAACGAGTTCTGGGAGAGTCAGCTTGCCCTTGCTCAACAAGTAATAGGAAAGTGAAACACTTAGAGGTTGACTGAAGGAAATGCCTCAGAAAAGCCTTCGTAAGTTCTCTTAATGAACACTGATGTCATGTCCTGATGAAAATGAGGATTGTGCTCCCCATCTGCAACACAGGAGTGCACAAGGCAGAGGGGAAACTTTCTCAGACCCAAAGTCTAGTCAGACCCAAAGCTTTCTGGAAAGCACATGTGCTCTCCTGTCATTAAAAGTAGCTACTTATTTCTATGACACAACACCACTACTTGTCCTGAAAGTGATAAGAGAGCATATACTTTGATAATATCTTGTTTCTGCTGCTTGTGAGAGATGGTGTTTTTTGTTTTCATTGTTCATACCAGCTCTTGCTGTTGAACCCTGGATTCAGTCAATCCAGGGGAAAAAGTTGACTGTTCTTGTTTTGGTTTGGAAGGGACCTTGAAGATCATGTTGTTCTAACCCCCCTACCATGGGCAGGGACATCTTCTACTATACCAGGCTGCTCAAAACTCCTGCCGAATTAGTGGCAGCATTCTTTGTCTGAAGGATCTTTGCAAGATTTTTCTGTCCCATACTGCAGTGTAAACATTTCTTGAGGTATTTTTTTCTTTGGGCTGGAGTATGTTCCTACTATTCAGCAGTGCAGGTGGTGTGACAGAGGCCTTGACTGTACCTGTAAGTTTTAATAAAAAACTCATCTCTTTTTATTTCCACCGGTTGTCATTATGAAACTGAACTGGATTTCTTTCCATCAAGTCCTATGAACATGAACCTGTAGACAAATTTCATTTAGTTTAGAAAAATACTGGTAACCTGAGAGTATGATCTCATGATGTCCTGAACCTCATCCCTCCCCTATTCTGAAACTCTTTCACATCTTCTCGTCTCTGTTCTGATATTTAAGTTACCAATTTTGGGAGGGTCAGTCTGTATTTTCAGTCACTGTTCCTTGAACATATGCCCCTTACCACCACTTTGATACATATCTTGCATTTCTTTACTCTTTACACTAGCACTTGTTTTTTCCCTTTTTATCTCTTTATGTTACCACATCTAAGAAATATATAAAAAATACTTTATGTTGATATGCTTATGTATGTGCTGAACAGATATATCTATGCAGTTATGCATTTGTAGCAAGCTCATAGCAGAACAAACTACAAAGTTTGTCAAAGACAAGCCATTGTCTTGCATTCTTCTTTTTTTTTCTGCAGTACATAATATAGTTTTTATTCTCTTCAAGTAGTGCATCATAATCCTCACACAGTGTTTATTTTTTACCATTTTGAAGTCCAGAGTTTAGTGTCCCAATTAAGGTCAGGTGCTTGGAGGTGAGAAACATTCATAATTTTTCACCCAAGTAACAGTTCTGAATCTGCAAGTCTCTTCCAGAAAGCTTGTAATAATATATATACTCAGGAGTGTTATATACTTCTGTTATGGTTGGCAGTGCATGACTTTATTGTTTTTAAGGGTATTCTTATCTGCCCAAGTTGTATCTATATGCAGGATATGTTTTGCATATCAGAGAAAAAAAAAATCCATATTTTGATGCTTGAAATCTTTGCTAGGAATTCTTTTCTAAAAATAAGTATTTTATAGACTAGTTAGTCAATCTTATGAGAAGAACAAGAAATCTTGTCTTCACTGTGCTGTAGTTTTCTGTATGACACACACAGAGTTCAAACTAATAATCTTGGTAGTTTCTTGAGTTTTTTTGTAGGAAGTAGTATGAAGAAGCTTCTGGGTGTACTATTTTAGCAGTGCCTTCATTACACGATGAAAAATATTGATGAATAGATAAACAAAGATTTGATTAGACAATTATGATGAAACAAGACTGGCAGAATTGTGTGTTCTACTTTGCCTGTGGGCTTTTCTATCAGCAGTTGAACAACAAATCTGAAAAGTGACAGAATCAAATCTTAGCAAAATAGATTGAGATACGTTGTGTAGTCTTAGCTGGTTTTTGGTCCCTGATAGTTTGCTGCCTGATGGAAGTCAATCAACCAGTCTTCTCTTTTCCCAGGCCTTTTAAATTTATGTTCCTTGGATGCTCAATATCAGTAGACAACTCCAAGAAGGTTGTCTACTAGGAAATAACGCTATTAGGAAATAACGCTAAGAAAAAATAGGTTCTTGTCAACAGGCTGTTTCCTATATGAAGGACTGTACTCTCCTGATAAAGATCTAAAGCACCAAGCACCACTGAAAACTGTAGATCTAAAATGAGAGAGAAAACCAGTAAATTAAAAACATTGCGATTATTAATTATTTTTATTTGTTTGCATCACTGTGTGATTTTTTTTTTTTTTTTTAATGCCTGCCTTCTTTGGAACACTGTATCTGAATCATTGTTTGTATTCTGGAAAGTTCTGCTGCCTGATGGCAAAATTACTCAGGGTAGTATTTGGACTCTTGCCAAGCTGCTTCTGCTTGGAGGTGAAATGGATCATGAGAGTCAACTATCTCTTTAATGATCTTCTGTTTATTAACAAAGAGGACACAGAAAGCATATTTTTCTGAATGCAGAAAAAACAAACAGAGGGCAATTTCCTTTCCTGAAATGCTATTGCTGCCTTTTCATTCTGTCCTGTGAACCATGGGTTTATTATTTTAATCTCTGCATGAGGACACTTGTATGGTCACACTTCTCCACTGATTTTCTGCTACCTGACCTTTGTTTTTTTGTTGCTGGTGAATTTGGAAGGTGTCATTTCATAATATAAGGTGTTTTTAATAGAGAAGTTACAGGAATTTCTGCCTACTTCATCACACAGACACAGTTCTTTTATTGCAATAGAAAGTTGACTTCCCTGTGACAATACAAGAAAAATAGTGGGTTGTGCTTGCTAAGTCTTTAATGACAGTGAACAGGTCAGCCTGATAGAACAAGGGGCTTGACATTGCTAAGAATATAATGACAGCAGTATCTTATCAGGTTAAGAGTCCATTTAGCTGCCTATGCCATATCTTGTCTTCAGTCATGAGTAATAGCAGCTACTATGGGAAAAATATAGGACTAGGGCAAAGCATGCAATTAGAGATACTGCTCCATAATCAAGGGACATCCACAAATCACACCACATCCACAATAGGGCATCCACAACTCCTACGAGAAACCTATTCCATAGTCTTACCACCCTCATCATAAAAAAAAAAAAAAAACTACTGTCTTTCACTTTAAAACTGTTGCCCCTTGTCCTGTCACTACAGGCCCTACTGAATAACCACAACTCTCTCAGCTGTTTTTCACATGGGAGGTCAAACCTGTCTGGTTCAGCAAAGTCTGTGATTAGCTACGAGTTGTCCTTAATATGTGTCATCATTTTTCAATGCAGGCGAATTAGAAGTATTTGCTAACTTATACCTTCAAGTATCTTCACAGTTCCTTCTTGCTTTTATCTGGGAAGACATGTTGCTTCACGTAATATTTCTACTGAAGCTGTGGTTTTCTTTAAGTGTAGGACATCAGTTGTGTGAAGAAGTGTGTCAGGATTTCTTTCTGCTATTCTCCTCTGTCTTTAGTTTTTGTTTTTTTCATATTCAGCTCACAGTACAACAACACCTGTGCTTTCTATTCCCTGAAAGTTTTCTGTCAACTAAAATGGTTCTGTCTAAATGTTGACAGAATTCTTTTGTGCTATACAAAAGGCATCTGTATATTTTATTTCAGAAAACATTGATTTCTTGCATGAATCTTGTTGACCTTGACATTGTCATTTCCTTTCCTTTCAAAATAGCTGCTTAAAATGAGACCAGAAGACTACAATCCAAGTGATGCTTACCTATTTCTTTAATTTGCTCATTTCATCAATAAGCTCAATAAATTAATATTTCTGATTCATGCTAAATTCAAATTTGCCACTTAAGTCTCAGAGGTAAGGGTTTAACTTTGTTATTTGTTTTGATGAAGAGCATATAATTTGTAAATTGAAAAGAGAACAAAACTTTTAGCAACAAATATCTATAAAATGTAACCTAAGGGTAAACAGAAAAAGCATTACATAATTGAACTCAGATGTTGCAAGGCATCCCTTGTGAAATACTAAAATGGCTCAGAGGAGGTTCTTTAATTCAGAGATAAGAGTTTGAGTCTCTGCTCTATGCCATTGTTAGTGAATATTAGGTAGGTATTTGAATACAACAAAACCCTGTATTAGTACTAAGCTATTGCAATTTGTCTTTAATTCTTACAGCAATTTCAATTGGTATGAGCCTGCAGTCTGACTTAAATGAAATGTTGACTCTTATTTTACTGTGCTTTATAAGAGTCCCTAAAGTTATGGTGAAGGGTCAAAATATAATATATATTTAGTGTCTGGAGGTGAAGCATGGTTAGTTGTTCCATCAGTGAGGCAACAGAAAGAAGCATTCTGCTGTATCACCTGATGACACAATTTGTGTTTCCTCACACAAGCAAAAGACTTATGTAGCTTTAGGTTAAAATCAGGTGTTTATGAAGGGGATCACAGCTGTGGGTGAACTAAACAAGTTCCATGTCCCAACCTTTTCCCTCATGCTCCCTGCCTTTTTAAGAGACACAAGTTGATTCACTAAATAATTACTCTCTTGATTTGCAAAAAAAAAGCTGATACTTGAAAAGGCTTTGAAAGTATTAAGTAGCTTATTTTTTCCCTTTAGAGGAAGCTCCAAGTCTTCCATTTACTCATTTAATCTGTCATTCCATTGCACCCAAGGGCAAAGTGTCATTTCTGTGTGTTTCAGTAATTTTGTACAGCATGCAGAGAACAAACAAATATCAAGTGACTGAAGCCAAAGTAGATTTCATGCAGGAAGCTGTGTTTCCTCTTCTTCCCATACATTTTTAGTAGAAATTTTCTTGATTGTAAGCTGGCAAGTAGACTTCTGCCCTGGAAATTATAAATGCATTTATAGTAGTAGTTGATACAAACCACAGGTCAAAACGTAGTCTCAGAATACACTATTTTTTTCGCCAGCTTACAGACACTGGTTTCACAAATACCTGGATGCAAAGGATGAACTTTGTATCAAATCAAAACAATGTTCCATTTTACTTTTACAAAATATGATCTTAGATAATAATATCAGTAGTCAGTTATTGGTTTAGAGTCTCATACTGCCCAGCGTAATGATACAGAATATAAAAATGATAGATTAGAATTCTCCCTCATTACCTCGTGGTTTTAAATTTAACCAAATAAGATAGTACAATATCTTGGTTATTTTACTGGCTTAAAACAGAGCTCTGAATCTGAGCTGAATAAATCTTATTAACTGATGTCACATTTCTGATAAGCAAAATGCTATACTTTTCGACTAGAAGCTACAAAACATTTTTAAGGAAATAACAGAATTTTATAACATCAAAACTAGGTCTTGGGAGATTTATGATACTAAAATTATAAAGTTTTTTATTGAACTGTCATTTCATGACCACTAGTAGTACTAAAACAATGAGCAAAATAAGTAGGTTCATTTAAGAGAAGGAAATTGCAAAACTTGTAAACTAAAAATCATATATAGTTTACTACACAAAAGATATCAGTAAGTTTTCTGAGAAAGTCTAGTATCATTTGCAATAAGTAGTCCCTATTAAGTACTGCCAGATTGTTTTTTTCTGACTTAAACAGATGACAACCGTTTATTGATCCGAAGTCATATTCTGATGAACAAACTGGATCTCTGGTATGTGTTATGCATCTAAATTTTGAAATCAGGAGAGAAATTGTACATTTTTTTACAACTCTCATAGAATATACACAACTAATCTTATCCTTCTAAATAACTACTGTATTTAGGCAGAGTTAGGAAGTGAGCAACACAAATTCTGAAGATGCTTTTTTGGCAGCTGTTAACATTTAGAGTGAGTTGATTTAAGATTGGTTTTGGCTTACTGTGAAGAACTAGAGGAGTTTTACAATTTAAAATCAGTTTTAGTTTCTGTTTGAAATTTGGACTACTAACTTTTTAAGATTATCTACTGGTACACAACATCAATAAAATAAAATCACATAGTTGTTGCCAAATTTCATTACATTAGCTGATAATTAATCCAAACATTTATGTAAAGGTTGAGACAAACACAATTCAAGCAAACTGAAATGTGCTTATTGTACAGCCAAGATTTCAGCATCTTGGTGCTTAGAAGCTTGCCTCCAGTTACTTTTGCTAGGTGAGACATCTAATGAACTTGATCTTTAATTAGTAGTAGTAGTATTAAGCCACTTTTGCAGCTCTCAGCACTCTTGTACTACTGTAGGTTTCTATGTACCTACCTGATGTAGTAGCATGCTTTAGAATGCACCATGATGCCCCTGTAGAAAGGTTTCCCTACTTGGTTTTCCACCTATAACCATTTCAGGCTTTTGTGAGCTACCTGCTTAATTTTCTGCAGCAGTCTTTCCACATTTGTGTTCTCAAATGAACTTCTCCACACTTAAGGTGATTGATTTTCACTCCATTCCACTGTATATTTAAATGTCCTGGTTAGAGATGTCAGCCTAGAAGCAGTTTTCACTTTATCTTTCATTTCGTGCTTACAGTACTTGCCACCTTCATTCTGCCTAGAAGAAATTCATTAGAGTAGGATTTTATAAATACTGAAGTGGCCTGTGCTGGCCATTCCCATTGTAGGAAAGTTTGCCAACAAGTCAGTAATTCTGCTGCATATTAAGCATGAGCTATTCAGATATTACTGTTCGTTTGGTTCCAGTGAGCAAAGAAAAGAACCTGATGTTTTAAAGATACTTTTTGAGGTGGACAATCCAGAAAACATAGATATTCAAAGCAGTTCTTTGAAAAAAAAAAAAAAAAAAGGTGTCTGAAAGTGTTGTAGCATGGTGTAACAGAATGGAGAACAGAATAAAAAATGTTATGGAAAGGGATTAAAAGACCTTCTTGTGTATATGTACCTAAGTGGGGGGGTGGGGGTGAGATGCAAGGATCAACATCGGTCATCCAATTTGGATTAAAAGATCTGTCTAGCTTGGAGATGATCCACCTCTGATTCCATTGTAAGGAAAAAATTCCTGTAGCCGAGCTACAGTTTTTCCTCAGAAATAAATCCTTTGGGGAATTAAAGGCTGCACAGATACTGTTTTGCAATAGTTTCTTTGTTCAATATGTTGTTTACAGATCATTCAGCAAGTGGTAACTTAGTTTTTTCTTGCAATTGTTTGTTATATTTATAAGAAAAATTAAAGTAAGCAACTAAGTTTTCACACAGGTTATTGCACACATCTTAATTTTATGACACAATATGAAGTACTGTGTCATAAATGAGTACTACCTGATTTCTTCACCAGCAAACATTTGATGATGAAACAAAAGACAAAGATACTCTAATGCTCACCAGAAATAGAAATGATAGCATAAAATAGCTTAGTGAGAACATTGCAAAAAACGGCATTTGCAGAATATCTGTTACTTTGTTACAAAACCCTAAAAATTATTTTAATTATTTGAAGATGTACATTCATGGCATATATTTGGAAAAACAGCATTTAACATCAAAGTTTAGTACAAAACAATGAAATTCTATTAGTTTAGCAATGTGTTGTGCTAAATACAGTACTTGTTAAATGGGTTGGCCATGCTGCAATCAACATATATAGCTAAATGTATAAAAGATGCTTCTGAATACTCCATTTTGCAGTTGGTAGTGCCTAATAAAAGAAGAAAGAAGAGATGTAAATTGTTGTTGATCCAAGCAGAAGACGCAATGGACGTCTTGAAATATGGTTGATGGGCTAAAAACAGTTGTTGGGAGACAGAAAATTATGAAAAACAGTACAAGCTGCAGCAAGCTATTTTGCAGAAATGAAGCAGAAGCATCCGTGTCAAAAGGCACACCCACGCATAAAATGTCTCCAGCTTCTGCACTTAAAATGTCTAAACTGCAAATTTATGGAATTACATAATTTGGATTAAATGAAACTGCTGTAATAACTGTTCACTGGATCACTAATGGGAGGACTTGACATAGGGTTGTAAGCAATTTTATACTTAAAAATGCATTTTGTAGCTGTCTGTACACTAATCTTTAGGGTTTGAGTCTCTTTCCTGTGAAATTTCGCAGATTTGCACGTTCTCTGCTTTTCAGATGGAGTTTAATGTGTGAATTCACAGAAAATTTAGTGGGAAAGAGGAAACATAATCAACTGATAAGCTTGGCTCTTCTGTCAGCTCCTCACAGCACCCCAGGCAAGCTTAGTAGCCTATCACATGGTGCAGGAATGCTTTCACCTCCAAAAGGAAAACCAGTGTCAGCATAAAAGACTTCTGACCATGAGGAGTGAGCAGAGAGCCCATTCTCAGAGGCTGGGGAGCAGGCTTTTCTTTCCACATCAGCATGGGGGCTTAACAGAGCAATTTCATGACTGGTAGAGAAAACCTGATGGCATACTCGCTCCTCGCTGATAGAGCAGCTTGGGCAGGATATGCGTAGGAGTTTATTTTAAGTAACTAAATAAAAACTTCAAAAAAATTACAAATATTAACCAACAGCTTAACCAACTGCTTCCTTCTTGAGAATACTTACATATATTTTCATTTTAAACTGAGCATGTCTCTGTGAAGTGAAATGACATGGCATACTACTTTTGCAAAACAACATTGATGACACTGTCACATAATTTGTCCAGGCAGTGAGAGCCAGAGAACCTCTTTCTGCCCTCCTTCCCTTTCTTTCTTATGAGCAAAGGCTGAGACAGTTTGGCCTGTTTAACCTTGAAAGGACTGAGGGGGACTTCATCAATGTATACAAGGATCTGAAGAGATGGTGTCAAGAGAATGGAGCCAGGCTCTTCTCGCTGGTGCCAAGCAATAGGAGAAGATGCACAGGAAGTTCCACCTGAATATGAGGAAGATCTTCTTTACACTGGAGGTGACTGTGAACTGGAACAGGTTGCCCAGAGAGATTGTGGAGTCTCCCTCACTGGAGATATTCAAGAACCATGTGGATACAATCCTGAGCCATGTGGTCTGGGATGACCTTGCTTGATCAGGGAGGTTAGATTACATGACCTCCAGTGGTTCCTTCCAACCTCACCTACATTCTGTGATTCTTCTCCTCCCAGACTGTGAAAATGTTGTGTGGGCATGGGGGTGAGCCTGAGCACTGTTTTGTCCTCCTAATTTCCTGATGGCAGAAATTTTTTCCCTTATGCCCTAAACACCTGTGAGAAATAGTCATTGTTACTGGAGGGGGCTGCCTCCCCGTCTTATACCTGTCATATTTCTTAGAAATGTTCTTCATGATCTGTACAAGGCTTAACAGAGAAGCCTTCCTCTCCATTTGAGAGTGAAAAGATGCCCAGAGTACTTTTCTGTCCAAAATCTCAGAGGACTGCCCATTGGAGCTTGGTATGGATAAAAGCAAATGTACACCTTGTTCCAAGACGATGTAAAGTTGTCAAATGTTGTCACACATTTCAGCCAACATCTTGTGGAGGTAAAGAGATATTGGGTCCATCTGTCCATTGGGACCCAAGAGAGTAATGGGGCTTTTAACACAGGCCAAATCAGGACTTCAGTTCTTAGAGTAAAAGAAGAACTGGTCTTTTTTGGTCTTATGATTGAGGATCAACAAATAGTATCTAGTAGTTTTAAGTAGAAAACATTTTCTTCCTTCTCCCTTCCTCTTCATTACTATTTGGATCAAATTGCATGTACCAGCTTCGGCACAAGTATGTGTAAGTGTTTCAGTTAATTAAGATACAGGCAGCATTTCCAGTTGAGTCTGAGAAATTTTAGAAACTGAAGTCACATTGAGATCGTACTCACATCTTTTGTCTAATATTAAAATGTGTATTCTGTCCTGATGTACTAGACAGTGAATTGTCCTCTTATATGAAAATAAGAATATATTAAAAATCTTATCATAAGAGAAGGGGGAAGGGTGATTTCAAATGTGTCCACTGTTTTACTGCCATTTTTGCAAATGCCACAAAACCTTCCATTAAGAATTACTACATCTTTTTTCAAGTGTATTTCTGGAATATAGCTACACCTGCAAAACATATGTTGCACTTATTCAGCTCAGTTATGATCAGATTTTAAAATTTTAATGTAATGAGACATTGTGGTTGTTCCAAATTGCTCCCAGTCAATATTTTGTGGTTTTAATTTGGGAATACCATAGGGATTCATCCTACTCCTGTATTATTTCTGATCTATCATGGTGTTTGCTAGTGGGTGGTTGTCATTTGTTGACATGACATGTTTGTTTTATATTGGTCTGCTGATGTTATGCAATTGCTTGGCAGTTACATTGTCAAAGGAGAAGTGATAAAAGACTTCTGAGTAACATTTATTATGACCTTTTCATTATCATAAAAATATTTCTGTTGTTTTTCTTCATTATTCTGTAATTATTCTGCGGAATCATCACATATTGCATCATCCAGTGGAGGTACATTTTTGCTTGTATCAGTTTTGTTCAAATACTAGAGTAATTGAGAATTGAAGTTAACATTTATCAATAGCCAGTTTTTACAGGTAGTGCAGTATATGCTTACAGTTGTAATGCAAATGGCTGTAAAATTTTTAATATTGCAGTAATTTTCAATGTCATCCTTGCACACACAAAACACAAAACCTTATGACAGAAAGCTTGTGGACAGAATTCACCTCATGACTGGTACTTGTGGGGAGTTAAAGCAAGATCAGGTTTTCATAGGGCAATAGATGTCTGCGGTAAAAATATCTGGTCACTCAGTCAAAAGCTGCTCATGGAGTAGTGCAATGAATGTGTAGTGCAATAAATGAGTTTTCCTACATCACTGAGTTGCTGAATTCTAGAACCCTATACACAGAGGTAACTTTCATCTCTATATTTGTTAATAAACTTTGCACATGCAATATGGAATATGAATTAAGTAGTGCAACTGTCAATCCTTGAAACACTTCAAATATCTATACTTCTGTTCTGGACATAAGACATATGTAATCAATTGTTGGACATTCATATATTTGCATATGGACCAGATGTTTGAACCTATATGACCAATACATTTATTATCTAGATATATAACTGCAGTTTGTATATATATTATGCATCTTTCCAAAGCATGACTTAGACTTTTATATATAACAGCATCCGGTTTGTTGACTTTCAGTAATGACTTCATATTGTTATCCCAGAACCATCAATGTACACACTGTGTTGATTTTTTGTGCTTCAGTAATTTCAGGTGCAATAAGATGTTTGTTCAGCTGTGCTTGCCATCTTTAAAGCACATTAATGTCCACTGAGAAGGCAAAGTGACTGGCACAGGAATGGATAATTACAATAATGACTAGTTGTTATTCTTGTTTATTCTGAGGAGTATTCTAATCAGCCGCTCAGGAAATGTCTACTTCCTATACATAGCTGTCATCTATATTAGTTCCCAAGGTGAGATGCATTTGATTTAATACTGCACCCTTCATTTCACCTAGAAATAGTTTTGACTCCTTTATGTACCTGTTCTGTAACATATGCCAATGCACTCCCACTACCACCAGTCTCTGACAGCTGCTAGAGCAACCTTGGAAGTGCTGAAGGGACAGACTGGAATTCTCCCATCCTGTAAATTAGAAATGTTTCCATCTTCCCTTTCTACTGATGTTACTTGCATTTAACTTTAGTTCAGCAACCAACACCAATGTCCTCCAAATTCTACATTAAAATAGATCTTTTTTGGATGAGAATCAGTAATAGTGTTAACTTACCTGCATGAAATAAGAATGTTGTTCAAAAGGTGGATCAGCAAGGAATTGGAGTGATATTTATAGGCAGAAATCTTATTTTGAAAAGTAGAGAGATAAGGTAAAATGGCAGAGGAAATTAGAGCCTGGCCACTGAGCTGGAAATATACTGAAACTTAAGGTGCTGATCAAATATTTACTTGCCAAATGAAAAAGACTATGGATGAGTCTCTTGTTCTTAAGAGCTAAAAGGTATTTTGGCTAGTAGGTAGTTCAATTGCATAGACTATGTTTAGCTATGACTGATGAGTCAATATTGGAATACGTGGTAATGTAAATCAACATGAAAAAATAGTACATCTTATTTTCTTGTCAGTCCTCTGTTTTTGATCATCCTCTATTTTTCTATGGATTTGATGGCATGATTTTCCAAAATGTTTTCCTTCTTCCTGTTCTTTTTGGGGTCCATGGAGGATGTAGTTTTATCATTTGCATGAAAAGGAATAGGAGGTTTTCATCTTTACTTTTATCTGACATGAAACGTTAAACTACAAGTCTTCAAGTTTCTCAGATCTTTTTTAGTCCATGTGAACTAGAAACCTCTTTTTTGGTGATCTGAAGATAAGTAAAGTTTGGTAAATGAAGACTCACAGGTTTCACTACATCTTCCTTTTTGCTAGTATTATGTATTTTTGTACTAGTTGTTTTGATTTATTTGTTATTTTGAAAGGATTTTTCATAGAACTTTCAAGAGAAGGGAAAGAAATACTACTGAAGGGTTTCAGCAGATGGACTCTTTCTGCTTCTAGACCCTGAGCTTCTGAGAAGTTAGGACTGCAAGACAAAGTTCAGGAGAACACAATTGAAATTATATGAGTCTATATGAGGCTCTATATGAGCCTTTCCTTTCAATATAATTATTGAAAGGAAAGGCTTCATTAACAATGGCTGCTTAGTAAAGAAAAGAAAATGAAAAGGAGATACTATAATGTTTACTTAATCAGGAGGCTACTATGAAGAGGAAGGGAATTTATTTTTCTGTTCCATAAAAGATAGCACAAAAACTAACGGGATTGCTTTTCAGATATTTAGTTTTGGTGGGGTGGTTGATAAAATGACCATCTGCAGTTTATCCCAGGTTGTTTGTGGGTTTTCTATGATCGTGAGGAAGGAAGGGGCAAAGCAGAATCCAAATCACAGAGTGAAAGAAATCACAGTGGGAAAAGCAGTTAGTTCTCTGGGGGAGAGGGTTATTCAAAAGCCATATTTTTGCTAAACAGGAAGGTTTTGTGATGTCTGGTAAATCTATTTTTTTAAGAATTAATAATCTGAAATTGTTTTAAAAAATTAATTAAGAAGTGAAAAATAGAGTTTATAGAATTGTTTGGGATTTCTTGTTCTTTACAGTGATGCTTTGTTAGTAAGTTTTGCAGTTCAGCAATATGCCAGTCCTGAACCTCTAGTTAGCTGGGAGGGAGGTTCACATTTGACATATGCGGTGGAGCTGTCAGTTTGCAGCAAAAGAGCAGGGTAGGTCATGTTTCCAGTGTTAATTTTGATTTGACATCTTATTTATGCTTGGGAAAGGCTGTTAGAAAATATTAGAACACAAATAATGCTGGCACAGCAGGGTTTTCAAAAAGAAACTGTGTTGACTTTCTTCCCACAAAGTTAGGAAATAAATGCACCTCATATTAGAAAATTCTATGCTAATTGTAGAAAGACACTACACTAGTTATGGCATTCTCCAGACATTGGTTTTCTTCCCAGGGAGAAAGAGACGAGACCTACTGAGCACTAACAGCAATGAGACTTCTTCCAATAACAGTAATCAAGTTCTAACTTAAATAAAATTTCTGTGCACACTTGAAATATTTCCGTTTTATTGTCTGTGTGTATTTAGAGCAGTATAACTGTGTTATAAGTGTCTCTGAACACCACCCCTTTAGAAAATGTAGCATGTAGCATAATTTGCTTTCAGTGTTCATATGATTCTATTCAAACTTTTATTGGAACTTGTAACATTAAAAAGTAAGTCTTTATTGATACAAAGGTATGTCACCCCTATCTGTCAAAATAGTTAACTTTCAATCTTATCAGTCTACACTGACTCATCAAGATGTTTCCATGATGCTATGGTTGGGGATGGGAAGTATGTGCTCATTTTACCAAAAAACTGAGGCATTTTGGCCATTCTTTTGGGGGATAAAGTAGCACTCCTTAACAGTCTCCATATGGTTCCTCCAGTGAATTTGAATGGTGAGTTACTGTTTCATGGTAGGTGTCACTCTAGATCTCCCTTAAGAAACCCAAAAGAGCAAGGACAAGTATTTGCATAATTCTCTAGCCTTTCAGAAGACCTCAGGATCTGAGGACAAATGAGAAGTTAATTTCCCCTCCACCATTTTGAACTCTATAGATTCATTTCAGTCTCCACCGGATGCTTGAAAGCAATCACAGAGGGGCATCCAGGAGTAAATGGCGTTAGTAGAAAGTCAGCAATCCCATGAACTCTGCCACTAGATTTGCTCCTTAATTTCTGCTGCACCATGTTAATTGTGAATGCATAATACAGCTAAGTAGTGATAATAAATAAATAAATAGATGAGTCCTATCACAGCTGCTTAGTGGCTATTTGCAATAATTGTACTGCTGGACGTTCTGAATATGTAGACTGTTTAAAATACCAGAAAAATAGTAAAGGTAGAGGTCTTTACACGTATTTTAGTGAGAAAAGCATCAATTCTTTTACTAACAAAAAAATTCAGGAAGTAAATTAGATCTTCCAAATTAATTTTGCCCACTCGAAGTAGAAATATATGTTATAACTGATAACTCCTAAGCATAACACAAGATTTTTCTAGGTGGCTAAGTAAGCTTTAGATACAACACATGATAGTCACAGTGGACCCATCATAATTTAAATGCAGAATAAAGTGAGCAACATCAACTCCAGATGTTCAAAAACATCCATCAAGCTCCAGAAAGCCTTGACTTATGTTTCTTTTTATTCAGCTGCTAGTACCTCAGTTTTTGGGACTCCCTTGGATCTTCTTTTCACGCGGCTGACAATTGGAAGCTTATTTTATTTTTAATGCACGTTCTTTGTCACATACCATAAAATATAACTGTGCTGCTAATGCAAACTGGAGGTTTTTTCTGATTGTGCTGAAGTGGCACTGCTTGAAGAAGCTCTATATGTCTAGTCAATGAAACGTGATCCTGTAGTACAGTTAATTTATAGTTCATCCAAAGATGTCTTGGAGCTAATGGCTTGATTCATGGAAGGGGATGACAAATTCAACAGCATTAAATGTAGGATGTTGTTTCTCTTAAAAAGGTAAATTAATTACTTCCCTTTTATAGAGATTTTTTAAAGCTCTTCAGCAAAAAAGTCCTTCATAAAATTGACAGACTACATATATTTTACTTCTAAACTAAAATAAAATTCTTAATAAATTCACTTTAAGAATTTTTACAAGTCAACCTTCTCTAATTAAAAAAATAGATCATAGTAGAAATCTAGACAAACCAATATATCCCCCACTTGTCCAGCAGAAAACATTGAAATGCAGGGGAGTAATTCTCTATTGAAAAGGAAGAAAAAAGCTTAAAGTTTAGATATTGCTAAGGGAGAACTTTCTTCACTGCAGACCACATCTATTTAGACAGCAGATACAATGTTTTTATAGATAGAGAGGTACATATATAGTACATTTCTGCAGGCTGAAATGGAAGACTTGATATGTCATCAAACAACAACATGAACCTTTCATATTACAGGACAAAAATAGTTATTGATGAAAAGGAAAATTGAAAAAATTAGACTCCTCACTTAAAATCAGGAGAAGGGTCTGAGAAACAGAGCTAACAGAGCTGCTGTCTCTTATAATTACAAAGAGTAGTTCATTTTTTGCAATTTCTCCAGTCTCTTTGAAGACCTTTGACCAGTGTTATGATCTCTCTACTTCTCTGTCAAGATAAAGAAACAAATAATTACAAACAAATAATGTTGGGGGATTTTACAAACCTCGGTTCCAGTTTTCGTCTTTTTACTTTATATCAAAGTTGGTCC
This sequence comes from Manacus vitellinus, assembly GCF_001715985.3. Taxonomy (NCBI): domain Eukaryota; kingdom Metazoa; phylum Chordata; class Aves; order Passeriformes; family Pipridae; genus Manacus; species Manacus vitellinus. Next base: position 49,149,243 of record NW_021939396.1, on the reverse strand, counting down.
TGTCAATCCTGCAAGCTGCTTCTGGCTTAACTGCCTGCAAGTGCAGAATAGGCCATCATGTCTGATGATACTCCTAATACACCCAAAGCTGACAGAAAAAGGAGACATGGAGAATTCTAGTCAAGAACTGACATGATTGATGACTTTGATGCGTATTAGCTTTCTTTGGACTACCCTTAGAAAATGGCAACTTGAAGTCCTATATTATACTCTCAATGCTCATGTTTTTTTAACTAAACATCCCTGTTAAATCTCGTAGGACATGCTCTTAAACAAATTTATTACTGATTAGAGAGTCAGCATGATACTGACATAGAATTCACTATTAATAAATTTAGTTCCATATAAAAATTTTAAACCATTTGGGTGTCCTAAGATTTAAAGTCACACCCTGTAAAGAAATATTATGCTGTTATAAAGTATGTAGTTTTGACGTCTGAAGAAACTGCAGACGAGATGACAGTTGTCCTGTTTCTGTATTCTAGTGGAAACACAGTCTAAACAAATTTTATTTTTTATTATTCTAATACTATAAAAAGTCTGCACCAGTATTTTCAGGTCCAGCTTTACCTTCAAAATTGCAATAAAAGTAGCTTCGGGGTGGCTCATGTCACATTATCTCAAGTATTCATTTTGCAAGTAAAAAAAAAAATTGGTGTTGTAAATGTTGAACATTTCCTGAGAGTCAAGTGGGATTTATTTTATTTGCAGTTATTGTCATTAATCGTTGTGATTTGCAACACAAATACTGGCTCATTTAGGCAATGCAGTCCTGATATTTGTCCTTTTTCTGGTGAGATCCCTTCTAGGAGAAGGGAAAAGCTTGTATTGCAATGGGAATGATGATATATATTTCTTTAAATGTTTTTGATTATTTAAGAAGATTAGAAAAGTGTCTTCAGTGAAATTATAATCTGATGTGCTTTAAAATTGAAGAAATGTATTTTGAGTCTTCCTACTTCAAATTATTTCATAGTTACAAAAGGGAAAAACCAGGGGGTTTTGCTTTTGGGGAGAAGTAATCTATGTGTCACTGATTCTGGTTTAGACCTTCAGATTTCCATCATTTAATATTTTCAGTTCATTTATTTCATATACAGCATTAAGATAAACACCACAGCCAGAGCATGTGATTTTATCTGAACCAGAACTGCGGAAGAGACACAGACAGTCCTTGTTATTATCCCTGTTATTATGTGCAAAGATACATTTGATAGGAAGCCCAGAAATCATAAATTTCAGTTCCAGCTCTCCTCCTAATTGCTGTTAATATTTCTATTTCCTTCACATTACACATGGTTCATATTTCTAACTTTGACAGTATCTTTCAGTCGTTCATTTTCACAAAATATTGCACAGCTTCTTCAAGGTCACTTTAAGCAGAGCTTGGAACAGACTTCAGATTTCTATTGCATTGGAATTAACTCATTTGTTTTGCCAGTCTTTCAACAGGATTATGGAAAATATTTTTTTATACTGAAAAACATTTGCACTAAGAAGTGAATTTGGTTGATATTATAATGTTAATTTTTATGTTTTCAGCTAAGAAAAGCTATTTCTCTGAAAATGGTTTTGCATTTATCTGAATGTGTATATTCAGAGAGGGTAATGGGATCTTCTGCCCATTTCTTATAAGCAGGACATCTGCTGATGAAAGCTTCAAAAAATGTTAAAGTTTGAGTTAATAAACTTGTCTTTCATCTCATTCTAAAAGATGTAGCTAAAGTTCTTTAAGGACATGAGATGTCTCAAGCTATTTCTAGTCATGCATAAAACTACTCCCTTGCAGGTCCAGTTTGAGTCCTGCACAGCTCAGAGGATTTTAGGTGCCATTACTATCTAGGAGACATTTGGCAAATCTATAAGATGAAGTTTTGGTGAATTTGTGAATTTCCACTTCACTGTCCAAGGGGCTTTGTTAGTTCTTCAGTGCAGCAGCATTCCTTAGTATTTGCTGGGTCATGACCCAGCCCAATGGAACCCTGATTCCCTGCTAAGAGCTCATGCCTCTGGAGGAATATTAAACTGACTGCCCATTTTCAAGGATTAGTAAAGTGATTATTACTATACTTATACATGAAATGAGGTGGAGAATTAGAAAGTAGATAAAAGAATTCTGGCTTGACCTTCTTTAGGACCTTCATAATATTTTTGCCCCAACTCTTGATTTTTGGGTCTGTTGCCTGCAGGAGCTGAAATAAAAAACCCCAAAGCAATTTAATTGCAGATGAGATAAGAAAAGGATTTAATGAAATAACCAGATGCGCACCCCGGCCGTGTACAGGTGTTACAATTTATAATAGTGTCTGTCCAATCCCAAGCGTTTCCACCCCGTAGCTTTTGCCTTGGTCCACCCCTGTCCCACCCCCTTGGAATTGGGGTTGGGGGCTTTTCTTCATCATCTTCATCTTCTTCAGAGCACAAAGGGTACACGGTCACCCAGTTCTCAACTGTACTTTTGCAGTTCAGGCCAAGGCACAAATGTCCTTAAAAGGGCCTACTCTTAAAGAGAGACTAAACATTTTCTGCTGGAATTCAGGGGATGTCGATATGGGAGCATGGAATGGGGTATGTAGGGGTTGAAGAATGTGTAAACTACTCTGCTAAAGGGTAAAGGAATAAGGGCTGCTGCTTCTAAAAATTTACTTCTACTTATATAACTACTTATAAAGCTTATAAAAATTAGAAAAAACAAAAAACTAAAAGAATCATAAGGCATCAGTCTGACTTACACTTTAATAACTCTGCCTTGGACATTCTCTCCTTTTAAAAAGGCACATCAAAAAAAAGGGATCAAGTTCAAAGTTGATGCTGTTGTCAACACAGGCATTTGTTACACCACAGTTAGGCAGATTTAACTCAAACTTTTACCATCCCCTTTTTGTATTAAATTAGACCCTAATCCATCTTTTAGATTACCTTCAGCAATTAACTGAATTGGATATTTCAAAGGCCTAACTACACTCTGTTCTCATGTAATCGTTATAAACAAGCATTATTTTTGCATATTAGATACCTAAAAATAGGTAGTTTTAATTCAAGTCATAGAGGTCAGCAGTCCCTTCTAGAGTCAAACCCGAGGAGATGACTTTTCCATATTCACACAAGAAAAACACAGTGAAGGTAAAACTCAAATACCCTCAGGCCATTGCCTTTTACAAAATAATTCTTCTCCTTTCACAAGGGCCCTTCACCACTGCAGATAGGAAGCTGCAAAACAAGAGAGGAGTGAAATTGGCACCATACAGTGAGTAGGGTCATCAAGATGATTAGGGTTTGCAACATGGGGAGTTGGGTTTGCTCAATACTGCTCAGAAAGGAGTGTGAATATACTGCTATCTTCAACTTTACCAGTTGACAAAAAAATTCCATTTTAATATTAGGGAAAATAATTTACAGGGTAGGGTAGGGTGGTGATTAAGCACTGGAGCAGATCTCCAGAGAGAAAGGTTGTGGCACCTCCATCCTTGGAGGTACTCAGATCTTGACTGGACATGGCCTGGAGCAACCTGATCTTACTTTGAAGTTAGCTTTAACTTTGAAGCTGCCCTTGCTTTGACCAAAGGGTTGAACCAGATGACTTTCAGAGGTCCCTGCCAGCCTAGATTATTTTATGACTCTGTCCCCTGAAGCTGCCTGACTTGGCAGCATGTAGCTGTGCTGCAACCAAAAAGGAGCTGCTGTTGTACAGTATGTCCCTGCCTTGCCTATTCTCGGCCACTGCCTCATACCAGGCTCTCACCTTTTTTTGCTAAGTATGGATGGGAAGAGCACACATCATCTGAGCCACAGCACCCTCATGCTACTCCTGTGATATGATCAACTCTGTGGTACAGGCATTATTATTTAGCTCCCTGTGCAACAGAAAACTGAATATGGAGAGTCAATGCCTTTGAATTCCTCATAGGAACTTTGATCTTTCTGTTTGAAAGTACTTTGACAGTTTCTTTTAAAACATCTGACAAAAATAGCTCAGTCTGGAAGCCAGCAGGTGTTTAGGCACTTTTTTTAATACATATATTAATAAAAAATGAGTCATTAGTGTTAATCTGTGTTAGGCTGTTACAGATCTGTTTTGTACTGCATTACAGAGATATTAACCAGGCATATTCAACATCTTTATGAGGAATGCTTCACTGTGTTCAATTATGACATGGCAACATACTTACGTCAATACAGTTAAGGGCTTAAAAAATTGGGGAAAAGTGAATATGCTTCTGGTGTCCAGGCATGGACATCTGGTGTCAAACAATTAATTGCATTGAGAAGCAGGACTCTGTTCTGGGTTGCCATAGACTGAGTATAAACAGCTGCAGAATTTGGCTCATTGTCTTGAGGAAAAATTAAAATGCAGATGTAGGTAAAACTTCTTATATAAACAGTTGTGTGAAGTTCTAATTTCTCTCTATTGTGCCACCAAATTTTCCAACAGATGCATGGTTCTCTATGATACATTACTGTCCACTTGCTAGTCCAGCTTTCATTGCGCTTCCTTTGTGTTTACTGGAGAAAAGGGAGATAAGGATGGGACAGCTAACATGAAAGCCTCAATTTTTACTTATTTTGCTATCTAGAACAGAGAATAAAAAGGTTGCACTTCAAAGGCTAGATAAATTTTGTTTAATATTATTCAGGCACAGCACAGAATTACGTCAGTAGCATGTTTTCTGAGATGCTTTCTTGCACTTAGTGTGAATAGGCTGTAGAAAATATATAAAGACATGAAGATAAACAACCCTTCTTTCCCCCTGAGCACACCTGTCAGCAGAAGGATGATTGAAGGCCGTTTGCCCAGAGAAGCAGGGCCCGTGTGCTTGACATATCACAGGGAACCTCTGCATTCTAAAGCAGTGCAGTCTTTGATTTCCACTCCAAATATCTTGCAGTGTCAAATGGATAGATTTGGATTTGAGCTCCATTGCAAATATTTTGTCTTATCCAAAGTGCTGAAACTGACAGGGACAGATATATTTCTGTGCACGTATATACACACAGAATTGCAATGGCTGCACTTTTTAATGTTTTGTGACTACAAGATGGAATTTTGTTCTTTCTATGATTTTAACCAACAATATTTTTTTAGTGTTCTAAGTTGTTTATGTAGATTCCTTTTGATCAGAGAATAAAGGAGCCTCCTAGACTTCATAGCAGAAATAAAACTTTTCTAAATGCCCTGATAACTACTGAACAAGGAGTGAAAATCAGTGTAAGAATTATGTATCCCATGTGGTATAGAGTACAATATGTGCAAGGGAATTTAGAAGAGGTGCATATGCAGAAGTAGTCAGTACCTAGGGATTTTGTCAGTTTATGTTTAATTTACTTGATGTTTTTCCTTTCATGCTTGCTTTTTTTCACTGGTTTCACAGAAAAGAGGTAAACCTGAAAAAAACTTAATGTGTGGGACAGTGTGCCATCTTTGCTGTGAAAGTATATAATTATAAGGAGTTTGATTTTTTGTATTAATTTGCCAGATTTTACCTTATTAATTATATTTTTTTGTAGAATAATAAGGAGTCTAGAAGATCACCAGTCTGTAGAAGAAAATCAGGAAATTTGAAACTGAATCATTAATGCTACTTTATGTTTATAGATTTGTGTTTGAAAGGAGAATTTTCTAATGCTGCCCTGATTTTGGCAGCATGCCAGTTTTCCACCACTTTTTGCAAGTAGAGCTCAAAATCAGACAAAACCAAAACATACAGATTACTTAAATTTTCCTATTTAAAATACTGGAGTCTGTTTTCTGTCAAGTATAAATCAGAGGTTGGACTTAGGTTTAGAGAATTGAGAATCTGTTGCCATTTTAGATGCCGTAAGATCCTGCCTGGCTTGAAGCTGTTGCTGCAAAATGGCACAGCTGAGGTCTTGCTCCCAGTTTGTACCTGCCAGCCCCACAAAAATGTCTCAGATATTGCCAATGATTAGAGTATCCAGACTGGCACAAGCTGCCTATGTTTAGGTACTTGAATCCTGCCCTTGGAGGGCTGGTGAGGCACCAAACTGAATTTTCACAGCAGACTTTCTGCTTAACTACCAGCAAATTTCTTCTCATATGTTGATGGGATTGCTCCAATTCCCTGAAAGGTCCTAATATTTTCTTGTTCCTACTATTCAACTGTCTTGATTAGATACCTGGAAAGTTTCTGTGGAAAGACCTTGGGATCTGAGGTTCATGATCTTAGCTGTGATTTCAAGTGCTCTTACTTGTGCTTAAGTAGTACAGATAGTAGTAAATGAGTGAAAAGATGATAAACCATTTGAGAAAGAAGCTCTTCATTCTGATATTTGTGATTAAGCTCTTGGGACTTAAACTGCCCTAAAATGTAAATGTCAATACACCCAATGTAGGAGATGTGTATTCTAATTAATATTAATAGTTTTAGGAACACTAAATCAATTACTTTTGTATGAAAAATTTTTTTATATTTTTGAGTACCATATGAGCTGCTTTGTACTTAATATATTAATTTCTAGTAAAATAAATTTTTAATTAAATAAAGGAAATGTTCAGTGGTGTTAGCGATTCTGAGTATTTTGGCCCTTACTAGCTTCACTGAAAGAACTTTTAGGTATTTATATGGCACTGTTTCTGACAAGCTCAACAGAGATACTTCCATTTTGGAGAAGGTTAAAAAGGGACATATATTTTTATCAGCCTTGCAAAGTTGTCAAGACAGTTTACCAGCCTGTGTGCAAAATCTTTTTTCTGCATTCTACTATGATGATTGAGGAAAATGTTGCTTTCTGTCAATGTCTCAGCCTACTTCTTTGTAACACAAGTCTTTAAAATTGTCATTTAACTTGTAGCTGTTTTGAGGAAACACATGCTGAAGTAAAGCATTAGGATCTTCAGATGAAAATGTTATATTTGTCCTCTTAATTACTGTCATTGCTTTAATTAGTAAGATCTTGGCTCTGAACTGTGACCTTGAGGTTAAAAAAAATACTAATTACCATTTTTGAAAAATGCTAATTAACCCAGTCAACCATTAAATTGTTTAGATTACATTTGATAGTATTTCATTAATATAAAATAGAAACTCACACTTTGTTAATATATGAAATGCCATTTAAATTGGCTTTTACTTCTAAGTAATGTTTCAGATTTTAAGAAAGTTTTTTTCACTAGTGTGGACATTCTCATATGCCTTGAAAAATGTTTGTTATGCAAGATGTTTTATTAAAATCCAAAATCAGTGTTGAATTCCTGTCCAGAACTGATTGACTGATTAGTGAATTGGTGTTGGAGCTTCTTGCTCTGGTAGGGAAAGACAGCCACGGTGTTGTCGTCTGTAGATTTCTTTGTGAGATCTCATATTGGGAATGCCTGGGGCAGTATTTGAGTGAAAAGGAAGAGATCTGCTGTTAGATAAGTGCATCATTAGGGGACTGTGCAGTGTGGGACAGCCTAGGGGTACTGAAGATCAGGTATATATACTCAAAAGAGAATAAAGACTGTTTAAGGTTTGGGGACTGACCCCAACCAGAATTCAGCCTGCAGAAATATGGATTAAAACCAATCTTATTCCCATCTCTAAAAGGGGTGCACAATCCTCTCCTGTGCCACATAATGGGGCAGCACAGAACTCTCTCATTTTTCTAAATGTATGTAACAGGAGGTAGAAACTGCTGGGAGTGTTTGTCCTTAGAAATAATAATGTCCCATGGTTTCTGAAGGGACCTATGTTCTTGTAAGACTTACAAATGCAGAACATTTGGGTTGCACCTGCCTTGTGTTTGATCCTGTCTTCTCTGTAAGGGTGCCTGAGCTGATGGCATGCTCTGTTCCTTACAGCACACTGCATGCCTGCTCTGCCTTGTGTACTGACAGCTCACAGAGCTGGTGGGAGAGAATCTCTGGGTTTTTTTCCAACTACCATGGCAACTTAGCAGTTTAATTATAGAAATTATTTTCTTGCCCCATTCTTAACATTAAAAAAAAAAAACCCTTAAAAATGGAAAATACTTAATTGTAGTCCTTTCACTAGTAAAGGTATCATTTACTAAATAAATTATATTCAGAAATATGTAAGTTACATATTTCCCTGCCTCAGAAGACTGTCATGTTAATTTTAAATTGCTGCAGCTTTTCTGTCTGGGGTTGTGAGAAGGAAGCCTTCCCCTTCCCCTTTCAGCAGTCAGGCATATAATTTGGTTAGCCCTTCCCACTGCCTCCAGGAGTCACTGAGCAACCAGCTTCAGCTGAAGTAGCCTTGTTTGTGCAAGAAATCTTCTTTCTGAACACCTTCCTCCTGTGTAGCACTAAACCTGCATTATATGGGAAAACTGTTGTTTAATCATGTCTTAAAATGGCTTTTTGTGGTCTCTTTGCAAACACATGCTTCTTCTTCCCAACAACCCCAACGACAAGTGTTATCCCATGCAGGAATGTCCTGAGAAGATATCCCGAGGTGTTCTTATTGGCCCCTTTTAACCCCTTCCTATTGGTTGTTAACCCCTTCCTGCAACCTGTAATTGGTTACTCTGTGAATCCTCCTAACCCTATAAATGTAAACCCCCAACAATAAACACTCTCTTGCCTCCTCTCCACGCCCGATGTGGTGTCTCTGTGCCTGCCATGAGACCACGAGGGTGGAGGGAGGGGAGAGCACCTCTCCCCTCTAGGCTCAGGACCTGAAGAAACCCCTGGTGCTGGAGTTCCCTTTCCCTATTCACCTCAAGCCGTCGGAAATGGTTCCTCAGATGGAAATGGAACTAGAACTGGGACGCCCCACGCTATGGAGGGAAAGGGATCCAGACTCCTGGTAGATTTTGTCCTTAAAAAAGAAGAGATCCTTCAACAGGTTAGACTTCCTAGTTGCATCAGAGGCAAATCCAGCTGCTTACTTTTAATGGTCACTGTGACCCCTGCATTAGAAATCAAAGGAGTGAGGACATGAGGCCTTGAGCGTTGTGGTTGTGAGGACAGAATACCCTTTTTGCCCAGAAGATTTTGTTACGAGGAGACAGTTTTCACTTAAGAAGGCTTTCTGCCTAAAAGGTAACTCTTTCTCCAAGGGAGTTTCAGTGCTTTTTCCCTGCCCCGCGTAGCAAGAGAAGTTCTCAGTCTCTCTCTCTCCTACACTGGAGAGAGATAATCCTAACATACATGTGCAGAGGCCTTGGGAAGGCAGGGGAGAAAGAGAGAGGATAAAGAGGCCCTAAGAGGATGGGAATTTGCCTTTTTCTCCCTGAGGCCCAGTGTGTAAACCTCACTGTTAGGCAATTTGTAAGTTTCTCACGTTCTGTCCTTCTAAATAAAATTTTTGAATTCTTTCCACTGCCTTGGCATTTCTAGGGATGTCTGAGTATCTTACTTTACAGTGGCTCTCAGCTCAGTGCAAGGCTCATCGCGTCTGGGGCTGCATATGGGTTGAGAAGCGCAAAGGAAGGTGGGGGTGAAGACATTTTAGCTGAGCAGGACCTGCTGCAGTGTCTCTCAGACAGGCGTGCAGGTCTGCAATCTGAACACTGTGATTGTTGCTGCCAACCCATGACCAAGAGAGAAGCATTTTGCCTCCCCCAACTTTCCACAGAGCTGACAGACAAACTTAACAAGTCTTTTGATAATTAAGGGGTGAAAACATCAATCCCTAGACATAGCCATTAGCATCTTTTATAGTGTCAAGTAAGTCAGTGGTGTGATGGCAATGCGACAAACTGTGAAAATGTCTTTAGTCCACAGCACAGTGGGGTGGTACGTGGGAGCACTGGAATGAAGGTTAATGCATGAATGCTGAAATGTAGTATTCACTAGAGTATTTCATCCTAGGCAGTATGGTGTAAATATCCTTGGATGATAAGTGTTTCCTGAGCTGTCCAGATCACCAAAGACTATCAATATCCCCCTAATACAGCAACCTCAGATACAGTTTTCATCTTTCTGGGGCAGGCAAATTTGCATTTTTAATTCAGAGGAATCTCGTTATTCTTATCCCAAAGACTGAGAAATGCTAAAACAAGATAAACAAGGAAAGCATTCACCTCTTTTACAGTAAATATTATTTTTACATTTCAAAATGGATTTAATTGAATGGATGAAATTCAGTTCCAGAAGCCCAGCTATGCAAGAAGTGGGGTGATCTTGTGTTTGATCTTTTTTTTTTCAGCTAAAACTTGTCAAAAGAATAATTTTGTTATGACAGTAGCTTTTTCAAATTAAATATCTGCAGCCTTCTCTATCTGCCTAGGCAAGATCAGCATAATGGAAAGTTGCAAATGAAATGAGATAAGACATCATTCAGCAGGAGACAAAGGAGACAAGTTTGGCAGTAGTGAATGAATGGGATATTGATATTTTACTTGGCGTCATGAATGGGACTAGGAAAGGTAGGATATTTGGGAATCTACTAACCCCTCCTGGGAGAGGAGCTGCAAACATATGGTTTACATACCACTGACAGCAAAGAGGCACGTTAGAGGCCTGTTTGTGTATAGAACCATGCACACTTCAGATGTCCCTATCTGTTGGGATCATCATGGCTAGGCTTTGCGAAAGAAGATTTGGGAAAGGCTCTACCCACGTTTGTTACAAGCACGCTGGTGGCTAAAAAGGCCAATACAAGATAGACATGTCCGATTGCAAAAGGCACAGCAGAAAGACTCCTTAGATGGTGTATTCTGCAGGACACGATTCTTTCTGCGTTGTCTTTTCTCCTGGAGAGTGATCCTACGTGCTTTCTCAGAGGAAGTAGCAGCGTTATAGATGGTGTGTCTCCAGGCCTCGTGATTGGAGGCCAGAGTAGACCAGTTATGGTGATCAATATGGCCAAGGCTGAGATGTTGTTTCAGGGAGTTCTTGTATCTTTTCTTCTGGGCTCCTCTCTTGCAGCAGCCTGTGGCAAGTTCACCATAAAGCAAGATCTTAGGGAGACGGTAGTCCTTCATCCTTGAGACGTGCCCTGCCCAAAGCAGCCGTGTTCTCAGCGACATGACCTCAGTACTTGTAACTGCTGCTTGTTCTAGAACAGATGTATTGGTCACATAATCTGACCAGTGGATGTTTAGGATTGTATGGAGACAGCATTGATGGAAGCATTCTAGGAAATGCAGGTGGTGGCGGTAGATGACCCATGATTCAGTTCAATATAAGATAGTAGACAGCACTAGAGCTCTGTAAACACTGATCTTGGTACTTTTCTTGAGGTGTTTATTTTGCCAAACTCTTTTATGAAGCTTTCCGAAGGCACTGTATGCCTTTGCTAACCTGTTGTCTATCTCTCCGTCAATCTTACCGTCTGAGGAGATGAGGCTACCTAGGTAATTATACTGTTGGACTGATTTGAGCTCTGATTCGCCAATGGTGATATGGGGATGATGGAAGACTTCCTGAGGTGCCGGTTGATAGAGAACTTCTGTCTTCTTTAAGCTGATTTCCAGCCCAAAGAGCTCAGCAGCGTCTGCAAAGCAGGATGTTAAACACTGCAGAGCTACTTCTGTGTGGGCGACAAGGGCGGCATCATCAGCATAAAGCAGCTCCCGGACAAGATGATTTAAGGTCTTGGTGTGGGCCTTCAGTCGCCTTAGATTGAAAAGGCTTCCATCAGTACGATATCGAATGTAGATACCGTCCTGATCATTGAGGTCTGCCGTGGCCCTTTGGAGCATCATGCTGAAAAAGACTGTGAATAGGGTTGGTGCGAGAACGCAGCCTTGTTTCACACCATTGGTTATTAGAAAGGGCTCAGAAAGTGCATTGCCATATCTGACTTGGCTGCGCTGATCCTCATGGAGTGAGATGATCATTTTAAGGAACTTGGGGGGACATCCAAAATGTTCCAAAATCTGCCACAGACCTTTTCTGCTCACAGTATCAAAAGCCTTGGTGAGGTCGACAAAGGTTACATAGAGACCTTTATTGTGTTCCCTACACTTCTCTTGCAGTTGTCTGAGAACAAACACCATGTCTGTGGTACTCCTGTTGACTCTGAACCTACACTTTCAGGTAGAATTCCTTCTACTATAGCAGGTATTAGTCTGTTCAAAAGTATTCTTGCCAGGATTTTGCCAGCAATAAAGAGCAGAGTAATACCACGGTAATTTGAGCAGTACGATTTAATTCCTTTCTTCTTATACAAAGTGATGATGACTGCATCACGAAGGTCTGATGGTAGTTCGCCTAGTTCCCAACAGCACACCACAAACTCGTGAAATTTAGCATGGAGTGCAAGACCCCCATGTTTCCAGACTTCAGGTGGAATTCCATCAACCCCAGCTACTTTGCTGATTTTCACCTGCTGTATGGCCTTGAGGGTTTCTCCTAAAGTGGGGGCAGTATCCAATTCATACTTCACCGGTTGTTGTGTGATGGACTGAATTGCTGAGTCTTGGTATCTGTTGGGATACAGTGAATATAATGAACTAGGCCTTCCCACCAGACTGAGGGCTTTTCTTGTGCAACCTGATGAATATTGAACGTGATGATTCTTTTCAAGGACTGTTTTTCCATTTTTAAGGCAGGGAAAAACTTGCTGGCACAGAACTTCTGGGAATTTGATCAGGTTATTACTTCTGATAGTCACTGACTATGGAAAAGGGTTGTGTGTTTTTTTCCTAGTGACCATGAATTTTCTTTTTTTTTAAACTCTTTTTCTGAGATACACAATGGGGTTCTACATTCTTATTATGCCAAACACAATATTATTAAAATAAATAGAAAGCGTAACATTGTGTACAACTGTACAATAGTTTACAAATTACAGTATGTCATTTTTACTTTTTTGACTTCATTCTGTCTTCAAAAACTAAAATTTGGAAATGGTTTGTTGGCTTTTTCAAATATAATATTTCAGTAATGTCAAATAGTGCATGATGTCATTCTAGTCTGAAGAAAATAGTTCTCTAAAGAAACCCATGAAAGCATTTCACCATTCATGTTCCTTGCTGTCCTTCAACTTTTTCATAAAGTAGTGCATTTCAGATTCCAGGTCTGTCAACTCTACTAGGTATCTAAAACTGCAGCTGGACTATTGCCTTCTTACTCTTCAGTATTTTATTCAAATGTGTGCTGTCAGTGATATCTGAACAAGTAAATTTGTTTAGACCTTCCAGTCATCTTCTTCTAAATTATATTTAGGCCAAAACACACTGAAATAGATTTAAATGAGTTTTCTTTTTCAACCTCTGTAGATACGGGCTGAGGCCAAAGTCCTACTACATGTTATTTTCATTGTTTCAGTTACTGTCAGTCTCTGGAGTGCCAAGTCCAGTGCAGCTGGAATAAGCTGTGCAGCCTCCTTCACCCATCTCACCTCAGATCAGATATTGTAGAGTGCAGACTCAGACCCATTTAGGTATAAATATGTTAAATATTTTGTGAGGATTCTACCTGTTCCTCTGGAGCTGCTGAAGCAATTATCATATTTATATAAATCAGAGTTGATGAAGGTGTTTGAAAGCTGCATAGTTGGAAATCATAATTTGACCTCACATACTTAGACCTTTTAGTCTCTCTAGTGACTGTTCAAGAGTAATTTGGAGGAGTTGCTTATGTTTTTTCTCTTGAGAAAAGTGAAAGTGCATTTTGATTTGGATAGCTGAACAAAGGCATTTACAATTTATAGCTGAAAAATAGTTTCTGTGCATGAGAGCTTCCCTGATTTCCTTCCACTCTGTCATCTGGTCTAATAAAAAACATAGAATCTCTGTATGCACAAACATACCTAAAGGGGGCCTGCAAAAGAGCTGGAGAGGTACTTTTTACATGGGCATGTAGGGACAAGGGATAATGGCTTTAAACTGAGTGAGGGCACATTTGGATTAGCTATTAGCGAGAAATTCTTCACTGTGAAGGTGGTGAGACACTGGAACAGGTTGCCTGGAGAAGCTGTGGATGCCCCATCCTTGGAAGTGTTCAAGGCCAGGTTGGATGGGGCTTGGAGCAACCTGGAAGGTTCCTCGTGGAAGGTGTCCCTGCCCATGGCAGAGTGTTGGTTGGACTAGATGATCTGAACTAAACCATGCAGTGTTCTATGATTAAGATAGCACTCAGCATAGAGATAACACAAAGTTACTTTAAATTTCATGCATTATAAACTGGGGTTTCAGTTAAGATCCAAGCTAGAGGGGACTGAGAAGGAAATCAGACTATTCCCTGAAAGTTAGTATTGGCTTCTGTATTTATTTTTCTTCCAAAAGTAATATAATATATAGTCAGACTGGGCTGATGATAGGTACCAGAGCCTTTGATGTGCAAGTGCAACAGATAACATGTTTTGTAATAACAACCTTTAAATCTTGTGCTTTAGAGTCATGGATTGGCTCATCAGCAGTGGCCCAAGAATAACAGTAGCTTTTAATTAAAAAATTTCTCATTTTGTAGATCAAAATAGGTCTGATTGTGTTAAAGCAAAACAGTAGTTATCAGGCTGGTGTTGCCTAGACCTCAGGGAGTTTCCCCCTTGAGACAAAGCAAATTGTTTACATACTTTCTAAATAACCTCTACATATGTCTAAAAAGAGTATCAATACCTTTCAAATAGCACAAGGTAATTAATGTCACTTTCTTTTTGCTCCAGGTGATTTAGTCTTGTATGCAACTTTCTTGAGTTATAGATTATTATTGAATATAGTACTGAAATTTGTCCATAAAGCTACTCAGAATAAAAATTAACTGTCAATAAATTAATGTCACTTGTCAGGACACCAGAAATCTTTAAAACATCAAGAAAGATTTTGCTTATTTTAATCAGGATTTTAAGATTTATCTCTGCATCACTGTAAGAAAGTCTGAGGGTCACATAACAGGATTACTAGTGGTTAAATCAAGAAATTAAGGAAGAAAATAATAATTTAGTACCACATAATCAAAATAAACAAATGTAAACCTGTTCTACTGAGTGTGACAGATGAGTGTTACTTTGGCTATCATTCTACTTTAAGAAATAATTTTTTAAAAAAGGGTCCCATTACTGCCAAATTATATGATGTTGTGAAAACAATAATCTATGGAAGATATCTAATATTAGGAACCTTAGAGCTTCTCTTGCCTTAGGCGCACCAGTCTTTCTCTTAATGTTTATATTCTTACTAGAAAATTAATTTTATGTTCTGGGATTATGTTCCAGTTACATTGTGTGTAGCTTCTGCAAGCAGGTAATTCACTGTTTTAATCCTACCTGATGTTTCAATACCTGTTGATTTTAGTCATTTGGCACAGATCTCAGTAGAGAGAATAAATGAAATGACCTTCTGATAGAAAGGACTGTACTAGTTGTGGCTTTCAACTTGCTTTGAAAGACAAGGTGTAATGAAGTTAATTTCATACTCATGTATGATGATGAGGTTTAATACTTTTTGATGCTGTCTACCTACATGCCCTAATTCTTGATCCATTTTTTTCTCTGACATTCAAGTAAAATTCTGAGCCTATGGTACCATGTAATGGGATGACATCATAACCATTTGTCACACCATTTATCATAGAGTGGTTAATGCAGATATTGTGAACTGTGCACCCTAAGTCTGTCTGGTTTCCCTCAAATTCTTTATTTTACTGCATTTTTCTGAATTACTTATTGAGTATCTCAATGTGTTTCTGTCCAAGTGAAATGACTTTTTTAATGGGGTAACTAAAGCAGTCAGTTGAGTCACCATGTGCGTTCTTGAGCTGAACTCTCAAACTATTGTTTTAACAGGGAATAAAAAGATACTACTTTTTTTCTTAAAGCATTCCATATATCATAGCTTATAACCTTTGCTCTTTTCATTTCTTCATTGGGTGTCCATGTCCTCTATGAGGTGACACTGGGGCTGTCCTGGGATGGACACAGACAGTTCCAGCCAGCTCCAGCCAATGGTGCACAGCTGAGCCCCACAGGCACACTGATTGTGCCTGTATAATAACATGTTTAAGAGAGAGTAAAAAACACTGCACATCAGGTGTGAGAGAGGAGTGAGAAAAATGTGAAAGAGGGACACCAAGGTCAGTGAAGAAGGAGGGAGAGGAGGTGCTTCAGGCACCAGAGCAGAAATTCCCCTGCAGCCTGTGGTGCAGACCATGGTGAGGCAGCTGTGCCCCTGCAGCCCATGAGGGACCACACTGGAGCAGTTATCCACCTGTGGGGAACCCCATGCCAGAGAAGATGGATGTGGCCTGAAGGAAGCTGTAATCCATGGAGAGGCCCTGCTGGAACAGGCTCCTGGCAGGGCCTGTGGCCCATGGAGAGGAGCCCATAGAGGAGCAGGTTTTCTCACATGAGCTGTAGCCCATGCAAAACCCACACTAGAGGAGTCTGTTCTTGAAGGACTTGTACCCCATGGAAAAGACCCACGTTGGAGCTGTTCTTGTAGAACTGCAGCCTGGGGAAAGGACCCACCTTAGAGCAGCTCACGAAGGACTGTACCATAGTGGAGGGACCATATGCTGGAGAAGTGTGAGGAGGAAGGAGAAGCAGAGGCAGAATGTTATGATGTAGAAAAAAACCCCATTCTCCATTCTCCTGTGCTGCTAGCAGGCAGTTGAAGAGTCAGGAATGAAGAAGTTGATCCTGAGAAGAAGAATAGGGGGAAAGTATTTGTATTTTTTTGTCTTTGTTTCTTACCATCCTCCTCTATTTTTAACTGGTTATAAATTAAAAGTATTTCCAAAGTCGAGTGTGTTTTGCCTGTATTGGTAATTGGTGAGTGATTTCCTTGCCTTTATCTTGAGTTTTTTCATCTTTTTTTCTTTCCTTTTCCTGTTGAGGGGGGGAAAGAGAGAGAGAGAAAGTGGTTGGGTGGATGCTTGACAGTCATCCAAGGTCAAACTCATCACAGTTTATTTCTTCCACAAATAATTTGGACTGTATCCCACTAGCTGAAAGCATGCAGTACCTAACATAGCAGAATGAAGATTGTACCAGTGTTGGGAAATTTATGTGTGACTTCAATCCATGAAAATTATGTGTATGACTCACAAGGAAGAAAGCACACTGTTGAAAGATTCTTAAGATGTTTGCACTGGGATACAGAACATTGTCACCCATCTAAAATTAGTACAATGTTGCCTTTACTGACTTTTCTGAAATTTCATTGAATTTATGTGTTCTCTGATTTGGAACATTGAGTAGACAGTTCTAAACATACTGCCACTTTTAATTAAAACATTCACTAGGGCATGTTATTAAAGTATCATCTGAATATAATACCCTTTTCAAGCTCAGCTTACATTTGCAAGTCCTTCAGGACTGAAAGATACAAATGGTGAATTTCATTAGAAAGACAGGACTTAGCCCAATATGAAAGTCTCCTGTATACAACCAGTTTCTTTTCTAGCTGGGACATTCTTTGAATGAAGTTCAGGTCAGCTGCAGATGACTTTTGATACAATGCCTGATATGTATCCCCATTCTGGAGCTGTTTTCTGGAGCTTAAGCAAGAGTAAGTTTGGCATGGTTGTTTTTAGCATTGTCCACCCAAATATACTCCGCCCAAATAGTGATTTTTTTTCCATTCTGTATTGTGCCTTCACTGAGTGTTTTTCTGGAAGTAGGAACTTCCTTAGTGCCTTCTGTGCTGCCAATGTGCTATTGCTAAAATGAAGCATGGTCTTGCTCTTGATAGGCTAGGGAGTACATTGAACTGTGTTTTGGAGACCTTGAGCAAATGAAGCTTAATGCTGACAAAACTCTGTGTGACATTCATTTGTCACAAAATTAATTGCTGTAGTTGCTTCCTCATAATCACTCTGGCTCATAATTTCTGCATGGACTTATTGCAGCCAACATCATGTAATAATGTAGGGCAGCTTTGTGTCTGTAAAACAGAGGGAAAAGGTGATGTTTCTCCTTATTTTGGCTGTACTAGTGATTTTGTCCACTGACTTGTACCAAACTGTTCCATGGTAGTTTGTACTAGCGAACAGCAGAAGTTTCACAACATTTTAGTTACAGGCTCTTGCTTGGAGGGCTTATATGCTGTGGCACTAGTGGGATGTAATTCATCATGGTTAGGCTTCACGAATGAAGATTTGAGAAAGGCTCTATCCACGTTTGTTACAAGCATGCTGGTGGCTAATGAGGCCAATACGAGATAGACACGTCCGATTGCAAAAGGCACAGCAGAAAGACTCCTTAGATGGTGTATTCTGCAGGACACGATTCTTTCTGCGTTGTCTTTTCTCCTGGAGAGTGATCCTGTGTGCGTTCTCAAAGGAAGCAGCAGCGTTATAGATGGTGTGTCTCCAGGCCTCCTCCCGATTGGAGGCTAGAGGAGACCAGTTACGTAGATCAATATGACCAAGGCTGAGATGTTGTTTCAGGGAGTCTTTGTATCTTTTCTTCGGGGCTCCTCTCTTGCAGCAGCCAGTGGCAAGTTCACCATAAAGCAAGATCTTAGGGAGACGGTGGTCCTTCATCCTTGAGATGCCCTGCCCAACACAGGGTTGTTCTCAGCAACATGGCCTAAATGTGATTGCTGCTTGTTCTAGAACAGATGTATTGGTCACATAATCTGACCAGTGGATGTTTAGGATTGTACGGAGGCAGCGTTGATAGAAGCGTCCTAGGAGATGCAGGTGGTGGCGGTAGATGACCCATGATTCAGATCCATATAAGAGAGTAGACAGCACTATGGCTCTGTAAACACTGATCTTTGTACTTTTCTTGAGGTGTTTATTTCTTCAGGGGTGTAATTACAACTCCAATATATAAAGTAGTGGAAGCAAATCCCTAAGGATATTCTGTCCTAGGATACGTATATACCAAACTATGTTCAGAGCTGACAGCACTTCCACATTTAGGATCAATTTTCAGTGATATGAAATGCTCTGGTTTAAATACAAATAGCCAAGGCAGACTTGACTGTGGTCTGCACTTCCAGTAATTCACAGAGGCTGGTAGAGAAGAGAATCTAAATGCAGCATTCAGTGCAATATTTCTGTGTTGTGGGTTGACCCTGTCCGGACACCAGGTACCCACTAAAGCTGCTTTCTCACTCTCCCCTGCAACTGGACAGAGGAGAGAAAAAAAAAAAGCAACGAAGGATTCATGAGTTAAGAGCTGGGAGAGGTCACTTACTGACCACCATCACAGGCAAAATGGACTCAAAGTGCAGATATTACTTAAATTTATTACTAACAGGACAGAGCATAAGAGTGAGAAGTAAACTAATTTTAAAAACACATTCCCCCCACCCCTCCTTCCTTCCAAGTTCTACCTCCTCCCCTCCAGCAGTGCAGGGAGACAGGGAATGGGGGTTACCGTCAGTTCTTGTTTCTGCTGTTACTTAGGGAGAGGAGTCCTTTTCCTGCTCCTGTAGGGTCCCTCCCATGGAAGACAGTCCTTGATGGGCCTCTCCAGTGTGAGTCCATCCCTTGGGCAGCAGTTCTTCCCAAACTGCTGTCCCATGGGTCACTTCTCCATGGGGTGCAGTCCTTCATGGATGAACTGGATGAACTAGCTTGGGTCCCCCACAGGAGCCACAAGTCCGACCCAGGAAAAACCTGCTCCAGTGTGGGCTTCCCTCTCCATGGGCTGCAGGTCCCTGGCAGGATCCTACTCCATTTTACACTTCCCACGGGGTCACAGCCTCCTTCAGATATCCCTGCTCCAGCGTGGGCTCCTCCATGGGCTGCAGGTGGGTCTCTGCACCCCAGTGGTCCTCCGTGGGCTGCAGGGGCACAGCTGCTCCACCATGGTCTCCACCACGGGCTGCAGGGGCACCTGGAGCACCTCTTCCCTCTCCTTCTGCACTGACCTTGGTATCTAAGTTGTTGTTCCCATGTTCTCACTCTGCGCTTCCCTGGCTGGAATTCTTTCTGCACAGTACCTTTCTGTTCTTAAATACGTTATCACAGAGGTGTTACCATCAGTCCTGATTGGCTTAGTCTTGACCAGCAGCAGGAAGTCCATCCTGGAGCTGGCTGGCATTGGCTCCACAGGACAGGGGAATCTTCCAGCAGCTTCTAACAGAAGCCATCCCTGTAGCTCTCTCACTACCAAAACCCAGCCACAAAAACGCACTACCTCCTGTTTTAGAATAAGACATATGTTATCTACTGTAATTACCTAGAGTATATTGAATAAAATATTGCTCTGTCCTGAAACTAAACTGGTACATAGCAAATCAACATGTAGGAGATATCTTGGAGAAAACTTGGGGATAGGGTTAGATTCAATTTCATTAACACTTAAATGAGTGCTGAGAAAAGAAAATTAAATGTATGCAAATTTTATTAATTAGAAATGTTAGAAATCACCTCGAGGAGAAACAAATAGACACGAGTGCATTTCTCGGTCTAGATAAAATATCAGATGTTAAGCTTGAAAAACTGAAAACAACTTGAAGAAAGGCAGACAAAAATATGCACCCTTAGGGAGGTCAAGACACTTGGAAAGCAGTTTTGTGCCACAAGAGTTATATTAGAGGACATGAGATGCATTCTGAACTTGCTGCTCAGTTTGTCAGAAAAAAAAAAGTTCAGTGCAACTTGGTCTTGCATGTCAGATCCCTGAGTAAGGTGTTAACGCTTCTTTTTTTAAATGCCTCCAGTGAATGTTTAGACTTTTTTATCTGACCCTTAGCAACTGCAGGCTAGGCAACTGCTGATAAATTCAATGTTAAAAAACTTCCATCAAAATAATGTATGATGGGATAATTTGATATATCGCTACTTATATTCAGTTTAAATTATGAATAAAGAAATAATCAGTCATTGAGCTTTTGCAGCCTTCCAACGAACAAAAGTCCCTGGAAGGACTCATCTTCATTTCAACTTTGACTTTAGACAAGGATCACAGAGATTGAAACACCTTTTAGTCAATTCAGTCATTAAATCATCAAAATTGTTGGTTAGCCAGTAAACAGTACTTTCAAAAAAGGAAGTAACTTTGAAAACACTGTTATTGTATATTCATTACACCTATGAGTTATTTAAATTCATAAACCCCAAATTGCCTCAGTGTTATTTTTTTCAGTTTTCTGAATAGAAGTCACACCACTTTCCATTTTTGTCAGTAAAAGGAGTTGAAATGTTAATAATATGGGTATTTTTAATATATTGCTAATGGTGCTTAGAAGTAATCTGTAGCTGTGTACATACATGTGCATCTTTTCATTAAAACCTACAACAGTTTTTTCTTGTGTTTTCAGTGATAACTAAAACACCTTTCAGTTTCAGATGAGAGTTTGGCATCCAATGATAACAAACTTACTAATATGTTGAAATAGTAATGCTTCTTAATACTCTTATAAATATTTTGTATATGAAATAGGTGAAATAATACTTTCACTGCCATGCTTCTATGATGGTGAAATTAGTGAATTAAATATGATATGAATTGTAGGATCATTGTTCAGTGTATAAGACACATTAACATCAACTGCCATCAAATAATAACTGAACAACTCTTAGTATGGGAATTAAAAAAAACAAACAAACAAACAAACAAAATTCACATAAATATGGACTTACAATGTTAACAGCATTCAGGGATGGTACCATTACTAAGAAATATATTCATGTAACATAGAGTCAAAATAGAGAGTGTAGCAGCCTTCTTTTGATTTGTACATTGCTGTAAACCCCTGGCAACAGTCCATTTATTTTCCTAACTCATCATTCCTTTGGCCTCTCTTTACCTGCCATCCCTTCTCTGAACTTATGTTTTTTCTCCAGTCTTTGAGTTTCCTTTATGTCTTCATTAATCCATCTTCTTCTTTCCTATGCACTGGGAAATAGGATATAAAGAACAAGAGAGTATGACGCTTCAATTCTTACCACAAAGTCACTGAGACAGCATTAATGGGAAGAATAAGTCTTTCTTTCCCCATAATGGAAAGAAAACTTTAGAGGAGTAACTACACCCTATTTATCTTAATTTTCCTGTGGTGTACCATTATATGGGATTCCCACATAGACACTTGCCATCTATAAAGGTTGTGCTCAATTCACGAAGTATCTTCTATTACCTTCTTCTTAGAATAAAGTATTAAATCAATTATAAGATTATTGATATTGGCACTGTTATAGGAGACACAAAAAAGGAATGTGTTCTGGTGCGAAGCCATGATTTATGTTTCTTCCTTCTGAAGAGCTCTCACTTTTGACAGTTCTCCAATTTCGGTTCTCTTTTGCCTTAAGTTAGCAGCAACTTACCCTTCATGTGTGCATATGTTCATGGATGTAGGCTTGAAAGATCTACATTTGGGTCTGAGCCACAGAGTTAACTGACTTAAGAATACTGGCAGCATTGGAAAGGCCCTGCCTAAGCTACTGGATGTGCCCAAGGTATGAGGAGTACTTCATGATATATGTGGGTCTTTGTGTTTGTTGAGTGGCTGTGTATTCTTTCTTCTTTGTAGTGAAGTCTAGAACTTGATTGTCCTTTTGACCGCAGAGTAATAAATCAGAGAAAGGCACTGGGAAAGCCCACGTGGCTTATTCTACATTCTCACTGGGAAAATTCCAGCTGGCTTTCAGCCAGAGGCTCAAGAAAGCCTGAGCTGAGAGTGTCACTGAAGTCAGTGGATAGGATTTTTTGCAGGTAGTGAAGGAGCAAGCAAGACTATGCTTAGGTTGAAATTACTTTAAAAAGAACAAGGTTACTTCTGAAAGAATGTTCAGGTAGATCAACTCTCTGAAGTACTTTATTGTAGTATTTTTTGAAATCTACAGTAGTTTGTTCTGAGGACTGCATTATTAAAACCACTGAAATATATTGGAAGGCCACCCAATTGTTGTAAATCTCTATTCGGGAGAGAAGAGATATGGAAACTAATTTTGACTTACTGGCAGAGAAATTTTCCTGTGCTGAATTGCCGTTGACACTCAACTTCTCAATCTGTCAACCTCTGAAGCAAAAGGGTATTAAAGCAGAATATATTGTCATTTTCAGATGAGATAACATCAGCAACTTAGGCCAGTATAGCCTTTACATTTGTAAAGCATGTAGCCGAAAATTAATCCTGTCCATTAATGTACTCTAAGATTTACTTTTAAAGTGATTTTAAAATGCTCTTCTACCCAGGGCTTTTGATTGGCTCAGTGGTCTAATTTATCCAGGCTTCCTTTCAACCATACAGCTTGAGATAAGAACACTGTTTACTGTGATTAAAAAACATCAAAGCATTGACTGTCTTTATCAAATTCCTTTGCCAAGCTAGTTTAAATCTAACTGTCCCATTGGAGTCACAACTTAAATTGTTTCTCTAGCTTGCTTTTCTATTTTTTCTGCTTCTTTAAGTAATATTGCATTCTCTTCATTAATTTTTAATATTCTTTCAATTCAGTCAATACGTGATGTGAAATTTAACTGTCATATTTGCTTCTTAAAAAATAAAAAAAAAAATAAAAATAATTTAAAAAATTAAATAAATAAAATTATAAATAAATAAAATTCCTGAAAGGGAACTAGAAATCTCAACAAGATTGTAGAATAGTAAAAGTAGTAGCCAATTTTCTTTAAAGACTTTTTTAAATGGCTGGATGAGTGTCATTATTCCATTTGTAAAAGGTCAATAAATTGTGAGACAATCTTTGCAGAAGAAGAACATAGGAAGGGTCATGTAGGAATCTGGCACCTCAGCCCAAGGTGAAAGGCAGTCAGTCTGTTTTCTCTGGAATGAACTAGCAGATGATGCCAGCATATCTTTCTCTCTGTCCTTCGGGACATTTCCGTTCCAGGAAGGTCAGTGGAGGGACAGAGATTTTGATTTATACTGCTATCAAAAGTATGCATAATCTTATATTTTGTTTCATTTTCTTTCTGTAACTCTTTGCTTGGGAGCAGAATGTGGAAAATGAAGGTGAAACCATCTGTGGTATCCTACAAGTTTGATGTTTCTATCTTTATTATGTACTGTAATGCCGTACTTGATTTAGACCTTGCCTCCAACGGAGAGATTTTTGCCCTAAATTGCATTGGTTTTAAGCCAATTTAATTACCTTAATAAAGAATCTATATATGCATAACTACTTTTGCTCTCCATCTTCTTTTTAGTGTAGTACTAATACATTTTCTTTCTAATGAAACCAAGGTGACTTTAAGAGAGCTAACAGTCACCTAGTGCATATGGTGATTGCAATTCCATCAGCTCAATCAGACTTAAAATAATAGTTTTAAAAACTTGCAGGACGGGGCTGGACATTTGAAATACTGCATAGCTGGGTCTGAAGAATTGCACAGGAAATCCCAGGTTGCTACAAATAGCAATTAAAACTCATTGTGGAAGTGTTTCACGTGGATAACTAGTTTTCCAGCTTCTATGACCAGGTCCACAAGAACAGAAAGACCAACTTTACCCCACACTTGCCTTTTAGTTTAAAACCAATGTACACAAGAAAGAATCTCTGACATATGAGATATTGCACGTGTGTTTTATTCTGGAGCTGTGGGGATAAGATTATTAAAAAATGAACAAGTCGTGTATAGACCTTTGGGGAACTGACTCAAAACAGAGAGGCAAGAAGAAGCAAAGTGCTTCTGCACCTAGGAGTGAAAGGAGAGAATACAAATCCAATGAACCTTTAACAAGAAGGAAAGACAGACATCTGATGGTCAAAAAGGAAATTAACATAATACAACAATTATCAGAGTACCAATCTCAAAACAAATGACAGGACTACTTCCTATCAGAATCTTAAGCCTTGCTTCAATTGTTTGCCACAAACTGTATGTCTTACACTGCTTGCCACATACTGTGTAAGTGTATAATACAAAGACAAAGAGAACATGTGTGTGTTTATACATATTTTTTATCCTGTACTGAATATTGGATTGTAAAAGAAGTCTCAAAAATCAAAATTATAGCAGAAAACACAGTTCTGCTAATCCAAAATGGAAAACTGAGACTTTATTTCTTGTTCTTGAATACATCCACTTTCAGGTGATTCAAGATGTAAAAATTATAAAATATAATTAAAGATTGCTTTCTCTCTGCTTGCCTCAAAAGATACAAGTAATGGATTCCTTTTGAAAAAATGAAGATCCATATGGTATGATTTGAAATAATGTTTTCAGTGGAGTCAGTAACCTGCTAAAATCTAGGTCTAGCCATATGTAATCCCCCTTCACTAACTGAATTTGTCTTCTCAGAAGAACATTTGGTAACTAAATAGGCCTTTCCATCTGTCTTGAGCTCAAGGCCTTCACAGTTTTAAGGATAGCAAGTAAGTGAAAGAGATGTGTCTAAGGAAGAAGCAGCAAAGCAGGGCTGCAGTTTCCATATTCCCAAAATTGATGTAAATAATTTAGAAGTGCCACATCAACTGAGGGAACCAAACAAAACAGCTCTCGGTTAAAAACAGATAAAAGTCAGTACCTAATGCTTGTGGAAATGGTACCTTCAAATGCCTTTACCCAAAAGTTAGGGTCTAACAGCCATCTGGACACCAAGGAGCTGCATACAGACCCTCCTACATAGCCCTATGTTCTGCTAAATGGAGTTCATAACTTTCAGTGCGTATCTTAAAGGATTCCCAAGACTCATAGTAGTACTCATTAGGTGCTCATGTAGTACCTAATGTCATTTAATCTCTCGGTTAATATGCATACTCAGTACAAGGCCAAGGAATCATGGATCTAGTTATTTACTGTCTTACATATACATCATAGCAGGCTTGAAAATAGCCTAGGTGTTGCCCCAGAAATGTTCTTGTTTTGTTTTATTGTTGTGAGTTTTTTTCAAAAAGGACACTGATACTACACCTATTGCATGGGAGGGAACATGAGGCCAGTGGGAATGTTTTGTCTTATACGTAGAATAGAATAAAACAGAATCCTCGCACAATGTAAGCAGTGACATGATGCTCCTATTAGTTAATCATGAGTGTCTAACAATTATGTAAGAGTATATGCCATATAACATCCATCAGTTAAACTCCGTGAAGTTCCTAAGATTTGATTTGTTGGTCCAACACTGATTTCATACAAAAATGAGACCTTTAAAGGACATGAAGCTGCTGAACTGTACTTCAGGCACATCTGTTTCTTTAATTTTACATCAAGAAGATAGGGACTGTTTTGTTTTCTTCTTTCTATCACTTTTATGTGTATATACTGATACAGAACTGCATGTCTTTAAAGGCCATTCCATCTCTCAAATAAAGGCTTTTAAAGTCTCCCTCAAGCCACTTTGGTGGTGGTGAAGCCACTGTGATGCTTTACCCTTTAGTCCTTGATTGCATGCCCTGCTTAATATCCACCGTAGGAAACTTCCTCCAGTCCTGCTCAAGATTTACCAACCCTTTCTCCTTCTGTCTTTACAAATCACTTTTGTGCTTCAGTGACACAGAGATTCTTCATCAGTAATTTCAGGGGTTTTTTTCCATTTTCCGACCAGTCATCTTGTCATTTTTTAGTATCTGGAAGTAGAGCAATTCCTGGGAGAAAAACAAGCAATTTACAGGCATGTTTTGTACTACAGGATGCACAGAAACTTGGAACATATTGGCAAAATTTACAAAACACTGTATAGATTAATTTTATATTTCTTACAAAGTGGGATACATACCAAGATTTTGAACGAACTGAGTTAGGGCAGAAGAGCAACAGAGCAGTAGTGTATGTCTTAGTTCTCTTGGAAATACTCTATTTTTTTTAAAAAATAGGCATAATTTCATTGTTAAGCAGGAATATTAGTGGCTTTTCTTCTGTAATAAGAGCTCTCTAATCCATCTGCATGTGGATGGCAGGTACTGGGCCATCCTGTTCTTGTAGTTATGATCTACTGCATTGGTTATGAGCAAAACTGATTTTATCCATAGTAATGTTAAATGTTTGCTGGTCAAATACTGGGTATGGAAAACTTAATTGTATGATTTGTGAGGGTCTGTCTATATGAAGATTGTATTACACAAGAATATTTATAATCTGTATTAGCAAAACAGATGGAAAAATAAAGTGAAAATATTCTTCACTGTTCTTCTTTGAAAGCTGATTCATCATTTATGCATCTGTTTTGCTATCATAGTAAAGGTAGAACAAACTTCATCCCAATTTGAAGGCGCTCATGTCATGGTATATAAAACTCTCAATTAGAATCATTTATCTAAAAATTAATGTATTTCCAAGTTGAAGTGTTCACTGTACTGTCGTTTTTCTTTTCCTTTTTCTTTTTTTTTCTCCTTACCAGTTTCAAGTAATTGCTGGTGATATTTATGCTGGTGAAATCCATCACTTGGTGTTACTTTCCCACACATGGGAATTATTCATCCATCCATCAAAAGGTTTGCGTGGGTGATAATGATGCGCACAATAACATTAAGCTGCAGTAGCTCTTTCCATAGACTCTGACAAGCTCCTGGTTTACAAGTATTCATCACAGGCACTGAATATTGTTTTCCAGAATGGTGCAGAACATTTTCTAGGCAGGGGGTCTTTACAAGGAAACGCCACTTGGGTAGATGGAGCTACTGCACAAATTAGAAGCCGTGCTGTTTCTCAGCTTTCTCCTACGGCCCTGCTCTGATACTTTGCTCTCAGTGCTGCTTACACACGACATTAAAAAAACATCCCAACCACAGCCAAAGGAGCAGCAGCCATGCAGAATCCATACTTCACAGAGCTCTGTCAGGGCATGGACTCTTCCAGTTGTGGCATTAATGAAACCAGTGTTCCTTGTGCTTAGTTTTAGGCGCTCTATTGTTAAAATGACATCAAACATTGAAATGTTAGATGAGGTTTTTTTCTTGCTCTTCAAGAGATTTCCTTGGTCATGGTAGGCAAATCTCCCAGTCCATAAAATCTTTTGAGGCACTGCTACTCCAAAGTTAATCTCATTTGTGTTGGTGAGGACTGATGTTGTCCATACAAGCATCAGCATAGGCAATAATGTATTGCAGAACTTAGATGATGTAAATAACAAGGGGTGAGACGTGTTACCTGGACTATGAAGGGGATGACAACTAGGAAACTGCAAGATGAATATTGTTGCCTAAAAGATTCAGGAGAAAAAAAACTCCAGGGCAATTTAGATAGGAGGTAAGATAAGGGAAGGTTATAACGTAGCCTCTCAGGCTCTGGGAAATACAAAACCACACATGCACCCCTTGACCCAGGTGTTATAATTTTATAAAAATGTCCAGTCAATCCCCGTTTGTCCATCCCCCGGCCTTTGCCCCATTCCGCCCCCAACCCACCCCTTGGGAATTGAGTCTGGGGGCATTTTGGGACTCTCTTCCTTATCGTCTTCTTCACAGCACGTAAAGTCCTTGGAGACTGTCCAAAGTTCTGGGCTTGAAGGTTACTTTGACTGGGTGATATCTGGTTGTCCAGGCTAGGGTGCAAATGTTCTTAAACAGAATGAAGGCCTACCTTGAAAAAAGACTAAATATTCTACTGGAATTTAGGGGAATTGATATAGAATTGGGGTAATAGGGTTGGGTATATGTGTAACTACAATACTAAAGGGTAAGGAGTATAATACAGCTACTTCTAAAACTTGCATTTACTACGTAACTACTTCTAAAACCTATAAAAATTAAAAAAAATCAAAAAAATCAAAACCTCCAAGGCAACAATATCAAGAAATGGCTTCTGATTTGGGTCTTGGTTTTGGGGTTTTTTTTTTTCCCCTTTTTACCTTTTGCTTTTAAGACTAGGAGAGTTTGGAACATGTAATTCATGTTACATAACTGCGACACATAGCTAATTAATTGTAAGGAAACAAATCTAGGCTGTTTGGGTAACAATGCTAGGACTGCGCTGCTTTCTTTTATCTCGAATGTATAAACATCCTTACCACTCAGACAAAAGCTTACACCAAATAATTCCTTCTATTTTTACTTAAAACTGCATCTCTCCATCATACAGTGATTGCTACCAGAGAGCCTTCTTATCAGGAACCACTGTTTAAAATGACTGCTGTAATATACAAGGGAGGGGCCTTAGACATCCTTTGCAAAAAGTGAAGTAAGCATAACGGATTTAAATATTACATGCTGCCTAAATTGTCTATTTCGACTGGTAGAGAAATTGCCAAGGCGTTATTATGACTAAATGCAATTCATCTAAGTTAACTTTAAAGTTTATGTTCCAGGGAGCAGGGAAACCTAAAAAGCGTCAGCAGAGATCAAAGCTGACAGCATGATCATTTTAATTCTGAAAACTGAGGCAACCAGAGCGAGCACTGCAGGTGAACAAAAATGCTGCAGCTTCTTCAAAAAATGATAAGTTTTAGCTACAGCAATTATTTGCCATTTAATACATGAAGGAGAATATTTTCTTGCTTAACACTGTAACTGAGAAAGCTGAAATTTAAATTACCATTGGTGGAATTCATTAATAAGATAAAAAGGCATTTAATGCAAAACCAATTCCTGAATGACTACTTTTAGGACATTGAGAAAAATCCACGGGAGTGATTACACAGTAAATTGTAGGACTGACAAATAGTTACAAAGTCTTAATGCAAACAAATATATTTGATTTGATTTTGCAGGTGGTTGTTCTGTTTCAGTAGGTGAACCAGAGAAATACCAAAGAACTTGTCTCTTCTCCCAGGCAGCTATCAGTAAGACAAGAGGGCATGGTCTTAAGCTCTGCCAGGAGAGGTTTAAGTTAGATATTAGGAAGAAGTTCTTTACAAAGAGGGTAATCAGGCACTGGAATGGGCTGCCCAGGGAAGCGGTGGATTCTCTGTCTCTGGAGGTTTTTAATATAAGACTGGATGTGGCATTTAGTGCCATGGTCTAGTAACCACGGTGGTAGTGGATCAAGGGTTGGACTTGATGATCTCAGAGGTCCTTTCCAACCCAGCTGATTCCATGATTCTATGATCAACAGGCTTCAAGAACAAGTTTTAAGATCAATAAATGCAGTGTCCAGCAGCGGAGTTTTCAGAGTTCGCAACTCAGTGGAAAGACGAATGATGTTGTGAGGTTATTTTCCATCTCAGAAAGCCCTGTTGAATGCAGGTGCTGTAAATTCAGAGTCAGCCAGTATTGTGAAACCAGTTCAGTGAGGCCGTGTGGGCCTAGCCCAGATACTGTTTCACCTTTTAAATTGCAGTTCACATTTTCGAGGTGTTTCTCCTCTCTTGACTCTTTGATTCTCATACAACTCCTTAGCTGTTAATGCCTCATTGATGCAAAACATTGAAATAGAGAAAAAAATTTAGATCCCAGTTTTTCATAATATCCATCTCCAGTTTCCTTAGATACCAAGTTCTATCACAGATTAAAAATCAAAAACAAGATGTGAAAGTAAATACTTCTGGAAATACCTGATTATGTGCATTTCCTGAAAACAAGACAAATGAGAATTCTGGGTCCTTGGATTTCCCTCTCAAGTCATTGTGAATTGACGATCAGGGCCTGCTTTGTGCTCATTTGTCCCCCTTTGCCTTTTTTTTGGTATTCTTCTCATTTCACTAACAAAATTCAGAGAAGAATTTCCATGTTGCAGTAACAAGGGATTTCTTGTAAAGATGCCCCTTTCTATAACAACTTCTTCAAAGCTACTTGTTGTCATCTTAAGTGCCTGCTGATGAAAACTGACAGTCTGGTCCTCTTAATCATTTAATGTCATATCAAATATCTGTAATTAAGGGAGAAGAAACCCTTACAAATGACGCATGTTTGAGGCTTTTTTTTCCCTTGTGTGACTTAAAACCTAATTTGTTCCAGTATATGCTGTATTTTCTGGTAGACTGTTCTCTTCCTCATTTTAGGGCTGAGAATTACAATAATAATGTACATCTATAATGCAATTAAATCTTTTTCTCATTTCATTTTTTAACCTGCCTCTTATTTTCCCCCTCTTTTTCCAAGTTGAAAAGCTGTTCATAAACCACATTACGTATTTCTGTATACTTAGTATGGATTTTTCACTTTCATTTCCAAAAATATATTGAAAAAATCCACGCAACTTTAAATAACTCCCATGAGTTTTAATGAAAAAAATACCAATATTTAGAATGTCTGAGATGACATAGTATTATTTGCTTTCATATTGAGTTAATATTGCAAAATATGACGTTAAGTGTCTGAAAACTTTTTTGGTCTTTTTTCCCCTTCACAAAAAATGGCAGATGCACTATCTGCAAAAAAAAGGTAAAAAAAAAAAAACAGTTTCAGTATATGTTTCTTAAAAGACCTCAACCTTATATTCATGACTATTTCTCAGCTTCTTTTAGAGTACCCAGATGCTTTAATCAGTCAGGCCTCCATTGTACAAGCTACTGTAAAAAAAATCATGGCTAGGCTTTGGGAACAAAGATTTGGGAAGGGCTCTACCCACATTTGCTACAAGTGCGCTGGTGGTTAAAAAGACCAATACAAGATAGACATGTCCAGTTGCAAAAGGCACAGCAGAAAGACTCCTTAGGTGGTATCTGCGACATGTGATTCTTTCTGCGTTGTTTTTTCTCCTCGAGAGTGATCCTGCGTGCGTTCTCAAAGGAAGCAGCAGCGTTTTAGATAGTGTGTCTCCAGACCTCTCGATTGGAGGCCAGAGTAGACCAGTTATGTAGATCAATATGACCAAAGCTGAGATGTTGTTTCAGGGAGTCCTTGTATCTTCTCTTCGGGGCTCCTCTCTTGCGGTAGCCAGTGGCAAGTTCACCATCAAGCAAGATCTTAGGGAAACGGTGGTCCTTCATCCTGGAGATGTGTCCTGCCCAACGCAGCTGTGTTCTCAGCAACATGGCCTCAATACTTGTGATTGCTACTTGTTCTAGAACAGACGTGTTAGTCACATAATCTGACCAGTGGATGCTTAGGATTGTACGGAGGCAGCGTTGATGGAAGTGTTCTAAGAGTCGCAGGTGGTGGCGGTAGATGACCCATGATTCAGATCCATATAAGAGAGCAGACAGCACTATGGCTCTGTAAACACCGATCTTGGTACTTTTCTTCAAGTGTTTATTTCGCCAAACTCTTTTATGGAGTTTTCCAAAAGCACTGTATGCCTTTGCTAACCTGTTGTCTATCTCTCCGTCAATCTTACCGTCTGAGGAGATGAGGCTACCTAGGTAACTAAACTGCTGGACTGATTTGAGCTCTGATTCGCCAATGGTGATATGAGGATGAAGGAAGACTTCCTCAGGTGCCAGTTGATGGAGAACTTCTGTCTTCTTTAAGCTGACTTGCAGCCCAAAGAGCTCAGCAGCATCTGCAAAGCAGGATGTTAAACGCTGCAGAGCTGCTTCTGTGTGAGCGACGAGGGCGTCATCAGCG
Organism: Manacus vitellinus; assembly: GCF_001715985.3. Lineage (NCBI taxonomy): Eukaryota > Metazoa > Chordata > Aves > Passeriformes > Pipridae > Manacus > Manacus vitellinus. The sequence goes on along the minus strand of NW_021939396.1, from coordinate 49,117,145 downwards.
TAAAGCAGCTCCCGGACAAGATGGTTTAAGGTCTTGGTGTGGGCCTTCAGTCACCTTAGGTTGAAAAGGCTTCCATCAGTACGGTATTGAATGTACATACCATCCTGATCATCGAGGTCTGCCGTGGCCCTTTGGAGCATCATGCTAAAGATGATTGTGAATAGGGTTGGAGCAAGAACGCAGCCTTGTTTTACACCATTCTTTATTAGAAAGGGCTCAGAAAGTGCATTGCCATATCTGACTTGGCCGTGCTGATCCTTGTGAAGTAAGGTGATCATTTTAAGGAACTTCGGGGGACATCCTAAACGTTCCAAAATCTGCCATAGACCTTTTCTGTTCACGGTATCAAAAGCCTTGGTGAGGTCAACAAAGGTTGCATAGAGACCTTTGTTCTGTTCCCTACACTTCTCTTGCAGTTGTCTGAGAACAAACACCATGTCTGTGGTACTCCTGTTGGCTCTGAAACCACATTGACTTTCAGGTAGAATTCCTTCTACTATAGCAGGTATTAGTCTGTTCAAGAGTATTCTTGCCAGGATTTTGCCAGCAATATGAGAAAATGCATTTTGACATCTCATCTGATATTTTTAGCTCACATTTTTTGCTGTTGTTAATAACAATCCACAAATTTGAATTTCCATAGAAAATAAGTAACTCATGCATAGCAGTGAGAACTCCTAGGCTGAATAGACTATTTGTGAAGTTTTAGTTTTATCTGAGCCTCAGATGTGTATGGTATCCTTCCAATCCTGCAGAGAATACTTGAGTTTTAAATGAGTCATGTGGTTGATCTACAAGGAAAAGCCAAGTATGTCTTTGGAAGTGTGTTATTTCCTTTTGTTCTGATACGGTGTCTACTCATTTATCAAATGCAAGAGCAAGCTCTTTTTGCTGTTCATAGACATGGAAATATCACTTCTAAATTCCATAAATAGTAACAGTGGATCTATTTAGCATAGAATAAAGTGGGAGTGTAATTAAGAGTGTATGTTAGCATAAAAAGAGGAAAAACCTAGACTGAGCATTAGGAAAATCTTTCTAATGTCATATTCAGTAGACAGGTAGAAATCTAGTACAAAGTGGCTGAAATGCCTTTCTCTTTTCTCTTTTATTTCTCTGTCTGAGGAAAGAGGAAATACATGGCAAAGAGAAATCTGAATCAGAACAGGAGTTAGCCCAGCATAGGAGATATCCAACGGAATGTTTAAAAGTTGGGTGAATTGTCTGAGAACATCACCAGATGTCTTGCTTTGTGATCAAAGAATTGTCAGAGTTTGGAGAGCAATTCCATATCTTAGCTAACTGTCTTAGAAAGGAATACATCACTCCCTATGCCCTTACAGAAGCTCTTACAGAAGCCACTCTGACAGACTTGTAGTCTTTTTTTATTTTTTCTGCATTTGCAAAGCAGAAGATTAACAGAAATACCTGCATTACCTGCATTACCTGAAATATACATCAACATTGCTGAAAAAAGATTGGTTAACACTTGAATAATTTCACAGTGCCAGGCTTCTTAGATACATTTTGAGAACTGCAGTTGGGATGGGAGAGTTTTTTAAGATGTTTGATTAAGCAAGTCTCCAGAGCAGTCTGCCCTACTCACACTGTATAAACTACTGAGCTTTTTGTTAAGCATATCCTGCTGCAATTTACATCCCAGAATCAATTTTGGTTTGCCTGAAAGCAGCCTGAGGCTGTTAACTGTGATGATTTCAGGACATGCTTCATATGTGGTTTGCCCATCCTTGCAGTCTTAATGGCAACTCATTGGAGAGAAGTAGAGCAAACAGGTGAGGATAGTAACTGTTCTCTGCCATCAGAGTTTAATTCACCAGAGTTTAATGCGCTGGTGAGATAATACATAAAGACTTTTAAATTAAATACATCATTTTCCAGCACATAGCACAATAAACATAGCACCCCACATAGCACCCCACTTAAAAGACACAAAGCTGAAGATAGTGATTTTGTGAAATTTGCTTTCATAATTGTACAGGTAGATGGAAAGTCTCTAGGCATTGATCTGTCTCTGAGCACACAGTGCATGTGCTGGTCCTGCTAGGAAGATTTTAATCCGCATGTAGACTTTTAATTTACAGCTGAGGTTGTCAGCAAAATGAATGGCTTTCTTATTCCAGACAAGTAATACTAGAAGTTTCATGCTGGAGAGTGAGAGAAGGAGAGAATGAGAAAGGGAAGTTAAGCTTGACTTTTCTACCCCCTAATCTGGGAATACAAATTAATTTCATTTCACTGCTGCAGGACCTGTATTTTCAAACATCTTGACTGATTTTCCATTTGCTTCAGGCTGTATGTCTTCCTTACAGAAAAGTAATGCACAGAAGTTCAAAGTGACTGTGATTCAGTTTGAGTGTTGCAAACAAAGAGGAAAAACCTAATTGCCCCTAAACTGTGGAGAGAAGCATTTTGGACCAATTTCTGCATTTTTAGGATATTTAAGATGAAAGAGACACATTATTACTTTGTAGAAATAATGAAGCTATCCATCTAAAGTCAATTTTCTACTTCCTGTGTCTTGTTATTTATTCTTCTGTGAAAGAAACATGGATTTAAATTAATTGACTGTGTACGCTAAGAACTTCTGATTATGGTTTTCAGTTTTTGTTGTTACTGCTGCAGTTTTGGATCCTTGCATATTTGTTTTAAACGTCCTGCAGCTTTTTGGCTTAGTGTGTCTCTGTGGAGTATGTCTTTTCTGTGTATACACAACAGCCGTAGACAGTTTGAGCTAAAAATGCATTTGGCTGTTCCCAAACTCCTGACCCACAGTTAAGGTGGGTTTCATAAATGTGAACATTTTTAATCTCCTCTGAAAATATCTAAAGTGTATGGTGCTTTTCCCTTTCCCGAAAAGTTTCTTGTTTTCCTTATGCCCTTTTCTGTTACTGTTCTCTTTACAGTTGGGTTTAATCTCCTCACAACAAGATAGAGCTCAAATAGTTAATCTTTATGTAACAGTACTCAAATCCTACCCCAGCTGTACCTGTGGCTGTTACATTCCTAAAACAATTTGCCTATTTGGCAGATGGTGTTGTCAGTAGAGAAAGAAGGGGATTGCTGGCCAGGTGAAAGTTTGATTCAGAAAGATACGGTTTATGAGATTTAGATCACTTTTTGTTGCAAAGAACCTTCCTGAGGGCTCTTGGTAAGAAGAGGCAAAACTTAAAAAGTAAGTGTCCATTCTCCATGTGTAATGTGGATAATTTTTGCAAAAAATATGACTGATTGAATCATGCATATTGGCAAGAAGGAGGGACATACTAGGTGAGTGATGTAGTTTATTTTCCCAATGAACAGATGGCATCTACGTCTTTTAATAACAAATTTTACCCTCTGGTTCCTTGGTAAAACAACTGAGGTTCTGTGAAAAGCTTTTCAATTTGTGACTATTCATTGTTTTGAGATAAAATCTTTTTAGCTATTGAGGTATATTCACTCTGTTGCAAATACAGAGGAAAGCAGAATGAAAGGAGGACATTGCAAAGCATCTTCCTTAAAATAATTGATTCTTGAGTGGCAGCACAGATTTACAGCAGAAGTTGTTTGTCCACTTGTCATTGTTTTTCATAGGCTCCAAGCCTCAAGAAGTCCTTTACATTTGACAAAAAAACCCAGAATAGAAACTGTAAACCCAAAATTCTAGAGCTCATAGACTACATTTTAAATCGAAATCAGCAGGGTCTGTGGACATACACTTCCAGCCTGTGTGTATGGGGAGTGGATTTTTTATTTTAGTTTTTCCAGGTTTACTGGACAGACTGGGGGACTGGATGAGTGGTTATATTGTATATGTAAAATTGGTAAAACATCAGGAAGTTAGGTGTTTGTCCCTTTAAACCCCCATCTGTTATGTGCTGATGAGAAAAAGAAAAAAACAGTAACATAAGGTCATTTGAAATGAGTGGTCGGGGTCTGATTGGTAACTGATGGTAGAAAAGTATTGTCAGGGATCGTATTAAAATAACACAAAGTACCTGTAGCTCCCAGGGGTTTTTCTGTATTCATCATCATTATGAATATAGGATCTTAAAGGATTTGGGGAACTATCGAGTCAATTCTTTTTCTATTGCAAATAATCATATCTCACACAATTCTATTTTAAATACACACCATTTCAGTAATTATTTTGATAATGTAAGCACAGGTGTAGAGTATTGGACTTCTGAAACTCTGTTCATTAAGTATTCATAGCTTCTATCTTTATTGAATATTTCTGAAATAAAATAGAAATATGGCAAATATTGTAAAGCAATTTACTTTTTAAAGCCCCTCCTAGTGGCTATCCTATCAGTGACCGATTCGTTTTATGGTCATCTTTCACTGGAGGTCACTGTTGTAATGATATTACAGATCTGGTTAATTGTTTAAGTGTACCTCTCAAGTTTAAATGAACAGAGAATAAGAAGAAATGTGTCCATTATTCTTCCTAGTGAAAATCGGGTCAGAAGGTGTCCTACAACACAGTAGCCCTCTCTCCAAGGTATGTCAGTTTTCTGTGGAGAATGCAGGAAGAAATAAATACCTGAGTATTTTTCCCTGGTTGGTTTGTTTGGCTTTTTTTGGTTGTTAAGGTTTGGTTTTTTGGTTTGTTGTTTTTTTTTTTATTACGTCAGGTTTAATCTGAATTGAAAATGTAATGAAAAACTTAAGTAAGGATTTCAAATATTTATTTCTTGGATCCTATGTCTTTGACTTTTTTAGCTCCTATGTCAACGGAGTTTTCTTGATTGCTTAGAGATTAAAATAGAGCATGAAAAACTCCTGCCCTGATGTAACTTTATAAAAGCATGCCCAAAGCTTAGTGACCTTCAAAGCTGGACCTCTGTACTGTTAGTTACAGTCAGATGGATCAGATGCTTTGTTCTCAATATCCACATGGGGTTGTTTCAGCCACTTGAGTTTAATTTGAGAACTGTGGGTTTGTGTTGGTTTTTAATCATATTTCAAATTAAAAGAATTTCTGTTTAAAAAAGCAGGATATGAGGCTCAGAGTGAAGTCCTGACTCATACAGTTCTTTTCTCTTGCCAACAATTATGCTAATAGAAAAAGAAAATTGCAAGATTTGACGATGGACGAGAATGGTCCAGAGAAAAATATGTTTTGTTTTGGGTCTGGTTTGGTTTCTTCCAGGAAGGCATGCCTGCTCCATGTTTTGTCTAGATTGGATTATCTTTCTAAATCACTGTAGAACAGAAGAGTTTTCCAGTAAACATGAACAACCATCCTTGCTAATGCCTATCAGTCTGGTTTTTCAGATGTTAGCACTGTTAAGCAGTTCCACGAGAAAAAGCAAAGCTAGCATTATTAAATTGGCAGAAAACAGTGGTGGTCTAAGAGCTGTATCATTTCATATATTTAACTAAGGCTCTGTAGTGTTTGTCTGGTTTTCTATATTCAGACCCACAATCTACAGCAAATTATCATTATGTGTCTTGGTCCATTGATACAGAGTAAGGAAATGACCTCTGTTTGCTGCTACGGAAATAACAAATTTCTGCAATTTCATCATTTCAGTAAAGTTCCTGCACTTCATTCTTGTGCCTGTTGCAGTGTGTTCATTTAACTGTATGATTTAAAATGGAGAGCATTTGGCTAATTAGCAGGCAGCTGTTCACTTAAGTAAATGACTCATAGAGTGATATTTATGGTGCATAACTATTTTTCAAGCCTGGAGAAACTTGTGGGGAAAAAAAGACACAAAAGCAGATGTTTATGCTTCTACATCCATGAGAAATGCTCTGAAAACCAACTACTGCTTTCATTTAATGGCATTTTTCTCAGAACTTAGTGATAAACTGATAACCCCAACTTTTAACTAATATCTTTCAAAATTAATGAGATAGCACTGTAAAGGAAAAATACAAAATACTTAATTTCCAGTACTCGTGTCAGCTAAATATGTAAAATGAATGATGAGACATCACATGAAGAAACCTCAAAGTTTATGATATGTATAGGCTCAATTAGCATTTAGAGTACAGGAACTTGCAATTTGAGTAAAGCATTTTTTTAATTTGCTTTTTTGTTTTGCAAAACAATTATGTATAACGTAGTTCAACTACAAATTGGAAAATATCAACCCCCATAAGCACCATACAGATTCCATTTTAAAACAGCTTTACTACAGCGAAATTCCTACAGGGTTCCCTTCAGTCTGCTTTGGGAGTTTATAACATTATAGATTTTAGCATTTGGAATGAGGACATTCTGACATTCCCCAATAAGACTATCTTGTAGCTATGTTTCTTCTCCTCTCAGGCTGGTTGTCACAGAACCTAAGACATCATCTTGGTGTTTTGGGAAGGGTTGGGGGTTTTCTCCCCTCTTCTCTCTGCTGTAATTGGCCTGGCATCTGTCCTGCTGTACCTCTCCTGCTGTTTAGTACTCTTCCACAGCTCCCTTTGTCTCTCCTCTGCTTGCTTTAAGGCATGTTCTTCTGGGTGCTCAGGTCACTCAACCGTAGCTCACATACAGTATAGAATCTGTTTTTAATAAAGAAAAAATATAAAAGAGAAAATTTTTTGTATTCTTCCCCACTCTCTTTGTCTTTTAAAACTGGGCAGTGCCAGCTGCTAATTTAAGATTTCTGAGACCGTTATCAAGTTCTGGGTACGAAGTTCTGTGGCATTGCTGGGTGGATTAGGCAGGTGGATAGTTTATTTTTTCATTTGGTGTACTCCTGCACCCTGCTTTCAAATACTTCTGAGACTTTTTCGTAAAAGCTGTTGGTTAAAATACACAGTTTTTAGTTATTTTGAGTGGATTTGGTCTTCCTTCTCGTATAAATGAGGAGAATCTTTTAAAGTGGCATATGTACCTTTCATCACAAAATTGATTTTTGGGCTTTTTATTTTTTTTGTTTTCTCTAGGATAAAGAGAAAGGACATTTCCTTCATGTAGACAGTATACAGTTTAAAATTTTAGCAATACTCTTTAAGAGGGAGAATAGAATCATTGTAGGATAGGCATCTATTAAATAATTGTTGCATCTTTAAAGAGAAACCTGAGGTGGATCAGTGTTTCGTGACTATGGATTAATAGAATCAGCAGGATTCATCTGTAGTTTTTTTTGTTCAACACAAATTATTTTAAGCTAGACTTACTGCTGACAGGATAGTCAGAAGCAACCATCAAGGAATTGTAACCAGACTGTCCAACCCTCCGTAAACTGGAAGTGCTTTACCAATTTTTGTCATTGTATTCTCTGTGACGAGTCTGGAAAAATATCTTTCAGTTCAGTTTGGAAACAGGGTAAACCAAGATGGAATGCAAAAGCATGTAAAGCCTAGATTTAAGTAACAAAATTGGAGATTTGTTACTTTTTTATCACCTGATCTATTATCTATTTTATAAATTTACGATAATAGCTCACAGTTACATTTAATTACCTTGGCATATAAAATGACTATCCTAGTTTTTTCTAAATAAAAAGGAAAAAGACAGCAGAAGTCTAGAGAAGCACATATTATTGTCAAGATAAAACCTTGAGCTAAACTACCAGCCTTCAGAGGCAGAACAACCTCCCAAGCTTGAAAGTACTTTAAGATTTCACTTTTCATCTCCCAGCAGCTTGGGAACAATTTCCTAAGCGAGACTTTACAGCTGTTGTAGTAGTTATTCTGTGATATATTTGAAATAAAAAATGGGTTCTATACAAAGAAAAATCTCAGCAATCTTAAAAGATGATAAAAATACTCAGTTAAAAACTATGGAAGCCTCTTGTAAAATGCAAAACTGAACTTGTTTAGTTGTTTTCTCATTCCTCTGAATGTTATTTGACTTGGAAGATTGCCACAAATCAGGCAGTAGTTGAACTGAAAAATACTGAATAAACTCTATTAGAAATATGGTTGAGTTATCTTTAGCAGACAGAAGAATTATCTGCTAGGTGGGTAGTCTATAATGCTGTCCAGAATGAGATTATTCAAAACTTGTATGAAAAATTTATCTAGACAGTATGGATTTAAATGGATAATAGTAAAGGCTTAATGATAGTACTGGAATTGTAGTGTAAATAACAAGGCATCTCCACAGTGCAATGGTATACATGGTCATGTAAACTTCTATATATGCCCATTAGATGAGTAGTTAATAGCTCATTCCAATTTATATTATTTTTCTGATATTTAATGTTGTAAAGGTTGTGATTCAGTTCCTCAGTGTCACAGAAGTAGTGAACAGTCTGTAAAAGGAGTAACAGCAAACTCCTGTTGCATTTCCACCTGAGGGTCCTAAGGGATCTGGTGGAAGAGCTCACCAAGCCACTTTCCATCATTTATGGTCAGCCAGTTATGGTTACCCAGAGAGATCCCAAATGACTGGAGGTTGGCCAATGTGATGTCCACCCACAAGAAGGGTTCGAAGAAGAATCTGGGGAACTACAGGCCTGTCAGCCTGACCTTGGTGCCAGAGAAGATTATGGAACAGATCATCTTGAGTGCTATCACACAGAACGTACAGAACAAACAGGGGATCAAGCGCAGTCATCATGGGTTTAGGAAAGGCAGGTCCTTTGTGTTCAACCTGATCTCCTTTTATGATCAGGTGACTCATCTAATGGAAGGCTGTGGATGTGGTCTACCTGGACTTCAGCAAAGCCTTTGACACTGTCTCTCACAGCATGCTCCTGGAGAAGCTTTAACAGGTGCAGCCTTCACTGGGTTAAAAACTGGCTGGATAGTCAGGCCCAGAGAGTGATAGTGAATGGAGTTATATCCAGCTGACATGAGGTCACTAGCGGTGTTCCCCAGGGCTCAGTACTGCAGCCAGTCCTGTTAAACATCTTCATCGATGATCTGGATGAGGGGATGAAGTGCACCTTCAGTTAAGTTCACAGGTGACACCAAGTTAAACAAGAGTATTAATCTACTGGATTGATGGGCCAAGGCCAATTGTATGAGGTTCAATAAAGCCAAGTGCTAAGTTCTGCACTTGGATCACAACAACCCCATGCTGCATTACTGACTTGGGACAGAATGACTGGAAAGCTGCCAGGCCTAAAAGGGTCTGAGGGTGCTGTTTGACAGCAGCTGAACATGAGTTAGCAGCGTGCCCAGGTGGCCAAGAAGGTCAGTGGCATTCTGGATCATATCAGAAATAATGCGGCCAGCAGTACTAGGGAGGTGATTGTCCTTCTGCTCTCAGGACTGGTGAGGCCACACTTCAAATCCTGTGTTCAGTTTTGTGCCCCTCACTACAAGAAAGGCATGGAGGTGCTGGAGCATGTCCAGAGAAGGGCAATGAAGCTGGTGAAGGGTCTGGAGAGTGAGTCATATGAGGAGCAGCTGGGGGAGCTGGACTTGTTTAGTCTGGAGAAGTGGAAGTTTGTGGGAGACCTTACTGCTCTCCACAACTCCCTGAAAGGGGGCTGTAGCCAGGTGGGGGTCGGCCTCTACTCCCAGGCAACCAGTGACAGGACAAGAGGACATCGTCTCAAGCTGCACCAAGGAGGGTTCAGACTGGACATCAGGAAGAATTTCCTCACTGAAAGAGTGGTTAAGCATTGGAACAGGCTGCCCAGGGAGGTCACCATCCCTGGAAATGTTCAAGAAAAAACCGGACATGGCACTTAGTGCTCTGGTTTAGTTTGTGTGGTGATGTTCAGTCAAAGGCTGGACTTGATCATCTTGGAGGTCTTTTCCAACCTGAATGATCCTGTGATTCTATGACCACTAGTTATTTCTTCTGACTTCACTTCTCTATATTTTTCAATAGAAAAATATCAAATCTCTAAGATTTAATATGTAATACCACATCTCCATTGGAACACAAAAGTATAATCTTTGCTTAAGAATTTCTAGTAAAGGTTGTATGTTCATCTTTTTGTTAGAAGGATAAATTACAAGACTTCCAGCAAGGAAAGAAAGAATACTTTTTCCATCTTATTTGAAATGTAGTGCCTTTATGCAGTCCAGGCATACATTCAGTGAGCTGGCAACATGTGGAGTGTTTGGAAACGGCTTCCTCAGATAAACTTGCATTTTAATGAAACTAGATTGAGTTCGGGAAGGACCGCACTTCCAGCTGACACCCATTGCTCCATCAGTATACATCTAAGAAAATCAAGATAGGAGTTGGTTTAGCACCAAAAAAAAAGGAGTTATAGAGGAGAAAAATTAATCCATTATTTGACTTTTTGTGGCATATATAATGATTACCAATCAACTCTGCAGCAGACTTCATTGCTCCTTTTTTTTTAGTAGAAAGCATATTAGTGCTTATCCAAGAAAAAAGAGATGAAATTAAAACATCTGCTCAACAAGTAAATCTTGAATTTTTTTGAAGAAAATGATTTGAACATATTGACATCCAAACACAAATAAAATACATTCACTCTGATGTTTAATGCATACAGAGATAATGAGAATGAGATGGAGGAGAAGAAGAGTCCTGGTACTCAGAAATGGAATATTATCTGAGGTAAATAAATAGCACATAAAACCTGAAGAGGATCCAAAGTAAAAAGGGGACAATCTCCAGAGTTAATATACGGCAATCATGTGAGAAGCCTACTAGGTTGCTTGCTTCTTTCTTGGGCTTCAGAATTTCTTATTAAAATGAAACAAACCCCAAATACTAAATCTATTTTTTTTCAAATCTGCAGTTTCATAATTGTCACTCTTTGTAGAAAATTTATGTGAATTTACCAGTTTCCAGTGAAATTGTGTAGTTCAGAAGCAGTACCGTAGCAACTGAGTGTCTTCCTGTTGCTTTCAAAACACAGTCTTCCACCACTAGATTAAACCAGTGCAGTGACACTGAGGGATTTATTTATTTATAGGCTAAGATTAATTAAATATTAATCACTTGAGCAATTCTTGGTACATTAGGTTTGCTAAATACACCATTGCTGATATAAGACAGGCAGAAGGCAACCGCTTTTATGTATCTACCGTCCAAAGTAATAAAGGATTAACAATATATAAACCACAAGGTGTTATTTTATTGCACAGATATCCTGTGCTGTGATTCCCAATATAATGAGTTGAAAGTCTTTCTCAATGCATATGCACTCAGTCTAGATCAGGCCACCTCAAAACAGCAAGATAGCTGCTGACAGGCAGAGCTGTAACATCTCAAGGCAGCCTGTGGAGGGGACATTTCAAGTTTCTGCTCATGGGTGGCAAGATTTCTCATAGGAAAGAGAGTTTTCTAAAAACCAACTTGAAAAATGCTAATTACCGACAGGAATTGCTCCTGTTACATAGACCATTTAGTGTTACACTGAGCTAGAGAACACAAACATGGGTTTAAGGGTTTGGCAACAGGGAGGCTTTGCTCTTCTGGTTATTTGCAATGGAAAGCAGGTGCAGTTCCACTTGGCTGAAAGAGATAGGCTCTGGAGAGCCAACAGCTAAACACCGCGGAGAAAATTCTGTATTGCCAGAAAACAGTGGGGCTGGGGCTGCTACTCCGTGCTTCCTTTCAATACCTCTGCCTCCTGTGTCTACTTGGGAAGTCTGCAATAACTTAAAATGGCTTTTCCCAAAGGAAAACTTCCCCCAAGGAACGCTTTAGGAGAAATGGCAATATTGCCTCTTACTGTCTGCTTGGAGAAATTGAGAGAAATGCCTGATAGGAAGAGTTTCATTTGCTCTTTCCTAATGGACCTACAAAGTAATTCTAGGGAATAAATGATTTAACACAACTTCAAGCTATTGCCCAAAATTCCAGCAAAACTGCATGATTTACTTTAGCTTAAGTACATGATTGATAGTTTTATTTGGTAAATCTCCAAAAACGTGGTTTTGATGAGTTGTTAAAGTAGTGCAGGGGTGCACGTCTCATCTCTGTAGCTCAAATGGTAAGTGAGTGGGTTATTTTTTTCCTCTTTGACTCTGCTCTCTGTTCTTCAAATGGAAAATTAGCCTCTTGTTTTTCATACCATCCTCCTTTATATTTGTGACAGGAAAAGCAGGTAAGTTCTTGAAACCTAGCTGTAGGTGGTCATTTTGTGCCTCTGCATGCCTTTTTCAGTCCAAATGATTCTGATTCTATGAATAAACCTATTTTCCTCCTTTTAAAATAGTCACAATTTTGTAATCCCTTGCCAAATAAACCTCAATTTTATCTAGTTTTAAGTCATTTATGTTTTTTTTCCCTTTGTAAATCTACCATAACTGAAATGTCAACCCCAGAAAATAAACTATTTCGCAGGCTGTCAGCTGTAGGCAATACCTCTCCTAGTCACACGTACAGGACTGTAGAGGAGACTTGTTTTAACAGGCATTAGACCTTATGAAGTGAGTAATTCCTTTTCATTCAAGAGCAAAGAGTGGAAAGCGAGGACTAAAAGAGCCTTAAACCCGAGGTTTGGTGAGGATGAGAAATGAGTTGCTAACCTTTCTGCTGAATAGGCTGGATTCACACTGGGCCAGGATCTATCAGCCTAAAAGGTCACTAGTATTTCAACTAAAGAGACATGGCTACTCTTGGATTTTGTGTTTGTCACATTTTGTGAAGGTGTATTATTATGTGTTTAATGATTACCAGAACTGCTTTGCAAAAAGAAAAATATACTTTATGTGGGAGGGTGTATAAGCCAATGTATTCATGTCATACTGGGACTTTATGCAAGAAGGTGTTTCCTTTGATGACTAAACTCCCAATTAATTCAAAAAACAATAAATGGATGCATTGAGGACATCATGCTACAGTCCAGGAGGCTGTTTTGTGTCAGACATTGAGGTCCTCCAGAATTTTGTGACTGCAGTCTGGTTTAATCATTCCCAATCTGTAGTTGTGGGCTTAAGCTGAGACCCTCCAAGTTTTTATAGATACTAAATTCCCTTATGAAAAAAAAAATCTAAACCCCATTTTTTCCACTGCAAGATAAGTACCTCATTATGTTTGTCATTTGGAAACATCCTTCTAAGACACAGAAGGGAAGTCAAGAGCTGCACTAGTCCCTGCACCATCACCAAAAAAAGATGTCATTCCTTGAACATTTCTCTTCCACAGATGGAAGATTAGTTTTTGGATGTCTGTCACATACTGACTGGGAATATACATGTATAACATCTGCTTGATTATATATATACGTATATATATATATGTATGTATATATCTATGTATATACATATCTATGTATATACATTCACTTTTTGTCCATTTGGCAATAGTTGGAAGTATTTCTGAAGGTACCAGGTCTCATGCATATGTAACAAAACATGTGGCTTTTATGCCTTCTTAAGCAGTATCTGCTTGTGTAGCACGTAACGTGACTTTATTCTTGTGTAGCATGTTAACTGACAGAAAAGAGAACAAATCCCACTCAAGTTTGCTTTTGGGTCAAATGAGCCTGTTGGTAATTTTCTAACTGAATTTTGAAATGCTGTCTTTTAGCCTCTGTAAGAGGAATATTCAAAATAAATCAGAAAACTCATCACTGAATTCAACTGTTTTTAAGCCAGACCTTTCAAAATAGAGATGTTGTCTTAAACATTATTTTTTTCATATAGTGAATAGTTAGAACAAACTTGCAGATTAACTTAGGACACATCTTACTCCACAAGACATGCAGAGAACCCCTAATTTTTTGAGAATTTAGTTACCTATAGGAAAACAGTTTGTGCACTTATTCAACCATCATGTTTAATTTTAACTTTACTGTTAGCTTTTAGTTTTATCATTGATCATTTATGAAATGCTAGAGATACATACTGTATCCCCGTATTTTTCTCCATCAGAAATTTAATCTTGTCAAATTAACAACTGTTACCTCTGGGTGGTATTTTGCCCAATCAGTCTCATCAGAAGTATTAGATAAAGTCACAAACTCACTTCAGAAGAAATCAGCAGAGAAGTGACCTTATTTATCATTGTAACAAATGCAGTAGTGTACCTTGTTTATTTTTATTTATGCTGGCAGACAGCAAGTGGCATAGTGTCAGGTGACATCACTATAGGAAAAACTCCAAGAACACATCCTTAAAAGTCTACTTTAAATATTACTTCTTTCCGCTTCTTTGGCCATGACTCCATTGTTGAATTATTCAGGTACTGCTCTTGCTGGCAATACTTTTGTCACCATATGTCAACATTTAATGTATGTCAGAAAAGTTAACGGTTGTTTCTAAAAGAAGGATGTCAGCTTCGCATATAGCTGGGATGCTCAGTGGTCTAGAACAAGGTGGATGTAGATCTTTTTTAGTATCCTTGGGTTTTCCACAGTAACATTAGAATTACCTGAGCATTTCTGTTTTCCTCTCAGGAAAAAGTTTGCTTTTTTTTTTCCTGTGTGAAAGTAGCAGAAATTTCTTTTTAGTCAGAACTCTCACAGGAGTGAACATTAGAAATAGCCCAAGTGCTACTGAGGATAAAACATAGCTTACACAACTGGAGCGAAACACAGTTTGTATGAATCCATAATGCAGGCAGAGTTTAAGAGGTACTCTGAGGTGACTCCTCATACTCTAAACTGAGAAGAGCAAGTTGACTGCAACTCCTAGTCAAGCACAGTATAATCACTTTAAACTCAGAAAAGTCCTTACCTATCTGAGAAAGGCAGGAAAAGAAAGTACATAAATTCTCCCTAACCCAGTCCAGTTGTGTCTTCTTCATAAGGTTAAAGGCCAAAATTTTGGCAAAGAATAAAATTTTTCCTAGTCCCTGAAAAATAATTGGTAGATTGAGCAGCACATAATGAGTCCCACATGAGTAAAAATGCTAAATCTCAATAGAATAAAAATTCATATTGATGGTATAAATACAAATACTAGCTTCTTGTGCCTCATATCTGTTTTTGGTGGAAGGGGACAGCCGTCAGCTCATTAAAATGTAGGCACATCCCAGAGACACCAGCAGAAGCCAGCTCTGTTACCTCAGTCTGGCCAGGACATAATTTGTCTTCCTAGTGCTGTACTCGTTGTCTCTTTGGCAAGACAAGTTTCTTTAATTTAGCTGCAAAACAATGCAATGTATGGACAATCATCTGGCCTTTTAAAATGAACTCTGGTAAATTTTGCTACAGTTATCTTTTCTTGCTCTGTTTCTCCAAATAGAGGTGTGTTCATTTGCACAGACAACATGTATTCAACCTTTGCTTCTATTTATGTCTCAGTAAATTAACTGGTCTCAGTAAATTAACTGGTGTCAAATTCAAAGTAGCTGTTAGTTTCTTTAAGAGACTCTCTTCTGTAAGGAGTTCTCTATGTTTTTTCAAGCAGGAGCTGTTCAAGTCAAAATGGTCTCTGTTTTGATGACAGTGTCCTCATGTGCTCCACACAGGACATTGTTTTCAGACCTTTCACCAGCTTTGTTGCCCTCCCCTGAACACATTCAAGGACTTTTACGTCCTTCTTAGATGCTGGGGTCCAGAACTGCTCACAGCTCTGAAGGTGAGGCTACACCAATGTTGAATACAGAGGGATAATCAGCTTTTTTGACCAGCTGGTGATGTTGGGTTGGATGCACCCCAGGAATGGGGTGCAATTTGTACTTGTGCCCAGCATTACTTTCTACCAGCTGCAGAAACCAGCATTTGAACTTGTTAAATTTCATCCCATCCATCATAGCCCAATTTTCCAATCCATCTAGATCCTTTTGCAAGGCCTCTTGTCCCTCAAGAGAGTGAACAGCACCTCCCACTTTGGTATTAACAACAAACTTGCTAATGGTGCATTTGACCGCTGCATACAGACCAGTGATAAATATAATGAACAGAACTGGCCCTAGAACTGAACCCTGAGGAACACCATTGGCGACCCATTGTCAGCCAGATGTGGTCCCATTCACCACAACTCTTTGACCTCTGCCCTTTAGCCAGTTCCTTGCCCAACACATCATGAACCTGCTCATCCCACAGTTGGGCAACTTGTCCCGAAGGATGCTATGAGGGACATTATCAAAAACCTTACTAAAAATCCAGAAAAACTACATCATGTTACACTCATCCACTACATGGAAAAACTCACCATATGAAATTAGTTTAGACAGGACCTTCCCTTTGTGAACTCATGTTAACTGTGCCTGACGATTGCACTGTCCTTTAAATGCCTTTGAATAGTACCTGATAGGATCATCATAATTTTTCCAGGAACTGAGGTTAGACCTCAGGTCCATAGTTTCCTATGTCTTCCCTCATGCCCTTCTTATAAACTGGAATACTGTTGTCTAGCTTCCAGCTAGCAGGCACCTCCCCACACTCCCAAGACCTTTGGTAGATAATTGAGAGCAGCCCTGCTGTAACATCCACTAGCACTGGTAGATAAAAAATTAGATATGACCTGACAATTGCCCTTGCAGCCAAAAAAGCCAATTCTATCCTTGGCTTCATCAGAAGTGTGTCCAACAGGTCGAGGTGGGTGATTCTGCCCCTTCTACTCTGTTGTCATGAGACCCCACCTGGAGTACTGTGTTCATGTGTGGAGCCCTCACAGTAAGAAGAAAGTTTATATGTTGGAATGAGTACTGAGGAGGGCCATGGGGCTGAGCACCTCTACTGTGAAGAAGGAGTTGGGGCTGTTCAGAATGCAGAAGAGAAGGCTCTGAAGCGACCTTATAGCAGTCTTTTAAGTACTTAAAGAGAATTTAAAAGAAAGATGGAGGGAGACTTTCTGTCCAAGGCCTTTAGTGGCAGGACAAGGGGAAATGGCTTCAAACTGAAAGAGGGTGGATTGGATATAAGGAAGAAATTTTTCACAATGAGAGTGGTAAGGCACTGGAACATGTTACCCTGAGAAGGTGTGGATGCCTCATCCATCCTGGAAGTGTTCAAGGCCAGGTTAGATTGGGCTTTGAGCAACCTTGTCTAGTGGAAGATGATCCTGCCCATGGCAGGAGGGTTAGAACTAGATGATTTCTAAAAGTTCCTTTTGAACTAAACCATTCTGTTATTCTATTACTCTGTGATCTTACAGAATTTTGAAAGAGTATTAATAATAGCTCTGGTGACCTGGAAAATTCAAATTGTGTGAGCATATTTTGCCCTCCTAAATTCTTCCAATAGATACTTTTTTATCTTGCTCAAATAAAAGATACCTAGCTTGAGAATTGTTATCCATTACTGTGTTTAAAAACAGGGAAGAAAGCCAAGTATTTTGAATTTTCAAATTCATCTCTTGTATTTTTTGTGAATTTTTTTTTGCTATTTCTCATTCTTCCCTACCAGCTTACCCTTCTGTTTTAAAGACAGTTTATAGGCAACCATTTTTAAGTTAGTCTTACTGTTATTGAACCTTACCTTTGTGCGTGTACCTACCATGTATGTCACAGAGGGCAAATACGTATTTTCAAGCTACAGCTGATGGTAAAGTTAACTTGTAAATACATATATCCATGAAGTTCATGGCCTAGGATGCCACTGAAAGTATGACATAAGTAAAATGAGACCCAGTCTCCGTTCATTCTTAGACAACCTGTATTTTGTACATCACCATAGGAAAGACTCCAGCATCCGGTTTTGCTATTCATAATGGGCTGGGCACAGGCTGACTTTGAAAAGGGCTTTAACTTTATTACTTGTATCAGTCCTGAAGAATAATTTGAGGGAAAAAAATTGTCATTCTCCATTGAAATATAGTGTTATAATGTTTATAAATGTGTGAGTCCAATCAATCAACCCCCAGTCTTGGGGAAAACAACTAGGTTTTATATCACATTTTGGCTTTGCACAAAATTCAAGATGACGTGCTCAGATGTTCATGCCAAGAAATAAAATAGATTGTTTCCAAATAAAATGCATCTTTGATACAAATCTACCACTTATAAAGCAGAGATTGAATACTTTAGCCCAAGCATTTTGACTTTTCTGAATCACTAACAAAAACTACAAATATGTAAAGAATAAATTTTTTTTACTTCTTTTCAATGCACTGACATTGTCAAAAGCATTGCTCAAACTCATATGAGATCTTTTTTGAAATGGTCACTTTTTATGCAAAGAAATATGAATTTAGACTACGAAATGTTTATCTTCTTGTGCATATTTTTGGTTAAATTATTTATGAAATCTCTTCTGCCAAGACCGGAAAGAATATTGCACTTTTGGAATCAACACAGTGTTGTTTTGTTATTCCTTAAGGTGTTTTGCATCTTCTAAGTGTTAATAATGTCTCTTTCCAACTCCACTCAAAAGTTTTTTAAAGCCCATTTTAACCATGCAATGTATGATCACACTGAACACTTGATAGAGTGTCTGGCCCCATTGAAATTGACCACAAAATATCCTTTGAATTCAGGAGACAAAACAGCAGAATGAATCTGGTTTCAAGGATAACATGAGTTACATGACCAAGCAGTGTATTTCTCCTGTTGCAATGGCTGATTCAGCTGGAAACTTCTCAGGCTTACATGGAGCTGACTGGAAGGTCAGGTCTTGATTCTATGCAACACCCTTATAGGAAGGGCTGGTTTCAAATAAAAAGTGAAATATCCCCCTAGATTTCAATATAAACAGGTTTGCCCTTTTCTTAATGCAGTAGGCAAAGAGATAAAGTAGTATCTGGGATTTTTCAAAGTCTCAGGACGAGATACTTGTCAATATAAGTTTTCCGTTCTATAAGTAAATAATTCCTTAGTCTCAGGGAGCATAGAAAACTAAGTTGTTGGGTTCATAACAGCAGCTGACTTCTCAGGATGCTTATTTATTAGCATTTTTCACCTGTCTTGTCAAAACTGCACACCTTGCAGGAGTACGATGAACAGCTGCAAAAAGTAGGAATAATACAGAGGAATAATGAAGGATCATATCAGCAATGCAACAGGTTTTTTTTCCCCGAGTGTATTTTATTCCAGTTTCAAGTGGTAGGAGCCTTTCTTGCAAAACTTTAATATTTATCATTTGAAAATAAGAGTCTTCCTTCGAACACATCTGTAGTAGGAATAGGAAAGGATGTAGTAGAGTAATCTGTACAATGAGTAGGTGGCCTTGCGGAGATTGCAAAAGAAGCAGAGTGAATCACTTTTAAAATTACGTCTTTAATTGAAATAGTGAAGCAGCTCATTTGGAGCTGTTTGCTTCCTTGCAGCATGAAAAAAGTTTAGCTGAAGTTTCATCCCACTGGCAGCAGGCAGTGTCAGTGGAGATCCGAACTCTTGAGCCATTGCTTACATCATTGTGACAAAAAAAGTGTCACTCAAGGTTCTTTACTATACCTGTGCTTTAAATTCTAATTCTTAACAGATTACAGTAATTCTTTTTATATATCTTATTAGAGTACAGCAAAAGCTCATTTATGGACTAACTCAGCTGCAAGAATTGAGCCAAAAGTACTAATTGTATGCTCTGCACTGTAAATGTGTAATTATTTGCCATTTCCTTTCAAGTAAATGGCTTGGTCAGTTACGTCTCTAATTTAAAGAAATTAAGACACTTTAACATCCAATAGGAAACTAGAGAATGACAGTAAGATTTCCCTCTGCACAAAGTATTTCAGCATTGAAACATGTTGGAACAACAACATATCTGGTTATGCATATATGGAGGTGGATGCATACCAAACTTCTGTGATTATAGTATTCTGGTGTGGTTGCTCTGGTACTTCGAAGATCTGTTTTCTCTGTCCTGTACATTTTTCCACATTAAAAACAATGCTATTACTGTGAGATGGGCTTCAAGTAGATCCTAGTAGTATAAGGGTGAGGGTTAGATGAGCCTTTGGAAGAAATTAAAACATTCTAACTTCTCAAAAAAACCTCCAGAGCATCTTAACTCTGCAATTACACTTTTTATCAGTTTAGTGGACAACCTAATGCATATGTCTTAAATCTGATTTTATGGGATAAAGTTTCCTAGAAAACTTCTCAAAGGCTGTGAGATATGATAGATACAGCCTGTGGAAGCAGACAGCAGACTGCCTGTTTGGAAATTGTCTGAAGAGGAGTTGGAAAGGATCTGCTCTGAGAGCTCCTTTGCTGCGAGAGAAGAGGATTTCTTACAAAATGTTTCACTTCCACTTACAAGGTTTTTCAACAGGTTGCTGACCTGGCCTTTTCACAACTGTGTTAAAATGGAAACCAAAGGAATCTTCTGGCTTATACTCCAGGAGATGCTAAGTAACTGGAATTCTTTGTTCATCATTCCTTGTTTGACTAATGTCTATGTTTCCTGAGTTTTCACTCTTGAATGCAAAGATATGTTTAATTACTCCTGTTCATGAAATCCATAAGTTTCAGTACCTCATTTATAGCTAGGCTGAATATAATAGAGATTTCTTTCTCTCATGCTTGGAAAGGAAATCTTTGCCTGGTCTCGGGAGAATAGTTACTGCATTTTGTGACTTTATTTAAAAATTAACCAGGAAATAAAATACTTTCCTCTGTAATGGAATAAAGTATAACCTGTTAATATTAAGTTACCATGTCTTTTACATTTCCAAATGTACAGGGACATTTGCTTAATGTAACAGTAGAGAAAGGGATTAGTTTGTGTTTCTGTCATTGAAAGCTCTCTTTCATCTTCCTGTATTCTCTTTGAAGTAGTGTGAGTAACACTTTAAAATGTGTCAAAAGTTATTCTGACTTGGGAATGGGTACTGACCCAGAAATCTAGTGATCATTTACAAGTTTAAACACAATAGCACTTTTTTTTCATGTGAAATCCCAGCTCCATGCAACTTCCTAGCACAGATTTTCTTCATTTTGCTGTACTTTCATGGCACTTATTGTTTTTCCATTGGGAAGAGCATAATCTATTATTTAACTATAGCTTCAAGCAACCTCTTTGCATGCTTCTTTCAAATATGAAGCAGATAGCACTTTTTCAGCAGAAGAGTAAGTTTTATGGAACATAACACTTCATTAAAAAGTTTCTAAGTTAAATTTATGTATTTGTACCAACTTATTTGTAATGCATGATTTTCATTTTGTTTTGCATAAGTAAAGCCTCTGTGCAGTATTTTAGGAAAGGACACATGCAAATCCTTTTTGGGTCTGGGCAAAATTACCTGTTCCTTTCCCTATAGTAGTGGAAAGATTATTGTGCTGTCTTGTGACTTGCAACATAAGGAATTCCTTCTTTCTCATGGTCCATAAAAAATTGAAAACCAAGAGTAGTGCTGTACTCTATCTGTAACAGTGTAGCAGCATTGCGTTTATCATTTCAGTCTGTTAGCAGGTGTTGATCCTCAGAGGAAATGATAGCACAGGGAGTTCTTATGCTACACAGGTAGAAAGGAGTCCTGGTTGGCCCCACCAGGGAAAAATGTAGGCAATGGCTAAAGCGATATTTGGTTAGGTCTTGTGGAAAAAAATCAATTTTGGAAAAAGAATAACTGAAGTGCTGAGTACCTCAGATAACTTGACTCATGGTATTACATTGCTTGAGTGAGGACACTGTCATATAGAAAGCCCTATCCTTCGTGTAACACATTATATCAGCTGCAACAATATGCAAAGAAAGGAACACATTGCCCCATGCTGCAGCTTAACTCCAGCTCTTTACATTTTTTCAAGATTCTGAGCACGGTCAGGTAGTAGCTGTTTCGTATTTTCAGTTCATGGAGATATAACTTTGCTTGATTTTGCTAAAACCTAGGATCCAAAATGGTCAATATTCAGTCTCAACCAAATATCTTGTAGTTTATCAGGATTCTTTCTTACCACAATGTTGATAAGTACAGTCTCAGAAGTGTTCCCATTACAGCATGGAAGTATCTGATATAGCACTTTAGATTGTGATGGGTTTAGACTGTTTTATAAATTATGTATTTCTACTTCACTCTCTGTCTCAATCCTCCAGTATTATGTTTACAACAATATACAGAGTTTACAAATATGCATAGAGGAATAGCCCAGTAAAGACTTTTTACACTTAGAAAATGCCATTAACATTTCAAAGTTTTCCCCTTTCACAGTAAATATGACACCAAACTTGTGTGTTTAAGATATGATTTAGGGACTTGGTATATACTTGTTTGGAATATATAGCATATCTCAGACATGGCTTGGTTGCTCATGAATACATTCAGGTAAATTTTTCATACAGAGTAAAAAATCCATCATAACGTTTGTGCATTAGAAATACTTGTAGCACTCTATTACTTCATTCGCATACATAATCCCAGAAAAGTCAAGGTTAGAAGGAACCTTTGAAGATCATCTGGACCAACCTGTTGGGTTGGGCCCAGAGCAAGGCTTGTGTTAGACTAGCCAAGGACCTCTCAAGCTGTCTCGAATGTTCCCAGTGAAGATTTCACCACTTCTCTGGACAACCTGGTCCAATGTTTAATGTTCTCACAGTGTAGAATTTCTTTTCTTATGGAATTTACACTGGAGCAACTTCACCCTTTGAAAAACCCTTCATCTCTTATCACTGGACATCCTTGTGAAGAGAGCAACTCAGTCTGCTCTATGACTACCTTTTAGATATTGCAAGACTGTGGTTACACCTCCCTGAGCCTTCTCTTCTCTAGGCTGAACACAGCCAATTCCAGCAACCTTTCTTCCTGTCAACTTCTCCAGCTCGTTGACAATCTTGGTGACTCTCCACTGAACTCCCTCAAATTTTACATGTCTCTCCTGAACTGGGGAGACAAGGACTTGAGAGCAGAGCAGGATAAACAGTGTTTCAGCTTGGGTCTAACAAGTGCAGGGCAGATGGGGCATTCCCACGTCCCTCCATCTGCTGATTGTACTCCTACTGTTGATGGAGCGTAGGATGCATTTGCCTGCTGGTTCATGTTCAACTTGAACATAAAACATGTCCATGTACTCCAGGACCTGCAGGGTGTTTTCCACAGAGCTGCTAACCTCACAGTCAGACCCTAGCCCATATTGGTGTGTGCAGTTATTCTGGATGCAGTAGTTCACATTTATCTTTGTTAAACCTTGTACAAATCTTCTTGTCCCAGTCTTCCAGCTGGTTGATGTGTTTGTCTGTTTGCTCTTCTTTCAGCTGTTCTCTCTCTCCTTCCATTTTGATATCACCCTGGTGAAGGTGCAGTCACTCTTGTTACCCAGATCATTTCTAAAGATATTGAATAGTATTGGACCCAGTGTCCAGGCTGATGAACCATCCAGTGGTAACCAACTGCCACTTCAAGGCATTACTCACTGCCTTTTGAGTCAAGATTAGCTGGTTTTCCATCCATCTTGTGATCTGTTCAGCTTATTTCTTACCTGCTTGTCCATAACAACATGTACATGAGGCATCATGTTGGAGACACTGCATATACACAGGTGTGTACATGCAGACATACAGATATATATAGGTGGAGAGTATTGGCCCTATATACTACTTTAGCAATACTGTGTTATCATCATGGTTTTCTGGCAGAGGTGATAGGCTCATGAATAATCTTTGTCAGCAAAAATTGTCAGACTGGTAAGAAAATTCTGAATATACTTCAAGGGGGTTATTGCCTTGAAACTCCCTTTTAAAGACTTTTCATAAAAGCATTACAATAGTAATTTTGCTCCCTGGCTATTTAGATATTGTGTTTCCTTCATTTAAGGAGTCTAGCTTTACAATTTCCTTTTTAAAACTGTAAAATTACAATAAGTTTAAACAACTAAATCATTTTCAGAAATTACTCTATTTGTTTTATGGATGCTTTAATTAACAACCATGCTACTAAAATACTAAATCTAGAAATGTCTTTCTGGCAGATTCTAGTGGATTCATCATATGGGACAAAAGGGTCAATTGTTAAAGCACAGAGTAATGCCAAACCATTTTTTTTTCTGTGCAATGCCATTCTAACTGAGCTTTCCTGTTATGAAATGGCATGCATCTATTACATTATATTGTTTGAAGCACAGGCAGTCTGCTTTTTAAAGGCATACAGTAAATTAAGTTAGTCATATTCTGATTGCAGGCCTCAGACTTTGCCTAGTCAAATACTCACACAGATGCAGCTAATGAGAGCAGTTGTGTGTTCCGATCCTCTTCAGTCTTTAGAGTGCTAACAGGAAGAAAAGCTGCAACTTCAGAACCCTGAAGCTGGATAGAACTGAGTTTGTGGGCCCTTGCGTGTAAGACAGGAGGTCTGGCATTAACATACCACCTGCCTCTCCTAATTTAGTAGACTTAGTCATACTCAGTCTTAATAACACAAGAGAATGTAGCAATTCAAAAGGATTTTTAACAGGATTTATGGAGAAACTGCCTCAAACAGGAGGTTACTTTCAACATCATTCTTTGATTGTCTCAGAGATTTAAAGTGCATAATATTAATATGGATGTTGTAGACACTGGCAATTCATATGCTCTAGAAGCTGTAAATCAATGCTTCAAAAGAAGCTTGGAAATTAATGGACTCCTAGTTTTAAAAAAACTTACAGATCAAGTAATTGGTCAAAGTCCACTCTTGATTTCCAGTAAATTATTTGAAAGAACGTAAGAAATCATCATTTAATACTTTGTTGAGAGTTCATTAGTGGTTTTAGCGGAAGTTTTTTTCAAAATTGGTGCTTAATTTTTTGAGATTTTACATATATGAAAGACAAAACATATTTTACCATGTGTCTGCCAGAAATGCCTTCTAGATAAGTTATCCTAATGAATTTCAAATTTCTAGAACCTGTTTTCCATCTCCCAGAACAAACTGCTGAGTCTCTCAATGCATGGAATAAATCTCATCATAGCAGATATTGGCAGTGATATCTGGCAAGCCTGTACTCACTGAGGCTACACTCCCATTTCCTTCAGTGACTCTGCTGTCAGAGTAGTAAAAGCTTTCAATCATATGGGAATTGAGCTTTGTATGTCCATTTATATGGAAAAATTTTGGTGGTTTATATGATTTCAGTGGCAAGACTCCATTCTGTTCCCTGTGTGGTTTCCACCTTCTTTTTCAGTTCCAAGTGAGTTTATGTTCTATTATCGTGACCAATCCTTAGAATAATGATTGCCAATTGTCTCAGAATCAGTTAACCAAGAACTTAACACATCTGCATGAGTTAAGAAAATATTACCTCATTTTGTTAATGTGGTAAGAAACTCTGTGGAATTCTTTCTGGGAAAGATTTTGTAAGAGGAATCTTACTTATTTTTTTCTTTTTTTTTTTTTTTTTTAACATATATATATAGTAGGGGAGCAAACAGAAAATTTTCTAATTTACAAGAGCAGGTTGGATGGGGCTTTGAGCAGCCTGGTCTAGTGGAAGGTAGCCCTGCCCATGGCAGGAGGGTTGGAACTAGATGATCTTTAAGGTCCCTTCCAACCCAAACCATTCTATGATCCTATGATAATCAACTGAATGCTATGATAATCCAATCCTATCTAATAAACTGATTCTACAATAATCAAGTGAATCTTGCAAACCAGTCATTTCCACAAGCTGTGTTGGTAGTACCCTTTCTGATGCTCAACCAGAATCCATCTGCCAGACACTGACCTTGCCCATAGAGTGGCTCCAGGAAAGTGAATCTGGGTGGGGTTCTGCTTTTCTGAAGGAACTGCAGTGCTGTAAGCATCTGCCCTCCTCACTAAGGACAGGTAAAATTCCCATGGGAGAGGTTCCTTTTCTATGGGGAAGTGATCAAGAAGGCCCCCAACTTAAATTTTCATTCCTTGAAAGATAATTCTCCTTAGGAGAAGATTATTTTGGTATCTAAACAACAGATTTCATTGTCCATTCACAATCCTTGTTTTATCCTCCCAATTAAGCTGCATATTTAGATAAATGTTTTTGAAGGACTTAGGCCAGATTGAAATCAGCCTGAGATACCTCATGTGTTTCTGACCTTCCATCTAGAAATGCCCTCAATTAAGCCCCAGTCCTCCTAAACTCCCAGGTAGTACCAGACTGAATTAATAACAAATCCATGTTTCTGGCTTTGGGGACTTTCCAAGGAGAGAGTATGAATATGCAAAATTATAGGGTTTTAGTAATTCTCTGAGTAAGTCTTGCTCTTACTATTATTTGTAGATAGCTCATGGTATGTTTTCAGCTAAGTAGGATGTCAGTGTTTGATGTAGATGTGAATTTTGGAATTTAAACTGAGATATGGACTTAGTCTAATAAAGGACATAGTTATCTAAAAAAAAACAAAACCAAAACCAACCAAACAAACCCCACCTGAATCTGGTATCTTTCCTTAAACTACCAGGTAATTTTGCATTAAAATATTCATTTGAACCTGTAAGAGGAATGGAGATTTAAGAATTTTCTCCTGATCCATTTCAAAGTAACCTGAGCAAATAATATGTAGAGTCAAGCACTATTTTTCTAATAATTTTCAATAAAATATTGAAAATGCATGAAAAGAACATACATAAGAAACACCTTAGAGTGACATGAAAGAAAGCCTTATTTCTAACATTCAGAATTAGAATTTCTGCTCTAACTAAATCCCAGGCTGAATGAGAGAGAGCTCTTGGAAAACAGCACCATTGATAAACAGAGACACGAAATTTTTCATTCTTCCATTTGGAGCTCAGATCACTTCTATACCCTTTGCAAAAAATCTTGTATGGGTTTTTCCTAGCAGCTGCCATCTGTGTTTTGAATTTTATTAAGTGAATTTGTTTCCCTGAACAAAACAAAACATCATTCAGGCTACAAAAATAAGTAGACAGGTGCTCTTCATAAAAGATATTTTTTCCATTGTGTTCTATGCCACGATTTAGTCTAATTATCCCTATCATCTCACCCCTCATATTGTGATTTTTTTTTCCCCCAGGGGAAAGAAATAATGACATTACTTTTTGGGAACAAAGAAATAACTTGGAAATCATGCAAAAAAAGATAAACTGCCCATTGGTAGCCTTGCAGAAGTGCTTTGGCAACACAATAATGGATATAAAAGGGCATTTAAAATCTAGTAAATCTTGGGAAAAAGAAAACTTAAA
Organism: Manacus vitellinus; assembly: GCF_001715985.3. NCBI lineage: Eukaryota > Metazoa > Chordata > Aves > Passeriformes > Pipridae > Manacus > Manacus vitellinus. The sequence continues at coordinate 49,090,385 of NW_021939396.1, read as the reverse complement.
TAATTTTCAGGTCTTGTGCCTGTCCTAGAGTTTCTTGGCGAGTTCACATTAGCTTTTTATGACCAGTTGTGTAGAAGTCTGAATGCAAGATAAAAGCTCATTCAGTTGTGGGGAATACTGTTGTGGGGCTGTGGTAACAGTGCTGTACATTAGGAAATGAGAAACAAAAACTGTATTTCTATCTTCCATGAAAAAAGGGAGATTACTCTGTTGGAATATCATCACCTAGCTTTTGATACTTCTTTTAATTTCCACTTCTTTCCTCCCCACCCCAATCCAAGACTACCATAACAATGCATTTAGCACTCCAAGTGACTAGCTGGAAAGTACAACTCTATTAAATCTGTGCATTACCATGCATCCCTGAAGAAAATTTTACAGCCCATTACAGCCCACTCCCTTGCATGAAATAATGAGAATGCCACTGGGATGAATTGTTGTCAAGTGTTTCATTTGACTTTTAAAGAAAAGAGAAAAAAAAGCTTGGGGCAACTTCTTAGACGTGTGATACCTTTCAGTTGCATTTAGGTAATAATAAGCTGATGTTTCGGGGTCTCTTGTCCCCCAAACACTAAATAAGATATAACACTTTCAATGTATATTCCCATATGGTCACATTCTAAAAATCTGTGTTCTATAAGGATTCAGGCTTAGGCTTACATTGGTTTTGTGACTGTTAACAAAAGAAAGAAAATTCTGTCAATTAAACGTGTGCAAAATGTCAGAACTTAAAACACTTAAACATTATTAGAATGAACCAGAACAAATAAATGTGTAAATGTATTGCCTCTATCCAAGTCCACTTGGACATTTTCACCACTAGTAATTAGAACCATCTCTCAACTCAATGCCTCAGTGGAGTGGCTGAGAAATGAGAACAATGATATCTCCAACAGAGTATGGGGTGTTATTACATGGCAAATGTCGAGAAAAAAAAGGCCAGGATTAAAAAGAGAACAATTGCAAAGGGAGTTCAATTCCCGTTTTAGTGAATTGATCAGCTTTGCAATCTATTTAGGTATAGCAGTGAAGGAAGAGAGCGCTGCACAGCCCTTTTGGTCACAGGACAGCCATCTTCATTGTAGTAGAGGACAGGCAGTTATCGGTGCCTTTGCTGAAAAAACATGGTCCTCTTGCAAAGAAGAGGAGGGGCAGACTGAAATCCTTCTGCTATGAGACAATTTTAGGCATTGTGATATATAGTTAGAAAACCTAGAGGTACTGCATAAACCCTCCTTCTTCGTGGGGTGTTACAGAGATGGAATACAATAAATTTCCTCTTCCAGCATAGCCTGAATTACTCCACAGTTCAGATAAAATTGTCAGTACAACTGAATTCAAACTCAAACTCACTTGAATCTGCACAATGGATCAGATTATCTGGCTGGAACTGTTGAGGTATTAGACACTGACAAACTGGGGAGGGGGGTTCTCAATACACAGCATTTAAAATTTATTAGGTGGCGTCACAGCAGGGGTTTGCCTAATTATTTCATTTAGTCTTCATTTCTCAAAAATGGCAAACATAGGAGTATCTGGATATTCATGGGGTTGAAAGCTGTTTTCTGAGAAAAACATAGTGTAAAATTAATGAACCGCATAAAGAGACAGAAAGCTAAAGAGAAAGCAGGGCCAGATCTTGTCTGTGTGCTTTCTATCAGTGATCAAAGTTATCCAATAAGAGAATGGACTGTATTGTCCTCTAGAAACACCTCTTGAGTACACCATGCCTAAGACCATATTGACTAAGATGAATATCAAGCATAAGCACACTATTTTCTCTCCCTATTTCCCCTAAAAATTAAGTTAGCAATTTGATAGTGAGAAGTAAGAAAAAAATGAGAGAGGAACAACTATGAAGACACAAAGGTCAGCAATGAAGGAGGGGGAGGAAGTGCTTCTGGTACCAGAGAAGAGATTCCCCTACCGTCCATGGTGCAGACCATGGTGAGGCAACCAAGCTGTCCGCCTGCAGTCCATGGAGGTCCATAGTGAAGCAGATACCCATTTGCAGACCATGGAGGATTTCACACTGCAGAAGGTGGATGTGCCCTGAGGGAAGCTGCAACCTATTCAGGAACATGTTTTCTGGAGCAGTCTGTACCTGAAGGATTGTACTCTATGGAAAGGACACATATTGGAGCAGTTCTTGTAGAATTGCAGCCTGTAGGAAAGACCCACAGTTGAGCAGGGGAAGACTGCGAGGAGAAAGGAGTGGCAGAGAAGACAGTTACAAACTGACCACAAACTCACTTTCCTACTGTGCAAGTTGGGGCAAGTAGAAGAGATGGGACTGAAAGAGTGAAGTTAAGCCTTGGAAGAAGGCATGTGGGGAGATGGTGTTTTTAGTTTTGTTTTTATTTCTCATTATCTTACTTTGTTATTAATTGGCAACAAAATAAATTAATTTCCCCAAATGGTGTCTATTTCACTCTTTCCCATAGTTGGTGAGTATGATGATCTACTGAGGAGTGGAAGTGAGAGAGCAACTTAGTGAGTGCCAGTCAGACAGCCAAGGATCACAGTCATTCATTGCCATCTCCACTGTGTGGTAGGTAGCACACTCCCTTGACCGGCTGGTGATGCTTTGCCTGATGCATCCCAGGACACGGTTGGCCCACCTGGCTGATTCATATTCAACTTGCCATCAACTAGGACTCCCAGGTGCCTTCCTGTGGCATCTCTTCTCTGTGGCATCTGAAGCCTTTCCAGATCTCATTCCCCAGCCTGTATGTACATCCAGGGTTGCCCCATCCCAGGTGCAGAATCCAGCACTTTCCCTTGTTGAACTTCATATGGTTGGTGATTGCCCAGTCCTTTCATTTGTTGAGGTGTCTCTACAGGACCTCTCTGCCTTCGAGGGAGTCAACAGCTCCTCCAAGTATTGTGTCACCTGCAAACTTGCTTAGTATGCCTTCCAGTCCTGCATCCAAGTTATTTATGAAGATGTTGAAGAGCACAGGGCCCAAGATGGAGCCCTGTGGAACCCCATTAGTGACAGGTCACCAGTCTGATGTCACCCCATTCACTATTACCTTCTGTGCTAGACCCCTGAGCCAGTGATAAGCATGATATGTTTATCTAGCTGTGTGTTGGGCATTTTGTGTTTCCTGTGAGAGACAGGATCGAAAGCTTTACTGAAATCCAAAAAGATTACGTCAACTGGCTTCCCTTGATCAACTAGGTGGGTTACCCTGTCATAAAAGGAAATCAGGTTTGGTAAGCAGGACTTTCTTCTCATGAAGCTGTGCTGGTTATGACCAATGACTGTGTTGTCTTTCCAGTGTTTTTCAATATCTCCCAGAATAATATCCTCCATAACTTTACCAGTCACTGGTCAGTGAGACTGATAGGTCTGTAGTTACCAGGGTCCTGCTTCTTACTCTTCTTGAAAATCAAGACAACATTCACCAGTTTCCAGTCAGCTGGGACATCTCTGGATTCCCAAGACTGCTGAAAAATCATTGAGAGTGGTTTTGCAATGACATCAGCCAGCTCTTTGAGGATTCTGGGATGAATTTGTAGAGATCCAGCTGGAGCAGCAGATTCTGCAAAATTTCAGTCATCTGGGAGCTGATCATTCTCTCAGTCATGGTCCTCCAGCTCGGGGCACTGAGACTCCCTTGGTCCATCATCCGTGTTGAAGACAGAGGCAAAAAATATGTTAAACACCTCTGCCTTGTGTTCTGTCCCTGTTTGTGATGTGACCATCCTCATCCTATAACAGGCCAATGATATTTCTATACTACCTATTGCCATTAATGTATTTGAAAAAACTCTCCCCGCATTTCTGGCCAGCTTCACCTCCAGCTGAGCTTTGACCACTCAAATTTTCTCCCTACAGTGGCGAGCAGCGTCTCTGAATTCTTTTTTGCCTTATTTCCAAGAGAAGATCCCTGTTCAGCCCAGCCGACCTTCTGCCTCACCTGCTTGACTTCTAACATTTGGGAATTGCCTGTTCCTGTGCCTTTAGGAGGTGATGTTTGAGAAGTGACCAGCACTGATTGATCCCAGCGTCTCCAAAAACATTTTCTGAGGGGACCTTACTTATTAATTCCCTGCGCAGCCTGAAGTCTACTCTCCTCAAGTCCATAGTTGAGGTTTTGCTGGCACTTTTTCTCCTGTCAGCAGAAATTTTAAACTTGATCACTTCTTGGTCACAGTGGCCAAGGTGCCACCAATCTCCTCTTTGTTCATGAGATCCACTCTGTTCAGAAACAGCAGAGCAAAGAGAGCATCTTTCTGAGTCAGCTCCCTTAGGACCTGTTCCATGAATTTGTCATCCAGGTTTTTTAGGAATCTTATGGACCAGATTGTATTGGCTGTTTGAACCTCCCAGTTAATTTCTGATAAGTTGAAGTCCCCCATAAGGACAAGGGCAGTTGACCTGGAAGAGTCCCTTAGTTCCTCAAGACTAATTTGTGCCATCATCATCCTGGCTGGGAGATCTATAGCAGACTCACACATTACTTGTTCGCCCCTTGATTCTTACCCAGAGGCTCTCAACTGTGCCATTGCCAGCTGTGAGTACAAAGGAGTTGATGTACATAAATTTCAAACATTACCACTTTTTTTTTTTAATAAGGAAAGCAAAATATTTTCACTAGCTTTGTTTATAGTGGGATTCTTTTGGCTGAAATTTTCAAAGAATATTCAGATGAAAGGAAAACCCCCAATAATAGAAAATGTCAGCCCCTATACACAGAGCTGTGTTAAGGTTATAAGGAAGTTTTATAATGTATTTGACAGTCTTCGTAATAAATGGTGCTACTAATCTCATATATAAATAATACCATTATGATGCATAGAGTTTTAGTACCACCTGTTTGACATGATGGCATACTTAATCAAGTCAACTCATAAGGCATTCTTGCCAATATTTCCAAGTAAGTGCTTGAGCTGTGTGAAAGCCAGAGCAAGTTGTGCCATGTCTAATTCCCCCAGGTTTAACGGGAGTGCTTTATGAATATCACTGTGGAAATGCAGCAGAGCTGAGAGCACAGCGCCTTGAACTCTCCCCACAAGCAGTCTGCAAGTAACTGAAAAATTCAGGAACCTGCTGTTATCATCTGTCACAGTTCAGTTCTCCTTCCTTTTCCTTTATTCCTTAGTTGCAGCTGATAACATATCAACATTTTTTTTTTTCTTACAAAACACCAGGCTGGTTTTAGGCATTATAAATATGCTTATGGAAGTCTGGCATTTTTTCTGTAGGGTGAAAGCGCAAGTCACTGTGGGTGTTGCAGTAATTTACATGCAGACATATTTTTCTACAGTATTATAACCTGATTAATAGATTTATTTATAGCCTAATCACATAAAAATATTACAATTATTTTAGCGATACAAGTGTTCTACAGTAAAACTGTTTTGTTGCTTCACTTGACAAGACGGATGTTCTTTTTTCTTTTTCTTTTACAGAAAGGATTTTTCAATTAATTCTTTCTCAAAACCACCTTAAATGTAGTGTCCAGAAGTGGTGAGGGGTGGAAAGCAATTCTTTTTTTTCCCTTCTTTTTTAATTCCAATTTATAATATTGCAGATTCATTCATATTGCACATTCCAACTATTAAAATGCAATAGTAAATTACAGGCAATGGTATATTTCACTGAACAAGTAGTCATAATCCAACAATATGTAACTTCTAAGAATTGGGTTTTTCTTCCTTGCAGTGCAAGCAATAGGAATTTTAAAGCAACCTTCCAAAATACTAGCTGCCAATTTCTGTCAGCCTCTTAATAATGGGGATTTTCCCCTGCATCAATATTTCATTCACAAGAGGCTGTGTGGAGTTCCTTATGATTGCATTGCAGCACTGATGATGGAAAGTTGCTATGTCAAGGTTAGGAGGACAAGAGATGGGCAGCAAGGAGTGCAATGAACAGTGTGTGAGAAACTGCAAATCACCATTTTTGGTCCATGTCCTATCTGTAAATACCTAGAAGTCCCTTTGATATCTGTTAGGCTGGTGAAGAAATCTGGTATTTTATAGAGAATAGTTGAGTGATGAGTCATTACTAAAAAAATCTTCTACAAACATGGAATAACATAATTTATTTAATCATGGATAACAGTAAGAGAATGCTGAGCTCATGTTTCTTTTTTTTTTTTTAATGCATAGATTATGGTGGTCTTGAAGGAAGGAGGAAGTTGTAAGGAAGTTGTAAGTTTCACCTTTATTCTGATCTCTGACTACTTCCAGGGGAAAAAAAGACTATTTCCATTTCAGAATGCAAAATTGTCTGAAGGATTATCTAACAGTTAGAAAACCAGTACTGCCAAATCAGTTGGGTAATTGAATATTTATGAAGAGGATGAGTAAGAATACATGTGAATATTTGCATTGTCATGAATATGGCAAGCAGATTTTTTCAAAATAATGTAATGCATAAACCACAATTATCTCTACCTCATGAAAGCACAGTGTATATGTACATTCTTTGATAAGTAAGTTAAATGCAGGCAGGGAGGTTGGAATAGATGACCTTCAAGGTCCCTTCCAACCCAAAACATTCTATGATTTTTGTAGTTCTTAGAAATTACAATATCTGTAAAACTTCCAGTGTCTTGTAATTTGTTATGTGTGATCATAAGACCTTAAACCCTCATGAAATTCACAGTGGCATTGATGACATATTCTTTTACAGGCTTACAACTTCATCCAGTACATCTGAAGATTAATGTAAATGAACCTTAAAGAAGTTGTCAGTATAATTTACTTCATTCCATGGTCTGATTTCAGCAGCGGAGCTGCATGGAAGTACTGAGAACACAATATTCACTATAGCTAAGAGCTGTTAGGAAAATATGTGTACAAAGTCAGAGTTTATAAAAGTGGTTACTCAGTATCTACCAACAGCATCTTTCTATGACCTATTTAAGCATACCTATTTTTGTGCACCCAGTCTGGAGTGATCTTCATTCCAATATTTCCTTGTGCAAGCACTGACTAAGTTTTGTGTGTAGGAACAAACAAGAGGGATGTGAAGGCTTGCCAGAACAGTTAGATTCCTATAATTAATATGCTAAATCACAAATGTGTGTTTTCTGATTTGTAGATAACAAAGAGAATGTTTCCAGGTTATATTTTAAAGATATTTTACTTGTAATAATCTGTATGACATAAAATTACTAGTTGTTGTCAGCACTGAATGATAATTTTAGTGAAGAATGTGATCAGTTTTGCAGAATGCTGTACATGGCATTTTTTTTGCTGAAGAACAAGCCTACATAGTGATGTGTAGTTTCTTTTTCAGCTCTGGCCTGAAAGTTTATAAGGGAGGTGAGATAATTAGAAGTACTCTTTTACTGAAATTTTACATAGGTAATCGTTATTTTCAGTTTTAGAAAAACATTCAAGAAAACATGCAATTAGTATGCCAAAAAATGGAAAGCAAACACTAAAAGAATGTCTCAAGCACTGTATTCAACTGTGTGTTTGGCACAATCATTTTGTCCTCTATTTCACAAATATTTTATTTATGCTTTTTTTTTTACAAATAGATTAATTTGTATAGGACTATTAAAGTTAGTATAATTAATTGCGTGTGTTTACAGAATGATAGATGTATATGTTAACTAGCATTTAACTTGGTATTTAACCATTGCCCAATTTTATGTTTTGCTTCTTCTCTGAAATGAAACAAATGTACAGGTATATTGTGTTACCTCTGCAGCATATTAGTTGGAAACCTTCCTAGATATCAAAGTTGTAATATGAGTTATGTACAGCCATATAAATAACCAGGTCAGCTTCAAAAGGAAGAACATTTTTTATAACCATATTTTTAGCTCATTCAAGGCTGATGAAAGCTACTTAGTCAACTGCAGTACAGGGTAGTATATTCTGAATTTCTTTGTTTAGTCAATATACTGCAAAGGTGAACACTAAATTTCTGATGGAATAATTTCCCATAAGAAAAATACATGAAAACGTACTAAATGACTTGGTCATTTCGCAACATAGATGACAGCACTGCCAACTGTACCAGCGTCTTTTCTAAAGAGACTGGAGTTAGGTTATCCACTGTGCTATTCACACAGTGGATTTTCTGTGGCTTGGGCTTAATGCTTTTCTAAAGAAAATGAAACTTGAAATATACAATTTCACCAGACTTGGAAATTTTCTCTTCCAAATGATACAGAACATTTTTTCATTAAAGGTTCTGGGCATATCTTTCACTGGGTATATCTTTCACTAAAGCCCTCTTGCCTGGAGAGGCTGTGGAGAGCAGGCTTTGCACGAATTGCTACCATACAACCTGCGTGAGTTGTAACAGAATGAAAATCCCCAGTAGTGTCATCTGTTGGAGGGATTTTGCAGAACTGTCAGTCATGTTTGCTCGACAGAAGGGAAGGGTATTCTGTTTCACACCTCGGTTCATGGTCTCAGAGGGTGTAATCGCAGATCACATGAAAAGTTTCTCCAGGGCGGAACCACGGAACCTGACAAGTGCAGCAGTCTTTTTCTATGGAAGTTGCCCAAGAACTAGCCCTTCTTCCTTAGGTCTGGGAGGCTACGTGTAGTGGAAATATTTTCTCCACTGACACAAAGATAGTCTAGATGTGCATAAACCACATGCTTCACTAATCTAGTCTAATGGCAGAAAGCCTAAACTATCCATATGCTCGCTGTGGTCTGGCATTGCAGAGGCATGCTGACAATTTGGCGATGGTGATTGTTCCTGTGGGCGTCACTGAGACATTCCTGTTTCACTTCATCTCTTCAGTATCATATGATGTTCTGGGAAGCTGTGTACATTCTGTTACTTCGTGGAGAATGGCATTGCATATCCTGAAGTCCAAGAAGTTAAGAAATATGCACCACAAGCTGTAACAGACCAGGAGGTGAAACAGAAGAGGTTTTCTTCTGTCAGTAGTTTAATACTGGCAGCCAGTTTCTTTGTTTATTATTGTCTTCTTTGTCTCTAAGGCAGCCAAGCCCTGTTAGCCATGGAACATTTCATATTCCTCTCACTCCTCTTCATGTATTGTACTTCGTTACATCTTCTCTTTTGACCAGAACGTTGCTCTAGAATCATGGTGCTGCTAATGTGTCCCTGAGAGTATACTTCTGAGGGCAAATTGCCTTAAAGCCAGAGAAAGTTATCTGTATTCTGAAGTTATACTTGGAAACAAAGGGAAAAATAATATCCCTTGCGTCATAAAAGAAAAAAATACTGCCCATGGAGTTCATTTAGAATTGCAACTAGCCTGAAAGGAATTCCTATCATTAAGTGTTCAACAAAAAATATCCAGTTGCTGACAATTAGAAAACCATTTGCCAATTATTCTAGATTCACAAAGGGCATCTAGTTGGTCATTAGAAGAGATTTGAAGCAGGAGCCTTAGGTTAAGTTAATTTCTGAATGTTCCTGCAGAGTTGTTGCATTCCAGGTAAATTTCATCCATGACATCTTGGTTTTAGCCGTACTGTTGATGACCAGTGGCATGAAAATTACTAGTTTAGGAAAATAAATGTAGCTTTGTTATTCGGTACATCTTAACAAAACTGTTTTCTTGGCATTCTTGCCCTTAACCCATTTTCTAATCACAACTAGTTCTGAGGAAAACCAACACGAACAATTGCTGAGGACTTCAGGCCATGGGAGAATGGCAACTGCAAAGTCTGTTCACAGTGGTTTTATTTGTCATGTGAGAAGGAGTAAGCAGAAGCCTGTGATTACTTAGTCTGTCTTGCCTGTTAAGAGTGACTGCAACCCCACAGAGCAACCGGAGCAAGTTGCAGCAGCAAACCTGTCCCTTTGATAAGGAGGTGGCACATCCTCCAGGAGGAGGTGCAGGGTTCTGCTGAGAAACACAGGCCCAGAACAGAATCACTCTAGTCTCAACCCAGCAAGACAATATTGCAACCTTCAGAACTTCTCCCTTTGGACAAGGTTTAGAATGTGTGAAACAAAGACTGATAAATTTGATAAAGTTGGTATTTACAAATGTCAGGGATTTGAAAGTATAAAAGACTTTTTTCTTTTATTACCTTCATGACTGTGAGACAACCAGACTTGTTATAATAATTGAGATTTTTTAATAAAAGTTTTATAGAAGTGTTAAAATAAGTGTTTGTTTTAGTAACATTTTGGATGTAGAACATCCATTTAAAACTTTACTGTAGAATTCTAATCTAAAAAAACTTCTACTACAACACATTCTAGTTTCTTAAGCTTCTGTCTATGAAAAAAAAGAACATTCATGAAAAGGAGACAGATATAATTCTTTTTACAATTGTCATAATTCATAGAATCATGAAGTGGTTGGGTTGGGAGGGAACTTAAAAATCATTTAGTTCCAGCCCCCTGCCATGGGCAGGGACACATACCACTAGACAAGGTTGCTCAAAGCTCCATACAACCTGGCCTTGAACACTTTCAAGGATGGAGTATCCACAGCTTCTCTGAGCAATCTGCTCCAGTGCCTCACCACCTTCACAGTAATGAATTTCTTCCTAATATCTAATCTAAACCTGCTCTCAATCAATTCTCTACCTAGCTTGCACTTGTGCTTGGAATTGCCTGACACGTGCAGGAAGTTGGACTTGGCCTTATTGAACTTCATTAGGTTCACATAGGGCCATGTCTCAAGCCTGTCAAGGTCCTTTTGAATACCTTGACTGGGAAACATGACTTTCTACAGCTTTGTGCATGTCAACTTTATGAATAGTTAGTTGAATCATGGTAGTGTTTTTCTTACTCCATATATATCTTTAGTCTTTTCCCATATCCTTTTTTTAGCAGCAGCAGACAGGCTGTTTTCTTCAACCGGAGTAATCAGACACAGGAAATGAACTTCTAAGTGTTCAGCCCTGGCGTGAGTTCCTATTTTTTGATGAGACTTTTAAGAATGTAATCATCTTTACAGGTACTACAGTTGCCTTAATCAGATTTGAGTTCAAAATTTTACAAGAAAATGTCAGAAAATATAGCTGCATATCAGTCGAAACAATCACACAGTCTTCAAAACCAAAGAGGGAAAAATATTCTTTTGCACACTTCCCAGTAGTGTGAGAATTAACAGAGGACAAATCAACCTGAGCACGTGGAGGAAGTTTCCCAGGTCTGCTTTAAGAGTAGTACAATAGAAGATGCTCAGTCAGCTCAGAAGATTCAAACTGCAGGACCAAAGAAAACAAATTAGGTGGCCACATCTGAGCCTAACAACTGTTCCTGCATCAGGCAAACCTTGAGGCCTGTTTGCAAGAAACCTGAGAAGGGATCAATCCATTGGCTTTCCCAGGTTGCCAAGCAGCATACTTGGGAAGACAATGCATACTGAAGGAAGAGCTTGGAGTATGCATGATGCCCTCTGTGTCTTTTGCTCTTATCCATTACCTTCAGCTGCCACCATTTCCAACACTGTGAATTTTCAAAAGGTCCTGTCTCTGAATGGTGTCCTGATGCCTTGTGCCACTGGAACCAGAAAAGGTCCAAAAATAAGATTCTTTCATCTCTTAAGAAGATTCAGGCTTCTTTTATGGTTCTTCCCACTGTCAGGAAAGAGGTGGGATTTGCCTCTCTTTGCCAAAACTTTCAGGGGTTGTACAAATCTTGTATTTCAACCCCTGCCAGTTTAAATTTGAAGTAAGGAGGCAGGGCAGGAGGTAGGGTGGTGGGTGGGAGAATGGGCATGAGTGCACAGATAGGGGGATTGTATAAACCTTATTACCAAGGAAACCTGGCAAATAGTGCTTAACAGGTCATTTTTATTGCTGTCCATCATCTCTCCTGTAGACTTCAAAGAGGCACTGCAGTTGTCCGAGACCATGCTCTTAATGGCTATATAAAGACCATAAAAACTTCTTTTTAAATCACTGTCTTATGAAACTAAGCCAATGTTAACAGAGTTTGCAGGCTTGGCAGGTTTTTTCCTAATTGCTTAGGGTAGAAGACATCATAGACCTCTTCATGCTGTTTCCAGAGTTTTATTCTGAACTTTGTGTACACTTGACCTGCAGGTCTCTGTTCATTTTGGAAAAGAGAAGAATGACTTTTTAAGAGTACTCAAGACTCTTCTAAACACAGTTTTATCATGAGTCAATAAAGTACTTATCCTAATAATAAAAAAAAGAAAAAGAGTAGGATCATCACTTTTTAACATTCCACATATTCACTCATGAAAAGATTAACCGAGTTTATTGGATCTGCTTGTGTGCTCTTCTTTGGTGCATTTTCAGTGAGTTTGTGGAATATATGTGTTTTGTTTTGTCTTCCGTTTCACACTGTTCTACAAAAACCTGTTACAGAAGATGGTGCAATAAAATTATGGGCCTTCCTCTCATCTCACCTTAACCACATTTCTTCTTAAACCTGAAATAAAATGGAAGCAAGAGACACGATAAAAGAAATATATATTCTGATATCGCTGAAGCATACCTTATTCCATTCAGTCAAGGATGGAAAAAAAGGAATTCAAAGTGCAAATGGCCAAACTCTCTGTGACTGTACAGTTTGAAAATCCCTGGACTCTGCCCATCGCAACACAAGATTCAACCCATGTTACCATTCACTTGTGTTTTGCTGCTGTTTTACCTTCACTAATTCAGATAATAATGAGGAGGTTTATAACCTCTAGAGGAACTAATTTCTACCCTAAATACTCATTGGCTACTAGTCCTTTAAAAAGTTTCAGAATATCAATGCATATTATCATTGGAATAAAGATAATACAATTAGTTTACTAATATCCTTTAAGCAGCTGTCATCCTTTAAGCTAAAGAAGTAATTTATTTACCTTTTATAATTTTTTTTTTTTATTTTTAAATAAGATTCATGCTCAAGTAGTTTCAAATGGATATTTACCAAAACCAGTGTTCTTCATTTATCTGCTGGAAATAGTGCAACTGAAATCGTACATTTCTGAAAGCAGCTATCCATTTTATCTTATACAATTCTTTCCTTGGATCTTCTCTACAGTGTTTAAAATGTACAGTCTGAAAGTACACTGAGTACTGTAGTTGCAGTAGTGTAGTTTTTCTAAGTGCTGTGTCCTGGTTCTTTGCTAGTGCTCATATGCATTGATGTTCCAGCAGGGGTCAGACTGACTGTCAGAGGAGATAACAATCACTGGGTCTGGCTTTAGTGTGAGCTTCCCAAGAGAGAGGGTAAACATGAAATTTTAGATCAGGTACTGTTTTATGGGGCTAATGTCATTTTGTTTCTGCAGTACAGATTTAACATTGGTAAACAGTAGTGGCTGAAAATATGAAAGAAAAATAAAATTAGTTTACTTGAACATTATGTATGATTCTGAGGTACATTTGTGAAAATGGAGGTTAATATGACTGCTCTCCAGAGAAATGCTTTTAATTTATCTAATTATTGCTAAATTGTGAATCTGTCTTCCTGTGTGGGCATGATTTCAAGAATATAAAAATGATTGTTTTAAATTAACATTCCAAATCTAAACAAACAAACAAAAAAATCTATCATATGAACTGAAAATAGCTGTCAATAAGTGTCTTTTATGATATGTTGTGTTGCATTTGCAGTCCAAACTAGGTTCTTCATAGGGAAAAGCAAGGAAAAACTCAAGCCCTGATATAAGAAGTTTACTGGACGTTTTCAGTTAAATTCTTTGTAGACTGAGGAATTCAGAAGAACAAATCTGTAGCTACTGTAGCCTAACAACATTATTGCACATCTGATAAGAACTGTATTTTATAAAGTAGTCAAAGGCTGGATGGGAGGAAGCTTCTGGAGTGACAAATGGCCTGGAAATCCGCCTTCAAATGTGATTGAGAAACCGAGTCATTTTAGTTTATGACAGAGAAGGGCATGAAATTATTCTGTCTTGTAGCAGCAGAAGGAAACATGGCTCATAGTAAGGACTTCTGAAAATGTCTATTCAAAAAACTCCAGAGCTATTAGCTGGACTTGGATACCAGACACATTCAGATGCAGCTATGTATCAGTGGCTCATTACCAGAACAATTTTCTTGGAAATGTGGCAGATTCTGTTACTTCTTAGCTTTAAAATCAGAAATGCTATCTTTCTACAAGGTTTATTCTATGTCAACAAAAGATTGTAGCTCCAGAGTAGCAGTTATGGATGGTTTTTATAACCCTTATGTATGAGGACAAACAGCGAAGCCCACTGTGACTCCTCCTGAACTTACACAATAATGCTGACATTTAACATATGATGAGCCTCATGTTTTGAAAGGAAAGATGAGATTTCAGTTGAGTAGCTAAGATGTAATAAAGTGAAAAGGCTGTGTATTTTTTATTTGGGTTTAAGGGAACATGGTTTGTTTGTACACATATTAAAGAAGATTGTATGAATAACACATTTACAGTTCACCTTGAAATGAAATTAAATTAGGAGGAGTAAGCAACAAGGTGCATATATCACCTGTCTGTTCATGGTGTTTCTCTTTTAAAGAATCATCTCTCTGAAGTACTTTCAGTGCTAAGGAAATATTTAATGCACACCCACATATTATTCTATAGGCAGTTTTTACACAATATTAGAACTTAATTTAACTAAAACTAACTTAGAATGTATTACTTAAATGATTTTTTAAAATATTTATTACAAGATGTTTTGCCAAAGAACCTAGAAATAAAGCTTTTCTCTTTAAAGCGTGCATTATTCCAGTAGATGTACACTCTATCATTTGCAATTACATGTAAAATAAATTTCAGGAGCTCCTTGAAGTGTATTTAATTTATGGCAGTTCTACGTGATGAAGCAATTAGTTATTATTAGCATTATCTTCTAAAGTGCATTATTAATAGTTTTAAAACTGTACCTACTTAATATTATGGAGAATACTTATTTTCTGTTACTACTTTAAACCAGAAAATATTAAAAGCTGAGATTAAGTTCATTCTGTTCGCTTACATGATATTCATGCTGGTCTCACTCAGGTGCAATTCCACTGAGATCTGTGAAGTTATATCAGTTGGGGCATTGCTGGAAATAGTAACATGCTAAAAAAGAGAATTAAGCTCATACTTCCTTTTCCTCCTCTTAATTTAGTGCTTTCTTTTCCAATCCCTCCCTCACTTAGATTTTTCTGTATCAATGAATACTCTTTAGTACAATGAAGTTCAAGTGAAAAGGAAATATTCTTAACTATATTTTCCTTGATTTTGACTTCTTGACTCCCTCTATGTAAAGTCATTATTTATAATAGATAATTTTTTATTCTAATTCTTTATTCTATATTCTACTATATAAAGAAATTATAATAGATAATAATAATAAATATATTCTTTATTATTGTGTTTAATAACAACAATCTGTGAAGTTCTGTCAAGGATAGTATAAAATAACAGTCTGGTGCTTTGGTATTCCCTCTGAGCCCCCAGGAGTGAAACATGCAGTGTATAAATGCCTAATGTGCTGATGAAGTCAGTCATCCTTCAGCAATAAGATATTCATTTACTATTTTGTGTATGTCAGCACAGTGATTTGTGGTAAGCTTCTCTACAGAATGCATATAGTGAAGAAGAAATCACCTTCAGATCTGAGTTTCTTACAAACATGTACATGAAGTACATTCACAAGCATTTTATTTGGCACCTAACGTAGGGGTACCATCACCATTATGCTCATGGTGTCGAAACCTTGGAGTGAATCCTCTGTGGCCTCATCAACCTGATAAAAGATCAGTCACAAACTGTGGAAATAAACAAATCACAGTTAAGTCCTGTGACATTAAAAAGATGAGCTATGCAATTCAGAATATAAGCATGTTTAATCATTTTTCCTTTTTGGCCATCCAACATCAAACAGAATATTATTCATAATAAGTAATTTCATAAAATAATTTTTTCAATTATTTTTGCCTCTTTCTGATTTAAAAGATATTCTGAAAGCCTTTTCTGGAATGCTTAAGGTACATTCCCTGCTCTGAAAATTTTATTTCTATGAATGCTTTTTAGCATGTTTGCATCATTTCATTAGTTTGTATTCAGTAATTAATCTTTGTTTTGATTTTACCTGTATAATAATAGAACTTTTTTTTTGATTCTGAATTGGATAAGCATAATTCCTACAATCAGATTCTTATCAGATGCCATTTGTATGCATACCTCACCATATATGAACAAAGTTAAAAATGAACTTTTCAAAAGTAATCTTTAATCCTTAAATTTACTTTTTTCTAGGTATGTGCAGACCATTGGTTCTATTTACTGGAAAATGCACCAAAAAAACCCCAAACCCAAAACAAAAACAAAAAACAAACAAACGAAAAAAAAACACCAAAAAAGAGGCATGGTACTCTTTTTTAATTTTTTATATTTTCAATCAGAATAATATCCAAATAAAATGAAGGTTACTGTTATGAGGTTTTTGTAAAACTTTTAAGTTATTACTGTTGTAAATTAATAGATTAAATGTAGCTAGTGGTTCAGTGGTTTAGGTGGAATTGAATGAAACCTCAAAGCAGTAAAGAGGAGTTGTGTCCTCTGTTCAAGGGCAGAATAGTCTCCCAGAGGAGATGCAGCCCTGTCTTGTCCTGTGCCTGGGGAAAAACATTTTGCCCACAGAATTTCTCTTACTTTTGCTGTCACATTTTACTCTATGAAGTACTTGATAAATAGCTTTTTGAAAGTACCAGTCATTTTTTTCAGACATTCTCATAAATTAGGATTTATTTCCCAGTTTGCCATAGCTCAGAAATATTTCATGGAGTTCCGTGAAAAATAATCCCCTTTAACAGTGGTTGCTATTTCCATTTCTTCATAAGAAGAAATGAAACTGCATGAGAAACTATTTGTAGTAAATGTTGCCCTCTAAAAATAAAATTTTTATGTATCTTATTATTTTTTATGCCAGTAGAGGTGAAATGAAACACGTCGATTTAAGCAAGCGGCTTAAGACTTCTGCCAAATCTAACTCTATTCCATGCATTACTATAAAACCATAAATTATTTCTATTTCATCTACTATGACACAACAAGTATTGATCAGTTACTGTAGCCATCAAAGATAAGATGGGTAAAAGTTGTTTAACTGCAATAATATTCCACAGTATATATGAGGGTTTGGTTCAGTTTTTTGGTTCTTTGTGCAGTTTTATAAACCTTAAACTCAGAAAGTTCAGTGTTACAGCCCTGATTTAGGGAATTATTTAGTTAAAATTATTCTGTTACTTTCTGTCTTTTAATCAGATGTTTCATATTCAGTGCCAAACTGAGCTCAAAATTGCTGGTTTTTACTTTTAGATTGAGCTGGGAGAAACAGCTTGAAATGAGAAAAATTAAGTTTTGATCTAAGCATGACTGTTTTGTACTAACCCAATGAGCTTTTCTGGCTTGCTGGCTGAGCTCTTTTATCCCATACCTTCAGAGAGGGCATCTCTTTCTTACAGGAGTCAGTTTTCTCCCATGTAGAAGTTCACTGGCCTTGGATATGAGCAGAACGTTCTTGGCACTGTATTCCTCATCTCTTTTCCTATTGCCTCAGTGGAGAAACCTGGCTTGGGCACACAGAAACTGGAACATATCCATGACCAAGCTGGTTGATCATAGTGGTGACATTTGTTGATACAGTCAAAGCTCCATAATACTAGTATGACTATGAAGTGAATTTTCCAGGAAGTTCTTGCTCATAGTTACAATATGAGACGGTTTCTCTGAGGCTTTGCAGGTTCTTCCTGGTGGACTAGTGAGGAGAGTTAGTGGGGGGAACTACTAGGGCTAGTATGATGATTAATAAGGCCTGTATTGTCATTCTGTTAAAAGTGACATCTTCACAGCTCTTACCCTTGGTCTTCATAGAGCTTCTGTAATGTTTTCACAGCGTTTCTCCACTAAGACACTTTTTCATTAGTTTCTGAGGCTGACAAGAGATGTTCAGGGGTGGTACCATTCAGATAGAGCTACCAATTGAAAGCCAAGATGGGACACCATCTGCAAGCATAGTGATTCTGGTGCTTGTATGTTTTTGTAACATTCACTTTTCTTGGACTTAAAATATAATGTACTTGGAAGAACATTTTTCAAGGAAATCAATCTCTATTTTTGCTAAATGAGGTCAAGGTTTGTGATTAAGACTGAAGCTGTAGAGAGTCTCATAAAACTATGCTTCATTAAATTAAAATGAGTGCTTTGAGTGAAATGAGTGAATTGAGTGATTTTTATGGAGCAAGAAATATTTAACACAGTCTTTCACTTAATTTCTAAATAGTAAAGAGTAAAAAGCTCTGAGACCCTTTTAATCATGAGATTTGCTGATTAAGACCATAAAAATCATATAATCACACAATCACACTGTCACTGCCATCATAGAAATCAAAGTATGGATTCTCAGGTATTATGTACCTTGAGTGCACTGTAGTGCACAGGACTAAGCAAAGCCATTTCCCTGGCTTGACAGTAAATATTGTTCTTTCAATGTATGTGTAGAAAAACTCTAGAGATCATGAAAACCTGTAGCTCAGGTAACAATTTACTGTGATACCTGTCACAAAATTACCATGCTACAGAATTGCTGAACACTAAAAAACTGGTAGAAAATGAGTTATTGACCCATGCAGATGGGGTTTGTGTAATGTTGGTTCAAGGTCTGACACAGATTAGCATTTTCCATTAGATCACAGTCAGTCACTAGTTCCTATAGTGGCTCCTTTGCTTAGTCACCCTGGTGTCCTTGCAAAGAGGATCAGGATCTTCTTTTAGTACAAGGATGTCCATTTTCAATATGTGACCACATTGTGGAGCATGAATTTATTTGACTTTGACAGGAGAAGTCCATTGGAGATGTTGTATGTAGGTTTTATCTGCTGATCACCTCATTCCTACTAGAAAAATAAACCTTTGACATTCATAACTGACTGGGTTGCAGAAATCTAGATACATACCTGATATCTCCATATGGGTATTAGTCATTTAATTTTATATGTTTTATGCCACTTTGATAGGCTCTCTATTTTTACCAGATGTCAGTGCTGTAGGAACATGTGACCTGTCCCTTGTACTTGCTTCCTTTTATTATCTGAGATATATAAGACACCCATATCCCACTGATTATCTGCAATTGATAGAAGGTAGTGTCTGTAATACTTTCATTTTAAGAAATCTTCTGTGAAGAAATTAAGCAAAATATCTCTAGAGTTGCAAACTTAGGTGCAACAGTAGGGTACTTAAAAAAGAGCAACGCAGGTAAGTATGTGTTAACCTCATTCCAAATTTTGAGTTTCCTTCCTTTTGATTCCCTTTTTGATTCATCTCCAGATGAAACGGCATTCTAAAAATTCTGTAAGTTCTGCTTAAAAAATATTAAGATCATAAAGTTCATCATCCTAGAGACTGAAAAGGATAAAATGCAACATCTAAATTTGTTTACGAGGTGTATGCTTCAACACTGCCTATATGACATTTATGAAATGATTCAATTTAGTATATTATCTTACATGCACATTATACAGATGTAATAACCTGGTTGTTCTCTTTCTGGGAAAAGAAAATGTCCTTTGGCAGTTCTGAATTTGCAGTGAAATTCACAACAGGCTCTCCAACCAAGGCGCTATACCTTATTGAGTCAGAGAGACTTGGTGTCCTAGACCACAGGAAAGGCATAAGAAGTCTAATTGCACAGTGTATTATTACTCACTGAAGAAGATCAGAATTTGTTTTTAAAGTTGACTGTTAATTGTGCGCACAAATAAGGAGAGTGGAAGAGCAGATAATCACAGTTCAGTGTTTCTTTTTGTAGCCCCAAGATCTTTGCATGCAATCCTGCATATTGCCAGTCACATTCCTAAGAGGATTGAAAAAATCAGACTATTTGTGTCAAAATTTTGCTGACATATTACTGCTACAATTCTTGTAATGTATTTAGATATGACTCAGAGATTAATTATGTGTTAGGTTACTTTAGTGACTACAGTTTTCGTGACAATCTTAGTGGAGAATCAACTTGCTATTAGCCACAGAAATGAAGAGAAGAAAAGAAAGCCAAACCCAAAACTTTAAGGCACATAATATCCTGGTACTAACTACCACAGTTGCTCACCAGAAGCACATGAATGAAAAAAGTTGTCAAATGTAAATGTGAAACTTCTCACCACAAGTATATGCAAACTAAAGATTGTTGGATGCAGACAGAAAAAAAAATACACACCAATTTTTATTATGTCATTGGTGGGATGTCTCTCTTGTTTTCTTCTGTATGCGTACCGTTCACAAGGGCCTCCTCACAGATCAGCTAGAGTTTAATTACGTTTTTTCTCCCAGTAACTCCCACTTATTGATCTGCGCATGTACTTGGAATGAGTTGATGTTACTGGCCAAAACATTTCCCTTATGACTCCCAGTCCACTGTTCAAGATTAAATTATGTTGTAAATATCACTTGCCTGGTGTGATTGCTGACATGGAAGCAAAAATTAGACATTCTCTTTAGAGTTTTACCCAAGGCACTGAAATATCCATATTACATGCCAAAATGTATTAGGAAGATAATTTGAGATCTCATTTTCTTCTGAACAACTTTAATAAAATATGTGGATAGGTGCATTTTAGAATATGTATCCTTTTATTGATGTCTAGATTTTCATTAATGTGATGTAATGTAACAGAAAGGCCACACATAATGACTGCAAAATATCAAGACCTTTGGGATAAAGCAATGTGCTACATGAGGAACATGTGGAAGTGTGATTCTCAGCATAAACGTATCTTCCACTTGTTTGTAAAAGTTTGAATATTAGGGAGAGGAATTTCTCTGCGAACATTCCGTGGTGTGGGAGTAAATAAATAAGCAAATTCTGAGAATCTTTGAGTTCACCGTGGAAATTAGAACCTCTTTTTGTTTGCCACAAAGCATAAAATGAGATCACAACTACACACAGTACTGCTAAAAAACATCATTTACGTCCTCTCAGTTCAAACAGTAACACAGCATTTCTTTGAAAAGACTGCTACAATCTGGAATATAAGTACCAATATAGTGTGTTTCAATTTGTGCCCATGGTTAAATGCCCTCCTGACTCAAAGCTCTACATACATATCATTATGTATTTACATTGCCTTCCACTTGTGTCCCAGCCATTTGGTTTCTGGACCTGGCAGACACCTGAGGATTCAGGAGTGTCCTCTGACTCAGTGAATGGTATCTTAGAAGAACCACATTCATCAAAAAATAAAAAAAAAAAAAATCAACATTTCTCGCTGCTTAGTTTCTGAACAGACAAGGCTATTAGACTCAAGGTCCTGTGGACCTGATGGTGCTTAGTTAGCATGTCTCTGGTAGTAATTAACTCTGTTTGTAATTTCTCTCTTTGAGAAAAGAAGAATTGCCTTTGGTTGAGCAGGACTAGGTTAGAGACCGTGGAGTCAAACCTGACATCCACAAGTCCATAGGCCCTGATGGGATGCATCCACAAGTGTTGAGGGAACTGGTGGACATCATTGCTAAACTACTCTCAATTGTCTTAAAAAGGTCGTGGCAGTCAGGAAAAGTACTTGAGGACTGGAAGAAAGCAAATGTCACCCCAACCTTAAAAAAGGGAAAGAAGGAGGACCCAGGCAACTACAGGCCAGTCAGCCTGTGATGTGTTAGCCCTGGTTGGATGCCAGGTGCCCACCAAAACCTCTCTTCTATCACTCCCCTCTGCGACTGGACCAGGAAGAGAAAAACTAAAGGCTCATAATCACAGGGGTAGATCACAAACTGATTACCATAATGGGCAAAACAGACTCAACTTGGGGAAATAATTGAATTTATTACCAGTCAAAATCAGAGCAGGATGATGAGAAGTAAAACAAATCTTAAAAACACCTTCCCTCCACCCTCTCCTCCTTCGTGAGCTCTACCTCCTCACCGTCAGTGGCACAGGGAGTTGAGAAGGGGGTTACACTCTATTCATCACATTTCATCACACTTTCTGCTACTGTTCAGGGAGTGGAATCCTTCCTCTGCTCCAATGTGAGGTCTCTCCCATGTGAGACAGTTCTCTGTGAACTTCTCCAACATGAGTCCTTCCCATGGGCAACAGTTCTTCACAAACTGCTCCAACGCGGGTCACTCTTCCACAGGGTGCAGTCGTTCAAGAAGAGCCTGCTGAAATAGGGGTCCACCCCAGGGTCACAAATCGTACAAGGAAACCTGCTTTAGCATGGGTTCCTCTCTTCACAGGTCCACAGGTCCCTGCCAGGAGCCTGCTCCAGTCGGCCTTCCCATGGGGTCACAGTGCCTTTCTTCGGGCATCAACCTGCTCAGGTGTGGGTCTCCTCCACCGGCTGAAGGTGGATCTCTGCTCTCCCATTAACCTCCATGGACTGCAGGAGGACAGCTTGCTTCACCATGGTCTTCACCATGGGCTGCAGGGGAATCTCAACTCTGGTACCTGAAGCACCTCCTCTCCTATTTTCTCCACTGGCCTTGGTGTCTGCAGAATTGTTCCTCTCACATATTCTCAACTCCTCTCTTCTCTGGTCACAATTACATCTGCACAATAAGTTGGTTTTTTTCCCCCTCCTGAATGTTATCACAGAGGTGTTACTATCATCACCAGTAGGTTCAGCCTTGGCCAGCGGTGGGTCTGTCCTGGATCCAGCTGGTATTGCCTTTGTTGGACATGGGGTGAGCTTCTAGCAGCTTCTCACAGAAGCCATCCCTGTAGTCCCCCCTGCTACCAAAACCTGGTCATGCAAACCCAATACACCACCACTCCTCAATCCTTGGAAAGGTGGTGGAACAGCTCATCCTGAAGGCCGTATCTAAACACGGGAAGACAAAGAAGTGATTAGGAGTAGTCAACATGAATTCATCAAAGGGAAATTGTGCTTAGCCAAAATGATTGCCTTCTGTGATGGAACAAGTGACTGGATAGATGAAGGGAGAGCAGTAGATGTTGTCTACCTGGACTTCAGCATGAGGATATCATAGACTGGCTAAGGAAGTGCAGGCTGGACCAGTGGATTGAGAACTGTCTGAATGGCAGATCTCAGAGGGTCATGATCAGTGATATAGGGCCTAGTTTGAGGCCTATCACTAGCAGTGTCCCTCAAGGGTCAAAACTGGGTCCAGTATTGTCTAACTTATTCATCAGTTACTTGCATGAAGCGGTAGATGCCTCCTCAGCAAGTTCACTGATGAAACAAAGCTGTGAGGAGTGGCCAATAGCCCAGAGTGACGTGCAGCCCTTCAGAGGAATCTTGGCAGGTTGGAGAGATGGGCAGAGAAAAACATTCTGAAATTCCACAAAGGCAAGTGCAGGGTCCTGCACCTGTGGAATAATGATGCCAGACACCAGTACAGGTTGGGGACTGGCCTGCTGGGAAGTAGCTCTGTGGAGAAAGGCCTGGGAGTCCCAACGGACAACAAGCTGTCCATGAGCCAGCAGTGTGCCCCTGTTACCAAGAAGGCCAGTGATCTGCTGAGGTGCATTAGGAAGACCATTGTCAGTAGGGCAAACGGGGTGATCCTTTCCCTCTGCTCAGCCCTGGTGAGGCCCCATCTGGAGTGCTGTGTCCAGTTCTGGGTGTCTCGGTACCAGAGAGACATGGAGCTTCTGGAGCAGGTCCAGCAGGGGGTTACAAGGATGATTAAGAGAATGGAGCATCTCACTTATGAGGAAAGCCTGAGAGAGTTGGGCCTGTTCAGCTTCACAAAGAGACAACAGAGAGGGGACCTCATCAATGGGTACAAGTATCTGAAGGGAGGATGCCAAGAGGATGGAGTCAGGCTCTGCTCGGTGGTGCCAAGCAATAGGACAAGAGGCAACTGGCAGAAACTGATGTACAGGAAGTTCCACCTGAATATAAGGAAGAACATTATTGTGGAATGACTAAGCACTGGACTAGATTGCCCAGAGATCATGTGGTGTCTCCCTCACTGGAGATATTCAAAAGCTGTCTGAACACATCCTGAGTAATATGATCTAGGGCACTCTGCCTGTGTCTCATACATATCTTATTTGAATATTTTTATAGTTAAGCTATACCCCTTGATATAGTAGAATATATCATTATAGAATTGTTTGGGTTGCAAGGGACCTTAGAAATCATCTAGTTACACCCTCTGTGCACCTTGCACTAGAGCACACTGCTCAAAGCCCCATCCAACCTGGCCTTGAACACCTCCAGGCTGGATGGGTCATTCAAGCTTCTCTGGGCAACCTGTTCCAATGTCTTACCACATGCACAGTGAAGAATTTCTTCCTAATATCTAATCTAAACTTGCTCTTCTTCAGTTTGAAACCATTCCCCTATTGTGCTATCATTACATGTCCTTGTATAAAGTCCCTTTCCAACACTCTTGTAGGCCCCCTTTAGATACCGGAAGGAGCTCTAAGGTCTCTCCAGAGCCTTCTTGTCTCCACGCTGAACAACACCAACTTTCTCAGGCTTTGCTCTTAGGAAAGGAGCTCCAACCCTCTGAGGATCTTTGTGGCCTTCTCTGGTCTCGCTCCAAGAGGTCCACATCCTTCTAATATAAGTTATCTTAGCAGTTATTGAACTTAAACTTTACATTACGCATTATATTTTGCATATGACAGTTTGCTTTGCTCTAGGTCTTGAACTGCTATAACATAATCAAATTATTGAAAAAAAAATATGAGCGTTGTCTCTTCATAATTAGCCTATAAAATGCATGTCAATTATGAAGTTTCGTAAGTTGCTAATGGCCATAAACCCTTTTTATTATATTAGTAATTTTGATTTATTAATTATCTATTTTGTACTACCTGCTACATTCATCTATATTATCTACATACTCTGTACATACCTATGTACACATTATTTAAGTGGAAAGACTTGTTACCTGATTGTTTTTCACAGCTTCCTTTAAAAATGTTAGAAACATAATTCTGCAGTCTCGTGAGATAAAGTTGGAGGGGCTCTGTGGCATATCAGTATATCTTTTATAGAACAGAAGTTTGCACATTTATCTAACAGAAAGAACATATTTCTTGAACATGTGCTTTATGTATAAACTTGAAACATACGAGTAGACAATATAGTTAAATGAAATTTGTAAAAGAATAGGTAGTTTCTGCATTCAGGTTTTGTTACTTTGCATTCATTTTCACTTTAATTACATAGGATTTAAATAGGTATTTTTCTAGCCACTAGGCTATTCCAGCAAATTGTTGTGCATTAGGGACACTTCATTAACAACAAGGATGAATATATTCATACTCTTCCTACCCAGGGCATCCTTAAGAAAACAAAAGCAAATGTAACATGAATGTTGAAAGTAATAAGCATTCTTCAGCCTTATAATGCTGTATCTATTTAACATCTCATTTATCCTATGCCATCAAGTACTTTTGGTCTGCTGTCTGTAGAATTACTATTTCCACTGTTTATTACTATGTTCATCGATTGTCTTAATTTATTTAATGAGTAATAAAGTGTTCTTATTTTGGCCAAAAAATAACAATACAATAAAAGTCTTAATCAACTTCCTCTCAGCTATTCATGGCATGATCAGATAGCCCTGTCTCCAGCTGTTAATGTCACTAAACATTGATGTATAGGTTCAGCCAACACAATTATGGAAAATTATGCATATTCTTTGAAAAATACTAATGAAATCAGAGACTGTAGGATGGGACTTTTGTGCAGAGGAACTGTCCACTAAATATTAAGAAAAGCAACACTCCTTTCTTCAATATTCAGAATATTATACTTATTCTTTCCCTCCTGGAAGGTGCACTATGGTGTCACGGGGTATCTATCGTAGCTGTTAGGTTTGGCAGATAGAAAAGTACACACACATATATACACACACTGCACAAAGAGTTGAGACAAGTGCTGTCTGTCACCTCAGCGCAGCAGCATCCTTTATTAGGACAGCTAGCCCACATTTTTTTCACACACTTTTTGTAAATAATATAATTTCTACAAAACACCACCACCATGCACCTGCACCATGAACATAGCCAAAATTTTTGTCCTTGTACATTTTATCCTCCCTAAACCTACTTATCACCTTTCCAATTAACTCCCCACTTCTCAAGGCTTCACTGTTCATGGGAATGGTTAATTAGCTTCTCTGGTCTCACGGGAACGGTCTTATGCCATCCAGTATATTGTGCTTGTCTAGGGGTTCAACTTCTAGGGGCTTAACGGGTCTGCTGCTTCCCCCCACACTATGGTACATGATTGTTTAGGGTTTTTTTTCCTAATTCATAGCAGTATTACTGTTAAGGTAAAATGAAGCTATATTCGACTACATGCTCATGTTTTTAGTCACAATTGACATGATAAAATAGATGTTTTCAGTGTTGTAACAGCAGGAAAAAAAAAAGAAAACCTCTTTTAATGCATCCAGCAATCTAGGATTTGGGAATAAAGAGGTTTTACTCTGAATTGCAATTTCTCCCATGTTTTGGAACCTTTACTGTCACTCCTTTTGGTTACACAGATTTGTTGCTCCCTTTTGGTTTTGGTTTGGTTTTTCTATCGCTCTGTGGTCTTTCTTTCTTTTTTTGTTTCTTCTTTTCTTCCTCCCCTTTTAAATCTGCTTTTTATAACCCTATGATCTTTTGCTTTCACAAGCATATTTTCTCTGTTATTCTCTGTATCTGTTCATCTGATTCCTTTTGGGCAGATCATCCTCTCTATCTTCTGCTTTTTTCTCTGGTACTTCCTCATAGAAGATTCATTGACAGCTCAGACTCAAAATAGGTGTAGAACTATATGTATCTTTTCTCCTAAACGTTTCGATCCTACTTACCATCCAAGCTCATATAGCAGTGCTTAGCCAAGCTTCCTCCACAGTTTTTTGAAAGCCTGTCACTGTCTCTCTATATAGACAAATGTCACTTTTTCGCTTTTTACCACTTCTTGCACATCCTCCTTAGCATCCATATTGCCAGTCCATCCAAAACACAGCTGGTAACATGGCTGTTCCCATTGGTCAAACCATAGTTATATCTTTTAAACTCATCTTTAGCTTCAAGATGTTCCACAATATTCTGTCCCAGCAGATCAAGTGTTTCCTCATCCCAGCCATTTTGCTCTATAAGACTACATATTCTAAATAATTCCATGACATCTCCTATGCCTGCCATGACTTCAATATGCTATAAATTATTGGTTCTTTTGGTTCTTTGTTTACATATACTCTTTTTCCACAGTGCACAAAAATGAAAATTTCATAGTCACTCAGATAATGAAAAAATGAAAATAAATCACTGTGTTTGGGCATGTCCCAGTTTATTGAACTATTTAAGGAAAGGTTCTAATTTTTTTTTATCTTATATAACACACTAATTTATTGCCTTAAGAGAACTTATCAATCATCTTAAGGACAGTTGAATGATAGTAAATGGATTTAAATAAAACTTAACTGGCTGAAGCTTTGTTTTCATAAGCCTTGATGTGTGAAAGATATTCATAGATACTAGAGACTGGAGTATTTTGATTGGTCTCTGTATCCTTCAGAAGTATTCTTCATGATGACGTATTTTTGTTCAAGTCATATTTTCAATTACCTGAGTAATGAATCTACTACTACATTCTTTTGGATGTTTCTTGACTACAATCTAATAGATCACATTTTTAAAACAGTTGGTAGGGATATTAAATGCTCTTTGGAAGTGCTAAGTATTGTCACTACAGTATAATTGACAAGTCCAGTTCTCTGAATATATTATTTTTGTGCTTTCAAAGGTGCCTTTAGCCCTTCTCCTCTTAAGGTAAACCAGTTAGCCTCTCCATTTGGAATATTTCAAGAGCCTTTTGAGGTATTTTGAAAACTCTTTTTTTGGAATTAAAGGTCTCTTGAGAAGGAACATTTTCTGCATTGCAGGGGTCCGGTGAGGGGAAATGAAATGCAGGACATCCAGATTAGCTTTGAAGCATTTTGAAAAAAATCCTCTTTGGCTCACCACAGATTCAGAAGAAAATATAAAATATGTTCTGATGAAATGCAGAGCATGCTTTTCCAGACTGACATTAACTAAATGCTATTTTAGAAAACTTCATTGTTGCCAATTTATCAGTAGGTACAATGTCTACAACCTGTTAACATGTGAACTTTAGCAGAGAGAACACTGGAGGAGCATAGTGGAAACCTGTTTGCCATGGATGTTTATTGGTTCTACAAGAGAGATCTCAAGAGTTACATTTCCAAAAGCATTATGTGATTAGGGGTGCCGGAAAAGAATAAAGTAGCTGAGTGACTGCCACTGCCCTCTTAAGAGGACATCCTCTGAGAAGTCCTCTGCCCTTCAGGAGCTGAGACAGCACCTCGAGACTCTTTTGTCACATCTGAAACCCATAATTTATACATTAGTAGCTCAGAGGTTGCAGTAGCAGTTGCATACAGACTTTTGCTAGTGTTGAGGACTGAAATAAGAGCATCTGGCCTCAGAGTGGTTATTATATCACTTGGGATGAAGATTTCCATTTTCAACTTGTTGTAATCAATATTCTATAGCATTTTGAGTCACTTCAGGGGCAAATAACTGCAATCAAGAATTAAGTGTTGAAATCTCTTACATTGTTATTGCCATGTGGAAGTTGTGGCTATACCAGTTCCTCTATATGGTAGAAGTAGGTAGGGATATTTGAACACTGCTTAGTACACTGAAAATCTATGGAGAATTAAACCAAGTCATGAATTAGCGGAATAAGATGATTGTTTTTTTGTGAATAGGAGTCAGCAAATATTAAATACAACCCTCCAAATATATAGGTTATTAAATAGTTAGTTTGGCTTCATTTTGACAGTTAGTGTAATGCATTGTTATTTTATTCTTAATTTGAAAATAACTTACAGAAATAACGTATTAATATTGTCTTGCGATGCTTACAGTCTGGGCAAACAATATGCACATTGAGTAAAACTGCACTCAAGTCATGAAAAATATGCATTTAAGTCAGAGAAATATTTCCCAGTAATTTCACCATGCTTTGTGTGTGGCCTAAGAAGTCCAGAAAGTGTTCCATAAAGGACATGATCTTTTTTAATGCATCCATTTGGCCCTGAAAACATGTAGATGAGCAGTTAAGACATCCTGGAAGGCCCCTGTCCTTGAATGTTTTCAGGACTGAGGTTTTAGAGTATAGGTGATGATACTTATCTTACTTTTCGTATCAGGAAAATTTTCTTTCATCTGCTTTCCAGCTAATGGAACAAGATAATTTTTCTTGTATACTATTTTGGTATCCCTATCACTACATTGGACATGGGAAATATTAAGCGATAAAAAGAATCAGAGAATGTTTATTCCAATTATTTTTGCAATAAGAAACAAAGAATGCTAAACATACACATGCTGTTTATTGTCTTAGCTTGAATATCTTATGGTCTCTGTTGTATTTCATTCTTTTAGGCCTTTCTCTGAGATCTGCCTGTTGCACAGCCATACGTATTAGATGACTTTGGGACTTGCTTTCCATCAACGATGAAGGGATTGTCTAGCAGCCGTAGTCATCATCATGGGGTTGCCTGTGACTCTCCATGTGACAGTCTGCCACACCACCAGGACAGGAAGCCATATTTGTTAAACCCAGTGGACCCCCATCCTGCAGACCACCCTTACTACACTCAAAGGAACTCTTTTCAGGCAGAGTGCATGGTGCCCTACAATGATCAGATTGCCAGCAGCACATTTCCCAGGAGGCATTATAGTTCCCACCATGAACTCAAAGACGAGTGTGCTCTGGTTCCCCATGGAACTGCCAACAAGACCAATCGCATTCCTGCCAACCTTTTGGACCAGTTTGAGCGGCAGCTGCCTCTGAATCGGGATGGCTACCACACTCTGCAGTACAAACGAACTGCCATGGAGCACCGCAGTGACAGCCCAGGGAGGATCCGGCACCTGGTTCATTCTGTCCAAAAGCTCTTTACCAAGTCCCATTCACTGGAGGGACCATCCAAGGGGAATGTCAATGGGGGAAAAGCAAGCCCAGAAGAGTCACAGACAATGAGGTATGGGAAGCGCAGCAAGAGTAAAGAAAGGCGATCAGAAGGTAAGCCCAGATCCAATGCATCAGGATGGTGGAGTTCAGATGACAACTTGGACAATGATGTTTGCATTTATCATGGTCCCAGTGGGGTCATGACCATGGGAAGATGCCCTGATCGTTCTTCTTCCCAATACTTTATGGAAGCCTATAACACTATTAGCGAACATACTGTGAAGTCCTCCAGAAGCAATAACGATGTCAAATGCTCTACCTGTGCAAACCTGCCTGTGAATTTGGACTCCCAGTTAATGAAGAAAAGCTCTTGGTCCTCTACATTAACCGTGAGCAGAGCCCGTGAAGTTTACCAGAAAGCATCAGTTAACATGGACCAGACAGTGGTGAAGGCAGAGACGTGTCAACAGGAACGGTCCTGTCAGTACCTCCAGGTACAGTGTGGAGAACTGATTGCTGTTAACTGTGCTCTGCCTTGTTTCAGGTGTTTGTGGGGGATAGAGGTTTGCTCTGATGTCTCAACTTTACCCAAAAGTAACTGATCAACAAACAAGTGGTACTGCTGCTGAAATTAAAAATAAATCAACTTTTTCTTTTTTTTCTTTTTTTTTTTTTGCCAGCATTCAGTGTTTCAAACAGTTCATGTTAGAACAGGATTATTTTTTTCATGTGAGAAAAATAAGACCTTTCTGTGTACTTTTTGAATTTATAAGGCTGTCACAGTAGGGGTATAGGGAATTTGATGTTGTAGTGCTTGCATTTAGCATTACAATGTCAATTAACTGAATGTTACCAGGATACAAATTCTTTGATTTCTGTAATTTCGAGATTTGCCTTCATTTACTGCTCATTTTTTTATGAAAGCTTTTGAGACCCTTTTGAGAAACTTCAGGGTACCTGAGTACTTTCTCCAGCAGGAAAACAGCATACTTTTCTTTTAGACATAGAATATAAATTCTCTTAAAACAGTTATTGTAACGTGTCCAGATTTGTTTATTGGGCTATTCCTCTTTTTCATGGCTTTGAGTCAAAAATAAAAAATCAAAAGGTTGAAATTATTGCTTGTTCTGATTATACACTTTAGGAGTACATCACCTACTCCCTCACAAGCTGTTTGCAGTTAATACAGCGTCACTATTTTTCACCAGTATTGTATCTTTAAATGTCAAGAATCAGATGTCTCCTCTTGGAGCTATCACACTGCCGGTGAATGTTTGTGGCAGGAACATGGATCAGAAAATATTAAAACTGTTTCATTCTTAGGAGAGCTGTGGATAGCTTTTATGCACTTTAAATGAAGCACTTATGGCACATCTAAGTGTGTGTGTAAGATGGAACAACGTCGCACAGAGAAGAGAGAAGACCATGAGGAAAAAAGAGGTTTGCTAACATGATTTGGTTTCATTTTAATGTAGTGGGACTCTTGTCTATCTGTATAGAAACTGTAGCGAGATCTCTCATATGGTTGCTTGAATGAGACAGTCAGCTTCCACATTCTGTTTTTTAAGTCAGTATGCAGACAAAGCGTAGGACTGAGGCATCCGCATTTAAAAATTGATATTAAAAGGTTTTATGGAGTGGCATGCAAAATAATTTTGATAGTCAGCCTCTGGGATTCTAATTTTTAAATGTAAATGAATGGATATGTATATTTTATATTAATTGTTGGGGGGGGGAAGAGGAGGCAATACAAATGCTCAGAGTGTGTTTACAGATCTGTGTATGGACTGCAGAGGGAAAGGGGTTTCAAAATAGCCTCAGGTTGCAACCTTTTGAGCTTTGGGGTTTCTTTTTATTAAGTCTCTTTTGTCTGAATTTTGTGGGTGAGAAGAAATCATAACTTTAGACTTGATTGCTGTGGTTACTTTGGACCCTGAGATTTCTTTTGTTGATGTTTTTGTTTACTCCTTCAGTCTTCCTCTTGGGTTCAGATAAAATAGCTGACAATTCAGTATGTGACCAGATGGCTAGAAAAGAGTGAAAAACTGTGCCAACATCAGCTTTAAATGAACACCTCCATAGGGACCTTTAGATAATGTTTAGCTGACAGGAATAGACTCCTGAAGTGGAATTAGAGGACATTATCTGTGTCTGTATGAAAATACGTCCAACAATTGTCAAGGGTAAGAATAACTAAATTCTCACTTAGAATAACTAAATTCTCGCTGTGTTTCCCATCCTTACTGGTAGTTTCATTTTGGTTTTCACTTAATTTTGTTTCATTTTTTAATGATATGTCATTATAAAAACAAGGGAAATATAACAGGTTTGAAATTGTTGGGGTTTTTTAAAGGAAAATCTTAACCGAGCATCAGTTAACATTGGAAGTAATATTCAAAGAGTACAGTAGATTCAAGGAAGCGAGTCAGGATTATTCTTCACTCTTGGCAGCTTGAAAGGATGAAAAATGCATATAGGTATTAAAAGAGTCAGTCTATTTTGAATGCGTCCCATTGCTTTTCTCTTCACTGTATCACTTATCTTTTTACACTACAAGCCCTTTGGGGCTTGCACTTTGTTCCCTTTTGTATTTCCACAATGGGGCACAGGACCTAACTGAGGCCTTTTAGCTGTCCTGCACTATAAATGTGTATTAACAGCAGCAGAGTACTAGTCTGTTAGTGGGTTGTAGAATTATTCTGTTTATCTGTTGTTTTCCTGGTGACCTTCTCACGATTGTACCAAAAGGCTGGTGTCCTGTGTTAGAACAATTAGAAATACCCAAAGTAAGAAGAAAGCTGGAAATTCATTACCACAGTGGACAAATGAGAATTTAATTTCATTATTATGATGCTTCTTTGTTGCTTTATTTAACCCATTAAATGTTTAATAGATGCTTTTATCAACTCATTTGTAATTTAAGTTATTGTCTGTGGTCCAAGACATAAACTCTCACGACCTAAACTGATCCTTCAAAGAGGCAACTATTTGTTTAGGCAAGCTCATCTTGTGACAGTATCAGAATTCAACTCAGGGTACTCAGGATAATTTTCTTTATCTTGACAAATCTGAGTACATTAGAGATCACAGGCAACATTGACTTCACATTTGCTTGTAAGGGCTTTTATCATAAAAGTATCTGCATGAATTCTCAGTGTAAATACATGGAAATAACAAACAATTATCTAGCTTGCTGTGATATTTTCCATATAACTGTTCTGTGGAAGGAATTGGCAGTAGTTTGTATTGCAGATGGGCTTATTTCTCATAGTTTGGAATTTGGATCGAGTGCAGAGTCTTCCTGCATTGCACTGTCTTTCTTTACCCCAGCAGGCTCTGTTTCCAGCCCTGGTGCTGAGGCACAATGTTTGTCCTTGGAGGTCTCGGGGAGGTTTGAGTAAACACTGTGCATCTTCAGAAAGAGATGTTATCCCAGGCCAGTCTAAAGACCGCCAAGCAAATGTTTTCCTCTTACCTGCATTTTGGGAACAGAATTGCATTTTTATTTTTTATTTCTTCTTTTAAGAGTGATGAGCTGGATTGTACAAAGATAATGTCCTGTTTTTTAGCTGATTTTTACTTCAGGAAAGTGCTTCTGTTTGATCCAGGTTTGTGGTTGGAGAAAAGTGAAGGAAGGTGAGAAAGAACTGTTCATGTTTTATCAAAATTCTTCTTCAAAATGGTTTCCCTCCCTTGAAAGAGAAACTTATAAGGCAGTGGACAGCCTCTATTTCTCCACTAGCTTCTCCTCTGGAAAAAATGAAATGAGGCAATGCTATAAAGACAAAATGTAAGCAGCAGTTCTTGTCTTCGAACAATAGGGTCTAAATACATAGGGATATTTTTGACAGTCTTGTTTTCTATGAATTCATGATTTTTGGAGCTAATAGAGTATCAAATACACTGCAGAGTTTGTCTCTGATTATAGTTTTGCCATTCAATGTTCCCCGTAATTGCTGTTCACATTGTCCTTGGTCCATTTGTTAAGAGATTGAGAAAAATACAAAGGATGACATTTTTTGTATTAATCCTCTTTTCTTCTTATGTGAGTCAGTCATAAGTTTTCCTTTAGTCACAACTGATGAGATTGAAGTCAGTTGTGTCAGACACTTGGGGCTGAGGATGGAAATTTTATTTCTCAAAACTGAAGTGCAGTAGGTGGAGACAGCAGTGCAACCCTTAGAGTTCCACATTTGCATTGCTTGGCATTTGGTGAGATACACTGAGAAATACTATAAAAAAAATATAAGTTTCTAGATGTAGTCAGAATTTTCTGGTGGCAAAGGGTTCCGGTTCATACTGCACTGGGTTTCCTGTGTGAAGGTTGCCTGTAATGGGCATTATTATACCATGTGTAGTGCTAAGAAACTTATAATCTAGGTGACTTGTTTTCCAGTCTCAGGACAAGGCACTTCCACAGTTTCTTAGGAGATACTGTTCAGTCCCAGTTCCAGCCTCTTTTTGTTGCCTATGTCCATGGATGGCCAAATAGATCCTAGGTTCAGGGTGCTAATAAGGACCAGTAAGTACATTATGATTTGTTAACATGGTATGTTAAATTACAAGGTGTTCATCCTTACGCCACAGCAATTCGTGTTAGATTTGTTATATATATCTGTTATCTATACCAGTCCATCTGCATTTTCAGTTTATGTCTATGTTTTCCTCATTTATAGTGTTTGCATTTCAGATGCAACTACCATGTTCAAATCTTCCTATATATATATATGTATATATATATATATGAAAGTTGTATTAACATCCATTAATATAGACCTTCTATTTTTCATGTATCTCAAGACTTGCTTTTTTTCCTCCATATTCCCTTATAAATTGAAAATTAGTGCATATGTTATTTCTCCTTCAATTTTCCAGTCAGAACTATGAAGTATATGAGGTATAAGTGTCAAGTTTTTTTATTGAGCTCATATGAAACATACTTCTGGTAAAGCTAGGGAAATGATTTGGACAATTGTGAAATAAAGCGTCAAATGTTTTAATGTGTTCTACGTCAGCTTCCAGGTAATAGAATAATCATGAAAACATTTGGAAATTCTTAAATATTCATGATTTTTGAAATCAGCTAGTATCTAGGAACATTAAAACTGAAAAAATATTCACAGAAAACTAATTTACTTCAGTTTTTAAATAGTGACGTAGGTAATAGGAATAATGAGTACAATTAGGGAATTTGTGGAAAATATAAAGAATTACTAAGAGGTAATTCCTTTAAATCTATATCTTGGTTATTTAGCCTACCTGCAAACCCACTCAGATGTCAGTGCTATACTGAGACAAATACATAGGAGAGTATTTCAGTATAATTGTCTTCCTTATCCTTGTAGTCCGTTATTTTAGCTAAAAAAAATATTAGTAAAAAAAGAAATTGTCAACTGTGTTGGTAAGAGTGATCTTGCCACATATTTCACCACGAACAACTGTTGTGTTCTTATTCATTTAATTAAAACCTGTACTGACCTTTGGTGTCTTCAGTAATTCAGTAATGGAGGCCTCCTAAGTACTGTTCTACAGAGAGCTGTTCTACAGCAATGTGAGTACTTCACATTTAGCTGCAGTTTTATCTGCTCATGTTCCTTTAAGTGATAATTCTCTGTCCTTTAGTTTTATTACCATCCTGTAACTTCTTAATATTGAATATACTGGCACTGATCTTATTTTTTCTACATTAACTTGAATTAC
This sequence comes from Manacus vitellinus, assembly GCF_001715985.3. NCBI lineage: Eukaryota > Metazoa > Chordata > Aves > Passeriformes > Pipridae > Manacus > Manacus vitellinus. The sequence goes on along the minus strand of NW_021939396.1, from coordinate 49,054,892 downwards.
CATCAGTTCATTCTGTTACCATCCTTACATTCTAATAGCACATCCATTAAGGAACATAATTCTGGCAACTGGATCCTATTGCTAGCATAGCATAAGTAGGAGTTAGCAACATACTTGGGTGACACTACATTACATACACTGTTATGTGAGAAATGTTTATTAAAATTATGGCTGCACATAACAGTTGGCATTTGGTATCTATTTCAGTTCCTTCGTGGATAAGATTTGATTCAGTCCTGGATCTGACTTCTTTCTGTAGCCTTAAATGTTTGGAGAGTTCTAATCTTACCATTTTCAGTAATGTCACTGTTAAAAAAAAAAAAAAACAACAAACAGCAACAACAACAGAAACAACATTTCAACCTGCATCTGAGTTTGAAAGCTTAACTTTTGTTGTGGAAACATGCAAAGTAGATGGGCAAGAAAACGCTGAGCAGCAATACATTTTCCTCAGTCTGTGCAAAGTCATAAGGAGTATTTCCCTTAATCCAGTTGCTGGATATTTTGTTTGTTTGTTTCAAAAATGGAATTTATAGTACAGCCCTTGAGTGAGGAAACACTACAGTGCCAGAAGAGTGGTCTGAGCCTGGTCAGCTGGCCACATTTTCTATTCTGCCTTATGCTGTGCTTGTTGCACAGGTGAGCTCCTGTCACTAGTGAATTAAGGAATAAGAACATCAATCTGTTGTATATTCTTTGTCCTTTCATCCTCTTACCCTAAAATTGTGCAATGGACTGTCTTCTTTAGATTTCTGATAGATATGTATTTCTCTCACCAAAGGCTAAACAATGTGTCATGCAGATGGATGAGGCACTGTGACAGTTCTGATGGGCCAGGGCTTCCAAAGACAGCCTTTGAATTGTGTCCAGGAGTCTTTTATGCAAATAAGTTTGTGTCTAATTTTGTTTTACTGACATAACCCCAGCCTGCTAACCAGTTTTTAGGAAATATTTGAGGTTTCCTGGTCTATAGCAATTCAGTTCCCAGCAGATAAGAGTCAAGACAGTCACCTAGATTTGATATCAGAGGGGACACTACTGTAGAAGAGAGGTGACCATTTAGAGTCACTGCAAATACACAGTGTGGTTTTCTGAAACCAAGAAAGTTTCCTTACAGCCAAATGAAATCTTCTTATGCAGGTATATTGCATTGCTGTAATCCAAACAAAGGGTTGTGGAAGATTCAGTGAAGTCTGTCCACTGACCACTAAAATGTGACAGAAGATAATAACCAGCTGGAGATGGAATCTTAACTGCATTACTTACAGCAACCGCCTGTGAGAGCACATTAGCAAAGCACCAGAGACTACCCAGTGACAGTCAGCCAAAAGAAACAGCGTAAGCGCTGTTTCTCAAAATGCTCTCTCCACCACATGTGTTTTCTTCCAAGGATTCAGATTCAGCTACGTGTTCTCCACCCACTAGCCAGTTTCCTGCTGTCTGCTTGATAGTGGGCTTGTGGTGGTGTGTAGTGAAAGAGAGATAAAATGACACCTCATCTAACAGGATTGCTTTTGATGGCAACCAGTCACCACAAAAGAAGATATATAGAAGAAATGAGAAAACATTTCTCCATTGCTAGTCATTGAAAGTGTCCTTTCAAGGATTGGTATTCATGTTAACAGTCATCCTCTTGTCCTTAACTGGGCAAGAAGCCATATGTCGTTATAAACAATGGCATAGAATGCTTCAAGGGTATTGTGAAAGATGAGAACAAATGTCTGCCCTCTGCCACTGAGAAAATATCATACATGAGTATCACTGAAGCAGTTTTAGTTTGAGGTTCCAGCCGAGAGTCCTGTTCTGTGATCTTCGGCTATGTTTCCCTCAGCTAATGGACATGGTAGTTGCTGTTTGCCTTCCTTTCTGCAGAACATGTAAGGCACTTGGCTGGAATCATTGTATTGGCATGGCCCTTTTCAGGGTTGGTTGGTTGGATTTTTATGCATAAAGCAGAAGGAGAAAATGTATCTGGAATCAAGACATGGTAGTTTCATGTAAAAGACACACATTCCTGTACATAAAACTGAATGTGAATCAGATTGACAAGCCAGTGGGTAAGACACTTTTTGATGAATGAACATTATAAACTGGAGTGGTGCTTGCAGAATTTTGTCTATTGGCTGACTCTATGAGGATTCATACTGGTTTAGAAGAATTTCCAAACTATTGTTGTGTGAAGGAGGATTGCAGTTCTTCACCCTGTTTGTTCATGTTTGATGCAAGGGGTAGGCACAGAATTGTGGAAATAATGTTCCATCTTGGACAGGCTCTTTGTTCTGGCTGTTAATTTTCTTCTCATAAAAAAATATGGAGATAAGTCAGCTAAATTAAATTAATTTATAGTAGAACATGATTGCTCAAAGAGTACAAGCTAAAGCAAGTGTTGCTACAGATACTGAGTATATTAAGTTTGTCCTAAAGAGAGGCAACCCTCCTATCTGCCTTTATGAAAACACTTGAGGCTTATTAAACATATATTGTTCTTTCTGCTTTCTAAGGCTTCCTTTTTTTGCATACTTCAATGATTCTTAACATATGCACATTGATAGAAAAAAATGCTACTCATACTTATTGGTCTGATTAATTCAATATTCATGAGTGCCAGGAATAGGCTTAGTAAATGGAAGATGGCAATTGAAACTTCCTTTACAGCATTCAGAAGAGGCATAATAATGACTAAGACCAAATTGCATGGGTTTGAAAAATCTGCACTGAGCAGTCATTAAGCATTGTTCTTCAGTTATGTGATTTCAATTCATTAAGTATTTGCATACTAATAGAAAGCTAAAGTTACAAGTCTACTGCTGTGAGCAATCGCTAGCCACTCCTTCCAGTCCTTTTATTTACTTCTACAGTCATCCACACTGCTTTGGCAAAGCATGGGGAGAAGCTTTAATGATTTCAGCCGCAATAAACCAGATCAAACGAGATCAATAATGAACTTAATTTGTTATAGAGACAGTCTGTTTGCTATTTCATCCAGTAAGGTAAGTTAATAACTATTTGGGGCAAAAAAAGAAGGAAATTAAGTATTCTAATTTAATTGTTTAGAAATTGAATAAAATCTGTTTTCTTTACCTTTGTCACTACATTCTGGTCTTATTTCACATATCACTATGTGTGAGCTTTTGAAATTAATGTTTGAAAAGAGGGAGACCAGTATACCTGTTTGCTTGGTTTCTTTATTTGGGGTCCTAGACTACCTATTAGAAAAATCCAGTTCCTTTAGATCAAAAAATGCATTAAAGGAAATGACTAGTCAGTCCAGCCTGGCTAATGACAAAGTGTGAACACTTCCAGAATAACATAAATTTAGTTAAAGATCAGGACAGGTAATCTATACACTAAATGATGCTGAATCCAGGTAAGATGTTGGCTAGTAGCAGTACTTCATCTTTATAGTCTCCTCTGTTTACAAGAGAATATCAGCCATTTAACCAGAAGAAACTATTGTCAGACTTAGCTTTCATACATGTAACAATTTATTTCTAGGTGTATGCTGAAGTCTTAAGTTTCAGCAAGCTGCATGTCTCAGAGGCCTTTGTTGACTATTTTCTATGTATTTTCGTGTAATAATGGTGTTCTGATTCATTATGCTTTTTGTGTAAGTGAAGTGTACTCTTCATTTTTAGGCTTGTAAAGAAAGAATTGTACATGAGCCTAAAGATCATTTGCAGAATGAAATGTTTCCAGGTTCTCTATTACTTTGATAGTGTGAATAATAATAGTTCTATTTTAATAAAAACAATCGTGTTCATTGTTAGATCTGAGTTTAGCTCTTCCCCTTTTTTCGTGAGAGTAAAAACAATCATGCAAGTGATGTTCCTGCTTGATATTCTGATACTGGAAAAATGCTATTGCTAAGGTAATTGGATAATATGATTTTCTTAAAAGCATGAAACAGCTTTATATTAAGTATGTCAATCTTAATCTCATTAATCCTCTAAGGCAGCAGATACCTTGCATATGCACTTGTGTGCAGTGTAATACATGACCTTGCAAGACATAATTTTGGACATTCAAACAAAGTAAGAGCCTGTGGGAAAATTTGTGCAGACTCCCTGACTGAAAAAAATAAAAGAGATGGAGGTTCACAGAGACACTTCTCCCAGCATTTTTTCTGGATCAGCAGAAGAAAACACACTGCAGGATGTTTAGTGCCATATGTGTAGAAACAGAATGTATTAAATAATCTGGTTTATTTTGGTTTTGTAGTTTTTATTTTGGAGAGGGCTTTGTATTTTGGAGGGTTTTCCTTTTTTCTCATAATGTGAAACACTTTACTGTGACAGTAAATTGCACTGTCCGCATGAGCTGTTACAGCCATTACTTTTAGGCACCAAAGAAAGCACTCTGGAAAACAGGTCACTTCTTTTAGTAGGTATTGCTTGAGGTTTTGACTATAGGCATAACAGTTGACATTATTTTATCTGTCTGCATTTTTTAAACAGTAAAATAGGTACAATGAAAAGAAACGCTGAGCTTTAAGGGTTGTTTGTCCTACTCAAATAATACACAGACAGTGCTCTGAGACCCTTTCATAAAATGTATTACAACTGGTAATAGCCAAAGCAAAACTTCTAAAGCGTCTCTTTACCCTGCAAATGCTCTTTATCAGTTACACGATGTCTTACTGTTTTCTCTTACTCCAAACAAAAAACAAGATTAAAGGGAGCTGGACCCAAATTTCTGCCCCTAATATTCTCTTATGTACTGAAATGTTACTGTTTAAAAAAAAAAAAAAAAAGAGTAAACCCAAAATTTTAAAAAATAAACAGACTTACATGTCTGCAGAAAAAACCTGGTTAAACTACTTAACTAAAAAAGCTTTTTAATCAGAAATCCATTACATTCTTCTACTGCAGCTTTGTCTGGGCAGGCAAGATTGTACAAACACTCTGACTTCCTCAATGTGTTAACTGAAATTAGAAGCATGCCTGAATTGGTATTTTAGGCTTTTCTCTGAATCTGGATGCCTTTTGTAACCAAAGCCATCCTTTTCTCTTTGGGGCATACAGACTTTACCCTTAAACCCATAATACAGAGTTGGAACTTGGGTCACTTTGGTATCATTTCCTTTGGTTTTGCACATGCAGGTAACTTTCAATATGCAAACCAAGCCAGTAGGTTTGTGGCACTCATTGAGATTGCTTTGCCCTGGTCTCTATGTGAACAGCTCAACTCTCTTTTTCTGCATCTAGTGTTTTTAAAAGACAGAAAAGCTACTAAAAAGGTAGTGTGTTGTTTTTCAGTGATTGCTTGCTTCACTGATATGAGCAGAGCTCAAACTGGAAACTTCTGATTGCATCATACAAATTGTGGGACTAGAGCAATGCATTCAAACCTCATCATAGTGTTTGCATGTGTAAATAGGAAGTTTCATGGTAAATCCATTTCAACCAGGATTCAAAACCTGGCCTAACATAGCTAAATCATTTTGAGAAGTTTTGGGATAAAAAGTATTGTATGTATACATGGGGTTATTGATAAGAGAACTCAATAATTCCAGAGCAAGTGTGCCCACAGTAACTATGTCTCATCACTTCTACTGCACTTATAAAATGCAACATTAAATTTAACAGTATATCTATTATTTAATAAAACTACAAGCATTCAGCTTAACTGAATTAAGGGTGCTGTATGAACATTGTAACTTTAACTCCTATGACTTTTTTTCCATTAAAGACACCAACCCTAACATTATACTAACATATTTCATTTAGTGCACTAAAGATCAATTCACTAATTTATCTTAATGAGAAAAAGCAAATATCTTCAATTAAAGCATAATGAATAAAATATTAAACAGATCGAAGTGCATATCCTCTGAGAATTCACAGATTCTCTACATACTCTGACTTTGATATCTAATATCTACCTAAAAACTGATTGGAAGTACACTGTTACAGGTTTTAAACTTCTGACTGAAGTTCGAACATGTCATCAAAATGTCATCAGAGCTTGGTTTTACTAAACCTGTCTTCTGTTTTTTATGAGTGATTTGAAAAGCCAAGATTTTACAGTTGACAAGCAGAAGCTATAGGTTCCATAATGTATGTGAGAGGTGGTATGAATATAGATTGTATATTCACTGTTTGATGATGTTCTAGGCCTAGAAACAGTGCAAGAATAAGACCTGAAAAAAATGTTATCCTCTGTCTGTCATAAGGGGCTGGGGGTGGAATGTAAAATGCTGTGTACTCTTCTACATCAAAAATCACAGTCAAAACCACTACCAAGTCCCAGCTTCATTTGGACTTAAAAAAGGTATACATATCAGGAAAGCATCAGCTTTCCAGATCTGGTGTCTAGGCATAAACTTAGAAGTCATAGAACTGAAATATTGCTTTTTCTTTTTTTTAATTTTTTTTTTTAACATGGAAAAATATCAGAGCTGTTTATTCAATCCTTTTCCTCCAGTGGATTCCGTACTCTCAGTCTTACCCTTTTCTAGAAAAATATTTTAAGAGTGTTTCGGTGTATTTATTCAATAACTTCCTATAGATGCCCAATTCTGCATGCCATCATTCAGTAAGAAAACTGGAATTTGAGCTATATTCCTGCCTTAAGGAATTTATATTCTTGAAGGACAGGAAAATGTATTTCTAAAAAAAATGTCAGTATGCAACAAACACTGCAAGCTGCTGGAAGATAAGAAATTAAATGTTTCTCAGAAGTAGAGCTACCAGAGCCATTAACTAAAGGATATTTAAAGACAACATGGAAATTTACTTTAAAAAGGTACATAGAAAGAATTAGTTAAATAAAACATGTAGCAGTTGAGAAGGAGGTCTAAGTCCTGAGAAGGAAGACTGAGTCATAAGAAGAAATATTGATAAAGGTGCAAACTAAAGTAGACTTCCTGGATTAAATCTTCAGTCCTTTGAGGAAAATATTGAAGCTCCAATTGAGTTTCAAGGCCAAACTTGACCAAGAGAGATCTGGGAGAACAGAACACAAGAGGAAAGGGCTGTTTGAGCCTGGTAGTTCAAGGAAAGCCCTAAATCATTATGTCAGTAGCAGGGAAAGAAGAGTCCATGGAGGAAGAAAGTTGGCAGGGTCTTGGGTTTGAAATCGTCAGGAAACAAAGCAAAGGCATAGCTTGTGAATAGTTTAATTAATAAAATTGGTTATAATTAGTAATAAGTTGATAAAGGGTTAGGACCATTAAATATCTTTGTTTCTTTGTATATCACAGTGGTTTTTGGTTTGCAGTTTATAGCAGTACAGGCTGATAAAAGGCCATCAAAAATTTTACTTGTATTAACAGTAACAGCCTCTGGACTTAGACTTATATTTGTCGTGGGCATGAACAGCTAAACTGTTAGCAAACATTTGAATGTTTCAGTTTTGGTTTTCTAAACAAACTGGTGTGTATATGCCCTGGCTGTAAGCTGGGAAGCAATGGATATACAAGATCCTCAGCCAAAGTTCAATGCTGATGAAGACCAGACTTTCCATAGAAAAGACACACTGATTATCCTGGTAGGTGTTAGTATTTGTAAGTTGCAAGACAAATTTAATAACCCAGATTCGTGACTCCTTGTTTAATGTGGCTTCTAAGGTTTTCTGAGCATTATAGCTATAGCTGGCTTTATAGACTTGATTCACTGAGAATAATCAAAGCAGCAAACTAAAAATTCACAGCTACTTGTATTCAAGTCTAACACAAACTGTGTTTACTAAAAAGCCCTTTTGAGGGTTCAACTTTAGCATAAAAAGCGGCGTTTCTGCAAAATAGCTTCAAAAACCCTACTCCACCACATGTTGTTTCTGTAGTTACAGGAAAAAGAAGGATGTCGGTTTACATGGTCAGAAGCCCCAAGAGCAGAGGAAAGGAGACAATGAGTGGGCAAGAGCACTTTGCTCTTGGACTGTCCTTTGTTATGTCTCAAAATCTCATGAACACACATTCCCAGTGTTCCAGATTTCCAGTAAAAAGAAGGGACAAGACACACTTCAGACAAAGAGAAATAATGCACATCAATAAGAAGAAGAAAAAAGGAAGAAATAAAGAGATGTATGACTCAGACACTCAGCCTAACATAATTTAAAAGGAGGATGCCTGCAAACTGTCAGGTGTTCAGTCACACAAATTATGCTATAGAAGTAATAGTAGTAAAATTTCACACTTGCAAACCTACTTTTGTGATGATTAATACATAGCTCCACCAATCTGAAATGTATCTTGAACCAAAATCATCTCGGTAAGTGTTCCTATGCACACTCTATCACAAAAGATTGTAATATAGACATTCACATTTCAGCCTTTGTGCCTCCCCAAAGATGTTCAGTATGTTGAGTTGAACCAAAAGCACCCTGATCTGGTTTATAAATGCTTCGAATGAAAATATCCCAAAAAAACCCAGATTTGTCCAGCCCAGTATTAGACCTAACTGAGGCTTCTGTGTCAGCATATTTGCTAGAAACTTCCCAGTGAAGTAATGGAAAATAGCAAAGAACTCCAGACATGCTTGTGACTATGTAGGGGGAGAAGTGGGTCTCCATTGCAAACAGCAACACGTGGTCAAATACGATTGAGAATGGGCCTTTGGCCATCAGAGTTTTTGTTATGGCTCTGTTGTGGCTTATCACAGTCAAATCTTGCTATGAAATAACATCAGGAGTGTACTAAAATGAGAATTGTGTTTATCACTTCAGGTTCCTCAAGATGAATGGACTGGGTACACCCCACGAGGAAAAGATGACGAGATTCCCTGCCGACGAATGCGTAGTGGCAGTTACATCAAAGCCATGGGGGATGATGACAGTGGAGACTCAGACACAAGTCCGAAGCCATCTCCAAAGATTGCTGCACGGAGAGAGAGCTATCTCAAGGCCACCCAGCCATCCCTTACAGAGCTCACCACACTCAAGTAAGTCCATGTTTTACTACAACATATTAAGACATACAGTTTCTGTTCCTATTTGTTTCTACTCTTTACTTCCAGCTATTGGTTGAGAAAATGTTTGAACAAGTGTGTTCGGTCATGCTTATTTTGCATGGTTTTTTTCTGAACAAGAGTAAATTTGGGGATGAATTTCAATATTATTCTGAAAATTGCAAAGTATTTTAACATGTTAGTGTTGAGTATCCAGATATGTAAAGAGCAGGTCTGCTCTTTAAATACTTCCCTGAATTATAGATTTGGCCTACAAAACTTTGCATAACTGTGTATTTATATATACTCAACATGTGAAATTAGCCCTAAACTAGTCTTTGCAACTCATAAGAGGGTATCTGACATTTAATTAAAAAGAACAAAGACTGTTTGAAAGTAGGCAAATCCGTGTTTTCCACTCAGAATTGCCCTGTATTTTGTGGAGAACCAAAACCTGGAACTTGTTTAGTTGTTTATGAAAGTTCTAGTCAAAAAGAATCATGAGTTTATGGTTTTTAAATGTCACTATGTGTTTTACTTTTATTTGGGCCTTTTAAAAAAGCCACCCAAATTCTCAGGAAAATTGCACAAATTGACAATTTTGGTATTAGTGGGTTTTTTTTAAATAATTCTAAAATGAAGTACCCTAAAGCAAGAAAATAAATTATATCTATATAAGAAAATAGTGTGGATTTAAAATCAACAACTGTTCCTGTCTGTCTTCTACAAAATTCTTAGATATAATAGTGAATCATAGTTCACTGGATCAAAAATAACCTAATTTTAGTATGATTTCCCCAAGGCTGTAGCTTTAAAATGGAGAAAAAATTAAAAGTATCTCTATATCTTCTGGTATCCATGATTAGCATCAAAAGAATACTTCTGCATTTCCCTTATTAATTTCCTCTCCTTCCTTGTCCTCTTCTACCCCATTTTTTCCCATAGACCTTATCTGAGAAATAGATTTTAGAGAAAAGTGTTTGATCCTTGTTAAGAATGTCATGCTCTTGACATCAGTAATGAATAGACTAGCAGCAAAAAGCGTGCTTACTGCAGCTCCCCATAGCAGCCTGCCTGATTTTGTCTCAAGGGAAGCCAGCAATTGCTTCAGCTCTGTCTTTCCATTAGTGTCCAAAGGCAAAAGCAGTCTCAGTTTCTGCAGGGATTTTCATAATCTAGCTGGCACTTGCTCAAGGGATCCAGCGATTCCTTTCATCATGCAGAAGACTTTACCACATCCTTTTCTGAGCCAAAACTCCTCCTCTGAGACCAGTAATTGCAACCTCTGCAAGGTGAACATAAATGTTACGTACCACCACAAACTCCATCAAGCCATGCTTTATGCACGGACACACTATCAGGCACGCAGCTTATTCTTTTTGAATCTTTAGAAACATGAGTTCCAGGGTTCCATAATATGTGCATGAAGTACAATGCACCACAGTGAGTGTATTTGCTTGTGGTCATTTCTGTTCTCTGTAGATAAAAGATTTACAAAAGAATATATAAAATTATGAAAAATAAAAAGTCCTGCATGTCACTATTCACCCACAGAGGATGTTGGATCAGAGGGACCAGGCAGCAAAAGTTTTTGTGTTTAGCTTTGAAGTCACTGTAATTCAACAAAGTGCTTGTACAAATACTTAGTTTCACATGGTTTTTAATCCCTTCCTATTCAGAAAAGCTTTTAGGAATCTTTTTTGTTTTAAGCTGTACTCTGTAAAATTCATGTAAGTTTGAGAGCTGTGCAGAAGTAGGATGTAAATCACAAGATAGAAGAAGGAAATGGTAAATGATAGTAAAACAAAAAAGAGGAGAAAACATGAAATAACTTTTCTTTTTCAATGACTATTCAACATAAATTGGAATGAAATAGAATGATCTCTTTTAATCTATGCTGATATTTTATAGAAATATCTCTTCCTGGGAAGGCTTTCACTTTCAGAGGCAATTTGTATAATATATAATTATGCATCGCTTTTATTCCTTTCTGCTGAACATGATAATTTCAGGGGGGGGGGGTATGAGAAACAGCTAAGCATTTGCTCTGGGAATTGAAGTCTTCTTAAGCTAGATCCTTGCAGACTTCTTCATACTTTTTTAGTAATGTGACTTCACCTTGACCATGACATTGCTTCTTCATCTCATGGCTACCCTGATTACTCTGAGAGTTGTGATATTTTTGCTGGTGTGTTGGATAGAGACTAAACTAGGACCCCTAACTTACTCATAGGTCATCAAGCAGATGTGTAATGTGTGATAACAAGTTATTTCCTTGGCTTACTCAGTTGAGTTCAATTTGCACCTGAATAAGAGCTTTGTGGAAATGAGCCAAAAGCCACTCTAGGCAGCAGGCAGCCTTTTGCTGTCACTAGTGGACCTTCTAGTTGACCTTGCAGGATATTAACACCTTAAAGCTGAGTGGTATTTCACTCCTTTAATTATGCTTTTTCTGTCTGTGAAGAACAAAGGTGTTTCTACAGCAGTAACTGTCAGAGATCTTCTGTACTTCTTTCTGCTACTCCCTTTCTCTGTTTGCTATATACAGCCTCTAGTTGGCTTCACTTTCATCTGTGGCAAAGCAAACAACTTAAAAACATGTTCCCTTTTGCTTTCACTGTTGTTTTTAAAGGGATTTTTCATCTTGTGGGACTTTTCCTCTCTGAATACTTTAAGTCTAATATTGGTCTCACAACCCACACTGTTCCTCCCACCTACCTACCTACCATTGCTCATGCGCCTACTCTTCTAAGAAAGGATTTTCATTATTACCAATGTTTCTTTTTATATGAGGAATAACCTTTGAACAGCACAACTGTGTCATATCTCCTTTACATAATAAAAATTTATTTTCCTGGTTTTGCCAAGGATTTTTCCTTGCTATACCATACAGTCTCCCTCCTACAATTTTCCTCCATTGCCATGGTTTCCATGTGGTTACAGCACATGTGTCAAATGCTGTGGGACCATTCTGGATAAAGCACAGCTTGCTGTGATTTTGAAATACACACCTCCGCTGCTGCATTCTCATTATCCTACCAGAAAGTAAGCAGATTTTTTTTCTCTGTCTTTGGTGGCAGTATCCTCTTGGCGTTTAAGCTTTCACAGACTAGATAAACTGATGCAGCTGAAAACAAAGGTGGTATTTTCTTTCCCATTCCTGAAAAGTGGCAGAAGTTTATCTTTTACCTGTAAGCAGATTAAAAATGGACTGGTTATCTAACTTCTAAAGAGGGTGCAGGTGACAGATAACTGACAATTCTGTTACAGCTGAGTTTGATTCAGGACATATCCCTTCACTATCTGTATGTACTTTGTTCATTTTTAGCCTGGTTTTTTTGGGGAAAAAAGTATGCAGTTCCACTACTGTCCACATGCCAACCTGTCACATCCACCTCCCAATAACTTTTGAATCCATTGGCCAACTCTCAGCAAGTTTGCTAGAAAGACTGAAATCTGAAAGATACGAAGCTCCAGCAAACTTTATGAAGTAGCTGGATAAGTCAGAGAAGGATCTGCAGCCGTCTTGTTTGTTCTTTTGAAAGACTATGGGCAAACTAGCTGGTGAGTCAGCACTGGGAATAATTTTCCCAGCCTGAAAGATAAGGAATATGAAAAGAACTGGAAAACTCTGTTGAGGACAAGAAATCTAAGAGATGGATCCTGTCACTGTAGTTATTCCACTTCATTTTCCCCCTTTCCTCTTTTCCTTTGCAGACACACTCTGCTAAAAGTACAGCTTCAGATTATGCTTCCAAAGTCAACATTGCTGCTATTGTGGGGACTTCAGCCACTAGAGTCTTTTGAATTCTGGGTGGGATTTTTTGTTTGCTCTTGTTGGGGTTTTGGGTGGGGTTTTTTGTTGGATGTTTTCTGTTGGGTTTTTTTTTGGGGGGGGTTGCTTTGGGGGCTTTTTTGTACTGGTGGTGGTGCTGGTGGGGTTTTTTGTTTTTGCAAAATATTACAGAACTTAATGGTAATCTATTTATTGGCATGGGTTTGGGTTATATACAGTTGTGGTATTGTTCCTTTGAACTCATATTTGATCATGTAGACTTTTTTCTGAGACAAGTTCTACTCTGTGATCACTAATGAATTGAAAATTTCAATTGTCTTGATACTTTGGAGATGCATTTATAGGATTTATGTAGAAAGGAGAGAAGTAAGAACAGAAATTAAGTTTTTCTTAGCAAATATTTATTTTCAAAGTATTTTACTAGACATTTGTTGTTTTTCCAGTCAGATGTGACTTGGAGAAACACAATTCTAAACACCACAAACACTTTTTAATGCACCAGGTTTCACCACTGATGATGAAAAAGCATGTGAGTATATAAGCAAAAAGCATTAGGCTTTTCTCCTTTTTATCTCCTGGTAAAGAATTGGTCTATATAACTTCTGTCACCACTGAATCTATTCCTATGATTTACTGCTTAGATGGGTGATACTTAGAATAAACCAAACAATTCCTAACTTTAAAGTTTATCAGAGACATTCCAAAATTAATATTTCAAAATATGTGCCTACTCACACTTACATTTTGATGTGTTAATACAGATATCATAAGTACTTTCAACTTGTATGTTTATGGGAATCTGAAGATAAAACTGTTTTGAAAACCTCTGTGTCATTTTTCTTAATATCCTATAAAATCACAGTAGATAATCAAGCTCAGTCAAGTGGTAGAATCTGGTAGCAAGCTTAGTAGCGGTGACAAAAGCAAGAAGAGGTAGATCTGATTTATACATCCTTAATTCCAACTTTTTCATCACCTTTCTGAGAATTGTTCAAGTGGGTTTCTGGATGAAAAACTACCAAGCTAGAGTCAACCTATATTACTAATCAAAGCTTGACAGAGTTGCAGAACCAACTCTGCTAGGAAGACTTGCAAAGAGAATCAAACCACCGCATTGTTACTTAGTATAAGATGTTTCAGATAGAAAATCCCCTGATCCTTGTAGAATTGATCCTAGGGAAGTGTCTATACTGAGGGAAATTGTAAGAGATGGAAAGATAATTGTAGCCTGAAACACTGGCTAGGCTCTTCTGGCATTTGAGCAAATTGAAGCTGATGTCCTTACACTACAGTTCATCGCAAGGCACAGCATACATCCTTAGATGTGATAACCGTTCCGGGCTTGGGAATGAGCTCCTCTTTAGTTGAGGTGTTTCTATATTACTATAAGGTACTCCCAAAATATCCAGGAAAAAAGGTGTCATATAAACAAAAGTATACTTTTTTTTTTTTAAAATTTACGTGGTGTCCTCATTCTGCTGAAATGATCTGACCCAGATCACAGACATGGGGGAAGGGAGAGGGAAAAGAGAGATGGTGCAATACCACATTTTCATGATGGTGAATATTTTTAGACACATGCAGGGAAGCTTGTTAATTTTCTTTCTTGTTGAGTGACTTCCAATTAGGGAACAACTACTTTGCTAATTAGTACAAAAGGAATAAGTCTGATTAACCTTTCACTAGTGTTTTGCAGTATGTTTTCAGTACAGTTGGTTTAATTGTTTCATGTTGCAGTCTCTTTCATTTTCATCAAACCTGTAGCTAACTGGAAAGAATTGTTTTTATTTTCCTTGAGGTGTGTTTTGTTTGTTCTCTGGAAGAGGGAGTTTTTTGGATTTCACATTAAAGAGACAGGAACATCTCCCTGAGCTTTGGACATGCAGCCTAAGGATTAGTATTCTGGAACTATTATTTGCCTAGGTAGTAACTTTCCTAGCTCGTAGTCACTGATGCATGATATATTACTTTACTTTTTATTCATATTGTTGCAATCCATTCTCTCTTCCATCTGAAACTAGGGAGAAGCTGTTGGACACAGTCCTCACTTTTCATGCTTGTGTGTCAGGTATGATTAAGTTCAGTGAATAATTTATAAGTCAGAAGAAAATTTGAAAGGCAAGACAAAGAAAAATATATTTATTTTGAGGTAGTAGGTGGTCATACTTCTGAAGCCAATGCTTTCCTTATGGCAGCTGACATCTCTTTTGTGTACATGGCGTTTAAGGAGCAGGGGATATTGATTTATTCAAGGAACTTTGAGCTTGGAGTTTTTAATGAACAGTTGTTATTGATGAATTTATAAAGCGTATTCGGTCAGTTAAGGCTTAGTATCCCTGATGGACATGAGAGAAAGCTTGTGCCCCATGGCAGCTTCCCTTCTAGGCTTTGTTTCCCCTCACACAAAGGCATGTATGCCTTCACAGCACAGAAATCAATCCACTTATCTCTCTGTACAACCCTCTGTGGAGACAGGACATCCCTACAGTTCACTGCATAGTACATGGGTAGGATGAGCACTCCTCTCTACTTCTGTGATGATCCCCATAAGTTTATCTTACAATGAAACTGAGACTCCCTAGATATTACAATCTCACTGGTAGCTTATGTCATCCTAAAACTTACCCTTCTGTTATTCCACACCTAGATTCATATGTCCTGTTATACCAATATTGTCACATTTGTATAAAGTTATTTCTTGTTTCTCTAAGACAAGAAGTAAGAATTTTGTTGTAATCTGTGACCTATACTACTGTTGTTGTCCCTCTTGTACTTTTACCTTTGTGTGCCGAAATTTGAGGAAATGAAACAGTTACCATTAAATTACATTAAAATAAATATGGAATCATAGAATCATAGAATGGTTTTGGTTGGAAGGGACCTTACAGATCACCTCATTCTAGCCCCCCTGCCTTGGGCAGGGACACCTTCCACTAGAAGAGGTTGCTCACAGCTCCACACAACCTGTCCTTGAACACCTCCAAGAATGGTGCATCCACAACTCCTCTGGGCAACCTACTCCAGTGCTCACCACTCTCACAGTAAAGAATTTCTTCCTAATAGTTAATCTAAACCTGCCCTCTTTCAGTTGAAAGCCATTCCCCCTTGTCTTACCACTACATGCCCTTGTCAGAAGTCCCTCTCCAGCTCTCTTGCAGGCCCCCTATAGGTACTGAAAGGCCACAGGAAGGTCAACCTGGAGCCTTCTGTTTTTCAGGCATAAATACTAGCCAAAAAAGAAAAAACCTATAACTTTAATAGTCAAAGTGTGATTTTTCGGCAATACTAAAGAAGAGTTTTGTAAGTCAGTAATTGATTAAAAATGCCAACCTCATTTAGATGATTGTTTGTTTGCAGAAATTAAAATCCTTGTCCTCTATCTAGTCATCTGGCTCACCTTTGCATATGATTTAGCTTTATGTTCAACATAGTTACAGATGAAAGTTAGGACTTCCAACTTCTTTGCTTCTCTCCATCAGATCCTATAAATAATAATGCATTTTACAGAGAATTGTGTTGATGAATGCAAATTCATCATCATTCATCAATTCGTCATTGTCTGTTTTAAAAAGCAAAGCATACTGCATTTTATGGATCAAATGGGCACTTCTAGGGCTTGTGTTAAGAAAACAATTACAATTACAATTACAACACCAAAATGTGTTTTTCAGCCACCTCTTTCAGTGTATAGTCTGTACACAGCCTACCTGCATGTTTGTGTGCCAAACTGGTCTTGTTTATTTTTAGCCCTACTTCTGCCCACTGACTTAAAAGGCTGCCTCAGAAATAGACTTAAAAATGTCCAGTGGAGACAGGAGAAAAAGTACTGCCTTAGACTGCCAGGGCATACACAAGGGCTATATGTTACAAAAATTTTCCTAACAGTAACGATAGTTAAGCATGGGAGTGGATTGCCAAAAGAAATCACTTCACTGGACATTTTCAAGAAAATGGTAAAAAATGTCTGTCAGGACAAATTTAGGTATTGCTGATTCTGCTTCAGGGTAGAAGGAGGGACCAAATGACCTCCTGAAGACCCCTCCAGATCTACCTTTTAGGATTCTCTGTCTGTCTTTCTCAGGCTATTGAATATACCCGTTATCACTGTTCTTACTTCCTTGTCTTAACTTATTTTTCAAATATAAAAATAAAATTCTCATCAGGACCAAATTATTCCTGAAGGCCTGCTGTTGAACAGTAAATATAGATATCCCACCCACAGCAGTGCTGCGCAGTTCTTTCATGTTCTTTAAATGTTATTTCATCACTAGCATTTTGAAATTATGTTCCCACTGCTGCCAGCCATACCATACTTGACCCTTGGTATGTGATCTTGTACTATCTGGTTTAGTTTGCTAAGGGGAGCTCAGCTGATGTATTGAATCTGCCATGCAGAAAATTCACAGGCATAAAAAGAGATGTGCATTTGCACAAAATTCAGTCTGGAGTCCTTAGTGTTCTACATAATAAAATAAGGAAACAGGCAATAATAATTAAGTTAATTATTCATAATAAATTTCTATTCTGATCTACTAGAAGTACAATCTTTTTTTTCACTGTGAAATGGTGGAGCCCTTTCAGATTAAAAATGGAAAAAGTTAAAACAGTGTATGTTGCTTTAGTTTTAATGTGAAAGACAAATAGCATTTCTGCAGGCATGTTTTTGAATCTCCTGTTAATTTGCATTGTGTTAGGGTGGAAGAAAGAGAGTTGAGAATGAAGAATGACTCTGCCCTCACGAATAAAAGATACTAAGTCTTATTGATGTCCAGTTATTTGTTTCTTGTATTTTTTTGTGATCATATTACTGCTAAGATAGAGCAACTTTCAACTTAATTTAGTAATTCTCTGCTGGCTTGGGTGCAGTACGGGGTGAAGGTTAGGGGCACGGGGCAGCAAAGGAAGTGTACGGCCGCTGAAGTAGCTGCAAGCGTCAAATATCACTCTAGTCCCTGTGACACATGTGAATGAAAGTTCATCTGAAGAGACTTGACTTTTTAAAGTCTCCTCCCCTCCTAATGAAGTTATAAATCTTTTCAGGACTGGATAAATGAGAGAAAATCCTCAAAGATTTTTTTACATTGCGTTTGCTTTCTTAATCAGTGTACACCACAAAGACAGAGAACCATCACGTAACCACTGTTTGTTTAATTCGCTGATGTGAAAAATGGCAGGTTCCCATTGTCCCCCCAGAAGGGCTGTGCTACCCAACCAGCCTGCACCCCAGCTGCCCAGCAGCTTTGCCTGCAGCAAGCCCAGTGACCACAGAAAGCACTAACTGGTTTTGTCATCCCCAAATGCCAGCAGCCACATCCAGAGCACCCAAATCCTTCTCTCTCTTTATGTGATGTTGGGCTGGCAACCATGCTTGGGTTGTGTCTGTGCAGCTCTGCACTGTGACAGTGATGTTTCATGCTGAAGGCAATCTCAGGAACTTTCAGGACTAGCATACAAATTTGTCCTCTTTTATATATAATGACAATTGCTACAGCAAATCTGTGCTAAGCCTTCATTACTCTACAAGTGAAAGGAAATCTTGAAAAACTTCTTTGGGGAGGTAGTCCTCCTTGGGCTAGTGCTAAAAAATGTTCACAGTTATTTATTGCTTTATCACAGAAAAATAGCTATGATATAGACATTTACTAAAACTCTCTCATAATGAACTTTATTTAGTACTGTCTGCATAACAAAAGTTGGAAGATGTACTATAATGATAAATAATACAAGGTTCTTATTTCATTTTTTACTTTCACTCTTTGTTTTACAAAACTTCAAACTGCTACTTCGCTTTTATCACATTTAAATAAATTATTTGATTCTGAACTTGGCATAAATCTCAAAACCAAGGATAAATATATAATGCCAAAAGCTTACAAACACTCTGGGCGAAACGCTGTCAATAACATCAACTGAGTCAGCTTAATCACACAATATTTATGTTTGTAGCAGTAATAGAAATTATATTTATAAAAGATGGAATTTCACAGGGAGAAAATTTCTACTTTGAAAAGTCTTTTCTACCTTATTCTAATGGGATGTAACCAACATGTCATTCAACCACCCTGTGAAGTTGCAATCAAAAGTGTTAGAAATCTCAGAAACGATGGCACTGCCTAGTCAATGAGGTCCAATCTAAATCTCTAGCCATGGATTTCAGCCTGGTGTAGGATCTGTTGGACTCATGTCAGCCATGTGGCTGTAAGAGCTGTGAGACAACAGGGCTTTGGCAGAGATACGTTGCTCAGACTTGTTTGAAATGCTGGTGAGTCAGGCTGTTCCACTGCAGTTGTTCAGACATTTACTGTTGGGTAGAATGTCATTTCTGGCAGAGCAGTAACTCTGTCTATTTCTTCCCCCTTCCCCCCAACCTCTTCCCTGCCCCCTACTTAAAGATCCTTTGATTTGAGGTACAAAGCAGTTGTTGTTTCCCTGTGATGAACAAGAAGGAGTGGATGGTGCCTTATTCATAAATAAGATATTAGACTAACAGTGGCTGGAATGAGTGTCAGCACTAAACCACTATTTCTGTGGTCCCTTTTCTCTCTCTTTTTTTTTAATAAGTGATTCCTTAATATTCTCAAGTAATAAAACTCAGTACTTAGCTGTGTCCTTTCTCCATTAAAAGAGACAAGATTTGCATGAAGAAGACTGCACTTAAGAGTCATTGTCCCTTCACACAGTGACAGAATGACATATCAACTATTTCTATATTTCCATCTCCCTACTGCTTATTTATTTCCTTTTATAGTAAATTTCAAGCCTTTGGAAATAATGAGTGTGTAGCAGTTTCTTCTACTATTTGTCATAACCCTGATCCTAACACATCTTCCTGCTAAATTTTCAATAGTGGTCATTTAATTATTCATTTTTTTTTTTTCACTAGTGCTGTTACTAATATCATCCTTGTGAGCCTTTCACAGTTCTTTTATCCCACAGTTTCTTGTCCCGAATAGAACTGGTCTGTTGCTAGCACTCTTGGATCCTTCTCTTTGCATCCTCTCTCACTGGGAAGGCATGCAGCTTGTGTTAAAAAGGTTTCTGCCTTCCTTCCTTTTGGTGCTCCATTGCTGCCGCCACAGACATGGTGGGTAGTTGCACTCAGTTGGACTTCAAGCTATCTTTGAAGTGATTTCCTCAGCAAATGGGTTTGCTCCCTGCTCCCTTTCTCCAGACAGAATTTCCGCAGTATCTCAGGACCACAGCCCAGCTGCTGCGGCGCCCTTGCCATTGACCAGCGGTCAGGAAGCCCTTGCACACTGATCCCTGTGCAAACACACGTGAACGCCAAGCAGGCTTTATCCCATCAGCTCTAATTGTTCCATCTCCAGAGAAGTTAATCAGATTCATTATATCTCTGTGATGACTGTGGTATCCATCTGAGTGCTTTGCCTCTGGCAGAAGATAGACAAGCCCTCATTTTCCTTTGAAATTGCCTGTTATGACTATATTTCTTTCCCCTGTTCTCGGAATCAGTATGTCCATATAATGGAAGTTTGTTATTTAATGTAACTAGTTCCCTTTAGGGCAACAGCCCAAAGAATAATAAAATAATCCATTTGAGGTTCATACAAGCCATGAATCACTCAAATAACTGTCTCTTTAAAAAACGGGGCCATATTTTGACACTGATGTTGCAGAGATTCATCTTCTTTTGAATATGTTCTCAGATTATGTGTTTTGTGTAAGTCCTTTAAATGAGGTACAAAATAGACAGTAATAAAAAATAAATAGAGGGAAAATCTTTATTTTTAAGGAATATTTTTAAAGAAGAGGATGAAATAAAATTGATATGTAAAGTAATACTTGAAACTCTGATTTTAGGTTTTCTTGATGCTTATTTGCAAGCCTGTTTTAGAACATTTTTAGTTATCAATATTTTTTAAAAATCTAAACCCTTCTCATAAATAGAGTATTTTTTCATTTCGTGAGATGAAAAGTAAAATTAGTCTTGTTTAGTAACTAAAAACAGATAAAAGTTTACTTCTGAGTTGAATCTTACACTTTCTATTATACTATCTTATATTTCACAATTACTCCCTCAGTGTTTCTGTCATGGACAGGACTGGAGCCGGCCAGAATGGGAAGGTTAGACCTGATCCAGGTTAGATCGGAGGTGAATGTAAATCCCTTGCCTTTCTCCCTGGGCTATCTACTGTCCCCAGTGCAGGCCTTAGATATCCATTGGGATGGCATCCTGCTTCACGGGGACGTATGTATTGTACATAAAATCAACACTGTTTTTTTCCCTAAGGCATGAGACTTAGTAGGACTAAGACACATAAAAATGATTGTCGACTGTTTCTCTGATAGTCCCTGGGAATACTATGCAATTGGGATCTGGGTCCTCAGTGTTGGATTCTGCAGTGTGTTGTTTACAAGTCTCAAGTGTAGCATTTAAAATCTGAGCTATCAAGGGGGGGTTTTCCCTCCTGACAAAGTAGATATGAGGTTTTAAATGTCAGCCTCCTACCCAACACAATGGGATGATAACCTCTGCCATGAATTAATCAAGCTGCTTGTTAAAAAACATTATCTTGCCACTCTTCTTCCAAGTTTTTTGAATTCAGACAAATTTAACAGCTTTCTCTTCCATAAAAATGATACACTGAGGTTAATTATAGTTCAGGAGCACTCTAACGTATGATTTGGCTGCTCAGTGTTTCTCAGGTCAAAAAAGAGCCTGAGAGGTGCACCTGGAACAAGAGCCTGGCTTGCAGTGTTCCTATAGGGAAGGGGAGGATCAACTGAACAATTAAAATGAAGGACTGAAATTGCAAAGCTCTCAGGTGTCATGCCCCTTCCTCTACCAAAGAGGTGCAGAATGGTGGGAGACCGGCCCCCGCACCAGCGTGCTGTGCCTCCATGGGAGGAGATTCTGGCTTTGGGAGCAGGGCCTGAGGATGGAGGGCTGGGCACCCCATTGCTGCTGTTCCCTGCCTGGCCTCTTCCCTGCCACGGGCATCACTGTAACTCCACCTCTGGGTAAAAAAGGATAATAACACACCTCCTGCACATTGGATTGTCACGAGGATTGATTCATTACAGCTAGTGCAGAAATTACAGAACCTTCTAAAGAGGTTTCGGAGGTGCTAATACAGTCATTGTTAGTCATTGCCCCCTTGCTCTTGGCTCCTGTTTTGTACTCCTGCAGCAAGGCTTGCAGCAGCACTCCCTTGTGCTTACTGAGATGTCTGGGAAGAGCTCTACCATACTGCATGAGCAGTGAAGCACAGCATGGGGAGAAGTTAAATCATCCTTATACTTCCCTGCCAGAGGAAGAACTGCAGAGGCTGGCAAGACCCCAGCCAGGGATAAAAGGGGGTAGTACCTCTTCACCTGTGCTTCTCTTCTTTTCTCTCCTTCCACCTGCTGCACATCTTTGCTCTCCCTGTGATGCGTAAAAGCCAAAGGGGAGCATGCTACTCCTAGGAGTAACAGTAAGTCATGATGCATTTTGCTGCGTGTATTGAAATTCATAGGTACAATCTTCTCGTAACTTGACAGACCTCCTTGTCTCTTGCCATCATGCAGCCCACACCCATTGCTAACATATGTCCTAGAGGTGGTTCAGCTACTCTCACAGGGGGCATGCTCTTCCGTCTACGCCCTGCCTACATACGCTAACGCACAGCTTCCCACTCCTCTATAAATTTTCTCTGTATTCGTTACCCTTCACACTCTAGCAGAAGGGAATCTTAAAATGCCTTTTTTAACTTTTTTTTTTCCCCCATAGGGAACGCCTTCAGAGCTAGGAAAAGATATTTTAGTACTTTTCAGGGCCTAAGCTGCCATGGTGCGTACTGCAGAGAGAAGCAAGCACACCAACTGAAAATCGCAGTCTGGTTGAGTGGAGGGGGTTCCCACTGTATACTCTGTGCATGCCTATTCCTGGAAAACCTGTGAATTTTCTGATGAAAAGCCATTTGGAAGGCTGCGAGAAACATTTGTCTCTGTTATTGTCTCCTGATTTCTCTTTCTTGGAGAGGGTAGACAGCAGCGTGGATGGTTCTACACTGGTGGCAGCCTAATTGCCCACTAAGAGCCAGGGACAGTAAAATCCAGAAGAGCTAGTGGAGGAACAATTTTCTACTTAGATCCCAAGCTTTTAGTGCACTCAAAACAGAGATGATCCTTGAGCTTTCCAGTCTTTTTATGAAGAGTCTTTTTCTGCTGAGTTTAAGCTTGTTTTTTTCCTGTTTGAGAGGGCAGACCTGGGCCTGCTAACTCAAGCAGAATTTGTCTAAGTTGAGGAAAAAAAATGTGATTCAGACTCTTCCATTGATAAACCTTCAGCAAACTAAGATTTTTTACCTGCTAAATGTCTAGCAATTACCTATCTCATTAATTACTTGCTTTTCTTCAGATAAAAGCAACTTTTTAATTTTATTTAGCATTCTCCTGTTTGTGAATATCTCCTTATCAGAGAGTAGTGAATAGCTCTACACAAAAAAACCTGTTTCACATATCTAAATTGCTTTCTTCCTGCTATAAATGGATATTTAGCATAGTAATCTGGAGTGAAAGGTGCAAGATTGGTAATGCAACCACTGAGAGTGTGTTATTGTGTTGGCCTTTTCTTTGGTTTCTATTTTCAAGTAGCTTTATTGTTAAAGAATATGGAAGTTACATTTTTAGCAAGTTGCTGGTTTCTGTATAGAAGGAAAATTTCTTTTTCAACCTCAGTACTGACCTGACCTTTCTAGTCACCAAGAAAAATACTTTGAATCACAAAAGGCACAGAAAAACCCTTCAATCCTACAATTTTTCTAATGATATGCTGAATGCTATGAAAGTAATTTGCCCTGTGAACCCTAATTAATTGAAAATCAGGTCCACAATTCATCTGAGCTATAAAAATCAGAATATATTCTAAGATATAGTAGACGTGCAGATTCTCTTTTTATATGCTTTCTGTTTCTTGAGTCCTTGCACTTCATGTTTGTGTGTTTTCTTCACCAACTGTGAAAGCTCGATGGTTTTTTTCCTTTAACTGGGAAGGTTTTGCAAGCCTCATGAGATGCACTTTAAGAAAAATATAATGAATTGCAGAAGCATAATAAATAGCAATCATTGGCAGCACTAGATCATTCCTCCCTCTAGTGGCTGGCTGGCTCCAGTGAGAATAAGTGTAGCTCTTTATTATGATCTTGAGGAATTATTCCATTAGTTTAGCTACTGGAAACTTACTTTTTTCAGGTTAGCATCCTCCAACTCCCTGCCTGCTTGGTAATCCATGGTGCCTCTGTGTACACATCCATGACTATATGACCAGTGTTTTAGTTTTTCCAGGTCACCTCTTTACAGTGTTTTCAAGCTTTCCCAGTCCCTCCTGTACATTATATTATATGATTCCCAGGTAAGGAAGATCGACCCAGTTCTATTGCATTTTTGTGATTTCACATGGTAATTTAGCACAGCTGATCTCTGATGTATACTAAACAGAAAAAGTGATGAATTTGAAGCAGCTCAGTTTGCCTAGTAATGGCACAACACAGAGAACTGTTTTGAACAGTGAGCAGAAGACTAGTGTTTCTTCCATCTCCTTGGATGTGTCAATGCATGCTCATAGACCAGTGGGC
Source organism: Manacus vitellinus (assembly GCF_001715985.3). NCBI lineage: Eukaryota > Metazoa > Chordata > Aves > Passeriformes > Pipridae > Manacus > Manacus vitellinus. Next base: position 49,030,632 of record NW_021939396.1, on the reverse strand, counting down.
AGCTAAGGCATGCTCATGTCAATAAGTGAGAACTGACACATCCCTTCATGGATAGTTCAAGAAAATGTAAAGCAGTTGCAGAATTGAAATGCTCAACCTAATTTTACCTATCTTCAACCCTTATCTACTTAGTTGGAGTAGACATCCACAAAATTCAGTGGGTTGACAAATTGACCCTTACCTGGCACATCACAGAGAAACCAAAGCCCCAGGACACTGAGACATTAAGGACACTTAGAAGGTGGCAACCTGCCTGCTGGTGTTCAAACATCATCAGACAGGTCTCTGCCCCAATGACCCTGACAATAAGAAATGGATTAATATATTATCATAATGTTGTTTTCCTTATCAAGGTGACAGACAGTCTGAGGAAGAGGTCATCTGAGAACGAGTGTACTTACTCATACAATGTAATTAAATTATGTAACTTCAGAGCAAAATTGCAGCCACCCTTATAAGAGCTGTAAGGCTTTAGAAAGTAATACAGGTTTCATTACAGTTTGCTTTAAATTTTAGACATTAAACTTTTCCATACTCACCGAAGTTTTTGTATGCTGCAGATATTTTCAAACAGTTCTGTCCCGCCTCAGCAAAAATATTGACTTGAGATGATATCATAAATCACCATCCATAGTTAATAATGGTTTTAATCTTAAAATATACTTCTTCTAAAATACCTTTTGACCACCACACCAAACATTTTTTACTCTTTATTAACCATTCTACTTTATATACAATATCAGTCTCTGGGCCTAGAGTTTATTATTTAAGTTGTTCTGTGACTTAGGCCACCAGTAATGCAATAAAAACATGGTGCTGCTATTCAGTTCCATCAAAGAACCTCAGTTACATTTGTTGACTTTAGTTCATCATCACAAAGCCATCTACAGCTACAGAGGTGCTGTAGGGAAGTATTAATGTAACTGTTTTCTGAGAGCGAGAGTTTATATGACTTCTCCTGCAGGGGACACAGCAAATTTCAGTCAACACTGAAGTCTGAACCCATGAACCACAGTCCATTGCCTGTGGTTTTGAATGTCAGGTAGAGGGTATTTATCCAAAAAATTTAGAGAGTTGTGGGGTTTTTTGGTTGGTTGCTTGCTTTGGTTTGGTTTGGTTGGTTGGTTTGTTGTTTGTTTTTTTCTGTTATGGTGTTTTAATCAAAAGGATAGATATCCAAGTATTTTCACCTTCTGAACAGGACAGAAGGCCATCTTCAGCCTTACCCTGTATCCAACCATTGTGTTCCGAAAAGGAGAGAAGGTTTTCTTAATGCATTCACTAACTAAGTGGTTGGATGTTTGTGATTATTATGGGATAGAGAGCATACTACTAATCAATCATCTGTCTGTAAGGAACTGGCTTTATCCCCTTCAGTATGAAAACACAGACATTTGGGCTTTTTTTATTTTTTTTCATCCAACATTGATGGATTTTTTTATCTTTTTTCCTTTAATTTTTCATTGGAAAAAAAGAGTGTACCAGTTCAGTAACCCACATATTTTAATTTCAAGTATGATAATTAAATTCAAATAAATATTTGAAAATACTTAAGAATACCTACTGCTACAGGTCAAGAAGCCATCTGATGTTCTCAGAATTTAAGGCTTTCTTCCTTTAAAATGAGCTTCAGAAACCTTTTGAAGTTCCCCAACTCTGAAGTGCATCCACTCTTTGGAAATATTTTTTACATTCTTGTTATCTCCATCTGAATCATTGCACTTGACACTAACAGCTTAATGGATGACATGATAACTGGTTGTCCATTCCTTTACTCATAGACTCAAAGAAATGTTTCAGGTGTTCCTATTTTAAAGAACTGGGGGGGAGGGGGAAGAAGAAGAAAAAAAGAAAAAGGATTTTGCATTATTTGCTGATTTCTTAAGACATTTATTTCCTTGGTTCTCTCCAAAATAAAATTAGCTCTATTTTATCAGTATTTATTCTGTACAAGTTCAGCCCAACATTATATAGCCTGTAACACAAAAGGCATGTGAGAGTTTTCTAAGAGGAGGAAAAAAAAAGTTTAAAGATGTGTGTTAAGCACAATTTCACATCTTTTCAGCAAATTTCTATTTATCAGAAAAATTTTCATAATGGAAATCAATTGCACACTTCCACCTTGAGATGCTTTGGCCCTGTTTATAAGAGCTTTGACAAGACGACTTATCCAGACCAATATATATATACCTGAAATAACAGGTTATAACCTCATGTTGTATCTTAGTGCAGCAGATAGCTCTTTTTGTAATTACTGCAGAACAAAACTGGAAAGACTTTGTAATGGAAAGAGAGAATATTAAAATACACATGGATAACTGGGTTTTTGGAATTAGTTGGGCTTGTTTTGAGGGATTTCTTTTGATGTAAAATCATCTGAAAGGAAAGTGGTAGCTGCTCCTTTTTCTCTGAGGAATAGCTCTGGTAAAGTTACATGGAGAAAAATTCTCCCTGCTCCTGGGATATTGCTTTTGCTGAGCAAGATCAATGAGAAAAGGGAAAATCCCCCAGAGCAGCCAACTGATGCCCAGAGAGAAAATCAGTGAAGATGTTGCCAGAAACCCTACTACATACCATCACTTGTTTTACTTTACTTGCAATGTAGACATTACTTTAAATAAAAATATAGACTAAAGGTTACTATTTCCAGATTTTTTGGTATGACAGGAGAAATTCCACAGTTTTATCTTAGTCAGTGATAACTCCCAGCTGAACAATTCCTCCAAAAATCTTTGCTTTTTTTATCTGGAGGAGACAACTGAAAGTCACATCTGAGCTCCAAGCTGTATTTACCCAGATGCACCTCAAGACAGTGGCTGTAGAGTTATCTGGGAACAGTCTTATCGCAGTCTCACCTCCTCACTCCACACCCAATATTTGTGCTGTCAGGAGTAACTGGATTGGATTTCAAGTCATCATCTTCCAGGTGTAAGTGAGAAGCGCTTGCTTATAAAAGAAGAAACAACAGGCTTCTCTTCGGGCGTTTTAAACTGCATAGTGTTCTTCAAATACAAGCCAGCTGAAATAGAGGATTACTGAAATAGCCACTTGGTAAGAGTGCACATATGATCTTTAAAATGACCCCATTAATAGAGAAGAGGAGAGAAAATCCATGTTCACCAGCACATATTGCACTCCAGGTCAACAATTTGCAAGTGTTATCAGGAAATAATGTGTTCCCACAAAAGGTGATATACTCACAGTACTTGTAAGGCAGCATACTTTGCCCTGTGTTGAATCTTACTGTCTCAAACTTTCATTTGGAGGTAGGACTGTTACTTTGAGGTGTAAGGAGGTGAGCTCAGACCCTTAGCGTAGTTGAATTGGGATTTTTCCCTTCTCCCTTGAAGAGTTACTAACCTACCCTCCTTATTGCTTTAAAATGTGCTTGCTTTTCAGTTTCTTCAGTAGTTTGGCTTATGTTGCACATCTGTACAGATGGTGTTGAATCTGCTGGTTTTGCTTTTCTTTTTTTCCTTTAGAAGGTAACTGAAACTTTTGAAATGGCAGAAAACTGAATAGGAAGTGAAAAACTGCTGCATATGTAAAATGCATTTTTTGGAAAATGCAGGTGGCTGCTTATGCATGTGAAGATTTTGGAGTAACGTTGTTGACTTGCAAAACAAAGATGCAAAACTAATCTCACTAGGAGATGTTTATGCAGATCTAACCTGGATGTTTGGAAATGTCTTCTGAAGTAGGTGACTCAAAAGCAAATACATGACAGGGCTTACAGGCTCATGGCTTTGCAGTGTGTGGGTGATCATCACCTGGTTTCAGGTCCAGGAGGATCTGTGGAGTTGAGGACACTGAACACTGAAAATGCATTGCAAGTTTTCAGAAAAAATTGCTCTTTAAATAAATACTGCAGTGACATTCAATGGAGCAAATACTTTCTTAGTATTTGCCTAGAAAACATTATGTGTAGATAAATACTGCCCAATATTGTAACTTGGAGTAGCATGGGAGGACCTTTCAGTTATGGGAAGTCTGCCTAGAAGATGCCTTTTAGCTGAGCTGCAGCTCTACCCTCCCATTCTCAGGAACAAGCCAGAGCTCCTGCATAAACTCGGGTGCTAAGCAGTCAGGGCTGGTTGTGCTGCCAGCTCAGCACGCAGCCAGGTGACATTCCTGAAAAGTAACTACTTTCCTTTTGCGGTTTGGCAGACAGCTGTAATTCTTTGGTGTTCCCACTGGCAGAATTAATCAAACTTTTAATGTATGAGTGGGAGAGACCTGAAAATTAAGCTAAGCAGGTGAAGTCCAAGCTTGTAGAGACTGTGATTTTACAAGGACTACAATAGAGAATATCTTAGAGAAGCCTTCTAGTACCTAAAGAGGACCTATAAGAGCGCTGGAGAAGGACCTTTTACCAGTGCATATAGTGATAGGACAAGGAGGGGAATGGCGGCAAACTGAAAAGGAGCAAGTTTAGATTAGATATTAGATATTAGATTAGATATTAGAAAGAAAATTAGATATTAGGAAGTACATTAGATATTAGGAAGAAATTCTGTTAGGGCAGTGAGACACTGGAACAGGTTACCCAGAGAAGCTGTGGATGTCCCTGGAAGTGTTCAAGGCCAGGATGGATGAAATTCTGAGCAATTTGGTCTAGTGGAACTAGACTAGATGGAACTAGATGATCTGTAAGGTATAAGGTCCCTTCCAACCCAAACAGTTCTATGATTCTATGATCCTACATACCCTGAGGTAAAACAGAGAAAAAGCTGCCTGTCAGCATTCTGAGTTGGAGTAAGCTTAATATTAACACAGACTGAGAGACTAACTGCTTGCCACAAAAGCAAGGAAGTGCAAATCCACAGGTATGTGAGCGGATGTTTCCAGCGTGTATACACCAGACACCAGAGAGAAGGAAAATAATAATGTGATTTGACTCACTTGTGATAGCTGCAAATATGGAAGTGGCAATGAAGTGATCTTTGTCCAATGTCAAAAGCTGTGCCTGAGTGGACTTGCAGTCATCTCCTTCCCTCTTTCTTGGACGGCTTGCCCTCATACACATGCTTGCAGGTGGCTGGCCAGCATATCAAAATGCTTGAATTATTAAAGTAAGAATTTCATCTGAGCAGACTGGGGTTGAATTTTGAGTCTCACTAGTGAGGAGAGGTGGTGCGGAAGTAACCAAGTGATGTGGGATCAGATAGATGACCCTAACCTCAATGAGCAGAGATGAAGGAGTGGCTCCTGCAGGAAGGAGAGTATAACTTTTGTTCTGACAAAGGAGGAGTTCAACAAAATAATGGTAGAGGACTTTAATAGGAAAAGAAGCCAGAGATTCATCCTCATCCCAGCAGGGTCCAAAGGGCTCCAAGGAGGGCTGTGGGCATGGCTGACCTGATCAGACCCTCAGGCAGTGTACATTCTTAGTGCTATATACTTGACACAAAGCAAGAGCTTTTCCAGTTCTCGTAAATATATCCCTCTGTGCTGGGCAGCACTGGTTCCTGGGGTTATTAGTACCAACCCAAAAGAGTTGTGCTGAAAAAGGCAAGAGTCTTGTGTCATGCGTTTGGTATAGGCTCAGACAACTTTTCCTCCAGCAAGAACATCCAAAAACCCCTTTGAACATGTACTCAGTAAGATTTGCAAGAGGAGGACGTTAGGGCCCACAGCTTTCCTCAAAGGGTCTTCTGAGAGGGGAGCTATTCTTCTCAAGCCGGTTGCTCTCAAAAATGTTATATCTTACCCTGCTTCATGTGACAAGATAATGTGGATTTGTCTTCTAGTGTAAACAAAAAATGTGTGGTTTTATACAGAAGCAGCTTACTCTGGCATCACTGGTTTGAGCTGGTTCATCTGAGTTGAACTATTTCTACCTTCCAACATCTCTTTTCACTCTCCAGGGGAGGAAGAGAAAAGTGCTCAGAACTATTCCCACACACACACCCGCACACAGGAATCAGAACCAGCATGTAGACCAGATTTGTGATTAAAGAGAATTGTATAATGTCTGTCTGCATCATCTTCCATCTGCTTTTCTTGCCAATTCTATTGCATATGTGCCACTTTAGTGCTGTGCTCTATTCTTTCACCATGTCTAGAAAGCAAGAAAAAAATACAGTATGTCAATGACAAGGGAAATGTTCCTTAAATTTGTTAGCCTGGGGTTTTTTTGATTTTACAAAGCACCTGAGAGGATCTTTGAGATAAAAGGAAAGCTTTGTTTTAATGTATATGTGAATTCATATGCAGTAGTCATCTTTGTTTGCTAATATTTTAATAACCAAAGATTGCTCTTGAAACAAAGCCATACAGCTTCAATATCTCCACGTCCCAAAAAGAAAAAAAAAAAAAAGCAACCTAACTCAAAGCTTCTGTGTCCTTTGAGAGGAAAGCACATTTGTAACAAAATCACAGAGAAGTGGTCTCATGGCTGATTCTGAAGCTGGCAGAAAGGGACGGGGCTTTTTAAAAACATTTGCTACCAAAAAAACATTGATCCAGTTCCTGCTGCCCTCAATCAAACAAACTGGCAGGACACGATGTGCTTACTCAAAAACTGAACAACAGCTGGATATAGACATATTAGAGAGATGCGTGACACCGAACTGTGGGGACTTTTGGGTTATATTTTTTTTCTTTCTAAGTGCTTTCCTCTATAGCCCTACTAGAATCTGATATATCAGACAGAGTCAAACGCGCCATACTGCAATTTCTGCCTCTTCTCACCATGGGAAAAACCCTGTGTCACAGGCATGTCCTTGCAGTTTTGTAGTATGTGTTGGCTGGTCCATGCAGTGTGGATGATTTGTAGTCTGTTAGTAGAATCTTTTAAAATGCAAAAGGAAGTAAATGACATTTTTGTGCTGATTACCTTGAATTACTCTTTGGCAGATGAGCTTTTTCTGGATATATCCAAGTTTTAGATTTTTCTTTCTCACACTTGACCCTTTAGCAGCACAATAAGGACTTGAAAAGAGGTTTTATTGTTTGGGGTTTCTTTTTAGCTTCAAGGTAGGAAATCTCCATGAGGATGTTCACTTGTTCATAAGCAAGAACACAAAAGGATATCTTCAAACCTGGAAAAATAGGGGAGGGGGTGTGAATGCTCAAAACTGTTTACGTGCTGCCCTTGTCTCAATCAGTAACATGACAGCTCTGTGTTCACTGCACCAAAAAGGCAGCAGAACACAGGTACCAACATGAAGAAATTTACCCAGCCTGGTCGCCCATGTCGTGACCAGGATCAGAGAGATACACCTCAGTAACTTTGTTCTGTACATGTTCCTCCCTGATGTCCTTCAGTTTGCCTTATGTCAGGCTCCACTAGATTATTCTACCTTCTAGCAACACTAAAATACAATTAAAATTAAGTGCAGAAATGTACACAGGATGTACCCACCAGTCATGCTAGAGGTAGGAGATTCAGCCAAGGATAATTAATCCCCAGGGAACTAAGCTGTCCGTTGTAGGCTGCAAAATTGAGAGCTGAGATACTTAACAGTAGTGGTGGCATCGAGGTTTGTTTTTTCTTGGTTTCAGGTTGTGTGTGGTGTATTTTTGGGGGCTTCCTCTTTCTTCGAAGGCAAATTTTAGCACACTCCTCTGTTGGCTTACAGAAGCATTCAGGACATGTTTTTGGACTTTCACTTTGTTCTGCTTTGTCATTTTCTGTTGGCAGAACACAGTACCCATCTGGCACGTCACTGCACTTTGTGCTGTGATTCTGAATGCTGAACTTGCAGAAGACAGTACTGTCTTAGGACTACTTTTTTTATATTGTGTCTGGCCTAAAGGGAGAAAAAAGCAGCCACCATCAATCATTAATCTTGGCCTTTTCTTTTTTCATTCAGAAATGAAATGTAATAAGTGGAAGTGTTTTACATATATGACAGAATGCATTGTGCATTCCTAAATTAAAAGGAAATATTTGAAACTAAAGCTTCCTGCTCTTGTAAATCCCTGTTGTCTATTCTTCTCTTTGTCATTTGAAAGACATTTTGAAGGCAAAGGAACTCTTCCAGGAATATATTCAAAGTTGTTTCACTGCTAATTGCTAACACTGCATTTTGAACCCTTTGATATAGAATCACAGAACCACAGAATCATAGAATCTTAAGGGATTGGAATGGATCTTGAAGATCATCCAGTCCCCACCCCCGCTGCCATGGGCAGGGACACCTCCTACTCTAGACCAGGTTGCTCAAGGCCCTATCCAACCTGGTTTTGAACACTGCCAGGGTTGGGGCATCCACAATCTCTGTGGGCAACCTCTTCCAGTTCTTCCAACCTCTTCACCACTCTCACAGTCAAGAATTTCTCCCTAATATCTAACCTAAATTTCCCCATTTCAATTTGTACCCACTACTCCTTGTCCTATCACTACAGTTCCTGATGAAGAGTCCCTCTCCAGCTTCCCTGTAGGCCTCCTTCAGGTACTGGAAGGTTGCTATGTGGTCTTCACACAACCTTCTCTTCTCCAGGCTGAACAGCTCCAACTTTTTCAGCCTGTCTTCATAGGGGAGGTGATCCAGTCCTCTTAGCTTCATGGCCCTCTTCTGGACTTGCTTCAACAGTTCCATGTCCTTCATGTGTTGGGAACACCAGAACTGTACAGAGTACTCCAGTTGGAGTCTCATGACAGCAGATTATGGGCTGTGAGCACACATTTCCAGTTCATGTTGAGTTTTGCATCAACCGTATATATATATATATATATATATATATATATATATTTTCATATGTTCATCAACCATATATATATATTTGAATGAGCTAAATTCTGGTCAACATATACAAGTCAGAAATGACAAGGCAGTGTGTAAAGACATTCTATAGCTTTCCTTCCCCCTTCATTCATCCTGGATCATCATCTGAGTTGGGCATCACACTATTTCCTGACTCTATCTCAGACTTCCCTGTACGAATCAGAACAAAGTAGCTGAGTCTAGCTCCTCTCATGCCTGCCTATGCCAACCAATTCTTTACTCTGGAAATAGTTGAATAAATGAGGGACCAAAATGTGTTTCCATCTGAATTAAATCATGTAAATTTTATTAATATTTTGTAAATACAAACATATCTGTAACATACAGTGGTTAAAAGTATTTCTTAGCGTATGTGTTGCAACAGTAGTAGGGTGATTAGATGGGCATGTTTTAAATATTTTCATTTCTCTATTTGAATGAAAACAGGAAGATCGGCCTCGGTGTGTTTGAAATATATGGAGTGGAAATCACAGTGCAGTATGCAAAGATTTCCTTTACACATCTACATTATTTTCTGTTCTAGATACTTCACTAGAATATGTTTTCCAATTAAATGAGCACTGTCCTGCCTCTCAGAGCCCCTCACAGACTTTCTGTACCATTTTGCCCTCACTGGTGGAGTACCTTAATCTTCCCTGAGGCATAGTGTGAATCAGAGGTACTTGCCTTCCTCTGTCCAGAGGAGCATTTATTTATCCACTGGGACTCAGCAGACTCCATTTCCACCCACCTCAGCTCAGGGCTGGCTCCTTCTTTGGTCAATCCCATTGGGAAACGTACAGTGGCAATCAGCAGAGCAGCAGAGACACAAAGCCCTCATTTTCTTCTGGTGCCTCTAGCTGTGTTTTTTGGGAAGCACATCTAATAGTGTTGCACCTTCCACCCTGTGTGATGTCAGTGTGTTGCTGTTGTGGCTGTGCTCCCGTCCTGTGGTGAGGCCTGGGGCAAAGGCAGCAGTATGGGGAAAAAACAATGGTGCACTTGGTTTGGGGACCTGCCATTTGTGAGTGGAGCATGGTGTCTTTGGGGACAGCCCAACCCCAAAGAGTGCTGCAAGCTCCATGAATGCACTTTCAACCAACATCACATTTTGTATCAATAAGGGGCTAGAAGCCTCCCAGGCAAAATCTCTCTTTTACCAGAGCAGTAAGGATGAGCTATGTGTAAGCCTCCCTGAAAGGACTCAGGCTCTGAGGTCAGTGCTTCAGCACTTGTCCCACGTCACACCAGCAGACATGGCAGCACAGAAATGATGGAGCATACTTAAGGAGCTTGTTTAAGAGCTTTAATGATTCACATTCCCCTTCTGCCAATTAGTATATCCAATGCAGTGAGTGGATCCAAAGAGCTGTCCCAAAGTCTCAGTCCTTTGCATGTTGTACTTAGCTGGGGAAATTATGATGGTACAAACAGAAGTTTATATAATAAAGAATAAAGAAGTGATGGACTTGAACCCTTAAGGAAGAAAATAGTATTTTGATTTACAGGTTACTGGTAATAGTAACTCTGAGAAAATAAATTAGACATTCAGATCTTGCACATCATGCATAGTCAGATTTATTCCTAAATGGAATACTATCAAAGTTTCCAGTGGAATTACAGCTGTTCACTAAACTTTACTGTAGAACATAGGGACAATTTATCACACAGCTATAAACCTTCAGATGTTTCTTTCTCTATGTTTAAATCCTTCTTATTTTTCTTCCTTTCCCCATCACTACATCTAGTGAAACAGAGATTATAGTAATCAGTAAGCAAGGAGCCACCTCCTTCAACAGCAGCCAATAACCTAGTTTGATTTCTACGACAGATGGGAGATATGCACAGATAAGTAGCCACCCGTAAAATATGGTTCTGGATTTGTGTCAAACTGGCCAGTCATATAGTCAGGAACAAAAAGAAAAAGAAAGCAGCTGTGCTGACCACCCACAACAAAATGTTTCGCTGAAACAGGGAAACATTTACTCTTATGGATGAATGCCCTTGTTTCAAGCAGAGTTGGGAAAATATTATGCAACACTAATGCATACAGAAAATAAATTTCTTTTCTTTTAGTGGCTACATAGTGGCTTTCCATGACACTTCCATGAACATCTGATATGATCATTACTCCAGCTGCCATAGCAAAATCTTGTGTGGGTACTTGCATCTTGTTGTATTGGTTCCAGTTTTTAAAGGGCACCTGCCTCAGTACTTGCAGATTTCTGTCTAGCAATATCTGTGCATTGAATTTTGTGATTGCTGCAGTCTTCTTGCAAGCTCAGCTAATCAGTGAACAGTGACAAGCCCCAGGTGACGTATTTACAAACTGGCAGCTAATCAAGCATATTTGAATTTTGCATGTCACATACTGGCAGCAAACTCTTCACAACATATTCATAGAATACATTTTTGAATTAATTTAAGAAATGCATTTCAGGCAGTGCTGATGAGTTTGCAGATCTGCAGCATGGCAAAGTAGCTCACATGAATCAGAAAACTTATGTCTGTTGAATTATTCATTCTATCTTTTTTTTTTTTTAATCCAGTAAAGACAAGGATTTTTTTTCAAGAGTTGCATAGTTAGCGTTAGTTAACAAAATTTTGTAGCTAACCACTAGTAACAGTCGCCTTTTCATCACTTTCTCTGCCTTTTTTGAGTTCTTTAGAACACCACTAATTGTGATGTCTAAAAACCTTCTACTTTTGTCATGTGAAATCAAGTGGGGTAAGGAGTCAAAATGTATGAATGCGGCTGCTGTATTGCACCGTACAACACAGTGAAAATGACAAGCAAAGGCTTTATCTTCAGCTGGTGACAGGAGTATCGAGTAATTAGCATAAGTTTACATATTTTTATTAGGCAGGTAATTAGCAGCCAGGTATTGTAGAGATGGCCTAGATTTTATTACAGTATTATACCATTCAGAAACAGACCCAGTTTCTGAACTACTTAGGTGTGCGATTACACAATGGAATTGTCCTCCTAAAATACACTTACAATTACCAGAATTGTGCATGCCACTGGGAAATTGCTCATACTAATTACCATCATTAGATACTTGAATACAAAATATCTGCAAATGCTTGAGGAATTAGACATAAAATGGATTCTCTTCTTTCAGGTCAGCTGTGTATGTATTTCTAAAAACTAGGGGACCAAGATTAAGCCTGTAATTATGTTACAGATTTGTCTGTCATATATCTGTAAACATCCATGGGAGATTTACATTTTAAAAGGGAAAATTTATTTAATATTTTAATTAACTTGCTTTGTGATACTTGGAAAATATTAAAGAAACAAAAAATATATTGAAGAACCACCCTTTCAATACTTTATTCATCGATGAGTTATTTCAAGAGAAATATCCCTCAAATTTATTGTATTTCATGTGAGCTACGACATGGATCACTTTTCTTGACTCAAATCTTTATAGAATCTTTATAGAATGCTTCAGACTGTGAAGACAGCACTTAGCTAGCATGTTCAGAGGATACAACCTCTTGCAGGTGGATGATTGTTTCTACAACCTTTGCTAGCTGACTCTAAGCACACATGGCAGGAGTACAGCAGTACACATTCCCTGGTGGGAGGGAACAGGGCTGCTGGTTGGTTTTGATTGCTTGTACATCTCATCTGTCACTTGTACAGAAAATATAGACGAAGTTATCAGTTCAGAAACATGACTGTGTCTTTTAAACTTCTAATTTGACATCATCATGTAAAGCTACTTCCCTAGCCTACATTTTGTTAACTTGCAGCTTAAGCCACAATTAAAATAAAATTTAAAGCATACCAAACCTTACCAGGTGCCCTAAGTTCTTAGAATGATTTCCCAGGTTAAGGTGTACTATGAGTGCATTTTGCATGTTTTGTATGATTTGCCTGCCCTATTGGCCTGTACACCCTTGAAAGCTCCATGAAAAGCAGCCCTGTTAATGGGTACATACATGAGTACATGTCAGAGTCACATCACCAGCAGCATTTCAAGAAGTGGACGTTCAACTGATAAGCTTAGGATCATCCAGCCAATCTTACTATCAGGCCTCTTCTTTCATTACCCCCCCTCCCCAGCTGGTTTTGGTGGTTGCTGCATTGAGCTCTGTAAAGACACAGGGCTTTCTCTGATGGGCTCATCTCAAAGGCTCCCCTTGCTTTTTTAAATCCAACACCTGAAATAATTTCAGTGTTGTCACTTCAAAAGTCCCTGATAGTGGGGGGCTTGCTGGAGCTAGTTGCTGTCACTGTCAGTACACTGTAAAATTTTTCCATGCCACTGTCAGTAAACAAAATGGAAGTGATTTTGCCATTCTGCTTAGACCTGGTTTACAAAAACATGAAAAGAAAACCCTTTCCTTCCTTCTCTCTTTCTCCCACCAAATAAAAGGGTTGGGCAATCCAAATAAAAGTACTGATATTATCCTTATTTTATAAATATACAAGGACTGTTTCGTGACTTGTTCAAATCATGCTGTTCTAGTGAAAAACACCTGGTTATTCTCACTCCTGGCAAGGCCATTTAGATTTGATGAAATATCTTTTTCTTTTTTTCCTACTCAAAACTCCCAGGATATCCAGTGAACACTCACCAAAGCTTCAGATCCGGAGCCACAGTTACCTGAGGGCAGTGAGCGAAGTGTCCATCAATAGGAGTCTGGACAGCCTGGACCCTGCGGGGCTGCTGACATCCCCAAAGTTCCGCTCCCGCAACGAGAGCTACATGAGAGCCATGAGCACCATCAGTCAGGTGGGTGACATGCACCTGTGGCAGCCTGGAGAGCAGCTGTCACGCTGGACACTGATTGAACACTTGCAATAGGAGAAACTCAATTTTGCTTCGAGTGGAATCAGGCCATCCCATACCACACATTTTCATAACATTTTTTAAGGAAACAGGACTGTTTGTGGGAGGGGAACACTTGACAGTGCTATAACCTGCTCTTTGCAAACGGATGAATGGCACAGCATCCAGTTCCTTTGAAGGAGCAGTCTAACTTTTTATTTTTCTCACCAACAGTGTATTTAAAAAGGGTTCTCTTAGGGATCTTGTGCTTAGTGCCTCCAGTCAAAAATTATTGAATGCCTAAAAAAAAAGGTTCATATGCTGAGTGAGATGCTAAAGGAAAACTAAGTCCTTAGTAATTTGTATTTTACAATTTTATCAGAATTTTATTAGAAACTTTAGAGCTTTCTTTATGCTATTTTATGCATTCTTAACCTTGTGCACCTCTGAACTTTTCACCTATATAGTACAAGTGTTGCAGTATATATATTAAGTGCAAAGATCCGTCTATATTGTTGCCCTGAAATCCTGCAAGACTTCTTCGTGCTCACTCTAAACTAGAAGAAAAATTAACTCCACTGTGACACATTCAGTTTATGAGTCTTAATTTCAAAAAGTAGCCCATTCTTCCATCCAGCATGCTTGTACAGTTGAATTCATAAGGAACAGATCTGAAAGAAGTGCAGAAGTGCTAGCACACCACAGAGCAGTGGGCCAGTAGTTCATCTGCTAAATCCTGTAGCTCCTTGGTATGATTTTTGGCATGTTTTCTTAAGTGGATCATTTGGGTCAATCACTTGGATGAAAGAACTTTTTTACACTAGTCCAGAAGTGCAGCAGGCAGGATTTGTGGTGCCAGATACTGGCCCCATATAATGGCATATCAAGTCATTGCAATGTCAAAAAAGTGCATGACATCCGTGATACCAGGGCTTCAGCTATGGCCATAACAAATATGTGTGCCATTCAACGTGGAGCTGTAGTTTTAATTTCTGCAGTGTACTATATTTAGACACTTCAACTTCAGAGTATTCACCTGTGTATTTTGTAGCAAAGCACTGTGCATAGGGTATGGGCTGACACTCTAAAAAGAGGGTCAGGATGTATCTAGGAGAAAACAGCATTGAAATTCAGGTGTCAAAGGCAACTACATGAACATTAGGTTAGGCTCCTTATTTAGCTGGGCACCTAACACTTACACAAAGCCATCGGCCAATCATTTGCCAATGTGAAGAAGCTGGGGTTTTGTTTTAAAAAAGCATTAATTCAGAGATATTTATTTGAGGATCGAATATTCTCTGCCATAGTAAGATTGTTCTTTATGATGTACTTACTACCTACTACTCTTCCATACTCTTTTAAATAGTTTCCTTTTGGAAAAAAAAAATGTGTTCTACTTTTTGACATTATTCAATTATGTGTACAAAGATCAGCAAAACATTTTTCTTGGTAACATTAGTCCTGGAAAATAATTTCTAATGGTTTTATTCCTACCACCCTAACATAGTTTTATCTTTTCTGGCTATCTTGGCCTTTTGCATGCTTGAAAACTAACGAAATCCTCAAGTGCTGGTTTCCATCTGCACATTTCTTACAGTGATAATTATGATGTTTTAATGCCAAACTCAGGGCTCGATTCCCAGTTTAGAAACATGAACATCCATTGCCAATTAAGCCAAGGTAAATGATTTCCGGGTTTGTAAGACCTGCAGCTAGTCTGCATGCTTAACCCGCACGAGTGCAAGTCTTTGTCACCACCTAGTGTCTGTTCCACACAGGGTCTAAGGATTCCCGTGTGTCTCTTGCTTTCAGCCAGAGATGTAGTTATACATTTTTCCCCTGCAACAGGGCTGGTTCCCTTATCAATCTCCCCTTCCTAGCTGTTTGTTACTACTTCTACCCTCCATTTTCCCAGCTGCTCAGGTTTATCACTGTGATTGACTGTGGGTTGCACTGATTATGTACTGAGGTTAAGCTGACCTTTTTGGGTTTTCCTCATCCCGCAAAGAAAGTGTTATTTTTCAATACCTGTTGTGTGCCGAGGGTGACATAAAACAGACTCTGCTTTGAGGGCTCCCAGTTTCCCACCAGTTTCAGTAGGAGTCAAGAGTCCTAACTCAGCTGAATCTCTGCCCAATGCCTCTGTCTCCCCTTTCCATACACTGTTTTTTCCTCTCACAATTGTTGCTTTGCGCTACAGGATGTGCTTACATGCCATTCACCTTTCTTCACGTGCAAAGGGACCTTCTAACAGATGTTGGCCATTGTACCACTGTAGTTTGTGTTTGTACCAGGTAGCATGCAATATCCATGTATAAGATGTACTAAACATGCCTGGTCTTTGTCTGCAGGTGAGTGAGATGGAGGTGAACGGTCAGTTTGAATCTGTCTGCGAGTCGGTGTTCAGTGAACTCGAGTCTCAGGCGGTGGAAGCACTGGATCTGCCTATGCCAGGATGCTTCCGCATGAGGAGCCACAGCTACGTCAGAGCCATTGAGAAGGGCTGTTCCCAGGACGATGAGTGCATATCACTGCGGTCCTCATCTCCCCCACGTACAACCACCACAGTGAGGACCATCCAGAGCAGTACTGGTGAGTAACACAAAGGGAAATCCAGAGGTGTGGCAGAAAGGGAAGTACTTTTCTGTGCGGCTCCATCGGATCAACGATGAGCTCTTCTCTCTCAGGCACCAAGCCCATAAGAGAGTCTGTGTTTCACCAGGGAGCTGGACAGGCTAATCAGCCTCAAACTACACATGGATCAAGATGATGCAGTCGTGTTTCCTGCTATGTCCAAGCTAATTTATTCTGAGCTAAAAGCACATAGAAGGGAAATTCAAAGTCATGTCTCCTCTTGCTCTCCTCCCCAGAAGAGCAATCACAATTTGACAAGGCTGAACAAGAAGGCTCTGGGTTAGCAGCTCTGCTGGCTCCTACCAGCAGAGGAGGGTCCCTCTGCTCAGGTTTTTTACAAAGATGAGGTGATCTTACAAGTTATCAGATGTGGTGTTTACTGGCTTAGAGAAACTGTTACAGCTCTCTAGGCCACATATAAGAGGTAGGAATAAAGAAGGAAAGAAGCAGGCTACAGGTTAAACATGCACGTTCACATCTTGCTGTTACATTATTTCTGCAGTTCAGACTATTCAAGCCTTGCAAGAGAGATGTTTCAGTATCAACATGAGACTTCCAACCTTCCTTTTAATGTATGATATTGCTTTTCTTTTGGAAATAACCATGATGAATTTCAGATTTTGTCACCAAAATAGTGCTTAAGGGGAAGAAAAAGCAAGTCAAACAAAAATCCAAATATGCCTCTCTCATTCAGGAAAAGAAGAGGCAGGAGCCATTACATGTGTGTGTTTTTCCCTGTGGCAGGATGAGATAAGGCCTTTCTTTTGACTTCTGTGCATCCATTTCACTGTTTTACACAATCTTCGTATAATATTCATATTCTTGACTAATATTGACTACATGTTGCACTGTACCTACTGTCTCTTTTCCTGTCTTTTTTTATTTCTGTTTTCTGTAAACTTTTGCCTTTTTGTGTGTTATCTGACAGGTGCAGTTGTTTATTCCTTGTAAATTCTTTATCTCTCCCTCCACTCTTTTTTAAAGCTGCTTGTCAGTTGGTTTATGTCATCAAAAAACACTTTCAATCCTTTTGCCATAAATGTTCAGCTAAATTCAAGATTTTTCTAAAAGTAGCAAGTTTGAGTACTGTTGGAAATACATTGGCAATATATTGCAAACATCAAAGCGTTCTTAACAATGCTGCAGAGCAGGTCTCATCTAAATCACTAACCCTTAAGAAATAGTATTCACATGACAGCATTTCTGCTATAGAAATATCCCTTGTGGGCACACAGGGTTTACACCACACCACAAAGACAAGATTTGCATAAGGTGTTTATTACGTCATTGTGCAGTATTAGTTTGTGTCAAATGTATTCTGAGGCAAAAACTAAAAGATGGGAGTTTTCAGGGATTTTCCAGTGTGCATTAACCTTTATTAGATCAGCTCGAGTTGATCCCAGAGTGGGTTTCTGTTCTTTGACAATGGCTTTGTTAATGCTTTTCCTTTATAAAAATAACTATGATCATTAATACAGAAGAGTACAACTATATTTTCATTATCTATATGTGAGAGGTTGTTCCCGTCACTTAGGATAATGATGCCTGTGTTTGGGGATGATGGTCTATAAATGGAGAAAGTTGGATGTGTATATCAGCCAAAACCACTGAAAAACCTGAAAGAGGAAAATCTTTATTGTAAACTATGTTTTGTTTATGCTCCTTTCTTTGTAGTACAACCACAAACAGAGGCCTAGTCTCTTCTCTGGGTAGCTGGCTTTATTAAAAATTATATGAACAAAACTATGTTATGGAAAAACATAATCCAGTAGGTCTGTCTTGGGTTACTGCTTCTGTGGTGAGGCCCTTAAAATGCAGAGAGGAATTATTTGCAGAACTCTCTTTGGACGTACATAGAAGCATTTAAAGATTGATGTAGGTACCTATTTTCTGCTGTGGGAATTTTACTGAGTTATCTTTCTCATTTTTTAGTTCTTAGGCTCCCAGGGGCCCATTCCTTCTGCCAGTAGCATTTAAGACAACTTGTATTTTTTACCACCTGACTTACATATCACTATCTGTTTAATGGGGATTAGAATTGAATTAATTCCATTCGAAAGCATCTATATTGACTACTACTGTTGCCTGTGGCTGGCTCACAGAAGAGAAACATGAAAGGTATCATTGATGGTTTCTATTACTATCTGCTTCAATAAAATGGGAAGTAGCACAACAGCTAGGCAGACATGAAGAAATGAGAACAGTATCTCAGACTTATCTCCACTGAGGTGATCTTTCAAATGCTTTTGTGGGAGACATGAGGGCAGTTATGATCTAAACTACAGATGTAACATCCCCAAATGAGAGAACTGTCCTCCTGCCCCAAAACCACCTCTGCCTGTTCAACCAGGAAAGATTCTTTTCATCAACATTAGCAGTTCCCTCAAGGACATGGCTTTTAATTAACTGATACGCAAAGCTGTGATCATACACTGATATTGGGAACCTCTTTACTGCTGGAAGCCCAGGAAAGTGACAACTTGATAATGATGGAAAAGACAGGAGAGCTGCCTGTTCACTGGATTCAAAATTATTCCTCTAAAGCAATGACCCACAGCTTTCCAGGGCATCTGGATGAAAATATTAAGTAAGCACTATGGACAAAAATCGCACTTACTTTTGCCTGTTAGCCTTTGCTATGGTGGTGGCAACCTCAGGTTTTAATTTCCTTTTGCCACATAGTGTTGGAGGTTCAGTTCTGCAATTAGGAATACATCTCTAGCTCAGTTCCTGAGAATGTGCTCAATTTAACTATAAATCTGGTGCTCGTGCACTTGCTATGGCACAGAGCTCAGCTACAGGTGGCTGCCTGACTGGTGGCCTCTGCAGTCTGCACTGATCTTAGCATTGCTGCAGAAACACTGAGGGGTGACTGCATATGGCTGAAACTGAGCTCAAGAGTAAAAATGGGAGTGTAGGCACAAACCTGTTGTCACCAATGGGATGAAGTGTTACACTGTGAGTGGGGAGGAAAATCATAACCTTACCAAAGTCTACATATATCTGGGAGATGACTACTTTGTTCCTAAGAGAATCTTGATGTTTTATCACAGAATCACAGAATCAATTAGGTTGAAAAAGACCTCTGAGATTATTGAGTGGAACCTATGACCCAACACCACCATGCCAACTAGACCACGGCACTAAGCGCCACATCCAGTCTTTTCTTGAACACCTCCAGCAATGGTGACTCTAACACCTCTCTGGGCAGCCCATTCCAGTATCTAATCACCATTTCTGTGAAGAAATTCCTCTTAATGTCCAATTTTCCCTGGCACAGCTTAAGACCATGTTCTCTCATCCCATCACTAGTTGCCTGGGAGAAGAGGCCAACCCCTACCTGGTTACAACCAGGTGGTCATAGCCACCTAGCTACACTTGTCCTTTATCCTTGTTTTTAAATGAAGCATTTTGAAATGAAGAAGAGTAAAAGTAATCTTGACACTTTATATGGAAATATAAATAAGTACTATGTTACAGTTTCATCATGCTTTGAAAGCCAAGCAGTTGAAAAGGTCCATTCACCCTCATATTTGCTCCCTCAGCATCAGTGGTACCCATGGAGGCAGCTGCATTGTGGCTGGGGCCATCCCTGGGCATGGGACTGTGAAGGCTGGGAGGTACAGCAGCTCTGAAGTGCTGACATATGTTATACACTAGAGCCGACACTAAAAATTAACCCATGTCATTTGATCTCTTCAGAGGAGCTTAATGAGCTGTGAGTTATTACACAATTTGATCCCAGGTTACTTGCAGATGCAACTATTGTAGCTGAAGCTCTTTGGCCAGTAGATTCAGTCACTAAACAGGTAGCCTTTTAACAATTAGAAGTCTGTAAATCATTTCAATGAGCTTAAAGAATACAGTAACAAAGAAACAATGAAATGTTAAAGTAGTCTAAAGAACATCTTACTCCCACATTTCTTGTGTCTGTGTTTCTAAACCATGCCTGTGCAGCCATGCATGATCCTTTGCTGCAAACAAACCTTATGACTTGCATACAAATATATAATTGAGACTGGATATGTTTAATTTGAAAATTATGTCTCTCTAGCAGAGCTCAAGTAGTAACATAATAAAAACTCTACTCTAGATTGCAATAAGTACTGCCTCAGTACTCTGCAGAGTCAGGAAAAGAGAAATATCAAAGTTATCTGCAGCAATGCCATCTGGTGATTCTCAGTAATATTGCACTTCTGCTTAAAAGCAAAACAAACACAAATTCCAAGGAAATTATGCTGTGGACCCAGAAGGTTAGGGAAGGATGGAGAGCTAACACAGTATATGCTAATTATGGTGTTTCAGCTGAGCAAGCTGTTTTCCTTCTGTCCATTGAAACATCTGACCAAGATAAGTCAGGTATTTTGTGGAAAATCTCTGAGGGGCTATCTAGCCAATTATAAATAAACAAATAAACAAATAATTAAATAAATAAATAAATATAAATGCAAACAAGTTTAAAAATTTACATGCTCCAGACAGAATTCTAGAATAAAATCGAATCCTGTGGATAAGGAGGCTGTAACTGAGTGTATGCCAGATGTGTTCAAGGTCTCCTGGCCTCCTCAGAGCTGTCCTTTCAGAAATTGCTCTGTTCAAAAGGAAATAAGGGATTAGGAATTCAAATGTGATTTCCAGTTGAAGCTAGGGTTGGTTTCTGTATCTGCACCAAAATTAAGATATTTCTTCAGAAGGTCTCAAGAAATATAAGTAAGTCAAGGCCTTCATGGAGATGTTGAACCTTAAAATAGATTTGAAGAGTGTAGAAAACTGTTTGACAAAGAATTTACATGGTTCATTTCCTCTGTTTCCTTGAGTAATCCTGAAATGCATTCTGCCTTTCGGTCTGCTATCAAATTGCTTAGACAAGCACTTAAAAATGTTTTCCTTTACTAATAAGGAGCTGACCTTGGAGTAAAATACCTATTTCAATTTCAGAGGCATTTGACTGTAGCTAGAACAAGTTTCATCTTGTCTGTCCCAGTAGTCAACTTTATGAATGTTAGGCTCCACATCACACCAAACCACCCCCATGTTTTTGAAGCCAGTGAAGGTTTTGAATGGGAAACTCACAACGGAGCTCTTACTGGAACATTTCTAACTGATGTAAAGTGTGATGCGATGAACTCATGGACATTGCTCTTGTAATGAGACTCTGAGAAGGAGCAGAACTGATCCATGAGAAGGAGTCAGCCATGGAAATGCTACCCAAATATTTGGCAGGTCACACTAGGTTTGTTGACATGTGGTGTAGTTTCATGCCAGTTGAGAACAGAAACTGTAGTAAGTTCGGTAAAACACATTTTACCTTTTGGGGGTAAGGTCCATGTGTCCTGAAGACACATGCAACTTTGTGGCCTGAAAGACAGGGGTTACTGGAATAAATATTATACAGGTCCCTACTTTAAGACTACTTGGTAGTTAGAGAGGGTTCACAATTTGAGTGATCAGATAGTGGAAAGTATTGCATGATTTTTTATCATACTCCCTAGTTCTACTTCTTTTCTCTGTGTGATTATGAATATTAAATTTAAACCGTTTGGTCCTATCTGAAATGCTGCCCAGATATGGAGAGAGACGACGTGTGGCATTCAGCATAGAGCTTGGTGATTTTGGTTTCTTTATGACAAGTCTACCTTCCCTCACAGCACAGCAGGAAAGTGCTCAGTCCTTGCAATTTCAGGTAAAGCTCGAGGCAATTTGCTGAGTTGAAAGCATGCTGTACTTCATAAAGAAAAAAGGTGAGAGAAGGACTTTGTTTTGTAGGGCACGGCCTATTTATTTTTTTCCACCTCTGAAAATGTTAAGCTTGCAGGAGTTTACAGGACTCTCCAAAGTTATGAGTGTGTTTCAAATGCAGGAAATGAAAGATCAGTTTTACCCTTTGGTATTCAATCTTTGCTTATTATTCTTATTCTTTATTTGCTTTATAAGCTCCTAAACATTTGGACTAAGGCTCTTAGTGAGGTAAGAACACAAGAAAGATCTTAATCATTCAAAACCGTGATCTTATATGTCTTGAAGGAATATGTTGTCTTAACTTGGTGAACATTTCCAGAAACACAAAACAACTCTGCTATTTTGTTCAGATAGCACTTTTTTGGTTGAATTCTCCAGTTGTCGCAACAATGTGGACATTTCCAAGGTTGAAAATGGGTGTATCATACTCCCCACCAACTCTGTCCATGTTTCTCTCATTCTGGGGAGTGCCACACGGGGCACACACTTGAGATGTGGTCTCACCAGCACTACACCTCCCTCAAACCACCAGCTGTGCTTTGGCCAAGCCTGACTGGCATGCAGTCAGCAATCCTTGGTGCAAAGATACACTGCTGGCATCTGCTCAGCCTGATGCTCTGCAGAACCCTATGGGCCTGTTCTGATACTGGGAATAGGATGACCATCAGACCTGTGAGTTGTCAGTCTCAAGTGAAATGGGAAAAAAAAAATTTAGAGAAGAAGGAGAACTTAACAGAAATCTCTATTGTTCTGTGAAAAGAACTTTTAAGTGCATTGTTTATCTAGTGGAGCACAAATAAAGAGGATACAGGGATTAGTTACAAAACGTGTAGTGTCTCGTTATTTGTTAATCTTATATTAATTAATTTACAGATATGAAAAATTTTATGGAAGCCTTTTGCATATGTTTATATGGAATGTGCTTAAATACATTTTGCCATTAATTAATTTCTTTTGTTTATACCGCACATACTAAAGTAATAATCATTTCAGGTGATGTGACTTATATAGTTCTGCCTAAAGGAATACAGAGTGTGTTTGGATTTGAACTGCGCTTTAGTTTCAGACTAGGCATGTGTTATCAAATGCACTGCTACCTGGAGACTGTTGTAGGGGTGTTCAGGGTCCCAGTTAGATGGAGATCCTCTGATGTACTAATGCAGTGAGACAACCCAGGTCCCATGGTCCTGCTGGTGTGCATGTTCTTTGTGTAAGTACCCCTGATGGAGCCTGCAGCCATGCCTAAGAGTGTTATAGAACCTGAATATCCAGCACCTAGCTGAGACAAGATGCCACTTAATTTACCATAACAAATGTACAAAAGGGCATTACAAGCAAAACAGTAGTTTGAAAGTTGCTCTGTTGACTGAGAACTGCATGCCTCAAGTCTCATTAGATGAGAATTAACATTTTTCTAAGCCTATAAACAAGCATGAAACCTCAGTGATTGTGCCACAATCCACAGAGCCATGAATTATGGCAAACTATCTCTCCTGCTCACTGCTGCAAGCAAGGACTGCCCTTTACCATCAGGCTTGGGCTGGCTGGCAGGTCTACCTCAGATAGGAGCAGCAGTTTAACTCAGGTCTGGTGCCCTAACAGCAAGCTCAGGTACAGGGCAAGGCTGGTGTGACTTCAGCGCGTCTGACTCAGCAGTCTTGCATATCTGTGTTTTTGGGGACAACATTTTCTGACTTGCAGACAGGGGGAGGAATCAACCTTCTTTGAAATATGCCTGTAATCACATCATAAGGAAATAGATTTAAAATTGCAAACTAATAGGTGGGATGTGCAGCAGAACACAAAATAAAACCACAAACCTTTTCCACTTGAAAATTGCTAGAGGACAATATAACCTTTGTCAAAATGTTGTTCTCAGGCACTGGTCATTGCTCTAAAAACACAGAACTCTGAGAATTAGAGATACATCATTCCTTAGCTGAAATGTCAATAACAAATCAAGAACAAATAATAAAATTTTCACTTTATGGAAAAATACAGCAAAACCTGGAATCTTTTCTTTGTTCTGTCTTATTTCCAATGCAATATTTTTGTGATGCAGTGACAGAAATGAGCTGAATCAGTAAGCTGAAGACATGCCCCAATTTATATTATGTGATCATATTTTCAGTAATAATTCCTGCCATTTTCCTAAAACAGACTAATGTGGAGGCTTTTAACTACAGTTGTCTTTTGGGAAGCAGGACTTAGACCTCTTTCCTGAAGGGGCTATGCTTAATTAATACATCCAGTGGATAAAAATAACTCAGGTTGGTTTTTTTCATTTGTGCTACTGTCCAATCTCCAGCAATGTGGTGCCACTCACCTGCAGTAAGTTCCACACCAATTCTTTAAGACAAACCTAAGTATTTTGGTTGTCCTCAGATACAATACTAACAAAACTCTCTTGAACCATAGGATTTTCCAAGAAGTTACAGATGAGATATTTGGTGATGATGAGATTTTTAAAGTGACTGAATGATTTTGGATTTTCAAAAAACTAAGTAAGAATTTTTAATAAGTGTGTTTAATGAGTACAGCTCTGCAGGGCCCCTCTTGTACTACAGCAATTTGTTTGGAGCCATTATATTTCATCATGTCAGTAATTCCCATTTCAGAGCTCAAATATGATGTATTAAGTACTGAATCCTGTAAATAATTGCACAATTTCGTGCTTCTTAAATATATGTTTATGCAACAGTCTAACAGTAATTGACTCTTTGAAGCTATGGTAGACTATGGGGTATGTATATTATTAACCACTTTTTGAAACAAACACTGCCTTGTTTCTTTAATAATATCTCAGACAAACCCAAAGGAAATGTGGCAGCAAAGAAAACTGTGCATTAAAAAAAAATTGCAAAGCCTCTGAAGTATACACAGAGATGTGATTTACTGTTTTTATTTCTTGCTATTACACCAATCTCACTGCACTGCTTCTTACAGTGCTCAATAACAAGCACAATGCAACCCAAACACTGGGATCTGGAAAACACCTAATGCTATTTTGCAAAGAGGGACAGTCTAGCTGCCATTACAGTCTAACAGTGCCTTTTATCAAAGACACACTGTAGGCAGATGCTGGTAATCTGTTCTAATGCCACAACCTTTGTCTGGCCTCTCGAGGGGGAAATGGATGTGTTGGTCTTTAGAAATTGTTTTCTCTTACTGAATTTAGCTTTGGTCAGATGGGAGAGTGTTAAATTGCATTCCACTTAAAATGCAGTAAGCCATCTGAGCAGAACAATTCCTGGTTGCTTTGATCAAGGATTTGACCTAAGCTATAAGAGGAGAAAAAAACCCAATAAATAATATCACAGAACTCTCTAATGTGACAGACTTCTTGCTTGTTCTGTTGAGAAAGATGCTTACTTTTTGTCTCTACATAGTACAGATGATGGTGGCTTGATAACTCTTCTCTTTGCTGTGATAATATTTCAAATTAATTCTGTCTTTAGCTAAAGTAAAATGTAGATCTGTATCCCCATGGGAAAGTTTAGATGGAAGTCAGAACATTGTAATAGAATAGCAAAATAAATGCTAGCAGGCTATTCTGTTTTGAAATTTATTGCTCTCAATTTCTTTTAACTCTCTTCTGAATTTCGGTGAGAGTCAAATGAAATTATGTACATCTGTGGCAGAAAAAAATCAGGGTCTTACTAGACCAAAATAACCAAGTTATGAATAAAACCCAACTCATCCACGAATTACTAGCCCCAGTCTGACTGCCTCAGGAAGTCCTGAGAAAATCTGCTACTTTCCATTTTGCATGAAGGGCAATTTACATCCAGGTGACAGAACTAGTTGTCACCCAGTGCCATGGTCTTACACTGTCTTACCTCACACAGTTCCCTGAATGCTCATGTGACATTTTATCATTTGACTCTTTTTTTTTTAATTTAAAAAGGGGGAAGCAAGAGAAGAAGGTATTCCAAGAGATGGAGGTGAGGTGAGGGGAAGCATCTGTGTTGAAAGCTCTGGTTGTGTGGCTGGCAAGGCTGCATCCTCTGATCAAAATGCCTTTTCTCTTTTAAGAGAAAAAGAAAAGGGAGAGAAGTAAGCACAAGGAGTCATTAGTTAAGATTTCCAATATCAACATTCACCCTTTCGAAATCTTCCTCTAGGACTTTGTCCACAGCCAAGAAGCTGCATCACATTCACCCATAAGTGTACAGTGTCATTTTGTGTAAATGGGCAGTTGTGTTTAACCTCACTTCAGCTACCTGTGGGGTTAATGCTTAAACAGGCACTCCTTGTCTACACAGGCTCTGCAGGCTGTGGCACATCAACATCAACATCTGTTCCAGTGTCTTACACATGGCATTACACATAGGAGCTCCCTCCCATAATCTGATTTACATTCCCAGTCATCCCCTTTTCTGGACTTCAAATATGTGCTGTAGTCCTGCGAGCCTTTTCCTGTTTCTGTCAAGGCTTACTGAGAGTGTATGTATCTCTCTTATGGAGAGTTGATGCTGCTAAGTTAGTTGAGAAGACTTGCACTGAGTACAAAGATCAGTCTTATGTCCTGTGAGTTAAGGTGGGATGGTTGAGTGATACTTGTAGGGTGAAGGGGTACTGAGCCTGAAAATATGTGAGTGGATATCTTTTGATTTAAGAAGATACAGTAGCCCACCCTACAGGTGACATGCACCACAGGAGAAAATATGTATATGTAAATAAGTACCAGTTAAAGCAGTTTTGACTATTTATTTATTTATTTATTTATTTATTTATTTTTAATTCTGCATACTTCCTTTCATTGAAGGGCTAAGAGTTTGATGGCTAAATAAAAAAGGTGAAAAGTGACAAAAGGGGGGGGAGAAGGACAAGAAAAAAGTCTGAGTAGCAGGTCTGAAAGGGTTTTGTAAAACAGAAATGTGGCCTGCACTTTAAAAATCATTCATTATGTAGAATCACTAACACATTTCCCTGTGTGAATAGTTGATGGTGAGAAACAGATGCCCAGAGCTTTTAACCTGATTTTTTCCAAAATGCTTTGGCTTCTCTTTATTCCTTCATCACATACGACTTGGTGTGTAGAATAGATGGACATGGTGAGCTGTCTAGCACATTTTATTGATGCTGTTTGAGCTCCCACTGTAGCCAGTTTTTGACACTTATTTTAGAATATGTTTTCTGGTTGTGATGAAACTCCAGAGTCCCTGCAGGCAGGAGATATAGAGGGATGTGAGATGGTCATCAAGTTAATGGTGTCCAGAATCCCTTTATTGTCTTCTAAGGGTTGGCAAAGTTAGTGAATGGAAAATAATGAACATGACAGATAAGCAGGCACTAGATAGAAAGCTTAAATAGCTGTGGGAATTTGTGGGACTGCAGTAGCGCTGTTGGAATTTCATCAAATGAAGAGGAGTGCTTTCTCCCATCTCTTTTGCAGATACACTTCTTAATATTTTAAGTGCAATATTGCAGATCAGAGCAGTCTGTTAAGTTACAAAAGTGAGACAGATTTTTCTTTTCCTGCAAGCTTTGCTCAGCTAACGGTCTAGTTTTATAAGATGCTGAGGGTCCTCAGCTGCCAACATCTTAGAATCAGTTCTAAATTTCCATATGCCTGGTGTCACAGAAACATCTGGCTCTTCTATTTCACTGCAGGTACCTTTACAACCAGAAGAGTCTGGATCAGGAGTATAAATCTGTTGGAACCCAGTTTATGATACTTTTTAGAACACAGAAATGTAAGCATTTCTAGTCCTTTTGCTGTTGAAAGCTTAAATTGTGCAACCAGATTGTAGGGAATAATACAGACATGGCTTGCAAAACATAATTTTCAGGGAATCTTTTCAAATTCTGTGGGTTTTTTTCCATTATGCTGTTAAAAAGATGAAATCTTAGGAAATGCCAGTGAGATAAATATTTACACTTCCCCTATCCTGTAGTAGCAGGCAAATTTGCAGCATAAGAAAAACTGATTTTTTTACTCAAGATTTTTTGACACATTCATAAATGGAAGAGGTAGAAGGGGCAGTTGTATCTTTCTTTCCACCTGCACAATTAGCTCAGAGGAATGAGATGGAGCAATACCGGATGCCTTGTACCTGCTGTACATAGCACCTTGTTGTGAACTGACCACTACCACAATATTTCATGTACATGTGCTAAACAATGATAAAAAAAGACCACCCATTGCCAAACTAGCATGACTCCATTAAAGGGGTTGTTTCTATTTGCACTGCAATCATGTGCACTTCTCCCAAACCATCGGTGTTGTCTCCTCCTCAGCACACTGGGTTTAGTACATGCATATCTTTTGAAAATTGCAAAAAATTAACTTTTACAGATCCTTCTGATGAGGAGAGGAAGCCTTACTCCATCTTCAGACAACTGCCTCTCAGTCAGGGACTCTGTTAGGGTGTTACTTAGGCCAATGCCTATGCAGAAGCATGAAGAAGAAAGTATTTTTATCCCAAGTCAAAACCTACGTAATTGCAAAATGTTACCAATCACCATCGCTAATCTCCAAAAATAAACAGTGTGGTTATTGAACAACATAAATGTAGTAATTGGGAATATGTGACATTAATCATAGGTGTGGGATTAGGCCTACCGACCTGGTCTAAGCTTCCTTTTTCTCACTTTCAACATGACATTAACTAATTTGGGGCCTGAGGCATTGTCATCTTCTGATACTGAAGTGTACTGGCTGCATTGGCATCATCTGGCATCATCTTTTACATCTAATTTTATTCTCCTGAAAAGTCTATTACTATTATTAGAGCATGACAATATGCTTCTTTGGAGAGATAGAAAGAAGCCCAGGGAAATTATTTATTCGAGCTGCCAGCAATATCTATCTCATTCATATTGTTATGAAAAACATTTCATTTTTAAAATAGAACTGGTGCTCATTTGCTTTTTGATAACATATCAGGAAGAATCAGTATCTTTCTTCTGGGGCAGTTTGTAGAGATTTTGCAAAATCAAAATTATCATACATCTTCCTAAAAGTGCAATAAGTTACAAAATCGTGTTTTTTCATCAAATAAAGGAAAGTGTTGAATTTCTCAAATTAGATTACATGAAAATAATTTAGCATCATGAAAGTGGTAATGTCATTAAATCACTTTGTAGAACAAAGACTGCTAATGCCTCACATGCTGCTGATGCATAAAGTCGTCTGCCAGTCAGCTTTCCACTGTTCACTTTAGCTGCTTTGCTGATTTTTATCAGTTTGTCTGCTTAAAATGTGGTTTTGTAGAGAACTTTTAATTTCATACCCTTTGATTCATCCTTACTCTCATTGCATATTTACTATTTATCTCCCTTTAATTAATATTTTAATACTTGCTGATGTTGAAGGCAACTGGCATGTCTTCTCCTGGACTTGTATTTGCACTGATTTCTCTGGTGCTGTCCCTGATGACTTCCCACAATAATCAAGACTGCCATGCTTCACAGAAGTGCTTAGTTAATGAAAATTTGTTTGGGGACAAGTTGAAGCTAATGGGATAGCTCATTTCCTCAGTAAAACCTGCTGTTTAGTAAACTGTATCTGATGACCTCATGACATTCATGTCAGTCACCATTTTTCCTAGAACATTTATTCTGATTCTTTACAAATGATGGCCCTCCAACCATTCTTTTATACTGCTTTGGAGAAAACCAATGATGTATCCATAATTATTTTTATCCCATGGAATTTTATCTTTCACCTTTTCATGACTATGAAAAATGTAGATACGTTTTAGTTTGTCAGCCAGCAACACCTCCAGCAGTTAGGCTACAGACTTATCAATTGACATTTTCACAAAAATTGAGGGACTGTCCTCCGGTAGTGGATAACTATGTTCTGAGAAACCCTCTAAAGATATGCTGCTATCTGCTTCCGTCTTAAATATGTATATTAGAATATCTAAAAATTATATGGCATAGAAGTATTTGCTGCATCTGAGACAGTGGTATGTACAGAATAAATAAAGACATTCCTAGGGAAAAGTTCCCAGACAGTGTTCTAGATGCTGTTTGCCCAAATAGCTATATACTTGTTGTCTGAAGGCTTTTAATTGAATTTCCACCTCTGCAGCCACCTCTTGAATGCAGCTGCTTTCTCTGGAATAGTATCCCTTACAGTCATATTTTATATCTGCTAAAAGCATTACTGCACAACATTGCTGGTCTGCAACGCTCCCCACTGTGCGCATGCATGTTAATCACTGTAACCGTCATTTTCTCTAAATTTTGTCTATATGTTAATTTTCTGATTTCTCCCAGTTGCACCTTTCTGGTTAGCATGAAGAGGAACTCTCTGCATTCCCAGTCCAATGTGCTGTTGGATAAACTGGTCCAGCAGACAAATGTCATTGCTGTCTGAGGAAAGTGGATGGGTTATACATGGGGCTGCAGGAAGTGGAGATGACAGTGTTTCAGCTCTGACAACTTGAAAGATTTTTCTAGGCCCTTACCAGTAAATCGGATTGTCCTTTTTTTTTTCCTTTTAGTGTTCTAATTAGTAGAATTACAGTGAGGCCATCTCAGCAGACTGGATATGAGTGGCTTGTAGTAATACTGCGGCTAAGGTCACCCACCCAGTCATGAACTATGAAACCATCATGTTTGCAACTTCTATAATAAGAGAAATGGGGGAAATTAGCAAATGAGACTGCATTTAAGGAAAGATCCTTGCTAATCTAGAGGCATACAATAGCAGTGCTTTTTTTCTTGATCTTTTCAAGTGTATGCAATTATCTTTCGGACAAGCTGTCCCTTTTCATTGCTTTTTCCTTTTGTTTCCTCATCCTCTGATTCTGTTTCATGTTGCTAATTTGAATAATTATGTAACCGTTTCTGATTTTTGGAAAGGAGAAGCACTGACATTTCTACTTGTATAGCTCTGCTCATGGTCCCTCTGTTACCAAACTCAGCTGTCAGACGGTGGGCCAGGAATGCCCACCTATCACAATTTTGTTGCTGCTATTTCACTGCACTCAGTAACATCAACAACAATCCACCTTCTCTTCTTGGTAGGCTACACACCCTATTCTGTGTTTGTGTTAATGAGTCTTTTGTATCTTTTCTGAATTATTATTTCGTCTTATTAGTACCATCTCCACTTGAATTAGGTAACAATGAGAAAGCTGTGCTCCAAGCCATGCATTCCTTGCATAAACAGAAGCTTGCAATCAGAGAAGTCCTGTTATATTAGTAAAAACACAAGAATTCAAATCACAACAATGTGATTATTTTGCAACAAGGCAGAGTTCAGGTCATGCTAGCAGTGAACCATTGCAAAGAGGTTGCCTTACAAGAACAGCATTTGAGGTGAGGCTATTCTGCATTGCAACTTGCCAGGGATTAATGCATGTATGAAATTGAGTGATTTTATTTCTTGAAATGAAAACTTCTGTTAAACAAAAGCTAGCAAGCTATCGGAGAAGTGCTGGTAAGGCAATACCAATGGATCTTTCCACTTTCCACTTTTCCTTATGGAAAGAAATTTACCAGGTTTATAGAGTTTGATCAGCCACATCTCCATTTTTCTTAACAGGATCTTCATTTTTCATGGACTAGATTGAAAAAGCAGATTATGCAAGAGTGTTCCTTCTGGCCACTTGAGGAATTTAACAGCAGAATAATAACTAATTCCTCATCCTGCATATAATTATGGCAAATTCTGCTGAGAGGATCAATTTTCTCCAGTCTCCGTTTTCTCTTTATCTAATCATATTCAGCAGGAAGCTTTGCCAGTAATCTGGCTGGCTCGGTTCCACTTCATGATTGTTCTTTTGCAAAAATCTCTTTTTGAACAAGTTTTTACAAATACAGTACAATTACAGTATATTGTGTTGTTTCAACTTACAGATTTTAAAATGTAACATATATTGGCAAAAGTAAGGCCTATGTTTCATTCAGATGCATGAACTGGCACAGGGTCAAGTTTTTTAATAAGTACATTTGCATTTGTTGATTTATCCTATTTGATGCTTTTAGGGAACCCTCATTTTATTAATGGGTCAGAATTGGCCATAAGGATCTACTCCAGCACAAGATACAAAACTGTTAAATAGGTTTAAACTAAATACAGTTCCCTTTACAAGAATTAGGTTGATAATAACAGAAGTAGTATGAATTAAGTATAGTTACGATATCTGAAAAGGTACGAGCTAATCCCTTTTTCTTTTAATGTACCTTAACTGAAATGTTAAAAATTCTAACTGAACACTGAAGGCAAAACTGTTTCTATGGCCACAGTGAATTTTGTCCTGAAATAAATGCATCCTAAATTATCTTTTTTGTTTATCAGAAGTAAATCCATTAATCTCGTGTCTTTTGAAGCCAAGCAGCTGAGGATATCTGTGAAATCACAACAAAATCCTGCAGGTGTGCTCAGTGCTAGTTCCTTTATAAGAGAAGTGCTTGACAGCCTGTGATGTGTGACTGTGCCATGCTGTAGATAGCAGCAGCCAAGGCACAGCTCTGAATTTCACAGCTGCAGACAGTGCTGAGGACAGTCAGTTCCAAAGAGTGAAGTTCATCTGAGTGTGAACTGCAGCACAGCATGAATGGCGCCAGCGTGCCCTTTGTCTTTCACTTTTCTGGAAATTGTGCAACTGCCATGATACCACTACTCCCCTCATTTGCAAAAACTAAAACTGTTCTCACAACGTTTAGAAAACCAGAAAGACATGCTTGGAAAGTTACAGTTAGCAAACACTGTTGAAAGTGAAACAGAGGACATTATCTGCTGCACCTCCTGCTTCCAAGGAGACTGACATCTGATCCTGGAAACAAGGAATGTGAAATGACATTTTTTATTTGGAAGGCTATTAAAATAGTTCAACAGGTGCTCTACTTGAAATGTGCCTGTTCTATTTCAGAGGTTTGCAAATTTATTATTAACAATTCTTATTTTCTTGAAAGCTTGTCGTGCCTCCATTTTGTGAATTTTTAATTTTGTCAGCTTTATTCAGTGAATTTTCCTCTTTACATTACTTGCATCACTTGCATCAGTTTGCATTGCTTCCACCCCTAATATAGTGTAAAAATTGGTCCCAGGCAGAAAGTTACAGTACAACTTCACATTCCCCTGAAAGATATAGGCTTGTGCTTTTTCAAACTGGAAATGAATAAACGAGAACTTTCTTGGAGGTAACTGCAAATGTGGGTCATAGCTTTCCAGCAGACCAGTGATGAAAATGAGATGTGGCTGCTTCCTCCTCTGGCATGATTGTTCTTCATTAACATCAGCAATAAGCCCTACCAAGCAATGCTGTGGTTCTCTGGCCTTTCACATTGACACAGACAGAGATCACTTTTGTGAAGCCTGAGAACAGCTGGTTTTACTTATGCATATGTGATCACGTTGGAATAAAGGGAATCACTTAAAGAAAATAGCTAATGATTTCTTCCAGAGATCTTCACCTAACATATGGATACCTGGTTCCCTTAAAATCATGTTTGTAGCAAGTATTGCTTCCTAGTAAAGAGACTAAAGTAGAATATAAACACAGTTACTGTCTTTCATAGTCATAATTTAAAAAAATAAAAAAGCTAATGCATAACATGTTCAACAAGATAATTTTCTTCCCAAAACTGAAGCTTTCTCACATGCTGAGGGGAAAAAGTCTCTCAAGCACCACACCATGGTGATGTACTTTGTTTAAAAAAAAAAAAAGGCAACTGAAAGACAGATGTTCAACTCCAGCACCAGGTGTTTGTCTAAGCAAGCTCTCCTGGGGAGCTGCAAGAGCAAATGTCAGGAAGACAAAGTAGCCACCTCATAGGACACCTATAAAATGCTGATGACACTTGAGATGGACGAGGAGACTGAATGGCATTGTGGTAAACCTGGGACTTAAAATTAGGATGGTAGTGACAGACAAGGCAAAAAGACTTAGGTGTCAAGCCACAGGAGGAAAAGTGTTAAACTGTCATCTCTAAGAGGACCCACCATGATCATAGGGAGATTCAACTGGGACTAGCTGAAAGAACCTTGAGTCTGTTATGTTTTGATGTAGATCATGTTTAGCCTATTCCTTATAGTGAGTTTCCCAAAAAGACCTAGAAGAGCTTTTAAACTTGAAAAGATAAATTTTACTAGACTTTAACCTCAAGTAGTTCCTTTCTAAAATACAGAAAATTCAAAGTGACTTGACAAGGCAGCATAGAAATAAGAAAGACTGAAGACCATTCTGGCAAAGAAGCTGTGAGTGAAAATTGCTCAGGAAAGCAGAGGAAAGCTGCCCTGGGGGGCTGGATTCTGTCCAGCTTTTGACACAGAGCTCCTGCGTGGTGTTAAATAATTTTCTGCAGGTGTCGTCACAGACACAGTTTGGGTTGGAAGGGACCTTTAAAGATCAGCTAGTTCCCAACCCTCCTGCCATTGGAAGTGATATGTCTGCTTGTTTTGAACTTGTTGCATAGGTCTCTGTTTGGAGATGCCAGCTTGGTTGGTTAAGTGGCAAGGCAGAACTGAAGTCATAGGTAGCTCTCCTGTGCATGTGGGAGGTGATGTAATCTGGAAAATTGGGCAGCATCTCAGGTTGGGCTGTCAGAACTGTAGGTAATCTTAAATTCAGCTATTTTGCTTCTCACTTCCCCACCTCTGCAATGGCAGTAATTAAACTCATTTTTCCTCAGAAGGGTGATTTTAAAATACTTTTTTTTTTTCTGAAAGAAAATGATTGTCACCAAGGTAAATAGAAATTCTGTCTTTTGGGTATAGTGTGAGCTGGGTTCAGTAGATCTGTCATGGGACTGCACCTTGAACAGGAAGGAAGACCCAGTGTATGGCAGAGTTGCTCACCAGATAAGCACTGTTTTTTCTGGGTACTTAATTAGTAGCCATTTTGTGAAGAAAATTGCGCTAATTTAAGGCTTATAAGGGCTGTGATTTTTTTTACAATTTATGTATAGGTCACTTATTGAGAGTATCCTCAAGGAAGGCTTATGCATTATGTTCAGATATATGGCTACATTGACTATACAGAAAAATATATAATATATAATATACACTATAACTAATCTTTTGTCATCTGATTTCTCCTCAATTTCAATTTAGTCAAAATTGTAGCTTATGCCTCTGTGTGCATGTTTTCCCCTGGTATCTCCAGTATATGGCTATTATAACCATTTGTGTTAATAATGAGACTCTAAGTCATTTCAATTGTCACATAGAGTTCTTTTATAGGCAGAAGATGCAAATGCAGCTAAGCACTGTTGGGGATCCTACAGTACCTGAGAGCGCTCCCCCTGGTTTTTGCAGTATTTAATGTTGGTACATGTAGAGCATTTTTATATGCTTTCCATGCAGTATTTAAGGGTCTACAGATTTAACCAATCATCTTAATAGAATCACAAATATAAAAAAGCTATCATTAAAAAAAAAGTTGCAGAAACTGAAAAAGGTTGGAACAAAGTTGATCCTACAGGCTGTTACCATTTTGTCCTTTGGATTGTAAGTCTTATTGCACACAAATGCACTAGAACACATTGTAAACAAGCTTAAAAATCAAGTATTTTGGAAAAGGCAAAAGCAACGATAAGTAATGAGTAAAAGGAAGACTTAAACTTTGCTGTTTCAAACATGTTTCCCATATCAAAGTTTCAAGATTTAGCCTTAGTACACTGCCAAAATATTTCCTCCTTAAATTTGGCTTTACCCCCAGAAATAATTTCCCTTCTTGAAACTGAAAACAGCAGTGACAGCTCTTCTGCATGTTAAGACGTCACTACTTAAAATCTGATATCGCATATCCCTGCAGGCTCAGAAACTGGAGCTTTATATCGCTGCAGAGGGTTGATCTCCAGCTGCCTAATTGTTCTGTGCAGCTGCTTCTTTCAAATTCTGTAAGGACCCGATGTATCAAAGTTGAAATTATCAATTTCTGGCATGAAAAGCTTTCATAAGTCTTATATATATATATCTATTTGGTTTTATGATTTCAAAGCTTGAGCCATAAAGAGTTGGGCACACAGCAACTATACAAGAAATTCTTTGAAAACTGAAACTCTAAATTTTTTTTAGTTGTTCTTGTGATATATCTTTATTTGGGAAATATGCAGCTTCAGAAGACTTGAGCCAGTGAAAACTTAAACCCTCTGACATTCATTGTGTGACTCTTGGTAATATAGTGTAATACAATATGGTGTTGGCTACAAAATATGTTTCCCGCACAGCTGCCCTTTGCATTCAGTTCCTTGATTTCAGTAATAATGAAAAATAGCCATTCCAAAGTAGTCTTTCATAACACACTGTAAACAATATAATTTGATCTCAGCAGAATTAAGATGGTCAATTAAACAGAAAGTCAAGCCACCAGCCACCTGTTAAATTCCTTCACTGTCTGTCCATCATCAAGAAAGCTTGCCCTGTACTCAGGCTCACCCAGAGTGTCTTAGAGAAGGTGAAAGCCTACAAGGTCACCCTAATGGACTGCTGGGAGCAGAAGGAGATAGGGAGCCTTGGAACCCTCCCAGAGAGGCATCCTGACCCGGTCCTGTGGTGAGCCCCACTAGAGCCGACGAGCTGCCAACAATCAAGTCAGTGCTACTGCATCTAGTATCTGCTGAAGCTGTGGAATTTTGACAGAGCTGACAACACTAGTCATGTGTTTGTTGTTAAAAGCTTGGGATTTGACATAGTGATAGACTGCATCTCTTAACTGAAGGTTTTAACACTGCTTTGAAATGAGAAGAGATAATATCTTTATGGATGAGGAAAAGACCAATGTACTTAATGCCTTCTTTGCCTTAGTCTTGAATAGTAAGACCAGTTGTTCTTCAGGTACACAGTGCCCTGAGCTGGAAGACAGGGACAGGGAGCAGACTGAAACTTCCATAATACAAGGGGAAATGGTCAGCAACCTGCTACACCACTTAAACACACACAAGTCTATGGGTCTGGATGAGATCAACCCAAGCGTACTGAGGGAGCTGGCAGAAGTGCTCACTGAGCTACTTTGCATCATTTACCAGCAGTCCTGGCTGACCAGGGAGGTCCCAGTTGACTGGAGATGAGCCAGTGTGACTCCTGTCTACAAGAAGGGCCGGAAGGAGGATCCAGGGAACTACAGGCCTATCAGCATGATCTCAGTGCCAGCAGAGGTCATGGAGCAGATTACCTTGAGTGCCATCATGCAACATGTACAGAACAACCAGGTGATCAGCCCAGCCATCATGGGTTTCAGAAAGGCAAGTCCCACTTGACCAACCTGATCTCTTTTTATAACAAGGTGACCCGCATAGTGGATGAGAGAAAGGCTGTAGATATTGTCTACTTGGACTTTAGTAAAGCCTATGACACCATTTCCCACTGCATTCTCCTGAAGAAACTGAGTGCCCATGGCTTGATTGGCTGCACTCTTCACTGGGTAAAAAACTGACTGGACAGCCAGGCCCAAGGAGTGGTGGTGAATGGAATTACATCCAGCTGGCATCTGGCCACTGGTGGTGTCTCCAGGGCTCAGTACTGGGGCCAGCACCATTTAGTATCTTCGTCAGTGATCTGAATAAGGGGATTGGGTGCACCTTCAGCCAGTTTGGAGAAAACACCAAATTGGGCGGGAGTGTGTTGTAGGAAGGCTGAAAGGAGGTTGTAGTGAGGTTGATGTTGCTCTCTTCTCCCAAGTAACAAGCAACAGATCAAGAGGAAATGGCCTCAAATGGCACTGGCAGAGGTTTAGATTGAATATTAGGAAAAATTTCTTCGCTGAAAGAGTGAAGAGTGGCAAGGCATTAGAACAGGCTGCCCAGGGAAGTGGTTGAGTCATCCTCCCTGAGGGTATTTAAAAGCTGTTTAGATGTGACACCTGGGGACATGGTTTAGTGATGGGCTTGGCAGTGCTAGGTTAATGGTTAGACTTAATAATATTATGGGGGTTTTCCATTCTAAATGATTCCATGATTCTTTGCTTTTATGACAGTCAAATGTTATCACGAGTTTTTCCTTGGTTTTCTGTGGAAATTGAATATCTAGACCAATGCCTGTCATTAAACTGTTTTTCTTCAAATTACTGCCATATTAACTGTGAATGCAATTAATAAAGGATTCCGTTTCTGCAGAAAAACAAAGCACACTCGTGGTATCATAGTTTTGATGTCATCTTGGTTCATTTTAAAATGATTCCACATTTTAATCAGTCAGGACAGAAAGGTACCACACAGGTAAGTGTGTCAGCATGCAAAACCTAGTAGTTTTAGAGTCACTTTTAAAATTCTGTCATTTTAGTCTTATCTTCTTGTTACATAACATACAGATCATAATATACAGATCATAAAAAGAGCTGACACTTCTCCATAGCAAATAGCTACATTTGTACACCTTGCCAAAGGTTATCCATGTTATATCCCTGATTCACTTAATTGCTCCTGAAGATTTTTTTTAGAACAGAATATAAGATGACCTTGAGTTTATTTTTGAAAAAATAACTAAATCAGTTACCTGTTCCTGCAACCCAAACAAATGAAATTAGAACAAAAATCACATTGGAGTTCATGTGATGGAGCCTTCATATTGATTTACAAGTGCCTAGAATGTGAAGTGAGTTGGAATTTCTGTGTTTCAGCCATAAATGCAAATGTAGGATTAATTTTGACTGGCTCTTCTGCAAGGAAACATGCTTGTGTCCACTAAGTAACATTGTTTTGAATGATAAACAGGTGTGAAATTTTGCTGAGATTAGGAGTGAAAAA
Source organism: Manacus vitellinus (assembly GCF_001715985.3). Classification (NCBI taxonomy): domain Eukaryota; kingdom Metazoa; phylum Chordata; class Aves; order Passeriformes; family Pipridae; genus Manacus; species Manacus vitellinus. Next base: position 48,992,114 of record NW_021939396.1, on the reverse strand, counting down.
GTTAAGAGGACAAATTTTCCAAAGCATTTTCACTCCCATGTTTGTCAGTGGAGTGAATCCTGAAAATCCACTGCAGAGGAGAGGTAAACAGATGATGTCCATGATGCAAAAAAGAGAGTCAGACCATTTCCTGATGTATAGCAGGACACATTTATAAAGCAATATAGCTAAATTAGTTTACAAGCAACTGATAAATTGCTGTAACTTGTAAGGTTTGTCATTCATCTTGTTCTACTGACTGCCTGGAAAAATAATAAGCCGATTATACTTGTCATGTGCTATCTTAAACTCTGATTGATGACTTCTGCCCACATGAATTTTAATATTTTAAGGAGATTTTTTTCTTCTTCTATGATTAGTTACACTATTATGCCATTTATGTCCTCCATGAATTGTCCAAGTGGAAGGGTTAATTTTTTTTTTTAATACAGATAGGTAATTAAGTAGGGGTCTGTAGTTTCTTTTTCATATATCACTAGGTGATTTAGAATCTACTTATCAACAAAATTTTACTTGTTCCCTACTCCTGTTCTTTGTCTATACAACCACTCTTCTGTAAAACGAAAATCTTAGACTCTACTCATATGCACATCAAAAGATAGCTGTGCTTGTAATAAGATTAACTTTCAAAAATTTCTGCATAAACATTTTCAGAAAGAAAACCGAAATAAAAAGGGAATTAGAGTTTGAATTTTAATCTGGACTTCCTGATTCCAGTCTTACTCCCATCTGAATACTAATGTTTTCTTGTCCTCATAGTAATAACATATATGCAATGGTTTTACATTTTCTTCTATTTTAATTCCTGTTCATTTAATCTCATTTCAATTCAGAATTAAGATTAAAGAAAAAATGTAGTGATATATATATAATTACCTCAATGAACTGTTTTGCAATCAACATAGAAGCAATGAATTAGGAATGAAAATCCTGATTTTACAAGTTCAGAAACTGAGCCAGGCAACATATTTCAAAATTTAAAAGTTGCGTTTGTCTAATCAATACACTGCTAACAAAGATTGGCAAAGTGATTACTTAATTAAGCTTTGGAAGACTAGAGTTACTTTTCATCACCTAGATGAGAACTAAAGAAAGCAAGGATGCTCCCTGTGACAGCTGGACTTCTAGTCTTCCTTAGAGAGACGAATGAAGGAGATGAGGTTATTTATTTTTGATATACATTGATGCATCTGTATGAAAAATTTTGTTTAGCGTCTTTCTAGGGATCTTGTTTTTAACCTTGGTGTTTTACATCTCTTTTTTTCTGCTTATCAAATTAAACCTGGTTCCTTTTGACAGGTTTAATTTTTAATTTGCCTTCAATGTTTAGAATCTAAATCTTAACTGCAAACAGTTAAGTTACCCAAGTGTTTATATCTATCTGAAGTTTCTGGACTTTCTTGTGAGATGGGAAGATTAACACTTATAGTTGAGAAGTTAACTTGATTTCCTAAAAATGGATTAAATCCTTGAGTTTCTTATTTTTTGCAACACAAATGTTTGCACTCATGAGAAAATTCAGCTGACATCGTTTTGGGAAATCAAGGAAATAAATGGTGAAAACAGCTGTAAGGAAATTAATATTTGGCTAGTTTGCTTGGAGTACAGTGAATTTCTCAGTCAGAGTAGAGTTTCTATCTGCTACAACCGTTAATTTTGCTGATTTACTGTAAACGTTTGAAATGGCATAAGAGAGCCTAATTTCCTGCCTTTCTTTTAGAAATAGTACTGCCTGATTCCCACATGGAGCCCACTTCAACTTGGAGCGCTTATTGGCACTATTTATTGTTCTTGTTAAGCCTGGATAGAAGTCTTTGAGCTACGACATATTTGCTACCACAATTCACTACCAAGAGGGACCTGCAAGTTTTGGGGCATCCCTAAACCTCCAACAGGGTTCAAATCTGCTTAGGCTGAGAGACCATCGAGATCCCTTCCCTCAGACTTTCAAAATAGGGGAGTTTGTGTTCTGGTTTGTGACTCACGAGGTATAGGTTATAATCTGAATGAAGGAAGTACAAAGTGATCTTGATTTTGTACAAGAATGAGCATTTCACAGAACTTTAGGAGAAACTTTAAGCCTCTTGTAGTCACAAGATCAAATGACAAACAGTGAAACGTTAACTCAGGATGCCAGAGAGCTGTGCTGTTTAGCTCAGGTCTATATCCATCATCCCCAGGGCAGCTGCTGTGAGTCAGCAGCTGACCCAGAGCCCACGGCTGATTCTTGGTCTGCCTGCTATGCCGGCCCAGGAGGGGAGAGAATAACATGCCTGTGTAAGACAGATCAATGCAGAGGGGTTATGGACGGGTGATGTCCAAGCCAAAAAATGGGGGGAAGCACCTCTCAACAAGGGCAAAAATAAAATGCCCCTAGATATTCAGCAGTACAACCAGGATCTGCCCTGCTGACAGAACAGCAGACCCTACCCTTCGTAAAAAGCAAACCTGCAGAAATTTCTGTGCTTGGTCTTTCAGGGAGCAAGTGAGGCAAACTGGCTGGGCTTGGACACACAAGATGAGGTGGTCTGATCAGCAGGTTGTGCTGTTGTATCATTGGAAACTGTACCTCAGCACTTCTCCTAGCTTGCTACAAATTCCTTATGGCAACGTGCATGTTTGCCAACAAATAAAAAGGTCATTTAAGATCTTTTAAAAGATCTCTCTTTTTGAACTCTAATTCATCGTGTCCTGCAATTAATGCAGTTTATGTCATTTAGGATCTTACATTTGACTAGATGAGACTCTGTGATAGTCATCATCTTTTGTCATGATTAGATCATTTAAATCAACATGCTGATCTGATTAAATAATCCTAGTCTAGACCTCTACTTCTGATTTAAGGTGGTAATATCTAAAAACATTTAACCTTGCAATAATGAAACTTTGAGTAGCCAGTAGCATGCTTGTAAATGTCCAGAAGACAGTGCTAGGGGGCTTGATTATTACTGCTGAGGAGGTGAGAATTTTTCTTTTACTAGCTTGTATTAGTAGTCCAGGAGAACATATTTTTAAATCATTCTAGACAATTAAATCTCATTCTTTGTTTTACAACACAAAGAGAAAATGTCATTTTACTTGTTTCCTGTTAAGTCTCACAGCCATGTTGTGCCTCTGCCTTGGCCAAACAAACAGTCCTCACATTATGGCTCTGTTGGACAATTAAAAACTGTTTACTCGTTTTGTTGACCCAGTTCCAGCCAAGCAGCAAATATGAAATACAAAAAAATTCAAACTGTCTTGGTCAAAGTCAGAAGAATCAGATTTTCTGTAATATTTAGTTACCAGTGGCCAGAAAATGGATATGAATACTTTCCAAAAGAAAAGCTTTAAAGAGCATATGTGATTTTGAGGATTACCATGTGCAAGAGGATTATTATTTGAGAAACAAAAGGAATAAGAGATTACAGCACATTAAAAAAAGGTTGTTTTACATCAAAGGTGTAGTATGGTTACACACTTTCTCTAATACCAGGCATTGGCCAGGGAGCCAGACAGTCGGGATTTAGAATGAGCTTTCAACCTCTTTTAGCTTTTCTGATTTCAGCTCTATATGGCCGTGTTTGAAATATGCGAAGATGTTTGCATTCAGAAGTGAATTAAGCAACAATAATCAGCTTACAGATTCCTGTTCTGTGATATGCTGAAGAAAAGAAAAAAAAATCCAGACATTTAGGTCAAATATAAAAAGCCTGTGGGCTGTTTGGAGTGAGCACCCCGTTCAGTGATCATAGGAAGGAATTTCTATTAAATAGCCCATCAAATAGCCTCTTGTTTTTGACAAAATGCATAACTCAAACATTTAGTTCCCTTCATCTTGTCTTGCAGATTTGTTTTCATCATCTAATTACAGCTGAAATCTGAAAAACAAAATTATTATGTACTTAAAAATTATTGTTCAATATATATTTAACATTAAAAGTTCAGATTTTCTTGTGAATTTCAAATTAAGAAAATTGACAATCAGCATTACTATGGCAACATATAGGTAAGGTCTAGCCCGAAGGGCATGAGCTTAATTCTCTTGCATCTCAGTTTGCTTTCCATGTAGCTTGAAGCTCACTTGTAGGTCAGATTTGAGCCTCGAATCTGTTACAGCATTCCTGTAAACAAGCTTGCCGCTGAATAAGAGTTCCAGATTGTCTGTCCCAAGAGCAGAGCACAGCAATTCATTAACTCTGAACTAACATCCAGCCGTTTGATGTACCCCTGTGTGTATCCTGACCCCCTCGGGACTGGGTTGGTAAGTTCCAGCATTCATCAAATAAAGCATCAAGACACATTGCAGTAAGCGTACTGTTCTTGTAATTAAATGAATGCAGGGAGCACATAAATGAGTCTTTGGCAGCATGAGCGCTCGGCAGCAGTGGAGTTCGGCTTTCCACTTTTCCTGATGCAGTAATGTTCCCTGCAGACCTGAGCACCCCTGGGGCCGGCCCAATGGGTGCAAACTGGCCTTTCTACCCAAAGTGTAAAATGCCATCGACGAAGGAAAGAGAGTTTATTGTACATATATCATTCGGCAGGGTTTCCCAGAGCTATGGCTGAGGCAGTAAGAATAGCAGGCAAACACCAGAGGGAGTAATTGTTCTACTGGAGAGTTAGGAAAGGAAAGCCTCAGGCAACAGTGTTTGTTAATAGTGTGGGTGAGGTTTCTAGCCAAAGAAAAAAGTTCGGGTGACATGACCGTACAAAATATAAATGGTGAAACCACACATTCTAGTGTTGTTTGAAAGAGTTTGTGTTCTTCACCAATTTTCAGTGCTGATTCCAGTGTACTGATTCTTTGTGCCAGCAACGCAACACCCACTTACCCTCCAGTAACTTTTTTACATCTCTTCACAGTACTAGAGGCTTTCAGTTCAGTGTTGAGAGACAGATGAGCAGGCAATAAGAAGTAACCTTTTCACCTGTTTTTTAAAGCAGTCTTTTCTCCTGGTCCATCCATGCATGCTCTTCCTCTGTCAGAGTGTCTTTGTCTTAACTGATGAAGTCCTTGGACCCTCAGAATCCTAGTTCCTTAGAGTCCTGCATGCTGCAAAGTGACCAAGATGAAACCAGATGCCCTGGTCTTCCATGGAAGCAAATCTGGGTACATAGATAAGAAGCGAGTGGGTTATCTACCCCCTGGAAATAGGCTGTCCTTTCAGCAGTTATACCTGCATTTTGCACCTCCTAAAAGTCTGTGCTTCTGCCCATAAGTTTCAGCTGGCCATGACCAGGAAAAGTGCATCCCCCGGGCTCTCCATACAGAGGCTCTTGCAACTGCTCAATTTGCAGTAACTGATTGAAAGAAAAAACACCTTCAACACCAAGGTGAATCTATACTAGTGTCTTTTAGAAAATCATTTTAATGAAGAAAACGACCCAATTCCATTACACTTCACACAATGCTGGGGCAGGTGGAAAGCTTCTCCAGTTCACTGATGAACTTCCAAGACACTGAAGTAAAGTGAAGAGTCATTCTCTGCTTTTAATTGTAATTAATGCTTCTGCGCTGATTGCTTTTAGTTTCTATCATTGACATGGTGCTTAAATTTCCACAGCTATTACAGTGAGTGCCACCTGTGGAATATGAAGCAAAGATCAGCTCATTACATAACTCAGCTGCCTTTTCAGCAGAAGACTTCAAAGTTCTTTTCTATTCTCAAAAGGGTATTCTGTAAAAATCACTCTTTCATTGATGAATATCAAAGTAAATCCTGGCTGAGCCTGATGTTAAATTGCATACCCCTGGCTTTCACAATGTTGCCAAGCAAAGGATCTGCAACAAAACTATTTTTCTTAACAGTTTTACTGCGGGTGTGTAAGATCTAATGGAGATCAGCCTATTCTCTTCTTAGGTGTGTCAGCTTTACAGAGCTCACCAGCACAAAAAGAGGATCTTGGCATTGTTACAGTGGCGAACATAGAAGACGCTTCATACATCCGGGTGGATGACTTGCATTGTCAAGATCTTTTAAAAGATCTGGGCGTTATTAGAGGTGGGTGTTTAATTGTTGATTCATTAAAACAGAACCATACATGAATTATCCAGGCAGTAAACCTTTTTCTTCCAATAAGTAAAAAAGAACCCTGAGAGAACTCGAATCAAACTCTTGTCTCAATTGCACCAATGTGAATGTAGAGGAGGAGAAATGTATTTAGATATTTGATGATGCAGACAGGTGAAATTCACAGAAACTCTATGCAGACCAGATGCTTAAGTAGGTTTAGTTTTGCAAATTGTTTAAATATCAGTATCTCTGTGACTTCAGCTGTGATTCCTTGGTTGCAAAGTAATACATTTCTCCTCATTTTGAAGGTAAGAATAAGTGTATAAATTTGATACTTCCTACAATATGGAGAGAAATAAAGGTTATATATATGACCAACTTCAGCTTTGGAAAATAAAACTCCTTGGGAAGCTCTCATAATCAGTGTAAAGACAGGAGCTCTCTGCACACCTTAAGTCAGACAGTAGTGATAACATGCTGTCTTCAGAAGTGATATCGTCGTATTGTATCTCTGTTCCTATTTCGGTTTCTTTCTCCCTGCAACTCTGCTAATACAGCTATTTTCTGGACCTGTGCTGTGAATATGGCTTAAAAAAAAAAAAAAGAAAAAAAAAGAAGAAAAATAAAAATAGTGAAAGGGGAGGGGGAAACTGAATGCAAAAGGATGGATACGTATCATGTACCTGATCTGGTTGACAGCACCATCCAACTGGTATGTTTTAGTACAGGTATCTGCATCAGTGCTGGCACTGAAGACAGCTACCATCAAACCTTGTCCTTAATACATGCTCTGAAAGGAGCTGAAGTGATCCTTTGTGAACAACCATTCAATGGGGACATTTCCATTGCAGACTTTTAAACATGTCCTTGTGTCACTTCTGTGTGAGGCTAAAACATTTCTATGTGACTTGCCCACAACTCCTTAGTAGTGCATGTGTTTCTTCTGCAACAGCATTGTAGCACTGAGGTGAAGGGCAATACCATTTTTTCTATAGTAACTTTTATGATGAATCCTGATGTTTGGCCTGGAGAATATTGGCTTGCTGGGGAATGGGGAGAAGCTGCACCGGAGTTTGTGGCTGTAACAACTGTACTTCTTTGAGTACAGATATCCAAAACAAACTGGTTTATAAACCTGAAGCAATATGTATGTTGTTATCACCCAAAATATAAAAACATGGTGAATATCTTTTAAGACCAATGTGCGATAGCAAACACAGGAGCTGGGGCACCAATTTGTTGAGCTGTACCTATCAGCATGAGACAGAAACAACAGACACTCACACAGGTACATCAAAACTAGATATAGCAAAGAAAACCTCAGGGCAAGATGCTGGGGGCAGATGGGAATAAAGTATGTGCAGATAGCATCTTAGATTTGCAAGAGAGAAATCGTTGTCTCTTTGATGCTTCCAGAGTTGAAGAACATCGGATTCCCTTTATTCTTTGTTAGCAAAATTTCAAAGATTGATGCTTACTCCATCACCACAGTCCTTTCCTGGTAATAGCAGCCATCTAATCCAAAATTGACTCACATCTCAAGTCCAAAAGGAATATCAGTACCATATTGTTGGAACAAGGCAGATGTGAAGGAATGTCACATGCTTATGAATGTTAAATGTATTCATCAGATAAACACGCCTGTGGAAGGAACAAGTCCCCTAAAACATTGGTGCTATCATATTTGTGTAAACCCAGAGCACTGCAAAAAGTTAAATTTTGAAAAGCCAAACATGATTTGCATTCAAAACTAATCATTGTGATGTTACTTTAAAGCTCAAAAGGCTCTGCCAGGCAAGGTGTACGCACAGCAGAGGAGGCATTTGTAGCATAAAGAGTCATTTCTCACAAGGAACTTTCAGGATCTGTCTATGAAAAGAAATCCCACACCTCAGGGATAAGAACATGGAAAAAAAAAAGAAAGGTCAACTTGCCCTTGAGAAAATATGGCTTGCAAAGCTCGTATAGGTCTCCTTTAATAACACATTTTTAAAAACCTGTGCTTTTGAATGCCTGCTTTGAACAACACCCACCTTCTGGAGCCCTTTCATAAGGACACATAACCCAGGATAAAATTGATCTTATTCACAGCAGTGTGTGCTTCCATATGTCAGACCACAAACAGAGAAGAGAAGCACTGGATAGTAGTCCCAGTGGCAACACAGGGACTGATTTTCAAGGGTGAAACTTCTGAGTCACTCTTACAGCCATCTTTTGGATTTTCTTCATTTCTGTCTTAAGTTTCTACATTGAGGTATTAGGACATTTCATCTGATGTTTGCAGTCCTCTGAAACTGAAGCCTTTCCACCTCATCTGAAATACAATGTCTACTCCAGCATATTTTCTATATCTCAGCTACATTCGAACCCATTTACCAGACTAAATCCAAAAGATTTATGTATTAAAAAACTCAGCACTCCTTTAAGTTCCCTTAACTGTTTATTCATCTAAATTCAGTAAAGGATAGTTCTTTAGAAAGTTTACTGGATGCCTTCAGAACCTGATGGAATTTTATCCCTAGTAGCCTGTCAGAATTAGCCGGCAAAGTATTTAACTGATGCCTACCGATGCTGAGCTGTTACACTCTCATCCCCTTTACTACAAAACCTTAGTTTCATTTATACAGCAGCATTTGCTTCAGAAAAGTTTCATAGGCATCAGCATGAAGTTAGTAACTGAAACCATGTTCAAGTTAGCCAGGAGCAGCCCCAGAGGCAGTTCTGGTTTACCTCTGCTGTGTCCAGTCTAATCACTGTCACTCATGGGAGCCTGGTCCATGCTAGGTCCTTTGGGAACCCAAACTATGTCTAGCTTCTTTTGCTAAATTGGAGAAGCAAAAGTTTAAGTAGTCCATCCTGAATCCAGTCTTACTTCCACTCTCTGGGATCCTTAAGAACTATATTTCTCACCATAGCTCCGGTATGGCTTAGAGGAAAGACAAAATGTAAGCAGAATACACTTTTGTATATAAGTTTAAGGGACCTTTTCATAGTAATGTGATGGGGCACTGCAGTAACAATCTACATTCCAATCAGTCTGTTTTCCTTCATCCCTAAAACGACACACAAAACACACACACTCCATAATGTTGCATGATTCGTATTAAAGTCTACCTTTGTCCAAGCCTGTGCTTGACAGTTCTTGTGCTTTGCAGAGGATTGTTTCGGGGGGCAGTCAAGGAGAGAACAACTGAAGACTGAAGCTGTTTGTATACACACAGATGTGTATTCCTCGTGTGTATTTCCCTGCCTGACCTCAGGAAGACTAAATGAAACACAGCACTAGCTGCTGAGCCAGCGAGACTCTTTGAAGTGATAACCGTGGCATGTTCTGTGATGTGGTTTGCCTGGAAACATATCTGTTTCTTTTGAAAATCCAAGATACAAAAATGACATCAGTTGTAGTATGCACTGCAAAACCTAGGCTGAGATGGCAGACTGTTCTATTCCATAAATGATTGCAGATGTTTGGGTGAGGCTGCAAAACATGAGGATTTTCAAACGTGTACATGTGGGGAAGGAAGCTAGGGTCATATATAAACATGAACATATTTGTTATATATTGCAGCCAGTCAGCTGGTCCCATTTCAGATTGGCAATTATCAAAGATGTGCAAAAATAAGTGGAAACTATGATGGCTGCAATGCATCTGGTTTAGTGAGTGTTTTCTATTTCTGACTCTATAGGCTTTCCTCCCTTTGTCTGATGCCAGTTACATACTAGACACATAGAACTGTCAACAGGCTGAAGAAGAGGCTTAGGAGATTTACTGCTGGTTTTTATTACCACCAGATTGCAAAAGCATATAGCCTAAGCTGGTTTTTCAGCAGGCTAAGTTCCAGCTCTATGTCCCAGGAGCCTGCTTTGCTAAGTAGGATCTGGATGGTACCAATTTAGGAAGCTCTCTAAGTATGTGATGCCCTTTAAATGAATGAATCATTTGCCAGAGTCACAGGCATGAGAAAAGGATAGAAAGAAGAGCTACTAGATGAAGAATTATTGGCATTAGATCTCCCTCCTGATCTCCAGACTTGGGCTGTTTGGCCCTGAATTCCAGAAGGAAGGTGCTAAGGGTTCTTGCTGATGCCACATCAAGCAGGTGAGTGACAAGGGCTGTTGGAAGCTATGGACACCTGCTTCCCAGCCATAGAAAAATAAAGCCATCATGCAGCTTAACCTTCAAGAAGCCAATGGCAGGCAAAATCTGGCATGACAAAATGTTTTTTTATGCCATCTATTTGGGCCAAATTTCAGCTTTTTAATACCTTGCCACATGATAATTCTGACAACTCCTTCAGCTGACTTGATCCTATGCAGCTCTGGGCATAGAGTGAAGATGGCTTTGCTGTTGTATATTTCCAGAGTTATCTCTAGTTATATCTGTGTTAAGTTCCTTTAAACTCAGCTACTAACATCTCTACACTTCTGTATTTATTACTGAAAACAAATTAAGAAAAAAGCTTCATTTTATACACAGAAAATTATTCAGTTATTTTAAAAATTAAAGTGTCAACTTTTTCAAAGTTATCCTTCTTAAGAAACTTTCTATCTTTTGCAATGTGCAGTTGAAAGATGGATAGCATAATTTCTTTCCCAATCAATGTTTCTCTTTTCCATTTGTCAGACATGTTATTTTAAAGTGTGGGTTTGATATAAGTGTGCAAAGAATTCTGAAATTGAATTGCACAAGGCTAGGGAAAAAAATGCACTGTTTTTGTGAAATGTGCAAAACTATTTATATATTTTGTTGTTACTATATGGATTCAAGAAGCAATTATAAAAATAAATTAAAATCCACTAAGGGATTGCAAAGGATACCACATCAGACTAGGGAAAGTGCTGTACTGCAAGTCACTGGAGGTGGGAGAGTGACTGAAAGAGAGAACATTCCTTGTTTTGTTCTTGTCTTGTGCAGCCTGCCTCAGCCGCTGTCTGAGACAGCTTTAATGAAGTGGAAGTTTGATTGCTCTTCCAATGAGCAAAACAACTTCTTTAAAATTAAAAGAAATCCTAATTGTTGGTATGGGTTTACTCCAGGTAGGAGTTCCACAGATTTGTGTTGCCTTATTTTCAAGTAATCACACACAATTGACACAGCATCTCAAGTGAAAAAAAACCAGGTTTCAGGTATACAGATTCAAAAAGAACTCTATAAAAGTTCATTGTATGTGCTAGAAGGCAGAATTTAACCAGTGATTTGAAAACTTGTTACTCATATTCTGTGGTTTGTTCTTTTCTTAATACACCCAGCTTCATAAATAAGTTTCTGTTTAAAATGTCTTCTTGTGTGTAGCAATGTCTGATAGGTTCAGTAAAACTCAGCAGCTGGGAGGAGAAAAGAGCACAAAATCTTTGTAGCTTCTGTCCACATGAACAGCAGCAGGCAGCCTCACAGATTGAAACTGGTGCCCCAAGTTGCCTCAGGGACTAAGGGTTTCATCAAGAGCAAAGTTATGCCTAGAATAACTGAAAAACGGTGGGATAACTCACGTGACTGGAGGATTGAGATGGATGGCTACAGGTTGTTTCAAAAGACAGACAGGGCAAAAGAGGAGGAGTCACGTTCTGTGTTAAGGAGAATCTTAAATATATAGTAGTCAACTATGGCAATTGTGGAAGCCCTATAGCATGTCTCTGGGTCAAGATCAGAGAGGTCATCTCCAGTGGGGATCTTTCAGTAGGCAACTGCTACTGACCTCCAAAACAAAACCAACAAAGCAGTGCTTGAGTCACTTAAGCGAGCTTTGGAAGGTTTACAGAACCTGTTTCTTGTGACTTCAACTGTCCAGACATTTGTTGGAAGAACAGCAGAGCAGCTCACATGTCATCCATCAAGCTCTTGGAATGCTTAGGAGGCCTACTTCCTCACACAGGTGTTAGATGTGCCGACCAGGAATGAGGTACTGCTGTTTGTGCTACTCACAAACAGAGAAAACCTGCTTTGAAATATCTTGGTTAGTGATAGCCTTGGCTACAGTGATCACAATATTGTGGAGTTTGGGATTTGGCTGGGCATGCTGAAGGTTAGTACTAAAACACAGGGTTTAGACTTTAGAAGAGCAAACTTCAGCTCATGCAAAGCTCAGGTGGGAAGCAGAAGGGGAGAGTGAGGGGCAGTGGTGCCCATGGAAAGCTTCTGTGGAGGAAAAAGATGTGAACAGGCTGGAAAGTATCCAGAGAGGGGAAACAAGGATGATTAAAGGACTGGAAAGCCTGCCATATGAGGAAAGAACTGGGTGTGTTTGGCCTCAAGAAAAGAAAGTTTAGGGAAGACCTTATCAGTATGTTCCACTATTTAAAGGATGGATACAAAGATAGAGACTCCCTTTTCACAAGTAGTCACATGGAAAAGGAGTCCAAGTTATGCCAGGGTGGATTCTGATTAGACTAGAAGAAAATTTATCACAATGAAAATAATCTCCTCAGGGAAGTGGTGAATTCCCCAACACTGAACACTTCTAAGATTCAGCTGGTCAGTGTGCTGGGCCATCCTGTCCAGACTCTGCTTTTGCCAACAAAGTTTGGACCAGATGATCCTTGAGGTCCTTCTGACCTGTTATTCTATGATTCTGTGAAGTTGAAGTCAGTATAATAATGGCTGGAGACAGAATCTGACTCAAATATCAAGGCTCCAGCTGAACTCAGCAGAGCTAAACATCATGAAAACAGCACACCTGGTACAATTGTTATTGCATCTCACAGAGTTAAGCTGTGACCTTGTAGAGAGAACTAATACAGAGCCACCCAATGCATCTTGCAGATGATCCCCCCAAGAGAACCTGCTACTGCCATGCAAGTAACATTAATACAAAGCAGCAAGTACCTGAGAGCAAGATGGAAGCATTATTGACACAACAGAAGTGCTTGGTTGCATTAGCTTTATGGCACCTCCTGAGCCAGTACTTCTAGTGTCTTGCAAGGTTGTTTTCTCAGTAGTGATGATGAGCATCAAAAGGGAGACAACAGTGCAAAAGCTGTTGTTCTGCAAAGAAGGTTAAGTGAATTTTTGATTATGTCATGCAAAAACTTATGATTCGGCTTCATTAGAAATAGAATGTAGCATGTTTCTGTGCTTCAAGTGATGAGACTTTCAAGTCCTGTCTGATTCTGGGGTAAGATGTAAACCTGGGTCGTGTTGAAGCAGAATTTACCTTCAGTGATGACAATAACGTGTTATGCTGATAAATTCTAAAGACATGCTGGTACTGGAGGAAATTCTGTGCACTCTGGTTGTTCTGGTCTGAGAGCTGAGGAGCACAGCTGCCTTCATGTTCTCCTTTCTCGGGCAACATCACAAATCTATCAGACTGGTGTTCAGATTACTCTATACTAAAAATCGTTGGCAATTACTTTGAAACAGCTCATTCTTTAGTAAATACTATCTTGATACCATTATTTGAGGCATAGATCTGGAAATGATATCCCTATTTCAATCTCCCTGTCACAAGAGGTAAGAGTACATGACCATTTGGAGAAGAGCTTGCTTGGCCAATGGGTTTGCTTAATCCACTGTTATGCTAGAGGGTTTTTTATGAGGCTTTGCAAGATGTAATCCAGAGGACTTCATGGTTTCTTTTCTTTTTTTTTTTTTATTGCCTTGGACAAGAAGATAATTTCAAATTGAGGATCTGTAGCATATGTTTTCTGCAGAGCTGATGATAATAGAAACATTTCAGTGAGGTCCCTGTATGAGTTACGTCACTTATTTTTTGACTCGGCAATCAGAGAGGAACTAGTGAGGAAGCCTGCTGTCAGTGCTGGAGAAAGGATGTAGGTCCTGGCAGCAAGCCCAGGCCTGCTCAGCAGATCAAAGGCTCTTCCCTTGGCTCCCAGAGCAGCCGGAAAAGCAGCTGCCCAGTACCCTTTCAGCATCCTTCATTCCTTTCCCCTCTGCCAGCAAATAACTTCTTTTCGTTACCCACCTCAGCAATAGTCTCTTTTCTTTCCCCTCAGTATCCTGCCAACCAAGGTCCTTTTATGGAAAGCGCTTGTGTTTACTACCTGCAGATCCCAGGGCCAGCCAGTGGAAACACACTGGGGATACTGTGGTCCTTACATACTCCTCTCTCCTCCAAGAGATGCTCCTAGCTGCTGACTTTAACCTGGAAGAGGAGGCAAAGCTTAAAGGAACAAGCCATGGTTATAAACCACATGCCGTTTTCCAAGCCAGCCTGATGGAAGATTTCAATTTGGAAAAGTGCTTTTTGTGCCAAAACAGCATAACAGCCATGCTTTGAAAGTCTTCCCACTCACCTCCCAGAAAAATAAATAGTGTGGCTTTTTTGTGGGCTTCTTGGTGGTAGTTTTCCTTTTTAAATACATGACTGCTTTCCTCCAAAGCTGCTGCATGTTAGTGCTGCTCCTCACTGTCCCTGTTAACTGGTTCCTGAGGGGAGGTTTGTCTGCCATGAAAGGAGAGTCAAGCAAACGTGTCGGAGAATTGCAGACTCTGCAAGAAGATTGTGTCTGCTATTACACTGCTGTTTCTGCTCACTTACACTATGGGCTGGTTGATGGGAGCCTTTAAAAACAGCTGCACTGCGCTTCAAAGGCACATGCAGCCCTTAGGTACCAAATTACTGCTAAATAGGGAATGAAAGCCTGACCTTTGACTGCCCCCATGGCAGTGTCTGCATCACCAGCACCTTTTCTCCTCCCTGGTTTTGTGAGCTGATCAGCCCAGTAGTGGTAGGTAAATAAGCTGTCCTGCCAGAGTCTGTGAAAGGTCTTGAAACTATTTCTCTAGTTGCTTTTGTAAGCACTGTGAGGCACTCCAGCTTGTAGTCGCAGCCACAGCTGTGCATGTGAGGTTTTCTTTGCTCAGTAAGCAGTCCCTGAGCTTGTGTTTGCTGACTAATTATCTACCATAACCAAGATTACTATGGGAGCAATGTTTTGAAAGATCTTTATTCCCAATGTGAGTTTCTAGAGGCTATTAAAACTGAAAGTGTTTGGGACCTCCTCTGGGGAGCAGAAGCTCTTCTCCCCGTGTTCACACACTGCTAATAACCCCTTCACATGGATTTGCCTACTACAAATTACGAGTAATTAATAATATTCTATATGGAAGCATCAGAAACAGTTAAAGCGTGTGACTGCAGGCTGGCCTGGTGCCTAGCCCAGCTGCTTGATGGGCCAGTTGTTCTATGCCTCAGTTTCTCCTTCAGTAAAATGAAGAGAACATGAGACTTAGTAATGCCTGTCAAATGTTTAATGTCTATGGGTGGGTGGTGGAAACCACTGGAAATGACAGGTGCAGAAGCAGAACAGGTTATTTTCCATAGCTTTGGTTATTATGTCTGATGCTTTTATAATGGAATCCAATTTTCTAACTCATCTTTTGCATAACTATCCTATATTAGACAGCAGTGGCACTGTAGGGGGAATTGGAATAAGTGGAGAGAGTGAACTGCAGGATCATTATCGCCAGAAATACATATCATTGTTCATTATCATACTTCTAATGAGGCACAATTATTCCTGTAAATTTTTTTCTCATTGTTGTCCTAATTGTGCTTCTCCATGTGTCTCCTACCACCACTTCTTTATTATGTGTATCACAAAACTCCTCAGGGGTCCAGTGAGGCACCAGTATCACAGAAAAGCAGTGAAGGCCTCTGAGTATGTGCAGTCTTTTCTTTCTATGTTCCCAGTCTGTCTCCTCTGGCTTTATTGGCATCTTCCCTCCTTCCTCCTTGTGAGTCTGGTTTTGTCTTTACTATGACTGAAACAAACTATTTTGACAAAACAAAGGTAAAGAAGGAGGGCAAAACACTGTTTTGTTTAGTAGTAAGATGTGCAGCATTATAAAATATAAAAACCCCAATGACTCTGTATGAAAATTCAGGAAACAAGTAAAACAAATGGATACCCACAGCAGACATGTGGATGCACCAGACAAAATTCAATCCAAGACCATAATGTGTCTGTATCCTAGGAGAGATATGTGGTAGTCATGGGCTCAGGACTTCAACAGATTTTAGAATTCTTGAAAATTAACCATTACAATAAGTTTTTAAAGGATTTCAAGGAGTGAGTGAAGAAACTAATTCATTTTGAGAGGCCAGCTCAGCGCTTTCTTGATCTTTTTACAGTCCTGGTAAATCATTTATCAGGGCAAACTTTCAGAAAACTCCCACACAAACTATGCTAGGCAGAGTGTCTCAAAAGTAATATTACTCCATGTTTATGCTTTCAGGACCTAAAAAAAAAAGAGAGGCTGTAATAGCAGGGTGGTACAGGCCCCTGCCTGACAGTGTGAGGGCTTGAAATCTTCCCTTTTCTGAAATAATATTTAGTGAATTGTTCAGACTATGAGGCTGTTAATTTCTCTTTTAACCTTGCTTTTATGTGTTTTATTTCAGCGATACCCGAAACAAAATTCAAATAATACCACAGTGCGATATCTTTTCTCTTTTAAATCGGTAAAATAGAATATAACATTTCTTTTTTTCCCCCATAAATTGTTCTTTCCCCCATAAATTGACTTTGCTAGCTTAGAGCAGTGGTTTGAAAGGTTCAGATTTTAAAATATTAAGGGGAAAAAAAAAGAGAAAAGGAGGAATCATGTACATTCTATTCTTCCTGCCTATCAGAGGCCCCCAGAAAATCTGGGACCACCATATATGACTTCTGGAAAAATAAATTTTTAGTTATTTTTTTAGTTATGAGGTTTTCCCTGGTCCAAAGTATCCCAAACCATTCACTGTCATTCGTATGCAGCATCAACTCCAAATCTGGAAGTAGGATGAGTACCTCACAATAATGAGATGTTAAAAAGAAATTTCTCTCTACTTAGACTTTGAGTTCTAAACAGTTCAGGTGCAATTGATTTATTACAGGCATATTAACCTAATTCAAGGGCCAGAACTTTGAGAGCTTTCTGATAAAATGCCAAGATTGGCAATACTTTGTATAAATAGGACTTCTAGGAATTATGGATAATTTCTATTATTGCTTTCTACAAGGCCATGACCAATTTCCGATATTATATGTTAGCACACTGGGAAAGGAAATAGTGTTAAGAGGCACAAAGAATAATTTTGTGTTATTTTTCAGCAAGAAAAACAAAAGCAAGTGTTGAAAAAGTTTGGAGTTAATGAAAAGCATATGCACGGAGAAAGTAGCTATATATGCGAGAGGAATGTACCTTTTTTTTATTTGCACATAGCATGAACTGATGGATTTTAATAAGGCTCCTACATCCAAAATATGTAATTGGCCACGTTTCACATGGGCTGTGAGGGACCTGGAGATACTGAAAAGAGGTGAAAGAAGAGGGGAGGTGGATATATGGAGAGAGGAGGGGCTGAAGCGAGAAAGAAGTAATCCAGGGGGAAACAGGCTTCATCTGCTCTGTTTCTCATGGAAAAATTGTCCTCACCCTTGCCAGCCTTCAAACTTGGAGATTTTAATTGTGGCCTTAAAATAAGAAGCTTGTGGGGTTTTCATTCAGACTCTCTCTGCCTACCCAAACTATATATGGAGCAATTATAGTGTTTTAAGCTCTCACAAGCTTAGAATTTTAGGACTGATTTTCTGGAAGAGCTAATTGAAATAAAGTGACAAAAGCCTATATTAAATACTCTGTAACATGTAACTTCACAGGTGTCAATAATGGTATTAAATAACCCCTTGTATCTATCCATGCTCCAGTTCATCAAGAACATTTGATTCCACTCACCCCATATAGTATTTACCTGGCTCACAGAACTGTTCCTTGTGCCCTTACTTATGCCTGCCCTAGGACTGTGTCTGTCTCTGTTACCTCCTCGTCTCAGGAAGACGGTTTTAATGCTTTAATGCATTTAATGTTTGCCAGCATTAAAGCAAACGTGGCTGCAAAAGCGCTTACACACAGCAGCTATTTGGAACAAGCTGCTATGAAAGAATTTCTGCTAAAAACAGACTAGAAAAAAAAAAGACCTGGTATCTCAAAATACTTTCCTTGCTGCAGCAGTCAGCTGAGGGGGAAGGTCAAGAGAGAACAACGTAACACTGCTCTCAAATAACGTGGGGGTAAGGGGAAGAGGGTAGAAGGCACCGAAATGTGTTTGTAAAGGAGTGAAGGAAACCTCCAGACACACAAAGAAGAAGAGAAGCTAATGTACCTTTAAAGTACATTTAATGTGGGATTGCTGACATGTCATCACAAGCACCAGCACAGAGCTATTACATGGGTCACTGCAGGGACAGGGTTATGGTGCCCTTCTATAATCTTGTTGGATTTATTTTATATTTAACTTTGCTGTTGAATTCCACCTTGTATAATGTTTGGTTTAGGAATAAGTGCTACAGAGTTCCATTTTTTTAATTCTCACCTGGCAACAGGGACCTGTAACCCTAAATCCCCCATATAATTTTTGTCTGAAAAGTAACATAAAGTCTCTTTGAATAACATTCTTTGCTCTTTCCAGGTATTTTTCCTGGAAAATTCAAAGAGCACTTTTCATTTTTAGATACACAGATTGGTTTTGCAGGCATTTTGAAGTTGCCAATCTCTCTGCCCTTTACAAAAGTTTCCATTAACAAACAAACAAACAAACATTAACAGTCAGGTGTGATGAAAATTGCTCAGAAACGAACCATCAACACTGAATATGCTAAGATATAGTTACAGTGAGCTGTTTATTAACAAGTGTTAAAACCTGACCTAGATCCATAAGAGGTGTTACAGAATGATGCTGCATAACAAAAAAAAATACCAAAAAGCTTTTTGCAAGCTCTGTGAATAGAAAAAGGGGTGGCTGCATTCATTATTGGTTATAAAGACTTTAGCCCCAGTTTGTTCTTAGCATAGTTTCACTGGCTCATTCACAGCTTTCTACGATCCAAAATATAGAGCCATCCTCATTGTTCCTTTCCACAAAAAAATGTGTTTTATTTAAGAGTAAGCAAAAAGAAAGGAAAAAGCAGCAGCATCTCAAACATGGTACTGATGTTGGAAAACTTAGAAAAAAAAAGAAACAGCACACCTTCAAACTTCAAGTTCCAACATCTGGATTTTGGTATGGATATCAAAGGAGGGTATTAAGACAGGATCATAATGTAAATTGTATGAGCTCAAGCATGTGCATGGAAGCTTCTGAGCCCTGGCCTGCCTGGGGTCCTGGGAAGCAAGACTTGCTAAGGATGCTGCCATTGAAGAAAGAGGCAGCATCAACAGGTCAACAACTCTCTTTGTTGAGGACACTTGGCCAGCAGCAGTCACTGAGTCCCATCCATTGTGTCCCCTCTAGTGGCAGTATGAAGAACATCCCAAATCTACCTGTGCATGAGCTCTGCCTCCTCTTTCTGGGTCACTTGTGCATGAGGTTGCAACACTGAGCTGTGCAGGTGGTTGTTGGAAAGATTGTGTCATTGGTGGGACTGAGACATACCGCCTACACTTGTTAAGCACAGAAGCAAACCCGAGAGTTTCATGTATTTGACAGTGGTGGCCTTAACAACTCCTTGCATTGACTCACAGTCATTATACTTCCTCAGAAATATTCTCTACCTAATTTTGAAATGAATAAAAGTAGTGGATATTGCTTTCCTCTTATAGCTTATTGATAAATACACTAAAGACTGAACAAAATGCAGACAAAATGCATATGGTGGCTGGTGCAGAACCCATTACATTCGCAGAAGTCCTTGGCATCTTCTGGAAAAGAAGTATCTTGTGGCTGGGGTTTGGTTTTTTTTAATGTATCAGACCCTTGAAAGCAGGGATCTATTTACAAATCTATCTGAGAAAATAGCTCCAAAGACAAAAGGCAATTGCCTAATGCTCACCACTGTGGCAAAAACAAAAATTTAATTATTAATGATAAGACTTCATCTCCACCATTTTTGCAGACTGTTATGCCTTGTGGTATAGGGAATGTGCTTCATTAGAGACTTCTCTTAAAAATAAATGTAAACCATATGCACATTCAGCTCAAGGTCTTTACCTCAGAAATAATTATATCTGTAGTTACATGCTGCCTGTTAGCTAAATGTCACTCAAGGTCTTCCTTGAAATATTAGAAGCAAAAGTAATACCAGATTAACCAAGTTCCTGAAAAGTATTTGGAGGGCTATTCTTTAAAGCAAATTAGATTGTGGGACATGGCTCAGGGCAAAGAGAGAAGACACTCGAAACCTAAAAGCGATAAAGCAATCCCCTCTTTAAATTTACTGCAGTGTTGTCTGTGTGTTGTTAGGCACAGACATTTTGCATGTGAATAAGAGCCACATGCATATGCAGAGAGAGTAAAAAAAATGAAATTTGGGAGGAAATTAGTTCAAATGGTGCCTACACATTTGGGATCTCTGAGGTCGAGGGTAGCAAGCACACAAGCTAAGATCAGAAGTTCCAATTAGGCAGAGACAGAGATTGCAGTATTCAGAAATTCAGCATCTTATTCCATAGAAAATAAAATAAAGAAGCATGAATGTATAAGCATATGTATTGTATTAAGGGTTCCTTAAAAATAGTTGCTGTTAAAAGGGGATTCTACTACAAAGAAAGAACCATATCTCTAGTCAGTGCTTTGGCAATTTAGCTACTCTTTGTTTCATCAGATAGGAGTGACATTCCCAGGAATCCCCCTGACGAGTGCTTCCCTCAAAGCCGGGAACATTATCCAATTGCAGTTTAAAGAAACTTAGAGCAGGCATTGATTGAGTAAGGACAGAAGGGAAAGAGCGTGAGGGAGTAGCATGTGTGTGTGTGAGAGGGAACTGCTCTTTCTTGTATGAGTAAAGCTGGGAAATTATGCCTGTCCTTAGGTTATATGGAGAGTGCAGCCCAGTGTTGCGTCTGGACCTGCTTACTTTCCTTCCTTTCTTTTTTCCTTCTGCTTCTCTCTCCTGTTGTGTGCAGACTCCATATTTAGATTAAAAACTTGGATTGATTCTCATGAAGGTTTGTTAGATTTACACCTCTTAAGAAAATGGGACTCTTTACTGAAGACTACTGTTAATCTGGGTTGAGCAGAGGAGTGGTTGATGGCTCCTTCTCCCAGGAAGGCAAGGGTGGTGCCAGAGAACCATTGCCTTGGAAATCCACCCAGAGCAGGCACAAGAGCTACCGCTCTTGCCAGTTCTCCCTAGGTACTGGCAGTTATCCACCAAAGGAGATCATATTATCGCACCTGGATGGAGACGTGTTCGAGGCCAAGTGGGATGGGGCTTTGAGCAGCCTGGTCTAGTAGAAGGTGTCCCTGCCCATGGCAGGGGATTGGAACTAGATGATCTTTAAGGTTCCTTTCAAGCCAAACCCTTTTATGATTCTATGAACTGTGTGATGACCACCCCATACCATCACAGATAGTGCCATACTGGATGTGGCCCAGAGAAGCGTGCAATTGGGACTCACTGTGATTAGTCCATTTGCTCTTCATTATTACTAACATCTTCTGCCCAGCTTCCCCTTCAGCATGGCTGGGCAAATCTTGCTGTTTAGCCCTTGCAGTATTGGATCTGACCTTCTGACACAACCACATGGCCTTGAGTCGGTGGAATGGCACAAGCTCACAGCTCTGCTTTGCAGTGTGGCACAGTCCCATACCCAACCCTGAGCTGTCCTCAGATGGATAACAGTGTATTATCCATCGCAAGCTGCCTACTCTCTTGCCACACTGACGCCCCATTCCCAGCAGAGCACTGTGCATGGCTGGTCAGTGTGCCTATGGATGTACTGCAAAAATCATGGTGTGTTTTTACTACATGATACACGTGTACACAGTCACAAATCTGGATCTATTTCATTTCAGTTTATACCTGTGTAGTTCTGTTGACCTTGGTGGATTTATCCAGGTGTATGTCAGGCCAGAATCAAAGCCTCTGCTCTGTCAGTGAAATGGGAGTCAGGAGCTGGGCTGGTGTGCTAAACAAAACACATGATTACCAGTAGAAATGACTTGGCAGGAGTTGAAGCACCAGACATACAGAAAATGTTTGCTTTGAAATTCCAGAGACTTGACTGTCCCTTTGGTTTTTTGGAATGCTTTGATTTAATCATGTGGGGTGGGAGCTGGCTGTAACCTTGCAAGGGCACTGGGAACAGTACCTCTTGTGCAGCTACAGGAGATGTGAAGGGAATTAACTGTAAGCAAGCTTCAGGGAGACAGCAGATGTATACGTGGTTAAGAGAAGTTTGGCTGGCTTATAAAATTTATTTCCACCACAAGATCAAAAGCAATTATGTGTATAAAATACATAATCCTTGGATGTGTAATGTATAACAGGACATAGCAGTGTGAGGGAACAGCAAATTCATTGCATGCAAATAGCTGAACAGTTGCACTTTTAATTACTTGAGAGCAGGAAAAAAAGAAGGCTCCTACGGTTTCCATGAGTACAAATTATACATGCCCACAAGGAACTCAGGATTCGGTGCATTTAAATAATCCATTTTATGATTCATTTTCAGAAGTAAACATTCCAAGCCAACTCTGCTTGCTTTTGGGTGCAGTTTACAGGACAACCCTTGCATCAGCAGAATGAACTATTGATGCAAATCTACTTGATTAAAAATGAAAAAAACCTACTTGAGTACTCGTCTGATTTACTCATACCATCATCAGTTGAAGGTAGCTTGCTTATGCTTTCTGCTTCTACTTATGTTACAAGCTCAAGTGGGAGGGTAATCTCTCCTCCCCCCAAAAAATTTCAGTCTCAGAGAAACAGTAGTGGGGCTGGATGCTGTTCCCATGTTGCTGGGGGCTTCTGCTAGACTCCTACCCCATTATATATCCAGGACCATGCTAATGTGCACACTGTACATTGTTAATGAGGCTTCCATGAGAGGAAAAAAACAGCTGGCTGAAATTTCCTCATGATAGCTTCAGTAAGTCAGTCCTCTTCTGCGGCTTTTATATATTGTTAGTAAGTGTTTCCGTTTATTTTACATTGTTACATTGGCTTTTTTTTCTAGGATGATAATAAAAGTAGGATGAGGGCAAAAAACACTCATTAGAAACTTTAAAACTGGATGTAACAAAAGGAGGAAAAAAATGAATAATACTGTAAAAATGTGCTTATGTTCCAACTTCTTAACAACCCAGCTATGGAGAAATATCCTGATTAGAATTTTAAAAATGTCTTCCGACTGAGACATCAGATAATTCTTTCTGATTTGCCTTAGTCACTGAAACTAGTCACATGGATAAATCTTACAGAAGATCAAATTGGAGGGCACAAGAAACATGCTGAGCGCACTACATGTGAAAGTTAGGTTTTCTCTGTATGGGACCCGGTATTTGAGATCACTCACTTGATGCAATCTGAGAGATTGCTATAGTAATTGTTGATTTCTAGACTCTAGACTTGCTAGGGAGACATCTGCCCATGTTTTTGAATCTCCCTTTGTTGTGTTTCTGTGTTTGCTGGTTTTTTTAACACGCTTCCTAGGGAGGTGGTTGATGCCCCATCCCTGTCAGTGTTTAAGGGACATTTGGACAATATCCTTAATAATTTAGTTTAACTTTTGGTCAGCTCTGAAGTGGTCAGGCAGTTGGACTAGGTGATTGTTGTAGGACCTTTCCAAAGAAAATATTCTATTCTATTCTATTCTATTCTATTCTATTCTATTCTATTCTATTCTATTCTATTCTATTCCATTCCATTCCATTCCTTTCTATTCCAATCCATTCTATTCTGTTCTCTAGCATTCAGTTTACTTGCATTTTACCTACAAGGCCATGCTGAACCCTCAGATAATAAAATATGCTTTTAGAGCACAACTCATGAGGAGAAGCTGAGAGAGCTGGGGTTGTTTAGCCTGAGGAAAAGGAGGCTCAGAGGAGATCTTATTGCTCTCTACAACTACCTGAAAAGAAGGTGTAGCGACGTGGGCGTCAGTCTCGTCTCCCTAGTAACAACTGACAGAACAGGAGGAAATGGCCTCAAGTTGTGCCAAGGCAAGTTTATGTTAGATATCAGGAAAAATTTCTTCGCTGAAAGGGTGGTCAGGCATTGGAATAGGCTGCCCAACGAAGTGGTGGAATCACTGGAAACGTTCAGAAAACATGTGGATGTGGCATTTGGGTCTATGGTATAGTGGTGGATTTGGCAGTGCTGAGTCAACAGCTGGAACTGATGATCTTAGGGGTCTTCTCCAGCCTTACCAATCCCATGATTCTAGGAAAATATTTTAACTGTTTTAGGAGATGGGATAGGAGTTATGAGAAGCTGTTTGCTGGGAGGATTTTAAGAAATGAAAAAGGATTTTATTTGAGTTGCAAATTGACAGTTTATTGTGAGTTTGGTAGCCCTAGCTGTGTGTCTGAGAACACTGAAAGCCCTCCGATGGTGAGTGCTGCAAACAGTACAGTCAAACATGTCTACAGCAGACAAGGAAATTGCATTTCATACATAATTCACAATGTGCTACAGTGACTCCATAAGGTCAATATCTGTTGTTAACCCAGAGGAAATCAGAGAGGAAAGAAACAAGTGTTTGTTCTTGCTCATCTTTGAAAGAGCTGTCTACAAGCTGCTGATTTCCATTGCACAGAACTACATAAACAGCAAAGTGGAGCTCTTCTGCATATAGAAAAGCACTGCATCCAAAATAGATAAACTCTGCAGCTAGAATAATATCTCTGTGTCTCCAGATTTTTATACCAAAGCTCGATAAAAATGGAGAAAAGGGATCAAATAAAAACAGGGGCAACTTTGTGCAGCAACATGCTGAAATTGTTTAGCATTGGGATTCCTCTTGCCTAATTGGCCATCCAAAATTAGTCATCTGGGCCTGATGTTCAGTAAAGGAAGGGAGGCAGACACTGCCAAAGGGTAGTTCATCCCCTTCAAATACAGCTCTTGTAAGGAGAGTGGGATAAATTACTTGCCATAGTGCCTATGGTTTCCAGGTATTTATAGCCATTTATACATGTTCTCCCAGAACAGCTCTCTATTTGTTTTCTGGATAAATTTGCTGAGTGGATTGTGAATGTGTTCTGTATTTGTTTTGGATTTCCTTTTGCAGCAAGGAACTGAAATTATCCAGATTGAAACTGCTCAGCACACAGGAGTCAGGTCATATCTGGGATTTTCAGACAGACAGTACTGCAACAGGGCTTAAACACCATGTTGGAAAACTTCAGGTATTTTGTACATACTCTGTGCAGTGAGTAGGCACTTAAACAGGGACTTTATCCTTCTGGACAAAGAGTGTGACTTTTACTACGTTGTTATAGAAAGCAAAACAGCACATGCACAAGAGGCTGGCAATAGAATGATGCATGGAACTGCCAGGCATTATATGAGTCTGTAGAGAAGGAGGAATTTGCTGCAATCACACCTGTTTGAGGAAAAGCAATGAGACTCAGGAAGAGCATCCACAAGGCTGCAATGTGAGGCAGGGCTCGGGCAGGGGTGGAAAGCTTGGAGAGAGGCCGCAGTAGAAAACACAATGAGTGTTTGTCCTACAGAGAGACATGGACACCCTGAGGTGAAGGGCTTCTTTTTCCTACAGGAAGCATGTTTTTGTTTGCCTAGATGCTTGTTTGAATGGAAAACTGTTCAGGAACAGTCAGGACAAAGTCAGGAGAATGTTGTGTGTGTCTGTATGCAAGCAAGGGAGAAGGGAGTAATATTTCTGTGAGCACATATGGGCTAACAAAGACTGAAAAGGCAGCTATTCTCTCTCTGGATGTAATTTGAAGACCATCATTAATTAAATAATGTTGTTCTTTTTTTTTTCTCCAGGCTAACTTAAGCTGTAACAGAGTGTAATCTGTTTAATAATAAATATCCTTGTGTTTCATGGAATGTTCTGTAACTATACAATGATGCATGTCAAGAACAAATCTGTAGTTCTCCTTGAACATCCCCAAAGTTGTTTAGATTTGCCATCTTAACAAGGTTTTAATGTAATCACTAGAGAGAAATATCATAAGGCAATGCTTCCCAAACTGTGTGAGCTGCCAGGCCTTGTAGGTGGTTTGCAGATGGTCTGGAAACCATATTAAAATAATAAAATCATAAACCGGAGAGTTAAAACACAGACAAGAATAGTGCCAAGCAGGCCACAGATGTGTGGCAGGAATTTCATTTGCAAACATAAGGGATGGCCCACTAAGGCTGCTTGCTGGTGGGAAAACCTATGAGTTTGCACAGATTTCTTTGGCATTCTGCATGGGTCGGCCTTTGCATCCACCAAAAACCTGTCATAAGATGTGAACAGCTGGGAAGGCAACATGTGGCGCTGCGTGCTTTATCCTATTGTGTAGGGCAAGGATGTGAATGCATTTTGGCAGAACCAGGGTCCCATCAACAACGGGTGAGTGGAGCCGGTGAGCCACCAAGGCTGATTCTGACCTGCATTGCCACATGCCGCATATCAGCTCGCACGAAAAAACAAGCATGTTGCAGGAGACCTATTGCCTATTTTTTTGAATGGACAGTAGAGTGGACTCACCTGCCTGCTTTGCCTGCAGTTCTGGCAGCACAAGAGAGCTGTGAATCTGACAGGTGCTGCCCATTAGGCTGGGCTTACAGCTGCTTGGTGGCACTGCAGCAGGTGTTCCTGGCATACTGGTGATCTGAGTATTTCTGAGCGTACATTTTTAAGTGTTCACATTACAAATAGCCTGCAAATAACAAGTATCCCCAAATGCTGGTTCTTATTTCAAACTCGTTATGTTTTTGTGAATTCCAAAGGGAAGTATTTACTCTGTGCAAATTACCTTTTTAACCCATAAAAGACTAATAAATATTTATGGTCTTTATATTCTATCTAATAACACATCAAAAATGACGTAGATTTGTGTGCTTCTCCCCTCCAAGGCTGAGCACTAAAATGAACACAAAATGGCTACTTTCCATTATGCTCTAGCCTCCTTAGTGACTAATGGATTCTGTCTACAGCAGCAAACAGGTCTGTATCTGCATTCTGCAAACAACAGCTTTCTTCTGAGCAGCCAGACAAAACCCCAAAATCTTCATACCTTCAAACACTGGGATGTAAAAGCTCGGGGGTTCATTTTATTTTCTAAGAGAAGCTAGCCTGCAAATAATTTCTGTTCTTTTTACCCTATGTTAAACACGACGATTAGTCTGAAAGGTAAAGAAAATTCTCTTTAAGTAAATGAATCTATTCATACTTAGATGAGCCATTCTTCTGCTTTGGCAACCTGTGGAAATGGTAATCTAATCATGCCACAGTACTAATATCCAATGTGCTGAAAACTTGTAATTCACAGCTCAAGGGCAATGTGGAAGATAGTTGAGGATCCAGTAATTATAGGGCTGGTGTTAGAATGAGCAGTGAAATAATGTGCATTATTTTCCTCATAAGCAGATTTTTTTTTTTAGCCCATAGTGAGCAACTGAGCTTCAGGTTTTTTGTCTTTGACAAAAAGCTGTGGACATCTGGTGCTATTAACTATAATTACCTCCATGTCCCAGTAACATAACACCTTTATACAAACAAATGCACGTGCACGTACACTTACCTTAAAGCTGCAGAAGACTGTTTCAAGAAAAACCATTTCTGAGTATATCTTCATATGCTGTTCTGTGAAATGAAGAACTGGCAGGGAACTAAGTTGCATCTGGATCCAAACCAGTTCATGCTGGGGACACTGACCTCTTTAATCTGTGGTCTCAAATAAACTAGTTTACCTGTAGGAAAGGATCACCTGGGCAGCTTCATCGTCACCTGGAAAGGCCCAGGACACTGGCCAAGCCCTTGAAGCTCTTCTGCTCACTTCCCACAGCATTTCAGTTTTTAGAATTTAGCCTTTTTTTACTGCACATTTTATGTGTTTTCATTTAGTTTTGGGGTTTGAGTCTGAATGGTTAGTGTTACAAGATACTTTGGGACTCAGAATGTATTGCATGAAAGCTGTGTACAGACTAAATAATCCCTCCCAGTGTCATATGCTGAGGAAGCTGAGAATGTTATCCAAAAGGAGCATCTTATTAAAAAACCAAAGATACAATTTGAAATTCAGGAGAAATGTATGCCTTGACATTTTTTGCATCATGTAAGATAAGAACAAAAGCAAAACTCAAAGGTGGAGCTCAAAATGAACGTAGCTTTGTACGTGTATGCATGGATGGCTGTATTTCTGTGTTCAGGCAAGTACATGCACACCAGTATTTATTGTACTTGTGGACTCCTCTTTCTTACCCCACATCCGGCGCCTCGCCTACCTGTCACCCTAACGTGTATTATACAATGTAGAGTAAGACTTTCCAAATGCGTTTCCAAGAATAATAATGCCCATATTGTTTTTATTAGAAAAATTGCATGTGCACAGTAACAATTCATCTAGCCTCCGCCTCGTCTGGCAAACTGCAAAAAAACACTGTACAGTCAGAAACATGTGTTAATGATGCAACTGATGTTAAAATTGTCACGTAGGATGCATTTCACACATGGCAGGCTGTGAAAGGTCATGGGAAGCTCAGATGTTGACCAAGAGGCATGCAGCAGTCTGAAGAATGTGAAATATAGGCTTTTAAACCCAATTTTTCTTTTGACGATGCGTAATTTATAGTGGAGGGAGAAGTATCGTGCACTCAGTTCTCCTTAGTGAGGCTAATACAATGATCTAGGACATCTTACTTTTAACTTGTAAAAGTAGAAGTAAGGAAAAGAAAGCTCTGGAACATTTCAGAGCAGCTTATGACAGTTTCAAAGCCAAAAGCTCTTTGACTGTAACGCTAATTTAAATTAGAGTGAATAGTGCCTTCCATTCTGGAGGACTCTTAACATGCTAAGCAATGGAACAGGCTCCCTAGTGAAGGGATGAAGTCAACATTCCTGGAAATGTTCATAAAAGAAGAAAACGTGGCAATTAATGATATGGTTTTAGTAGGTAGTATTTGGTCAAAGGTTGGACTTGATGATCTTGGAGATCTTCTCCAACCTTAATGGTTCTATGATTGTGTGCTCAACAGACCTAACATCCATTCTGTTGTGTGATCATGGCAAGGTTTGAACTTATTTCTGTCATGACAGGTTTTGCACTTTTTCCTTTATCATTATAGGGTTTTTCATAAAATATAGATAGTTATTTTTCCCTCATAAGAGTCTAAATTCCACTTGATGTGCTTAAAAATAGACCAAAGTAATTTCACACAAGCATCTATAAAGAGCATTGAGGGTATGCTTTTCCAACTTCACATTTTAAACTTTTATATAAAGAAAAGTGTTTCTGTATTTTTTTGAATTATGTAAAAATATTAGAAAATAAGAAAAAGGAAAAAAATCCTAGGTGTGACTTTTTACTTGACTCTAAGAGGTTAAAAAGAAATTACTCACAAGAAGAAAAAAGGGAGGAGAAATAGAAAACAGTCTTGTCCTACTGAGATGACACTTTTCTCTTGATAAACAGGTCAAATCAGCAGGTTCCCAATCTCAAAGAAAACTGCTGTGGTGGCCTACTTGGCTGTTAATACATAGCACATTCAACACACGTATAGAAAAGTCAACTGAATGGGATAACAAGAAAAATATGACTCACCTACAGTCCTAAGCACTAAATTCAGGAAAACTGCTAAGAAAATTCCTTTTTACCTTATATTTCACTTCTGGTGTACATGAATTAAACAGCAGTTTTAGACACAAAAGAATAAGATGCCTTTGAAATTATTAAAATCTAATTGTTCACACTTTTTCTAATCATTGTGCAGGTAGAGAAGTCTGTGCCCTGAGAAATCTTAGACAGAGGCAAGTTCATGCACACACTTTGTTGCTGTTTTCTTCACCCAAGACATTCAGCCAAAGTACCTTGAATATTACGCTTTTCAGTCTTTAAAAGCTGAAGGGAGTTAGACCTGCCAGCACTTTGACAGACTTTGAAGAAAACAAATGTTGCAGGAGGAGACTGCTGGCTCAGTGCGCTGCACTTTTTTCTGCAGTAAAATCTCCCTGACTGTGGAAAGTCTCCAAAAGTACTGTGGTTATTCCAGAATAGCTCTTCATCTGGATACCCTTAATCTCAAATAAAAGGTGGGGGTGCCGTGATTCAGTTTAAACTACTTCCAAAATGCATAATTATTCCAGAGTAATAGCTCTTCTGGAAAGCACCCAACCAGCCTCAACCCCTCCTCTCAGCAGGGTGCAGTGCAGCCGTGGATGATGCTGCTGTGACCTACAGCTATGCACAGTCTGTATATCCTCTCAGATCTCCTGTGATAAAAAGCAAATGATATTAATATTGTTGGTAACAAGAGCTGACTGATTTACTCACTGGGACTGATTTTAATCTTGAATTGTAAATTCTTTTTCCCAGTTCCAAAGTTGTTTGCGAACAGTCCTCATCATTACACATGTATTTGGTTTTCATTTGTTAACGGACAATTTAGGAAAAGCAGATCCTGGCCTGTGGATTATTCATCATCTGTCCTTTTTAATTATTTGGGTTTTGTGCTGGGTGATCGGCACTTGACAGTGATGCTGCTCAGACTCTGTAATTTGATGAGAATAACAAATAATGAATAACCACATGTTAACCAGGCAGATAAAGGTGCTGGTATTAAGACAGCCATTCTTTAAACATCCGTGCAAACAGAAATCGAGGTCACATAAAGGTTTTCAAGCAAAGCAGAGCCTAAAGAAACAGCCTGAGTTGAACCAGATTGCAGGTTACTCTGCTGAGCATTCATGGTTTTGACCAACATTCACAGCTATTCGTATTTATTTTTTTTTTATTTTTTTTTTTTTTACTGACCAATTTGGACAAGAGGATCCAGGCTTAATTCTTCCCCTTTCTTTCACATCCTGTAAGCCCGTGATAGCATCTTCAGTCAGAGATTTGGGG
The DNA here is from genome assembly GCF_001715985.3 of Manacus vitellinus. NCBI lineage: Eukaryota > Metazoa > Chordata > Aves > Passeriformes > Pipridae > Manacus > Manacus vitellinus. The sequence goes on along the minus strand of NW_021939396.1, from coordinate 48,961,372 downwards.
TTACCCAGTGAAGTCTCAGAAGCAGATTTTTAATTGAAAAGAAACACCAAGTTGGTAGGAGTAATGTGAGTGTGTGATAAAGGGGTCTTATTACAGGGATGACTCAGAAGAGGAAGTTTCAGACTGGGGCAGAAAACAGTAGGGACAAAATTCAAATTTGGAGCTTTGGTCAAAAATTTAATCTTTCCTACATCTCATGCACTTAGAAGTGTGGAGGATTTGCTATGTGCATGTGAAAGTATACAGATTTGTAGGATCCACTTTGCTGGCTTTGCAAAGATTTTGTATTGGCCTTGCGATCTTCAGAAAGCATTTATATAATGTGGATATTCAAATGGTCTAAATAATTTGAAGTGTCAAAATTTATTTGAGTGTTTGCTTTCCCTTCGTGTGTATCAAATAGAGGCTCTGGGTCTACCTTTTAGCTTAAACAGCTGGGTTAACCATGTTTGGGTTTATCTTTTAGCTAAGTGAGATCAAAATGCATCATTCATTTTTTTACATTTATGTAAATATGAGAAATGCTAATGTTATTTTGTCTAGGGGTTAGAGAAAAGGGAGGTGCTCACGATGAGCACTAATTCCAAAATCTCTGGCTAAAGGAAATTTTAAGTGGAAAATAAATACTGTGTTGTTTGTAGAGAGAAAAGTTAATTCTCATGGTTCTATACTGCAAAATTGTCCTTGTGGAAATTATGTAAATAAACCTCTGATTTTTGCCACTGGAATGACATGACATGAATTCAGACATCAGAGTTTCAGGATCATGTTGGCAAGTCTAAAAATTTCCACCTATACCAGAATGATTTTTTTTTTCATAAAAAAGAAACAAACAAAAAATAGGGGGAAAAAGCTGTTGTATTATCATCAGGCACACAGCTGGTGTCTCCAAGGAAGTCGTGGTGGTTTGCGTCTGACATCTCCTGCAAACTGTGAGTCTGTGTTCCTCCAGGCCTGGTTTAGAGGCATTTCTTTAATAAATGGGGAAATATATGGAAAGAAATTACAATGTCTTTCCCTCAAACCTTGCTTAAAAGCCACACAAGACTGGTCTGTCCTCTTTCATGCATGCCTGGGCTACCACCTTTCTTTGTCTAAATGTCTTCTGGGTGCTAGTTCTGGACTCCCAACAATAAATGATTTTAATGCTCAGATTTATTGGGGCGCTCTTATCTGTACACTATAGTGACTGTAAATTAAATGTCAGTGTTTTTTGTGCTCAGGGCACTTGGGTTGATCATTAGGAATTTTTCACACTAAGTATTTTCAGCTGATTTGTTGCATTATTAAATAGGACTCTTGTCATAAAAACAAGCAAATAGCTAAAAGGATGAGGTCACTGTGAGTGACCTGTCCCTGAGCAGGGACGTAACTTGTCCATTTGAATGTAAAATGAGAAGATAGAAATCAGGTTTTGGTGTAGATTTAAACTCCTCTCAACACAAATATATATTTCAAACACATTTTCCACATGTATTGTTCACCAAACGATTAAATTTTTTCAACTTAACTCAAGAAAAATGTCAACATCCTCAAGCTTGAGTCAGTTTTGCTATTTTACCTGAAATGGGCTGGAGATAGGTATAAGTTCTTGTGTAAACCCTTTGTCCACATTTCCCCCTCCTTTAAGAAAGGATTGAATTTTCCCCCACGGCACTAAGAGGATCTGCTCTGACATGTGACTTCTTGCAGGTCATCTGATAGCCTTATCAGCAGGGGCAGAACTTTTGAGCTGGGTCATAATTCTCTCTCTCAGGTGACAAATCACTGTTCAGCCCAGAGCACAGATCCAGTAGTAATATTCCTTCTTCGCTTCCTTATTCCTGCTGCAGGTGGCTCTTGCTTTTGGTTTTGGTTTGGTTTTCTTTAGGAAGTACACGAGAATGACTTACTTGTTTTTGCAATTCCTACTTGGATTGGAACACCCCAAAAGCAATAAGTGTGCTGAAAAATGCAGTACTGGCTGTTTAAAAACAAGTCAGTACGTCCCAGTCTGAACAGATGTTCTTGCTCAATATGCACGTGACACTTTTCTTCCTGATGTTGGTTTTCTACATTTTCTACATAATGTTTGTTAGTAATTATCTATGAGAATAACACAGTGTGTTGTTATACCTGCACAGAACTTTTGAGTTATAGTTGTGGTGCTTCATGGAACTTCATAGTATCTAAAAAGCTGTTCATATTGTTTTTTATCAATTACATTCTTCTTTTAGTTGATACTGGCTTTTATTTTCTTGTCTTTGGCATTTGTACAGTTTCTTCCCAACATATATCTGATTAAAAGAAAGAAGACCTTCACCATTCCTGTCATTTTAATAACTTTTAACTCCTAACAAAACTATTTAATACAATCTTAGATATCAAATAGCATAAAATAAGATTCCCAAAACCGAAATGTTGACTTTTGAAAAAATATGAAAGCAGTAAAGCCTTGATGTCATCAGGTACTGAGCAAAAAAATCTTAAGTATATACTTTCTTTTTATGAGTTTAAAGAGATTTGAGTGGGTTGCTGGATCAGGTGACAAAGTGCTTTCTGCTGAGAGGAGCCACAGCCTCACATCAGCATCATAAGGTAGTTTGATTAGTGAAGTAGGTGGCTACTGTACCAAAAATAGTAAATTCCACCTCATATATAGGCTGTACTGAACACATTTGAATAGTCTATGTCAGAGCAATTACTTTCTTGATGGCTTAAAAGTTTCTGAACAATCTTAGGGTTGAATAACATGCAAAACTTGTGTACCTACATTTCTGTATTTGCTGTGTATACCAGTCCCCTAATGACTGGAGGAATATAACTGTGAGAGAGAGAGAGAGAGAGAGAGAGAGAGAGAGAGAGAGAGACCTGTTTTATAGTGCAGAACTTCCTCAGTATGGATCAACTTTGAAAATTTCACTAGTAATAATGCATTAGAACGATGATTGTTCATCGTGTTCTGTTTTATTGTAGCATTTAAAAAATTCCAGATATAAAAGTAAGCATACCATGCAGGCACAAACGAACTCAAATACTGCAACCCCAAGAAATGATTTTGACCCAGAAAACTAAATTTCACAAATTGTTACTGGGTTTAATCATACCTAAACAGTTTTCACTGGATTCAAAGGAATATAACTAATAACAATGTACAGCTTGTTTGTACACCATGACATGAAGGGAAATTACTTTAAAATCATTGAACGGATACAGTTAATTTCAATTTGGTAAATTATTTTAGGGAATCACTCTTATTTCCTATTCATTTTCATTTAAGTTTTTTAAAAGACATATCCACTTCTAAATGTGTCCACATCAGGGGTGGGTTTGCAGCAATTTAAACTAATTAATTTCTAAGCCAATTTAGATACATCACTAATCAAATTCTATGAGACCAGCTTGGTGCCAATGTGTGCAATAATACAGAATTCTGCTTACCCTACCTTAAGTTTATTAAGTATTCAGAAAACCATTGGGAGTAAAAACCAGTAGAAACTTGTTTTGTTGCTAACATCAGCACCAAACAAAGAAGGTACATTTCCCTATTGAGGAAGAGGGAACAACTTTTAGAGTAATCTTTTCTCCATACAGAAATTACACTTTAAATGCCAATACCCCAGCCAAGTGCTGCCTTTTGAAAGTTAGCTGCAGTGAAAAGCTTAAAAAAAAATCCTTATTGTAATGTTGAAAAGAGTGATGCAACGTTAACACCTAGCTATCTTAAATGCTAAATGATCAGATTACTCAGAGGTAATTGGCTTGCTTAAGTCTCCTTTATGTTCACAGGTTAGTTTCTGGGATTTGTGGATTTAGAAGAGGAGAATCCTAATTATTCTTTAGTCCAACCTCCTCTGTGACAATAGCTGCACAATTTCAACCTCCAATTTCTCCATCGAATTTGTGACAAGCTCCTCCTAAAGTGATCAGCTGCTAAACTTAGGTTGTCACCAGTCAGATCCACTGCCACCATGGGAGCATGAGATATTGGCAGCAGAGGCTCAGGAAGGACAAAATGCAGTGCTTCTTAACAAACTGTGAAGGAGGGCAGAACATACAGTACTTGCTTCAGGAGTTCTTTATTTACTTGTGGGCTTGCTTCTGACCATACATCTGCCCTCATGTATCTCTGGGATTTAAGTCTTCTATGTATTGGCTGCTCAGATATTAACTATTCCATCTGTAACTGATGAGAAAGAGTGTTACACATAGATACAAGAGTGCATTAAGATGTCCAGCACCAGTACTTACAAATATTACATGGTAATTTAAAGAAATAGCACCTACTGTGATATGCCCAGACAGAGTGGCAAGTGTGGAGTCCACAGCGGCACACTTGCTTTTGGCATATTGGAAGAGCTGCTGATATAGTCTGTAAATTAGGTTGTGTATTCACAGTTCGGGTCAGGTTTTCAAGAATCCAAATACCATTTAGAAATGTAAATAAGAGACAGGTTTTCAAGGTTAGCCCAAGGAACTTGCAATGTGCACTTGTAGACAAAATCTTTACATTTAACCATTCTTTGGTAGGCAAAAAAAAAAAAAAAAGAGATTAGTTTTTCAGAGTATGCTCGAATTTGAAAATTTTTAAATACATCTGCCAGCTAACGTGGCTAGATACTTACAGAGAGTTCAAACCCTTGTGTTTGTGAATATCCAGGTTTTGGTTCTTGCACTGCATTTTTACTTAAAGAGCTATTTACATATATATGTCTGTATTTGGTTAGTAGAACTCCACATTAAAAAAGAAAATGCCCATTTTGTTTTATTGCCAGAGGGAAAAAAATGCAAATTCTGGAATTTTAGAGTTCTGCAGTAACACTTAACAAAGTGTTATATCAAAGTGCCAGTGAAGTTGCTTCCTGGAAAATATATGGGAAAAGAATTAAGCTGCATTAAGCTGCATATTATTACATTTATTTACTGTTACACATTCTTGGTCTAAGTGGTATAAACTACCATATTTCACAAGATTTCCTCTGTTTTCCATAAATGCCTTTTATAAAATGAAAGTACTGATAGGTAGAAAGCTTATTAATTTCTTACCATGATGATTTTATGACATATAAGTTCTGAAACATAAAATACTTTTAAGTACCCTTTTTTTTATCTAAAACTATAACATCTCCTGTTTTCCATTACTGCTCCAAGATGGGGGGAAATAAGAAGGTTTTGGTAAAGTGCAAAAAAAGCATTTTAATTGTTTGCTAGACTTAGTTTAGGCAACAGATCAAGCAGTGTTTCCCTGATTTTCTCAGACATGATGCTGTACAGGTGAAAAGAGATGACAAATAATTACATGCAAACTAAAACAGACCGTTCTGCTGTATTGTTTTCTTTTTCTTTTACTCTCTTCTTCAGCATGTTTCATTGCACATAGAGGTTGACATTCAGTATCACAGACCTTCTACCATGACTGTTTTAAAGCACTTTCAACCATCAAATATCTAGGAGAGCATGTGCCCAGAACAGACTCATATCCTCATCCCTGCAGTTCTTGATGGTGTTTTTCCAGATGCTTTGCTGGTAGCCAAAGTTTAGGGGCAAGGCCAGAAGTTTCACTCCTGACTTCTCTCTCAGCCTGACTGGTGAGGGAGCGGCAGAAGCAATTGCTCCTGCTGTCTCCTCCAACTGCTCACTCTGTGTAAAAAGGAAAGGTGGTTCATATGCATTAAGTGAAATGAAATCTGGTGTTTTCACACGTTCATATTCTTACATATTTTGTCTCTGACTTCAGAAAAGATAGAGCCAGATGCTAATTGCTTGACACCAGTAAAGATCACAGGTTTTGGGAGTAAAGTCTTATAAACCATCGATGACCCATTTGGGGTAATAACTTTCAGTTTATGTGAAATCTTTTCTCCAGAGTTTCCGTTGTTTATATACTCCTGGCTTTTCATCTGAAAGAGTTGAATTGCTTAAGTTGTGTGTTATTAATATACTGGTTGTTGGATTTATACAGAGAGAAGTTCAGCTATGGCTCTGTAGTACAAGGAGTAAAGTGGGTCTCATAGGAAGCCTACATGCCCTGAATTCTTTCTGTGCATCCATAATTTGTGGTGATATCCTAGTGATAAACTGCATTTAGCAGACACCTTTGGCTGTCTCACCTGTTCTCTGCACACTAATTCAGCTTCCCTGGGATAGCAATTAAACTTCTGACTGGCATCAGCAGCTTCCAGCAAAAGAAATTAAAAGGAGAAAAAAGGTCTGCTGGAGAAATATTCACCTGTCATCCACTGACTATGGACATGTAGATTTTCCAGCTCAATTCATTTGAGATGCAGGAGGAACCATATTTAGCCTCACCTTTAGGAGATCCTTCACTGTATCCAGCTGGGAAGCTGAAGGCACCCTACTTGCAAAGGAAAATGTGCAGACTTATGGAAAGGTCACCAGCAGTGGCTTTAAACCTCAGAGTACATGGGATATTAAATCTGTGGTCCTACTGTGTGCAGTAAAAATAGTTTAAATACTCGGTATCAATCTCTACAGGATTTTAGTTATGTGTTATGCCTGTTTCCTAACCCAATGAAGCTTAGGCTTTTGTCAAATAAGGTATCTGGCTTGGCAGTGAGGGAGTTATGGAAAAAGCATGGCCTTGGCAGAACTCCTGATGGTGTAGTACATAGATTTCAGTAGTTCTCATTTGGGATAATGACATCCATAACTCACTGTGGTATTATTCCCCTGGGTGGTTTAAAACTTCTTATAAAAGTCTTTATTTTAGTTTTGTAAAAGTAAATCACTACATCCTCAGAAGCCATCTGCTTAGTTTTTTATTAAGATAATGCATGCTCTGTTTTCATACCAATTCTTTGCATGTAAAAATAACAATACAGGACCTGAAACCCTCCGTCCAAGCAGTCCCTGCAAACCTCAGCAAAATAAGGAAATAAGTGTATGGTAAAGAGAATAACATCTCTGTTGGAGTGTAACAAGCCAAATCAAGCACTGCACCTCTGAAACGAGGAGCTGCCGTTCTGAGGCTTACCTCTGCTGGGAGATCCCTGCGTCCATGTTTGTGTAGCAGTTGTGTGAGATGCAAGGGCACTGCTGTTACCACACCCATTTTACAGGCAGTAAATCAAGACACTGACGTCCATCTGTGTGCAGTGGAAGAACTCCTGCTTTATACCTTAATACTTATTCATGTACAAGTTAGAATCATAGAATCATAGAATGGTTTGGGTTGAAAGTGACCCTAAAGGTCATCTATTTCACCCACTAGACAAGGTTACTCAGGGCCTCATCTAACCTGCCCTTGAACACTTCCAGGGATGGGCATCCACAGCCTCTCTGGATAACCTGTTCCAGTGCTTCACCACCCTCTGAGTAACTAATTACTTCTTAGCATCTAATCTAAATCTGCCCTCTTTCCATTTAAAACCACTACTCCTTGTCCTCTCACTACATGACTGTATAAAAAGTCCCTCTCCCTTCTTTTTATGAGGCTCCTTAAAATACTGGAAGCCTCAATGAGGCCTTCCTGGAGCTTTCTCTTCTCAGCCTTCATGGACCTCCTCTGGATCCACTCCAACAGGTCCACATCTTTCTTGTGCTGAGAAAGCTGTGTTCTTTGTTGGTCCTTTTAAGCCACAGAGAGCCCCTTTTCTTAAAAGAAACACTATTATGTTACTTAACTTTAAATTTGCACTTTCATTTATTCTTGTATATTTTAACCAAGTTTATATAAGACTGTCAAATTAGAAAGATACTGCTTTTGTGTCTCATCACTTAAATTGTTCAAAGTACTTGCATGAATTTGATCATTTCACAAATATTAATCTGCCTTGGGGTTCTCCTGAGCACCCATTCACTGAGTTAAAAATTTGTGTTTGCATGCTGTTCCCAAGGGCTCATCTCCCCTAGTAAGCATGTTTAAACAACTGAAGTACCCTTACAATGAAACATTCAAATTCAAGCCTTTATTATTATGCAATCTGGGATTTTTTTTTTTATCATTAGACTTCCTTCTGAACTGGGTGGTTGACACTCCCTGTTCCAAATTCCTGTCCCATGAGCTAGTTGTTTGGAAATACTGGCTAGGAGAAGAAACACCGTGGCTCTTCTCTTTTTCTTTTTTTTTTTTTAGTCTGGAGAACGTGGTTTTTTTCACTAGGTATTTGGGATTAAACTGTAACCCAAAGGCAGTCTGCAGAAATAGGATAAAGATCAAAAGGAAATGGAAAGCATAACTTGGTGGATTGATGCAGCTGGAAACAGTGGGTCTGATTCAAGGTGCTTTGGGAATCTGAGGATTCTTGTGCATGACTTAACTAGTTTCTGCATTAAACCTTGCATATACCCTAGGAGAGGAATGCGTACCTGCTCCAGCAGCATGTGCACTCTGGAAAATAATGAGAATAGCTAGTCTATACTGTGTCAAAATGAGGGTTCATATACACTTTGACTATCCAGATAAAGGTATTTCTGAGTAACTGCATGTCTAAACAATTTTAATGCATCACGAGACTACTTTGACTTGACTCTCCAGTCAGATCAGTTTTCGTTCAGAACTTCACTCCTTGATCTATGTCCAAGAACATATTTATCAGGGAATTTATACAGCCCTTTAAATTCACTTCCTTATGTGAATTAAACTAACTTCCATGTGCAAAACCCTTTGAAAGTTCCCTGTGTGACATGAGGATTTCTCCTACTTTTTCATGTGTCCTGTGATCCTGTAGTATTCACCCTTGGAATCTGTCTCTACTGCAAGAAAGCTGGATAGATGAGTTTCCCCTCTTTGCCCGCAGGGACAGAATGCCACATGTGCTCTTGCTGCACCATCTGAATGCTTAAGCTCTCTTGGTCGGACAAGGAGAATGCCAGGGGTTTGTCAGTTTTCTGGGGGAGTACTCATTTCATTTTTCAAGCAGCTTAGCATTTAAAATACCGTAGCCACTTGAGCAGCCGCAGATCCTTTAGGTGGCCGTGTCACAAGTTGCCAGGTACTTGAAAGCACATGGAGAAAGAAAAAGTGGTGCACCAAATCCATTTCATTGTTGTGCTTCAGCCATTCAGAGGGCTCAGACAGCTCCGACGTTTAGAGTGCAGCTGCCTCCAACAGCGGCAGCGGCCCCAACATTGTTTTGTTGTCGTTTCTCCAGAGGAGCGGCAGGAGCTTACATCATTTCCAGTAATGAAGTGCCTGGGGTTCTTTTATGACTTGCACACTCTGCTTCTCTGGAGCTGTACAGTATGTGCTGCGTGACTCCAGGAAACTGAGGATTTGTTTTGACTTGTTAAGAGAACGTTGTGCTATTTCTCTTTACAATTTCACCATATGACTTGTCAATTCTCTCCCCCTCTTAAGAATAACTTCAGATTTAATTAGCTGAGTGCAAACATCTTTCATTGCAGTGTGGATTAGACTCCTCATTGAGTACATTTACCAACAAAATGAAAGACATCTTAATCAGGTGACTCTGTATTTGTACTGCTGTGTCCAGAGAGCATTGTAGCTGTCAATAGACAGTTGCTATTGGCTCCTTTTCTAGTGGGGGATGCCCAGTGATGTGGGGACCAGTCTTGTTGGTTTTGATGCTCTCTTTCCTACCTAAGAGCCCTTTTCAAGTGTGTTTCATTATCATTTCCCTTTCTGCTATGTAGGAAAAATTATACTCATGTGCCTTGCTGGGATGTCTTGAAGGTGCTGGCATGCCCCCAGAAGTTCCCCAGCGACCTTGCCTAGCATATTTTAAATGGTGCAATTTATACTTTGCTGAATTGCAAAGTAGCGTTGTGCACAAACCTCTATTAGACAAGTTTTGCACCAGCTTCCCAAAGAGTTACCTGGATATATGCATATATATGTGCTTTGAATTTCTAAGTGCTGAATTTCAGTTTGTATTTCCATCATTCAGAGAACATTCTCCAGACCATGAACCACCTGGGGTGTTTCTGGGATATCATGACCCAAGCAGCAGCCTCCATAATTCTCCATGAGTCCTGGAGTACATACTTGTGCTGCAGCAAATGCAGCTGATTTACCTGAACGTACAGTCACAGCAAATGCTTTTTGGCAGCATCAAAAACAATGAAGAATGGAACAACATTCATGATCTCTTTTGTAAAAATATCATCATGCTTTCTGTTAGTTCCAGGTCTTGTCATAAGCACTTTATAAAACACCTTTAACCCCTATTAACTATTCACTTCCCCAGAGTTAAAATTTAGCATGTCCATTTTTAGCCATTTCTTCTCTTAGGGATGCTGTGGTTTCTGTTTGATTCTTCAGAAGTGAATCATAGTTTCAAAACCCTCACTACCTGAAACACTCTTTTTCCATTAGCGTTCAACATGTTTAACATGGGTTCAGACACGTTATCAGAAACTTATACTAAAGTCCTTTAAAAAAATCTCGTGTGATTTCATGCCCTGGAAACACCTTTTACACTATAAGTATTCCTACAGCAATGGGGAGATATGAGGCATATGGATCTGAGCTAGTCAAATTAATGCCATAATGGCTTCTGGCTCCACAAGCAGATACAGTGCAAAGAGAGAGCAGAACAGCTGTAGTAGAGTTACCTTTTATGTGGGTGGCATAGACGTCTGCCAATTAAAATGATCTGATGAATCATTTCTAGCCATATGATTACTGTTAATAAGAATTTATGTTAACATGTTTGTGTCTGAACTTTGCACAGGTTCATGCCTGCATTTATTTTCTTAAAAAATAGAGCATATCATGGTTGTTTTTTTGTTCTTAATGGGCTTTCTTTCCTCACTTGAAAGCATTCCAGGACTTCAGTAATGCAGAGCTGCCAACTAACCCTTAAAAGACGATGTTTTTATCTCTATGTAGTGCCTTCTGCATGTAATTCTGTGTACACAGAACAATAATTTTTAACCTGAGAACTTCAAGCTAAGCTTCTAAATCCATATAGCAGCTCTTAGAAAGAAAGCATGGCCTTCAAAATATGAAGAGTTCTCATAAAGTTTTATTAACGCCTTTTTTGTTGCAAACATTTATATTTATACTTTTCTTTAAGTAGGCCCAATGACTGACAGGTTTTAACTGTTGACTTCATTACACTAATTCCCTATGTGTAAAAACAAGTGATTTTTTTTTCTAGAACTGATGTTATATTTATGATGAGAAATTAAGCATGGCAAAATGTTCTTTTAAATATGTCCTCTGCAGCTTACAAATCATTTCAAAGTATTTGAGAAGTCTGTGCAACAAGTGAGACATTTTATAGAAAGAAATACACAAGTCCAAGCATGGTGAGTGTTAACAAACTTTGATAGGATGATTTGGGAATCTCTCTCTGATCAGAAAAATGTAGTTAAAATTCTGCAAAAGCTTGGTAAGTATAACAGGACAGGGTGGAGAGACAAAAAATAATTGCAGTAAAATTGCTTGAAGTACAATTTTGCTAGGATAGGTGGTTGGAGATTTATCCTTGTGAATCTTGTTTGGGAGCCATGAGCAGAACAAACATTTTGGTGGGAGGACTTGTTCCCATGGTACTTAAAGCAGTTAGGAGAAAATATACTGAGGAAAATAATCCTAAAAAGACCAAGGAGGAACTTGGCAAATAGGTACTTTCTTTCTCTATTTTCTCTACTGGCAATTCTGCTACTCATGTTAGGAGGAATAGAAGACACTGATAGGCAAGGCATTTCCATGGCACTTAGATTGGAGCTTTTGGGGGCTCTTTGGCTCTCAGACTCCTCCTCATCTCTGCTCTGTCCATGCTTACTGATGCATTGATATCATATTTGCATCCATTTTCCCTGCAGCATCAATAAATCAAGAACTCTCATATGTTTTTTCTAGTGTCATCCTGCATTACCACCTATAAGAAGACACCGCCTCCAGTCCCACCAAGAACTACCACCAAACCATTTATTTCCATCACAGCCCAGAGCAGCACAGAGTCTGCCCAAGATGCATATATGGATGGGCATGGGCAGAGGGGAGATATCATCAGTCAGTCTGGACTTAGCAACTCCACAGAAAGCTTGGATAGTATGAAGGCGCTGACAGCTGCTATCGAAGCTGCCAATGCACAGATCCATGGCCCTGCAAGTCAACATGTAGGGAACAACACTGCCACAGTCACCACCACCACAACCATTGCCACTGTTGCAGTAGAAGATAGGAAGAAGGACCACTTCAAGAAAAACAGATGCTTATCTATTGGAATACAGGTACAGTACATGGCATGGATAATCTGCCTGCCATTGTTTTGGACTTCTACATCTGTTTTACTGCTCATTATACAATGTTTTATGTATTTTTATACTTGTCCTGACAGGTACCTATGTAGAAATTGCATCAACATAATCATTCTGCGTGGTACTAATGATGTTTTCTTAATTTATCATAAAAACATCAGATGCAAGGATTTGTTTAAGTCTTCTTGCTGCTTGTTATTCAGCTCTGTTAAATTATACACATGAGCACTAATCTATGAATCATAACACAGCGGGGGTCAGAAAGGCATGAATTAAATCATTGAAAGGGAATGTGTAAAACAATGATTTACATTACACTATCACCCAAAAAATATTTTCGTCCAGACTCACTGAATTAATTGTCGCTGCTTATTCATGCATTTCATAATGACTGGTAGCCACTTGAATGAGGCAGCATTGTTCCTATCTCACCCTCAAGAGCAGAAGATAAGTTCCTTCTGATTTGCCTTTGTTAAAGAAAATTACATTTTCTTACCTCTAGTGGAAACAAACAAGAAAAATAACCCCGCCAAAGTTCATTCCTGTTTACAGAAAGGAGAAGAGCAAATAAACTAGACCAACGTAATCTGCTTTCTTAATTAATCTTTCCTAAACATCCCCCTTCCCCCCCACAAAAAAAATGTTCATAGGACTCCTGACTATCTGCTTGCAGGATTAGCTTTTGCAACAAAGTGCTTGAACTTAAAATCAACTGAGAATCAACACAGGTTTTGATGAGAGATGAATCCCAAGCAAATAGAATAGCAATCCACAGTTTATCAGCCTTCACAAGAAGCCATGATGGTTTTTTTCTTGAAGAAGGTGGTTGTAAGCACAGCACTATGTGCCTGGACAGGCTTATCTGATTAGCAAAGCCTAAGAATTTGCTGTGAAATCTCTGTATCAGCCTGATGAGATAGATGAGAGGCATTCTGTTGAAGTATGCCATTCCAGGGGCAGCTCCTGGAGAAGCTATGACTTTTCTCTTATTTCTTCTTGGAAGAGGAATAATTACTATCGCCTGTGGGTTCAGTTCACTGCCTTTGTTGTAGACCTTTTCTGCTTCACAGCTGTTTGTTTTGGATATATTCTGAAAGAAGGGCTGATGTTCAGTGTTAAAATACAGGAGCAAGGTCCAGGTGGAACAGGGATAGAGGAAAGCTCTTCTATTACTTATTCACATTCCCAGCCAAGACAAAGGTGCCATTTTATTATTGTAATCCCTTGCTTTACCAAGCAAAGAAACAAAGACTCCTTAGCAGAGAAACACCCTGAAAAATAATGGGTACAAGGAAGTAATTTCCATGTTTGCAGAAGCCAAAAGGAACAACGGTAATGTGAATCACGGTTCTTGAGAGACCGTCTCACTGCTGTCTCTTCTTAAGGTAGTGTTGTAAGTAACAAATGCTGCTTCTGAAAGGTATAGAGGCCTCAGTTTCCTAAGATCTGAGGAAAACAGAGCTCCAAAACATGTCCAAGCCTTCAAAAATCTACCTCTTAAACTTTTAAGTTTACAGGTGACCAATATAATCATATGAAACAATCATTAAAGCTTTCTGGGGATGGTAAATGAAAGTCTGCCAGGATAGGTTTTGTGTACAAACCAATGCAGATCCCTAAAGCTGTGGTTACATGAAGCAAAACCTTCGGCAGCAATACAGCCTTATAAGTTTCCTGCCTGTGTACAGTGCCACCCTCACAGTTGTGGCCATCAGTGAAATTTTTAGAGTCAGAGAGGCTTCACAAATAAAAGAAAACTACTTCACTATGCTGTCTCATCCATTTTGCAGCATCATTGCACAAGCAATCATGCTGGTACAGCTGAAGGGGTAGTGTGGGAGTAGAAATACCATAAGATAGCTGTTGATGCCAGAAATAACTTCTCTTACAAACAACTGCCCTAAAGTAGGTAAGTACACTTTCAGTCCTCTGACTGGCAGTATAGAGTCAGTTTCTCTCCACTGACTGTAAAGGGAGCCTAGTTCAGGCTTAGTCTGAAGTCAGACCAAGTACACACTTTAATTATAGTTTGATCCATCTCTGTAGAGCAGGTCAAGCTGCATTAGCCAGAGGCATATTCTTAGTTTGTTTCCTCCTCTAGCAAATAAACCTAATGTGCACTTACGATGAACCTCCATGAGTGTCCTCTGCGCCCCTCAGTCACTCCAAGGACATCGCAAGCCTTTGCTGTAAATCTGTTTAGCAAACAAGCACAGTTAACAAAGAAAAACCCTTCCATCAAAAAGTTGCTTCACTCTGTCAGTTATGGGATTTAAGGTGTAGTTATCTCCCCAGAGGCCTCCTATCAGGTAAGTACCTCACTTCAGAGAACAGCTTCTGTAACTCCTGTCCCTCATTGAGCACTTTTCCTGCATAGGCTGTTCAAGTGGCTCTCAAGAAGCAGCTTACTTAGTGATGGAACAGCCACTAACTACAGCTGGAGATTTTGTACACCCGTGGTCAGTGTGGATCCACAGATCACTTCATGATGCTGTTGTGGCCCAAAGATTCTATTTGCTGGAAATCTTTTTCTTTTATAACTAACAGTGTTATACATAGCATTGGGAATTTACAACTACACTGCTTATGGAGATGGACATGTGGTATAAAGTGCCTCCCTGTGCTCCTGGGGACACCTGTTTGCATGATGAAGGAGTAAAGAAAATGCACCTAAGAGTCATATCTGCTTTCTTTAAATCTTGTCTGTACAGGGTGTCTCCTTAGTGTGAGAATTACAGTTGTATGAGGTGAGGGAAAAGGGGAGGAAAGACCTCTGCTCTGATTCAAGGCACTAACATTTAAACAAAATAAATACATAATTTTGACATGAGTTCACATATGCCTGCACATACAGACTAGAAGGTAAAATCAGACATGGTGGAGCACAATAACTGAAGTTATAACTGCTCAGAGATGTGCTCTGACAAATGTGAGCATCCAGCCTCCATAAAATACTGAATAAACTCCATCTGCATATTGCAAGCTGAATGTTGACTTACCAGAAATAATTAACAGGAATTATGAACATTCACTAATAACATCAGAAATGAGCACACCACAGACAAGCTATCTGACTAGATGAAGGAACTCATGATACAACCTCTATGTGCAGACACTCATAGTTGTACTCCATAGAAATTGCAAGTAGCTGGGTGATATCTCTGCTAAAATGCATTATAATTAGCTGCTGTGTTCTGGTTTTTTTGAGGTTGATGGTGCTGAAGAATCCACCACACCGGGTGAAAATAAAGCAACCAGTAAGTTCCAGTCCATAGGAGTTCAAGTAGAGGAGGAGAAGTGGTGAGTAAAAGTTAATACTGTTTTTCTAAAGTAAATAATTATGTCACAACTAATTTTTAAGAGCCCTAGTTCCTCTGACCCCATGACCACATAAGCCTGCTTCCTGGATGAATTGTTAGATCACCCAGCTGAAAAGCTGAGTCTTATAAATGTTGTAGCTCTTATTTCTCGGAGGGGATTTTTCAGGACCAGTGAGAGAACTGGAAGAGAAGTGCCACATACACTTGTAATAAGCTCTTTTTCCTCAGGAAATCTACCTAAACAGTGGACAGTGTTCCAGCTGGGGTATTAGACTTGAGATGGCTGCAGCAGCATGGAAATTATGCAGAAAAGTTTACCTTGTTTTTCAGCAGAATAATGTCAGGCACGTGTAGCAGTGCAGTGGCAGAGCCAAAGTGATTGCTTTTACTCAGGTATCTCTCCCAGACATCTCTGTATTACAATTGCTCCCTTGCAAAAAAATTGTTGAGATTGCAAAGCAAGCCTGCAAAACTCGGTTCTCTCTCCAGTGTGCAGTATACCACGAATCAGTAAACAAATATGGTCTGAGAAAAATTTTAAAAAGAAAAAAAAAAACCAGAACAGTTGTCGCAGAAGCACAAAGAGCTTTCTGATGACAAATTGCAGTTACATTGCAGGGCAGCATAACTGGACATAGCACTTTCCAGTCGCATAAGGTTTTTGAGTGCTTGACCACAACTGCAGATTTTAATTCCTGCCAAAAACTGGACTCAGGGGCTGAAGAAAAGCCAGGCTCTCCCCTTGCCTCTGAATGTGCAGGCCTGCCCAGTGTTGCTGTGGCTCTAAGCACCCACCCAAGTCTTTGCATGCTTTTTGCAACCCACTTGGGCATGGTGAAACTTTTCAGTCCTGGAGCCATTTTCTTGATAACTCTCTGTACCATGATGTGTCGTAGGAAAAGCCTCGGTGGTCAATGAGGAAGGAGTCACCCTTGAAATCTCTTCAGAGAAAATCTGGGTGGAGCAAATATGAGCTGACAAAATTAGGGCCCTCTCTCTCCTCTGCCTCGCAACTGCAGGAGCAAGTGGAGATGTCCTTTTTTGCACTGTTTTTTTCCTACATCTGCTAAAAATACTCCAAAGTAACACATTGTCTACACCATTTTCAATTCAATCATATCTTCCTGTCAAGTATCAGAGTATTTTCTTGTGGTTTTAAAAGGCTAAAGTGATTTCAGCAAAAAGAAATGTGATTTTGCAATGACCCTGCTAGGCTGTTACCAAGTTCCTCATTAACCTGCTAAAACATCTCTTGCTTTAGACATTTCTTTATGTTAGACCTTAGCCCTATTTACCCACAACTCTTCCAGCTAGATAAATGAGCACACTAGAATAGATGCTGAAGGACCATTTCACTTCAGCCAGAGCACAAAGGAAATAACTACCCCAAAAGCCCAACCCTCCCCTTCCCCGCAAAGAAAGAAAGAAATGGCTGTTTGTAAATACCTTACTTCCAAAGTCCTCTCTCTATTGCAGTTTTTATTGCTCCAGAGAAAAACGTAAGATTTGCCTGTGAGAGTCTGCCCTAAGAAAGCAATATTTCTGCATTACTTTCTGGCAGCTGTGTTTGGGGGTTTCCTTGCTGATAAAGTTGAGCTTGCTGCTGTTTGGAGCAGACAGGCAAGAAGCAATCTATCATGGACTTTCAGAAATGAACCGGCTGATAAAGGACAGCCCCTAATCCTTAGAAAATGAGTGCACTCAAGACACAAAGGGCTTATCATCACAGTTGGGCACTTATATTCTTTTTTTTCCCCAAACACAGCAGGGCACAATATATTGATTATCTGTTGCAGGAATAGAATTGTAAATACAGTGCATTCTTCACTGCCCCCGCACCAAAACATCTGCAAAGCCTAAAAAAGCCCTTTTGAGTTGAATCTTTGAGAAATTAATGCTTTAAAAAATATTCCAGTCTTCAGAAATGTTAAATAAGTATAAAATGAGAAGAATGACACTGCAGAAGGGATAAATACAGTAAATTGATCATGTTTCCTTGCCAGCCTAAGCTATTAAGTGCACTGTTACAAAATAAGAAAGCTCTTTGCCTAATGCACCAAAAGCTTACCACACTTTCAATCCTCTTCTTTGCTTCCTGCTTTTTCCTCCCCCTTTCCCTCACCTCATACAACTGTCATTCTTACACTAAGGAGTCTTACCTCCTCATGTCCTTTTAAATATTTCTGCTTCTCTGCTTGGACCAAATAAGCAAAAGGTTTTACCTCCATTTCTTGATCTAAGTAACGTAAAAACAGAGCATCTTCAGAGGACAGCTCTCTCTCTTCAATATTCCATCTTGACTCAGACCTTTCATTGGCCCTTCATTCTCTGTAACCTGGGCTTCCTGCCAAGACAAATGCCTCAGTCCGCCTACCCTTCTTGTACTGCTCAAAGGAAAAGCATGCCTACTGCTACCTGACCACATTACAACTGGATCAATCACTGATATTCATCTTATCATCAGTTCTTTATGCTGCCTGGTCTCAATAATCTTTTTCATGCCCATTCCCTAACTGCAGCTCTGTGATTTCTAGCATTTATAGAGTACCCCTGTCAAGTCCTTCTCTTGGGAAAAAAATTGGTATGCAGTTCTTTTCGCCTCGTGATCTTCCTGCTGTTACTGTCTTATCTCTCACCTGATCTTCACCATGATGCTGACAAAACCCTAACCAAAATATTCCTCCCCTTTCCCTACATGACCTACCCCTTCCAGGGCAATTTTGAAATGTATATCTAATGAAGCTGATCAGTGGAATCTCAGGGCACTTCCATTTCTGTCCATTTCTGTTTGTCCTTTCTCTCTACCTGTGACTTCTTGACCTCAAAGGACCACCTTCAATTTCTCACTTACAGAAGATAATTGAATTGTTAGAAATCAACCAGTTAGAAGTCAACCAGTTCTAATGACCCAGAGAAAAAGAAGTAATATATTCTGCATGCATCCTTCTTAAACAAGGGGCTCTCAGTCCCACAGATCTATAATCACTTTTAGTCTCTCTTGCATTTTAACTTGTCTGCCACTATACCTCCTCCCATTACATTCTCATCCCCAAAATTGCCTTGCTCATTGGTCTAGATGTACCATCAGCTGGTAATTGTACTTGATTTGCCATCATAAGTATTTTTGAATACTGAAACAATAGTAGTTTCTGAAGTAAGAACACTGCTGTAGGGAATGGGGTTGGAGCAGGAATATTGTTCTGGCCATTAGAAGACATGGTACCATATCTGCTAATTCCTTCTGCAGTTTGTTTTGTTCTGCTGACAGCAGCTGCAACCTTAGCAGAGAAGCCCACAGCTGAGAAGAGTACAGCCAATGGGTAAAGTAAGGCAGACTGAATTTAATGTAAGTGCCTCTGAGATTCACCATGCATCACTTGGTTTGAAACGTGCATCTTCTCTGGGGTGTTGGATTTAGTCTTTTTTTTAGGACTGAAATAAGTTCTCTAAGTTGAATTGTAAACGTTCTGCAAAAGAAAGCAAAAGAAGATGTAGAAGCTGAGACTTGAATGCTAACAAGTGACCATGTTGTTGTTGTTCAAAACACATCGTTCTGTTGTTCTCCATACTGGTTTATCCAGTCTGAGGTTTCATGGCTTTCTGCACCTTAGGCCAGATATCTGCTGCAGTTCTCTGAAGCTGTAATTATTACATCTTGTGCCTGCAGGGCACAACTGAGTACAAAAGGGCCAAACCTGAAAGCAAAGGAAGAAGCAAACCTTGTTTTTAACAATTACCAGCAACTTATGACAACTTTTTTTTTGTAGACTTGTGAATGTTTTATGTAGTAGAATTAGTGAAAACTTAGGCATTAGCTTCAGCAGCATTCCTATAGTAGGAAACTTTAACTGAGTGCCAATAAAAAAAGGCTCATGTGGGACGCAGACAGTATTTTGCAAGTGTGAAACATCCTGAAAATGAGTGAGGAAGCTGTGTCAGAGGCTAAAATTACCAACTATTAGGCATTTTGTATAGATGAGCTGGAGGCAGGCAGATAGTGGGTGCCTTCCTGCATTTCCATTTTATTCAACATACATTTCCTTGGACATATTTTTTTTTTTTAATTTTGAACTCATGCTATATTCTATTGCCAAGTTGTTTTTCTTTTGAAGATAGGTTACATAATCCAGTGCCAAGAATCTGTCAAGCAAGCCTGTAGAATACTATTATATAGATAAAACAAAGGCAAAAAAAGTAGGTCGTTCTATTTCATTTGTTAAGCAGAGTCCAGTTTCGGTGGTATGAGCTAATATTGAACCCAGTAAGAGTACACTCTTGAAAGACTTGAAATGTAGTGCCTCCAGCAAGACATCCTCCTGTCAAGTACACCTTGATGTTTTCACATTTGGGTTTTGCTGTACACTGAGAAGCCAGAGTGTTTACTGAAAATACAAATGGTCATCTGAAACAGAAGGCTATCAGAGTTTAGGACTCTGGGTAAAGCAGAAGGTGGCTGTGATGTGGAGATAGGGGAATGGAGAAGAGCGAGCCTGGATTAAGGCATTTGCTTTTCTCTCCAGTGGTACGGAAGGTGTGGAACACTACACTTGGATCTCAGTGAACCCTGACTAAATACCTTAAAAGAAATCCTGTGTGAGCATGTGCCTGTGTTGTGGTTTTGTGTTGTGTGTGTGTTTGCACGCACACAATTCAGTGCAGATAAGGGATTTGTCAGGTTGGTGGCCAAATTAAAGCAATTTCTAAAAACAATAGCATAGATTGGACCAATAGATTTTCACTGTAATGTCAGCCTAAAGCTAGTGTCTTTCTAGCCACTAATAGCTGTATTAAAAAAACAAGCTTTTCTCTGCCAGGGGCTAGTAGCAAATACTTAGGAAAAGTGTAAAGGAGTGTCTGTAAAGTATAAAGTGTGTATTAAACACTACTTCTCCCAGTAGACATTCCCAAATTAGTATTCTGTTGTTCAGGGACTTCCTATGCCTGATATGACATCTGTGTAATGGCTCTTCCTGGATCTATCTCCTGTGAATTTGATCAGATCCTCTTTGAACCTATTTTTACCTTTGGTTTTCCCAGGATTCTGTGACAATTTAATTACATATTGTGTGAAGAAGTACTTCCTTTCACTAGATGTAGATCTTTAGACCTCTAAGCCTTGCAGCTTGCTGTTTTCCTCCCCACAGTTATTGCACTCTGAGAAATAGTGAAACATCACCTGGTCAGGATTTCACAGGTCTCTCATAGTCTTCTTCAGCCATCTAAACATTTTCTCCTATGGAAATCATACCATCTCTTCAATGATCCTTGTCTTCTCTTTCTAACTTTTTCTGCTATATCAGTCCCTAGAAAAATGCTTTTCTCTGCTTGCCAAAGGATAAATACTACCAAGCTGAAAATGCTCACTCCATACTTTTCAGTTTGCTGGTGCATATTGTGCACAACTACAGTGGCATAACTATGTCTTTTTCATCGTTTAACAATACCTGTTTCAAAAGAATCATCAGCAGCAGGCACTATGATAAAATGTTTGAATTCTAGGCCATTATAAAATGAAATATGTATATAATTTATTAGTAAAATTTTCCAGGGATCTGTGTGGCTGAGAAGTTAATTTGAGCTTTCTTCTGCAGAGGAATTGGCTTTTTTTCTTTTAATTGGATAACCTTTCTCAACTCCTGTTTTGCTTTGCTTTCCTCCTCTGAAAGCCCCAGATCAACAGCCACTAATTTCCTCTATCAGCAGGACCTATTATGGTCCTCCTCGAAGTCTGCTGCACTCCTCTTGAGCTAACTGGATGCACCAGGTATACAGGACATTAAATTCTCCCTCATTATCCTTCCATCTCCTCCCTCCCCAAATGCAAACTAAATATACTTGATGAAATTTTTCTGTCAGTTGTACTTGTCTAATTAGCTATTGCTCTTCAGTGGAAGGTAGAATTTAAATGAAAGGGAGTGAAATCATGCCCAGTCTCCATCTCCACCATCTCTTCAGCATTTTCATTGCTGTTTGACCTCAAGTTAAAATAAAACTGGCAAGGGCAAAACAGCCAAAACATCACAGGGAAATGGGTCCTAAAACTAGTTTCAAGTGCAGATGTGAGATTGTGAACAAATTAGCTGCATAAGTGCACAGGCATCCTGAGTAAGTAAGAAGAAGCAGTAGGAATCTGTCCTTATTCAGTTAAAAACTGTGTTAATTCTGAAGCCTGAATATTACTAATATAAGAAACATCTATGTTAACTACTTTACGGTTCTACCTTCTTTTTCATCATAGGGTGAGACAGGTGTCTCCCACCACAATTTGCTGCTCCCTCTACCACCCCCTGCAACAACATTAAGTATCTCTCACTCTTTACACTTCCCTCTATTCCTCCTCTGTCAGTCTCTTCACCTCAGATGCCTTGGACTGCAGAAATTGGAGTGCTGCTTATATAAAGAAAACCCATCCAAAAACCCAAATCCCCAAACCTCCTCTCTCCCCTGTTTTTGCCTTTACACTCAGGGTTTGTTCTCTGCCTTCAGAAGGTCCAACACAGAGAAACTATGCAAGGTGAAAGGAACCTACCTACAGGGTAGCAGCCACCACAGTGAGGGTAACATAGACAGAGGCAGCATGCTAGCTTTGGTAAATAGAGAAGACCATTTTGAAACTGTATGTAAAAAACCAAAATATCTCAGTGCTGGTAGTGGGCACTAAAATTTTAAGAGATGGCAGACACTTAATTATGAAGAAGCAATAAAAATACTTATCTGAGTTAAAAACACTTTTTTTTTAATAAATGGAATGTATAATTTTATTTAGATAGTAGACTCATTGCTATTACTCTCTTATCACTCTCATATGTATGATTTTTAAATGTGACTTGTGAGTTTGGATGTGTAACTTCAAAGAGGTGTGAGTTTTAAAAATTGGAAGATAAACCACTTCTGAAAATTGGGCCCCTTTAACTTTTCATTAATCAGTAACCTAAAATCCTGAGCTACTGACAGTGTTAGCTGCCTCTTGGGCTAGCCTCTGCCTTTGTTAAACTGCACAACAATTAGAGGTACTTGCCTCAATTAACAGTGAGCTTGGGTGGAAAAAGAGAGATGCTTGTTTGTTTGCTTGCAATGAGAAAAAAAGGTTATGCTGATCATTTCAAGAAAAAACACCTGGGTGTAGTATTGTGAGGTGTGACTGCCAGTCTTAAGAAGAGTGGCAGAATCTGAATAATTCCTTCCTCACTGAGCTACCCAGAAAAAGCTTTCTAAACATGCTCTGTTTGTGCTCTCCAAAGCTTTCGCAGGTTTACGCGATCTAACAGTGTAACAACAGCCGTGCAAGCAGACCTGGATTTCCATGAGAACTTTGAAATAATCGACCCTCAAGAGGACAATACATGTTCTGGACAAATATCAAGACAATTTTCCCGAGATGCAAGCACCTCTACCGTTAGCATACAAGGGTCAGGAAACCATTACCATGCATGTGCAGTGGATGATGACTTTGAGACAGATTTTGATCCATCAATTTTACCTCCTCCTGACCCCTGGATTGACTCTATTACTGAAGATCCTCTGGAAGCTGTTCAAAGGTCAGTGTGCCCACGCGATGGCCACTGGTTTCTGAAGCTACTTCAGGCAGAGAGAGATCGTATGGAGGGTTGGTGCCAACAGATGGAGAGAGAAGAACGTGAAAACAACTTACCTGAGGACAGTAAGTAACTGCATACAATAATATTTCAACTGCAAAGTATTTAATATCGGTCAAATTCACCCCAGTGAATTCTGTATTGTGCCCTTTTTTATTTAGCTAATGAAACTATGGTTGTGATTCTCAAAAGGACTGTATGTATGTATGTATGTAATAATCCTTATTAAAGCTGACAGGGAATGCAAATGCTCAGCACTTCTGAAACTCCAGTGGTATTAGCTTTTGGGATTGCATAGTTCGATGGATAATTAGGAGAGCGTGGTTCGGGATCCTGTAGTATTAGTGTTTCTTAAGTCTTCCATTTGAAATCACTTCTCATAACCTTAGAATATAATTTAACAGATTGTAGTTGCTTTTCATTAAATTCATATTTTGGTTACCTTTTCAGATGGTGATTGACATCAGAGTATTTAAATGCTTGTCCCAACTGAAAGAGATTTCAGTTATGCTTTCAAGTTGTTCTCTGTCTTCCACTCTCCCTTCATCTACCTTGCTGTTCTCATTTGACTTTGATTGTCCCAGTAAAACAAGCTCTTATGTGTGTCAAAAAACACACACATCCAAAGTACATCTCAGTTGTCACTGATGCCAAAAATATTATTCCACCTGTAATGTAATGGAAATGTCTAATAAGCCTTCATTGCTAAGAAGGTTGAGGGTTGAGTAGCTCACGTCTTATTCATTCACTCCAGTTAGGGCAGAAGGTCTTAACATGTGCTTCGCCGTCCATATTTTTTTTCTCCCAGTAAAAACTGAAGTTTTTTCCATTTACTTCCATTACAAGGAGCAGTACTATTGCTAGCTGTCAAATTTTGGACATAGGTAAACCTATGAGCTAAGGAGCATGCTCTCTGTGAATGAAGCTTTTTCAAATTCTGGCAAGGAGCTTCTAGAGAAGCAGCTGCATGTAGAGAATTCAGTTTTTGTATAATTTAGGCACACCTAAGTATATTTTCCTGGATATACACGTAACACTTTTACGATCCCCAGATTAGCTCCTACCAAAGCAAAGACTACTACTTCAGCTCCAGGACTACTTCTTCAAAATTTCTAAACCTTTCTCTCAAGAAGACAGACATTTGAATTTGTTTGAGATGTGAAGCTTTTGATTTATGAAAGGAAAGAAATTAACACTGGAAAAAAAAAATTACATTCTTAGAAATACATAAGCTACTTCTGCTGTAACTTTCTATTCAACCCAATGAATGAAAAAGTTTGATCTAGATAGTGACTATTGTAAGCAATTAGAAATTGACTTTTAATGGTAAGTATGAGATAACCTTAAGATATGTAAAGGTTTCATATTTCTACAAAATTTCTGCTATATAGTAGGCTAACAATTTCTTCTGAAGGAAAAATATAGAAGGTTTGACCTTCAAAGCAAATTCACATTGCCCAAGTTTTAGAATATTTTAATCTCATTTTTAATTTACATCTTCAATACATTCAAAAATCTCTTTGAACACATATCAGAATAAAAGGGTTTCTGTTGTTACTATGCAAGAAATAAACCTCATGAACTATGAGATTCTTGAAAAAGAAGTGTGAACACACAAGTAGGAAATACAAAATATTTAGAAGTCTAAGCCACAAAGCTCAATTGCTTTCTCTTTGCCACAACAACTTAGACTGGACATAAGGAAAACATTCTGTGATAAGGGTGGTGAGGCACTGGAACAGGTTGCCCAGAGAAGTTGTGGATGCCCCGTTCCTGGAGGTGTTCAAGGCCATGTTGGATGGGGCTTTGAGCAACCTGGTCTGGTGGAAGATGTCCCTGCTTATGGCAGTGGGGGCTGGAACTAGATGATCTTTAAAGGTCAAACTATTCTGTCATTCTGTGAACTGATAATACTGGAAAAACCTATAAATATTTTTTTTTGGTGCACCAAAGTAGTTATTAATCTTGGGGAAAGGAACATGGGGTGAATTTTACTAGGCTGATAGATGCAGAACATCTATATCTGTGTACAGAATTTTCTCTCAATTTCTTGGTGTCTTTGATATATGATAGTTTTAAAGGGCTCTTCTTTGAGCAGTGAGTGGGAGGAGCCAATTATGGGGAAGATAGACTGTTTGAGCTGGCTATTCCCAATGCTTCCTTACAGGGCACATGGCATGTGTCCTGCAGATTACTCCTCCTCTTCGCTTCCCTGACCAGCACTTCTTGTGATTGCAGGAAATGGAAGGAGAAAAAGGGTCACCTGGGTTTTGTAGTCACTGTAGAAGCACTTATTTGGGTGGGACACTGTCAGCTGCTCCAGCACGTGGCAGTTGCCTCCCACAGACGCTGCGTGGGGCTTTCTGCCGCGGCTCAGCACTCCCCACTCTACCTGGTGCCAAGGAGAAACACATGGCCAGGGCCGCTCTGCCCGCTCAGCAGTGCCAGAAACAAAAGCCTGATTGTTACAAACCCTGTCCCGAAATAAGTCTTTTTCATACATCTATAAACTTTAAAGAGAGGGAGGAAAGGAGGAGAAGAGGTGTGTTTGCTTTGCTTTTCCTAGTGAAATATAACCAGAGCAAGGAATGCATCCTTTGTTTTCAACCTGACATCCCCAGCATGTGTTTGGCCAGATAACAAAATAACGAGAACGTGTGATGAGCGAGGTTTTCTCGATGCCATGGCAGCTGACAGAGGGCTCATCCCCCCGTTGCTCCACGTAAACCGATCCATGCTTCCCTCAGACAATGCAGGCCTTGTGCGGAACAGCTGTCTCAGGGAGACGGCTCGCTGCTGTTTGACAGTAGCTTGTATGTTACATAGATACGTTGGGTATTATCTAGCTGGGAATGAATCTACCAGATGGGATTGAATGTTTCTAGCTGGGAAATGGAGTCTGCTGCTCTGTATAAAAACAAGCTGTGGTTCAGTGGCTGCACGATGAAATGCCAATATAGAGAGAAATGTGGCTTCCCTTCTACCATGAATTATTTATTGTACAGTATATTCTGGTTTTATCTGAAATAATTTTCTGATAAAGCCTTGGCATGTGTGACAGGTAGATGAATACTACTCACAGTTTAAACTAGGATACTTGATATGGTTTCAGTTTATTTTGCTGCTACAGGGAAGTTGGCTACAAATTCTAGGGCTCTCATAAAAAAAGAAAAAGATGTGTAGCATTTGAGGCTAAACACCTTGTGAGAGTTGATTGACACTTTGGACAGGCCTCAAGTGAAATCAACTGTTGACCTTTTTTTTGTTTTCTCCTCAACCGTCTGCTTGCTCCTCCTACCTCTCGCCTGCAAAATTTCAAATAGTCAGAGCCTGACCACTGTTGTTGGTGACTTTTGGCTCAGGTCCCTGTTGTAACCATTTATACACAAAGTTATCAGCAACAGACCTGGCTCCCTGCACAGCTCTGACTGCTTCTTTTCCCAGTAGTGGTGGGCACAAGAACATACTCCTACGGCCTCAACCTGGCTTTTGATGGATTTTTTTGCTGTTGTTTGAATTTCACATGAGGCATTGACCTTCTTGGAAGAACGAGAGGGTTTCATTTTGCCACCCCCAAACCCTCCCTTGAGAAGTTTATCTTCCACATGGGGTTGTACTGTGGCTGCAATCTGTAAGATAATCATCGGAAGTAAACTGTGGGCCTGATTCACCACAAGTCAGGTGTAATGTGGGTTTAGTGGTGAGGTAAACCAGGCCAATCAAGCAAGAATCAAAAGAGAAAAACAAGGCTCTGACAAGACATGCCATTATAACTCTCTTGCATGCATATGATAGTCCTCTGGGCTAGTTCATGAACAAAGGTTGACCTCAAATCTTCAGGAACCTCACTGCTTAGGATCAGAGCCCCTACAAATTCAGCCAGTTCTGGCAATTTATGCAGTGCTTACACACTATCTGCTGTTTTGGTTTGTTTCGATAGTTTCAAAGGAAAGCTTAGGGAGTAAAGGCTAGACGCAAGAGAAAAAAGTTAAGGAAAAGGTACTTTTTTTTGTAATAGCTGTGCATGGCAAAAGGAAAGGAGACTGTGAGTTCACTCTCAGCCACGAGCAAGGAAAACCACTTGCCATTCCTCTGCAGTTTTCCCAAGCAATCTTGGCTCCTGACCTTCAGGAGCAAGGCAGCCTCATCCTGCAGTGGGCTGGGGAAGACGTGCAGGAGGACGATCACCAGCCTGACATGTGGCTGAGGCTTGCTGAAATCTCCCTGGCTACATGCCTTTGGCCATATGCCCAACTCATCCTTTTCATGTTTTGGTTTTCTTTTCTCCGCCAAAGGGACTTCTCCATACACAGGGTTTCTCCAAGGAAAGTCAGCAAGGAAAGCCCTACTAGTGCCCAGAGGCCAGCAAGGCAAAAAGAGAAATCCACAAGCAAGGAAATAATCTATTTAGGGGAAAAAAAACATTGTGTGCTAATAAAAGCCAAGAAAGTCAAAGAACACGTGGAAACTGCTTTAATCCAAATGAACAGCATTTGCTCATCTAGACAACCCTATTAATTTCAGTGAGATCACTCCTATAAGTGTATATGACTCAAAGCAAGAACTACTCCTTCCCTAGTTTGTTCCATTTGGCTGTTTTCTCCTTAATAGCTGAGCTTAAGACCTGAGCAGTAGCTTTAACTTTGAATTTCCTGGCTTTTGTCATGCTTGGCGTTATTTAAATGTAGGTCTGCCAACATGAATAGGCTAAAATGCTGGTCCATCCTGGCTTGGAAATGGATTGTGACAGCTCTATGGCAGAATTGCTTCATATGCATAGTGCCCAGCCAACATCTGAAACGCAAATGTCAGGCTGTGTCCCTGTAATTTCAGCCGTTGTTCCTGCCACTTGCTCCTGGGTGCAATGAGCAAGTCCCTGGTATTCTGTTCCCTAGCCTGGGCCCTGCCTATCAACCAGGTGTTTTCACATTAAGGGCTTTTTACAGTCACAGTCCTAAAATGCCTCTTTTGTCACTTGTTAGAACCTGGGGCTGTCAAAGTTGAAATGCAAATACATCAGTTGGTGTTTTAAGGCCAAAAAATGCTGCCCCTTCTCCAAACTCCCCTGGCTTCCATGTGATGACTTTTCACATGACTTCAGGTGGGTTTTGTTATTTTCTTATATCTTGTTATTCTTGTTACACACAGAGTCATCTTCCAAGGTAGAGCAGATGACAATAACACCATTTTTTGCTTGTTTCACAATTCCTTTTTTTGTTGTTTTATTTCTTTTCCTGTGAAGACACGGAGGGGGGAGATACATAGAGCTCTACAATTTCAGAGCAGGTCCTATGCAATTCTTAGACCCAAGCAAGAACTTACTGCTTGAATAGCACATAGTCCAAGTCTATTTTTAAGAATGTTTTAAAAGAACACGTTGGGGATTAGAGACACAAGGAAATTCACTGGCATGTGTCTATCCTAGAAAAACATTCTGCGACCTCTAGTTAAGAACAGTAATAGTGACAAGGCACTCCACGATAGCTGAATTCCGTCCAAATAGCTATACTGAAGCAGTTCTTCCCGAATAGACATAATTGCCTATTTTTAAAAAATTGCCACATGAGAGAATGAGATTTACAAGGAAGAGAGGTCAAAGCAAGGAGGGAGGAAAAAAAAAAAAAGGAAAAATTCAAACTATAAAAACAAAACACTGCAGTACACACACTTCTCCCTCTGGGGAAGGGGTGACAGCAAAGCGTATGATGGATGTTAATAATGTTGCTTAATGCATTACTGGAAGGCATTCAGATCCGCCAGTGCTGAGTGTGCTGTATAGCCCTGTATGGAATAGAAAGCAGACATGAATAACATTATATAGGTGTTTAAATCCATTATTATTGCATCTTGATGGGTCAGGATTTTTTGTTGCTTGGTTTTATACATTTTCTTTGTATCCTATTAGCTGAACACATCAACTTGAATGTTTATGTTTTCCCTCCTGTACCCTATCTCCCTAGCTGTTAAAAATTTCTCTAATTCTTTTCTGATGTGTTTTGAGTATTATCTTTGCAATTCTATGTATTTCTTGGTATTTGGCTTCAAACCTTGAAGGCTTTTCTTCTAAGGAAATATCAGTCTATTTTTACTTTTTGGTTTTTCACTACACCTTGGCCTTTCTCTTTGGCACTGGAGGTTTTGACTGAGTAAGCACTCTGCCTTGAAACACTAAAAGCAGCTTGGGTTTGAAAACAAAAATTAGGCTATTGATAAGGTTTTGTGCCTTCTGGAGCGATTCCTTTCAGCTTTTCGCATGCTTTGTTTTTGGGTTTCTTTTCCCCCCTGAGTTCCGTGACAGAGTTGGTTGTTGACGGGTTGCACATTAACAGACCCCTTGCTTTTGAGGGGCGAGGAATCAGTGACACTTGACTAGATACAGCCACAGCTACAGCAGAAGTGGCAACAATAGAGAACAGCATCAGCATGCATCCCGCAGTCAGCTGGGATGATGGTTTTTAGGCAAATAGCCAGTCGCTAGGCAGCCAAGGACAAGGACTTCCTTTTCCCTCTGCTGGGATCTCTGAATATTAAGCTCTTCTTCCCTGAAAGAAAGAGGCACATTCCCATCCATCACCAACAAGTTGTATTTACATTTCTTCATGCTTGGGATGTGATTTCCAGCTCAGTTGGCGCAGGTTTCCAGAAAGAGCCCACCTCATCCTCTTTATTTCTGTCCCAAGAAGTCAAGAGACCGTTTTTCTCCCCTTCTCAGATCTTAGGAAGCATCAGAGTGGCCAAGCTCCAGATGAGGCAGCTGTTCCCAAATATACTCAGTGGGAAGAGTTTTCATAACAATGGGAACCACATGAAAGCTCCCGGAGTAGCTCCTCCTACTATTGAAAAGTCCTTTCAGTTGAGTGGTTTGCATATTGGGTTGCATAAATGACTAGACACACCAAGGGGTCCATTTTCAGCACTGTGCGCATAGAATTAGACACGCAAGCCTTGCTAACAATAATGAGAGTTGTGTGCAAAACTCCCTGCGCAATATGCTGAAAATATTCTGCTTAGTGAATCTTCCAGCTCACGGCTATTTCCTGGCAGTGCTGAGCCGAGTTCTGGGAACAAAATGAAAGTCTGGGCTCTGTGTGTGTTCACAGAGCTCTCTCCTATAGTTTCTGAAAAAAATGTGAAAAGACTCTATTCCCTCCCCCTTCTTTTCCCCCCCTCTTTGTATGTCTGAAGTATAAATGAACTCCACATCCCACTTTTCCTTCAGCAGCCTTAAAAGTGAGCTTTAAAGCTGCTTGAGGAAAAACCATTTGCCTTGAAGGAGCAGAACAGAGATTTCGTATTACTGTGTGTCTGGTTTCAGTTTATCATGAGTTTTTGTGCCAGTCTGCTTAGCATGTGGCTTCACAAGTGAATCCCTTGGAGAGGCCTTTCTCTTACCAAGCACTGCATGGTGGCATTCTGGTCACAAGCACTGCAGCCAGTCACAGGACCAATGAGACCCTAAAAATTTTGTTAGAAGGGGTTATAGCAAAGTCGTATGTATTTATGTATATATCTATTTATTTATTTATTTTTCACTCTGGTAAGTCAAACTACTTATCAGTATTTCCCCAGTGGAGCTCTGTTAATGCTGTGTTAGTTTTTATTCAAAAAGTGACCATGCCCAAAGGATCATGCAGAAGATGGCAGCTTAGTATCTCTTCTGGGCTCTGCTAACAATGCACTCACTTTGAGCAGGCCACTTCATCTCTTTGTTTTTCCTATTCTTTCTTCACCTCTCTCATATATCCAGGCTGTAAATTTATCATGGAAAAGTTGCTGTGTTTATTTGAGGGCTGGGACAATGAAAATATCTCTGAGTATGAATGATAGTGAAAATTGTGACACAGTGGCTGCCATTCATGTTTTTCATCAGGGAAGTGGTAATTTTAAAAATAATTTCAAATTCATTTTTATATTAGTCGTTAACCAGAAAATTGGGGATCATAAGTTGTTTAAGCTGAGAGGGAAAATTAATGATGGAGCCAGATAAATCCATGATACCAACCAGTTTATTTATAGGCAGAGAATAAACATAATTTTATTTTTCTTTTCCTGAGCATTGAAAGTCTCAAACAATCCAGTAGCTACTTTCTTGCTCATAGTATCAATTTTCTTTCAATCAGCAGTCCCCAAATTCACACTCTCTTTTCTGGATTCACTGTCCTACTTCCAGCTGAGGCCATGTCTGTCTGTCTGCTGTGTTTCTTCATTCTTGCTTCTATTTTCACATACACACACAGAGGTACACACATGTACACACAGGTACAGGTACACACACAGGTACAGGTACACACACATACACACACACACATTGAAACATGTACACACAGAGTCTCCCCCTGGACCAGAACTCAGCAAAGCCCCAGGGAACGTCTCTGAATGCACCAGTCCATGCCTCGGTTATGGGTAGTATATTCCCAGCTACTACCTCTTGAAGCAGTAAAAGCACAATGTTTCAGTGAGGTTGAATGCAACCAGAACAGTATGACCCTCTTTCAAGAGCATTTACTGTGGGCTGTCTTTGGTTCACTTCAGTCCTTCACAGCACTCTGGTCAGTCTAAAGGGGCAGTAAGTACCCAGCTGTCAGTACAAAGGAGTCCACAGACAGTGCAAGAGCTGGGCTAGGACTCTTTGACACCTCCCTCCAAACCACCATCAAGGAGGAGAAGCCAGGGTGTGATTGCTCCCTTAAGTGTGATTGCCTGAATTCAAAGGCAGAAGCAGCCTCAGATTGTGCTCATGGAAAATACTTATAAGGTCCAAATGAGATTAATTGGCATGCACTAAATGTTCCCTTTCTGGGGCTCTGATATAGCAACACTCAGCTACACCTGACAGTAAGGCCTGAGTTGCTAAGAGAGGTGTAGAAGCAAACAGGGTTTGAGAGCTGCATGTCCTTGTGTGGGGAGGTGGGTTTATATTCAAAGCCTGAGCCTGGGTCATAGTGATGACGACCGGTGACATTTTTGGTGAGCTTTCTATAGAGGCTGCAAAAGCTCTTGATTAGCCACTGTCAATGCAACTGGATACAACTGGTCTCACTGGGGGAATGAGAGTAAGATGCAGCAATTTTTCACATATTTTTGCCTAGTGGAGATCTGGCCTTAGATTTGTCAGCTTCTCTCTAATCTGTGACTGAAAGATAAGACACTTTTTGAAAGCCAGAACCGACTACTGTGCACCTTTCTCCTCTCTTTTTCTGTGCTTTTAGCTACCTATAGCAAAGAAAGCTTACTGTGACTTACTTAAGGTGACTTACTTTTCTTTTTCTCTTAGTTCTAGGGAAAATTCGAACTGCAGTTGGCAGTGCCCAGCTTCTCATGGCCCAGAAATTTTACCAGTTCAGAGAACTTTGTGAAGAAAACCTGGTATGTAATTTTTCTACTACACATTGTTGTGTGCCTTCTACTAACCCTGTGAATAATCCTATGTAAACTAGACTGATTTTTTGACTAACATGACAGTTTTTCCAGTGAGGGCCTTGATATGAATTCAGGAGTAACTCAAACTTGTCAGAGTCAGCATGAGTTTCACAATAGCTTGAGAGCCTTAAAATAATGACAGGCAGAAAACTTTGAGTGAACTGTCACCGTGGCTCTGCTACTGACTTCAGAGGAGCAAAGATCTGTCCGTTGACCCCCAAGTTCCTGGGTCCACAGATGGGGAAAAAGACCTTAAGGTCTTTCAGGGTGGATCAGAAATCTCCTGAGTGGGGCTTTCCCATGTGTTCATGGGAAACAAGCCCCGAACTAAAATCTGCTTTAGTGGACAAATGCAACAGAAACTGGCTCTGTCTGAATGAGACTTCCAATTCTTGATACAAAAATTGAAAAAGCATTCTGATTGCACATCTTCATAAATAAAGTGCAACGTGCTAGCATCAAGCACTGAAAAACTAGGAATCCAAATGAATCTCTGGTCTCCTTATGAATCTAAAATATATACTTCATTGTTTTCATTAATTGCTCCTTTGATGGTATAATTATCCTAATAAAATCCTTTGTCAGTGTGGCTGCAAAAAGCACAAATAGAAATTTCATAAGGCAAGCAACTGACTCTTTTGGGTTATTGCTTCTGGTGAGGAAGAAAACTTAAAGGCAGAGTAAAACTTGAGCCACGAAAAACATCATACAAGGTGCTACTGCTAGTTTATTTATGTATTAATTAATAACAATATATCAATGTAATCTGATGAGGCCACAGCACCCATGCAATCTTGCTGACTCAGATTTGTGTAGGTACTCAGCATTTATGAAAAAAACATGCTTGAAGTGAGTGTATGCAACATCTCATTTAAAGAGCTTCAACTGAGAACCAGCTTATAGAGACATCCTGTAGAAAGCCTTCCCTCGTACAAACCTTGCCAGTGGAGCAGGGATGGTTTCATGTATGCCCTCTGCATGCAAGAAGCATTCAGAGCTGGTTTGCAGTGAAGGGACAGAAGGTAGGACAGAACTTTTTGGGTCACCAGCCTCTGGCCCACCCTGTGCTGAAGATGCTATCCATCCAGATATGCTCTTCTGAGCAATACTCTTGGGCTGGTGAGTTTGCTGTCCTTTGGGACACAAAGCTATGATCCCCACCTGTGTCCCAGTTTCCTTCTTCCAAAAAAATCTACCTGTAAAAATGGATTTACTGTGTTTCTACATGTTTTCTTCTGAGCTTTTCATCCTGCACAGGTTATTCTTTACAAAAAAAAAAAAAAAAAAAAAAAGAGAAATTGGCCTGAGGTGTATGAGACAATTTTTTCTTGAAATAGTGTATTTTTATAAACCTTAGGATCTCAGAGGGTGGGAAAAGTGTTCACACATCGGTATATCACTGTTTGCACATGCAGCAAATGTACATTTGCACAGGTATCAGTCTTTTTACAAGTGTGAACATGGCAGGGAATCCTTCCTCGTGAAGGTGAAGAGGAGGCTGGCAATTAATTTCAGTGCGGTTAGGATTATCACCACTTGTGCCCAGGAACATCCCTAGGCAGATCTTGCCACAGGGGACCTGACACATGGACTTTACCCCTAGTCTGAGGAGGGTAGCTGGTGCCTTTGGTGAGAGGCTGCTTGCAGGGGCACAGCAGCTCAACACCAAGCCAGGCTCCTTGAAATAAACTCGACAGTAAGTAGCGCTCTGCTCTGCTTCTCCCTCTGTGTCTTAACACTCGCTTGGATTTGCTGAAAGTGCTTTGCTAGTGAGATTCGTAACCATTTGCACAAATGTTTTACATTAAGAAGTACTAAAGCCAACATGTTTTTTTCTTCTGTTGCGCAGAATCCTAATGCACATCCACGGCCGACTTCCCAGGATTTAGCAGGGTTTTGGGATATGCTGCAGTTGTCCATAGAAAATATTAGTATGAAATTTGATGAACTTCATCAGTTAAAGGCCAATAATTGGAAACAGATGGATCCTCATGACAAGAAGGTAGAACACTGTAGATTTTGTATGCTTCATTTAAAACCCTGCACAAATACTGGACAGATTAAATAGGCCTCTGTGTTACAGCGTTGACATTAAAAAATGTGAAATGAAGCTCATATCAACTTAATTTCATTGTAATAACAATGTTTACATAATAATCATCTGGGATATTATCTGTAATATGTTTCAGGCATATTTTTAAACCAAATCTGTCTTTGTGAATCGGATAATGGGAATGTGGTACTTTGTTAAGCTTTACATTTAATCATATTAGACGATCAATCGTTGGAAGGAACTGCCTTATATATTGATTCTTAAAATTAAATAAATCACATTTACGGTTCATATTATTGCATACAGCAAGAGTTCTAGGTTGTGTTGCTGGAAAAACTAGGGAAGCATTGTAACCATCGCTGACTTTGGTAGCCAGATTACAAACAGAGCAATATCAAAAATATGCCTTCCAAAATGTTACATGAAAAAACTACATTTTTTTTGTCCATTTGTTTGGTTTTTTATTTATTTTGGGCTTTCTTTAAATGGATGATTTCACAAACATGTTCACTTCGCTGGTAGTGTTGTTTATCCAAGGTAGCATAAAAATCATCTGGAACTTTGGTCTTTTTTTTTTTTTGGTAAATGTAGTCTTCTTCTGTCATCATGAAAAACTACCACATCTCCAAGTGTGAGCCACATTTCACTTTACATTCTCATTTGGCACCATTGCCTTTTTTTCTCTCCTCACTATCCACCTCAAGACAAACATCAGTTGGGTGAGCCAAAATACACAAATGTTTCAGAAAATCTTTAAAACACAGACCCATTCCTAAAGGAATCAATGGTCTAATGTTGCGCTCCTATAGGTATGTAATTTGATGGCTGAATTTCCACTGTGGCTGGTCTGATAGCAATGAATACAGCCAACAGGTAGGATCTCCAGAAGGAGGGAGAACATGACTTACAGGTACAGCGGCTCAGACAGGAGTCTTACAGCTCAGCTGGCTGCCAATGACCAAAGCGGTATTTTCTTTTGGACAAATAACCATAATAATATCAAACCCCATTAATCTTGCAGCAGGAAGCTTGTAAAGCCAGTGCTGGTAGCACTATTCCTCCTCCTCCAATCAAGACTAAATACTCATTCCTGACTTAGGAGTTCCATGTTCACACCATTTGTGCACACCTAGTGTGTTTTGTAGGGGAATGAATGGGAATGTGTTTTCCTAGCCCAAGGTACTGAAGGCAAGTCATTTTCTTATCTTCTTTTTTTCTTTTTCCAGTATCTGTCAGAAAAGGAAGTTAAAATTGTCAAACATGCATGCACATAAATGCTGGTATATGGTCTTTCATTAGCTTTTACAGTAAAGCGGGTAGGCTGAGTGTTTACAATTGCAGTGGTAAGAAACAAGAGCTTTCCTTAAAAAAAATGTGCCTTTTCTTTGCTTCTGAAAAACATTTCAAAGAGTTTCCAACAAAAAGAAGACTATAACAGGTTAAGTAGTGCTGAAGAAAGGGACGTACAGTAGGAAGGTAAAGATTTTAAAGAATTACACTGTGTTCCTGTTTCAAGAGCATTTGTCTATGATTTTAGATGAAACAGATCATCACCTTTCTGAAAGGCTAAAAAAATAGAAAAAACTTTCTGTGGAATTGATATTTGCCTTTGGCCTTTGCCACTGGGCCCTTTATAAGCAATCCTTGGATGGAGAGAAAAAACAAAGTATGAATAAGGGTAACTAAGCACCTTTATATTTCAAGCCATGGAAGCTGTTGTGAGCAGCATGAGAGAAAACGAAAGGGCAGAATGGGACCTTTGTAGTGTGATAAAATCCCTTCACTCAGAGACCGTGTTCACAGTTGGAAGGGGATGTAACTTAAAAGACAATCTAATTAACTTGACAAAGTCTTTGTGGCCGCCTGAAATTCAGTCCTGAATACACTTTTCTTTTTCGGGAGAGATCCCTCTCTGAAGGGTTTTTTTTTGTTGGGCTTTTTTTTTCTTTTTTTTTTTCTATGTGTGTGTGTGTGTGTGTGTGTGTGTGCGTGTACATGCACCAGGATATACATTAAAGTCCTCCTTGTTGATCACGTATCTGGAGCTAGCTGCCACCACGGTGATTAATGCATGTTCTCTTAATGATTTTTAAGTTTTTCCTACCAGTTTTTTCTATTTCTAGCTGATTGTATCTTCATGTCTATTTAGCAGGAGACTAGAGTGTGTGAGCTTGCACAGTGAGACCCAAAATGTGGGTTCTTGAGCAGTCATTAAACTGCTACAAAATAGATACATAAATATATGGTGTTTTTTTTAAAGCTACTTATTCAGATACACCAGCTGCAGACAGCTAGTTCCCATCTGCATTTGGGAACACCAAAGCCATGGCACCTCCGTGTTGCAAGAGCACCTAGCATTATGCACACATAGAAGAGGGTGGCCCAGGAGCTGGGGCTCTCTAGAGTTTCTCTGCTGAGAGCAGCGTTCCCTGCTGGCTGCACTGGCGAGGGGAGGCCGGTCTCTCTCCTAGTCCCCGGCACTAAGCGGTTAGCGGTGGGGGCCTCGGCCCCAGCAGTACCATCCCTGAGGAGAAGTAGCACGGCGGCCAGCTCTCCCCTCCCCTTTGCCCTTGTCCCATGGTTATGAACCCTTGAGCACAAAAGCCAGTTGACTGAAGACAGAAAGGCAGATAAGAGCTAACAAACCTTAGGTAAAATGTGTGTTCTAACTACTGACGTATCCTAGTTTTTCCCACCTTTCCCTGAGAAGCTGTATAATGCCATTAACCTTCTGCTTTGATCAGGAGAGAAGGGTCCCTCCTCCAGTGCCAAAGAAGCCATCGAAAGGTCAGGTGCCACTCATACGAGAACGCTCTCTGGAAAGCTCGCAGCGTCAAGAGGCCCGGAAACGGCTGATGGCTGCCAAGCGCGCTGCATCGGTCCGCCAGAACTCAGCTACCGAGAGCGCCGAAAGCATTGAGATATACATCCCCGAAGCCCAGACCAGGCTATGAAGGGATCCAACCAGGAGGACTCTCTCTGGCAAGACAAGCCTCATGTATAATCTGCCCCTCTAGGCTCCTGCTCAAGGTCACCACGAAGTATTTGTACCTCCTCTTCTCTCTCTCACTCTCTCTTCCCTCCTCTCCCCCTCCCCTCTCTCTGTACACAGCTGCCCCGATGCTCCCAGTGAACTCCACTGCCGTGGCGTAGTTGTCGGTCCTCCGAGAGATGTCCTCTAATCACCCTTGCTTTCTGAAGGTTCTCCCATGTCATCACGATGCTTTGTCACATGTACTGATGCTGCCACTTTGCCTCATGTAAATGAGTATGATCCTTTTTTTTTTCTGTTTGAAACAAATAAACGCAGCGCTCAGACTTCCACGCACCTGCGCACCTGTACAGTAGATGCTCCATTTAACTTACTCATGATCTTTAGTTGGTCTAAAGCTAGTCAGTTACCCAGTGTACAGCAATATCAAACTGTAGGGATCTTCGGAAATTTCAGTCATGCAGGGTGATCCTTTTGGACTCTGCCGTCTTCCTCACAAAAGATGAAAGGAGCTATTACTTGGATTCCCTTCTTTTTATTACTGTTTTTTTTAAAGCAGATGGCGCACTTTATTCTAAACCTCCGAATCACATCTTCTCACCTGAATTAAGGAGTCACACAAGGGGAGGGGGCTGGGGTGGGAGTGGGGAGGCGGGGATTAAAAAAAAACCCCACAGCTCTGGCAGGTGAAAAAGTGGAAGTGTATCCCACAGGTGAGATGGAAGTATATCCCACAGGCAAGGGATATAAAAGATCCTGTGGAAAGATACCTGCACACTCACAGCTGCACAAACTGCCTCATTTTTATTTCATCAATCACTACTTAAACATTTCAATCAGCAGAAGATTGTAAATTCGATCTTCCAGGGAAATAATCTATTTTGAAAGGCAATAAAAGAGTGAAAAGGAAGGAGATAAGAAGTAATGACAGTTGAAGAGATAATATAAAAGAAGGATTTTCTTGTCCAAGTATTAAGAATTTTTAAAATTGTACTGTATTGTCAATTCCTCTTGTATTGTATTGTATGGATTATATTGGTTAAAAAAAAAAAAAAAGAAAAAAAAAAGAAAAAAAGCTTGGTTTTGTTGATGTCTTAATCTCGGTGGGACCATCCAATCTCATACGTCCACGCAGCCACACACGGATGCCAGTCACATTACTGTACGTGGAGCCCCTGATGCATTTTCAGGCCAGGCTTGCTTTGCTCTATCCACAGCCAGTTGTATGCTACAGTTCAGATTGCTTATCACCAAACCATCCATGTTTAGGAGTAAATTTCTAATTCAGCCTCCTCTTAATAGTATAAAGTTCCCATTTGAGCAAGAACAATAGACTATTTTTCACAAGTTATGGGATCAATATGAACTTAATATTTTTCACGACAAGCCTTCAGACCCTGGCTTCTGCCATTGTTTTGCAATCATGAAAAATATGCATCCTAAGTAGCTCATTAATAGTGGGCAGAAATGGCAGATAATAGGGCTGGAGAGGAGCCTGAGAGGTCAGCTCCTGCGTGTCTGTCCCCTCCAGCCACCCCTGACTGGGGCAGGGGCTTGTCCTCCAGCTTCTCTGATGAGGGATGATGCCAACCACACTGCTACTGGATTCTCTTGTGCCAACATTAGGAAAGCGATGTCAGGCATGTTGCTGAAAGCAAGTTGTGTGCGTGCGTGTGAGTGTGTGTGTGTGCGCACACGCGTGCCTAGCTGGCATGTGCTGCTGACAGCAGAATTAGCGTGAGCTGGTTTGGGTGACAGGACCGATCTGGGGCGGAGGAGCGCTGTGCAGCCCTCAGTGTGTTTACAGTCCTGAGGCAGGGCTTTCTGGACTCCACTGGTCCCTACATGCTCTTCACCCTGTGCCTGCCAGGGCAGGGGTACGCAGGAGAGGAAGGCAGGTTGCTTTCTGCTCCCAGTGGGCACAGGCACAGGGACAGCCCTCCCACGGAGGGGCACGGGTTGCAGCCCTTGCCACATGCCAGTGCTGGCTGGCTGTGCCCACAGCTGCGAAACCTGTACGGACAGTCCAACCAGTGAAAAATCCCACTGCACGTGTGGTGTAATTCTGCAGCTTGCACTTAAAAAGCATTGAAAATCGTCATTGAAAAGTTAAGCTCTTGCTAAAACTATTCATCGAGACCATGCCAGACAGCTTCTTTTCCGACGACATCATAGCCAGGTGCTAATTTAATTTTATTCAAAAAATAGGAGAGGTAATAGGTTCTGGCACCAAGTATTTTCATGAGAGCATACTAAAACCACTAGAGAATTTGCTACCTCTCAAAGCCATCGATATCTGAGCTATGTCTTTATAAACAGGGCACAACTATTTACTGCTGTGGTTTACAAGATAAGGGCTAATAATTTAATATATAAAAGACTTTTAACTAGAGTGATCAGAAATCCAGTGTAACCCTAGAGTGCTTGGTGTTACGGGAGCTTTGAAAGGTTTGACCCTCTAAGTGTTTGAATACCAGTGTATTTGCTAGTTTTGAAACACTGCATTTAACTTTTAGCAGCAACAAAACATCACCGTGTTTGCAGTACGTAATAGTGCCAACTGCCACTTTTGAGCATATATAGTCATAAGAAGTACTAATTATTTGGAACTCATTTGTACTGAAGTATTCAAAGCAGTACCCAGGTGAGAGTCCACATTCACAACTGTGTCGCAGACTTACTTAGTTTTGTGAACGTTTTATGAAAGATGAGTTAAGACTTTGGTTGACAAGTGGCTACAGAAATTTATATCCAGCAAGTTCCCCCCTAAAAGAGCAGAAAAGCAAAGACTATCAAGTCTTGTACATTACAAATTATTGTATATGTATATCATAGAATATTTTTTGTATCTATCTTAAATGAATTTATTCTTAGCTGAATGCTTCTTTGTTCATTTGGCACTGGAAAGGTTATTATGGTGTTAGCCTAGTTTTTTAGCAAAATATTAAAAATACTGCCAATACGAGAAAATATAAAATAAAATAATTCTGCCCCTAGAATGCCACTAGTTAGCCACTTGACTCATTTACCAACACTAATGCTAGTATATTTGCTCCATCATCTGTTTCAGTATAATTTGTAACTATTTGTTTTTAGTCTAACCTGCCCAGTGTATATTAAAAATGCCTATATTCTGTTTCACTTTGGGACTAAACTATTGGAGTTTTTTTTTTCTTAGGGGAAATTTTAGAAAAGGTTGGTTTCGTCTCCTGCTTCAAAAGTTTAAAAAAAAAAAAAAAAGAGGTATTTATTATATTTTTTGCAGATGTTTCCATAAAATTCTCATAATCTTTTTGTAAAGAAAGATGAAGAAATGGATTAAAGATTTTTAATATTTGAAAAGGTAAATAGAAATAATTTATTTGTAATATATTTGTTTATTTATTGGTGTTCCCTTAATGCTTTGATGTGCACTATCATTTTAATTTAAACTGTATCTTTGTGAATTTATTGGGTTTTTTTGGTTTGGGTATTTTTTTTTTTTAGGGAAATGGTCAAATGCATATTTTAATTTACTGGAATGTAAATCACTGGCCTACCTGCATTCCCAGACGTGATTTTAGAAATGTTTTTGATTTGAAACAAAAGACACAAATTTGAAAGCCTTTAGACAGAGAAGAGTGTTTCTATGGCTTAACAAATTGGGTTTCCATAGGATTATCTATCTGGTTTGTGTGTGGACAGGAAAATGTAAATAGATGAATGTTTCCCATAATGTAAAAAGAGCAAATTAATAAAATAATTAATGCACTGCTTGTAAGAGCTGTGGGTTTTCAATGCAAATTCATTCTCGCAGAACTGCCAAGACTTTTCATTTGATGTGGTCAAGGATAAAAGCACGACAAGCAGAATGTTTCTCTTAAGCTCTCATTGCTTAAGACCAATCCTGCAAAGTCTCATCCGAAGCGTCCTGCTGAGTGCCCTGGAAGTGCTCATCTGCACAGAGTTGCTCACAGGCATAAAACTTGCCGTGATCAAGGCCTTGAGCCTTAGCAAAATCTTCAAAGGCGCTTCTGCACGGAACCCAGCCAAACCCCACTGAAGATGCCAGGAGTTACACTGGTGACTTCAAAAGACATGGCAAGAAACCCCCAGCCTGTTTGCTTTTCCCCTCGCTGGTTCCCTTCATCTTCTGCTTATCTCCAGTGATGTCTGAATTTTGGGGGCAAAAGAGATCCCTGGCAGGCATAGCTGACTTTCCCGTCAGTGGAATCCTGCTTCCAAATGGGGTTTTTCCCACTACGTGAAATAAAGACAGTCGCCAAATCACACAGAAGTATGTCCTAGATTATGTTGTTCATGTCTATACCAGTACTTAAGCAGGTCCTGATTCAGTCTGTAGAGCCTAATAGTTACATTAATAGCATGTCAGTGCTGCACCATGGACTGTCTGCCCATGCTTAGACCTTCAGCACAGGAGGATGAGAAAGACTTGTGGTAGGGGCTTTTGGGCAGGGGAACTTCTGCTTACCACCAAGATGAAGTGATCTTTCTTCACCTGCTGGTATTTATGTGCTCATGGTCACTGATAAATGGATGCACTGGGGGAAGGGGGAATGGTTTATTATTTAAAAACCTTTCTGAGGTGTCTTGTACATTTTTGTAATGAGAATAGCTCGGAGGGAGTAAAATAGCAGCTATGTTTCACGCTGTTCTCCAGCAGACTAATGAAGAATCCTGAACCATGGCTCAGCCCTGCCTTTCATGCATGCTTAAGGTAAACTTTATCCCTATCTGAGCTCAATGTTTCCTTCCAGATCAAATCAGGAGCCTTCCCCACAAGCATAGCTCGATGTCAGTTTGTTTGCCAAAGTCCGTTCTCTCCTGCAAGACATTGTTTTTGCAGCACGCAATAGGCAAATAATTCATTTCAACCACCAGTTTGGAGCATGCTCGCCTATCAGATCTGTTCAGAGTTGGTGTTTACTTTGAGCTGGCATTTTTGATAGCAATTAATGATAAAAATATTGGCTGCTCTGCTGCTATGGGCACTTGCTGTTGAAGTCTTAAGTTTATAAATGATTTGCAGTCAGCAAGTGAAATTCTCTTTTTCAACTCTGCATCACATAATGATGTGGGTCAGCCCCAATAGTCATGATGCACCAGTGGTCTTCCACTGAGCAAACCTGGGACCAGCACCCACGGTTGAAACACACTCAACCCCTTTCCCTTTAGTCTGATGCTATGCCAGTGACCTAAAAAACATTGCTGTCCTGTCATGGCAAGCTCATCCACAATAGCTTCCCTTCCCCATGCTTTTGTATGCAGCGGGGGGCCTTTTACAGCCCCTCTTCTGCCTGTTTGCTTGGCCACCGTTGTGGCAGGAGAAGGTAGCTGCTATCACTTGATTCATTGGGATGCATTTGGACACCAGCTGCAAAACATGACGTGACCAGCCCTTCCAGCCAGCAGTCAGGCTTTCCCACGCTTGGGTCCCATCGGCGGACAGCACCCTTTTCGGTAGTGCGCGTGATTACAGCGGGTCCTCTATTGCTCTGTGAGTCACATGCCCGATTCACAGTGAGACAAAGGGGCGAGGAAAGGAACAGGGCTTCCTGGTAATTGTGTTTTTCATGGTTCTCTTCACTGATCCAGTGACAACATAATCATTGAAATTAGAGACAGAAAAGCTCTGCTGGGGCATTGTGTTAACACTCTGCCAGTTCCAGATTGCAATCTACCAAGCTGTGGCAGGTAAGTCATCACCTCCCCAGCTTGGCTCCACCCAGAGGGAAAAAAACTAACACATGAAAGGAGAAAAAAAAGCACTGTATTAAAAAACAAGCTCGGCTGTGACATTACCACCACCTATTATGGGCAACTCCTGATGCAGAGGCCTTCATCGTATTGACTCTTCACTTAACTATCTCCGTGATAGGGTGCCGAGATTTTCCTCATTCTTAGCCAATCAGAATGGAAGCAATTCTTGATTTTGCCACCTCTATTCAAAGAGGGGGAAATGCTGAAGTGTTGCAGAGCCCCTGGAGAAGGCAACCATTGCGCAGCCCCTGAGCTGCACCGACAGTGACGCTCTGCCACATTTCAAAGCTGTCAAAGCTTCAGGGAGAGCGAAGGGCCTCATCTTGAGTTAAAGAAAAGCAGTAGGACAAAGTGTGATGGATGTTTTATGGGTATCAAATGCCTCACCAATGTAAGATAAGTCACTTGCGTAAACAACCATGTGCTGAGGCAAACACTTCAGTTTGGAGATGGTAACTGGGGAGCTGAGATGTTGAATAGTAAAGGGTAACCCATTCCAGTGTAACTAACCTATTTCCCCAGTGGGAATCTCCAACCCATCACTTATCCCTGGCTTCTAACTAGAGAATTATCAAAGTCATGTCCTTAAAACACTATGTCTTATTTTTTCCTATTGTACTGACTATGGGAGCTCACAATTGCAATCTGGAATCGCTTTGTGAGTGTGTGTTCAGAACCGTGATCGTCCCTGCTTTTCCTGTGCATGCTCTACAAAATAAGTAGCACTGAAAAGTTAATGCATTGCACGAGTTGAGCTGTATTATTTGTCACCTTACATCACGTTCTTTTTAATTCTCTTTTTAAAATAAGTGGTCGTAATAATAACTCACTGTGCTCCAGTCATTTTGCCAGTCTTGGGAAGAAAGCTCCTATCACCTGAAAAAAAACAAAACAAAACAAAACAAATTTCTTCATTTTGTAAACTGTTCTGGTAAACCATGGCTAAGCTAGGCCTAAGGGGAAGCAAATAAATATAACTGATGCACTTAAGCATGTATCATTCCTCATGTCTCCATTCAAGAATTGACAACAAAAGGGAAAAAAATTGGTACGGATCAGAGAGCTCACAAATAATGCACCAAAACTGACACAGCATTTTGCCATGCTGTGATACTGGGGTGAAATCACAACCTGTACCAACAACTGAAAGCAGAAATTCCTTCCCATCTTGGAGCAACATTTCAGTAAATAGTTTCTAAATATGTGACATCCCTTCCCAGTGCATCAGTGCCACCATAACAGTCCCACAAATTCCATTGTGCTATTTGCAAGCCTCAGAGGTACCAGGGCAGCATCATGCCACCAGCTGAGGACAGGGGAATGCAGGCCCCTGGGCAACAGCAGCCCTTGCACAGGGCAGGGCTTTCTTACACACTATTGAAACAATGACAACTCTGG
Source organism: Manacus vitellinus (assembly GCF_001715985.3). NCBI lineage: Eukaryota > Metazoa > Chordata > Aves > Passeriformes > Pipridae > Manacus > Manacus vitellinus. The sequence continues at coordinate 48,916,663 of NW_021939396.1, read as the reverse complement.
AGGAATGTGGTGTTGATTAAACACAAATAACATAATCAAAAAGTAATCCAGGTCAGATGGCTCTTGCTTCCATGAAGTAAGCTGCCATAGTGGGAAAGAAGAGTTTGAAAGGGTGACTCCTGTTTTCACGTTGCTAACTACTGTTTTAATCCAGCATAAACACCAGGTTTGGATTTTTAGTGAAGTTACACAATTGCATTTGCAGTGTTGGAAGAGAAACCAGACTTCATCCCAGGCTAATGGCCAGCTATAAAACTTAGTGGAGGCATACATAAGACAAACTTTTAGCAACTTCAATGGAAACATCCATTTGACAGTCTTCAAGTGAACCCAAAAGAGCTTTGTCTAAAACACTTGAACTCTAAGTCATGATCCTCTGCAAGAGAATCCTAGGACCTTGCTCACTGTCCTGACTCACCACATAGTAAATACTGCTGCGATTTAAAAAAAAATGTAAAAACTGGTGACTTGCGTCAATGAGTCTGTATGACTACCTGCAAGAAAAAACATTTTTGACAAATAGATGGTGTGTACCAGTCTGAAGGACCCTAAGAAGTACTCTTTTGTATTACTAACCTAATGCTTCAACTGACAAGAAGTTTCCTTTTGTTTATGTTTTTCCTGGCAATAGCATCATGACAACTGCAGCCTGTCTGCAAGAATGTACACAGACCTGGGAACCCAGCCATACATTAGCAAACTGCAGTGTACTCCACGTGTTTCCCACCCTTTGCGTAACAGACGTGTCCTTGTAAAAAAGCTACTTGTGTGCAGTACTGCATTCACTCCAATGATTCACATCGATCAGCTTCTGCCAGGCAATGCTGAGATTTCAGGTAGGAAGCAGCTCACCTCCTCTATTTTCTCTCTCTCTAAGCTAAAAAGTTTTTTATTGGAAGGTGAGAAGTAAAACCAGGAAACCAAGCCAAAACAAAGAAAACCTCTCAAAGCATGCAGACTTTTTCATTCAAGTGTAATCCAAGTGGATTTTGTTTGTCAAAAGTTGCATGAGCCAACATAACAATTCTGAAATGATTTTTAACTGGAACTGTTTTCACGTCAAGGTAGCATGTGTGAGCTTAATGCTAATGGTTCAAGGCCTTCCCAAGTGTCAAGTGGTGTGATTGCAGGTGCTGTCACAGCATCCCTGCCACACACGTTAGCCATAGTTGCCACTGCCAGAGTTTGTCAGCTGCAGTGCTGGTGTCTGGGAGCCTTCCCTTGCGGCACATCTCTCACTCATGTGGTAAGAGGGCATTGCACATGTTTTCTCTTTACCTCTCATGATGCCAAGACAGAAATCCCACCAGAGCACATTGAATGAATCTCCTTGAACACCAAAATTACACTCAAATACCAATAATTACACTTACCAGGGATGGAGGTTTAGCTTTGAACTCACACGTTTTTGTTCAATTATCTTTACACCTCAGTGTTTTCTCTCTCTGTGATTTTTTAATAGACAACATGAAATTCTGCTCTTGCACCTCAGAAGCCAGTGTATTACATTTACTCTGGACTTTCAGCATTGTAACTGGGAGCACAAGTTGGATCTGTTTTTTAATTCCTTTCAAAAGGTCAAGGAAACATGAAACTGCAAAAGGCTAATTTTTCTCTGTGTCACATTTCTGCAAGCCCAGAGGGCAGTGGCGATGGTATCTGTAATGCTTCTTTTCCTGCCCTGACTTTTCAACTCACAGTCCTTGGCACAACTGGTGACAGCTCACACAGTAACACAGTTACTCTTGAATTGTTCCTTCTAAGAAGTTGCTTCTGATGAATGTTGGCAGCACCATAAAGGGTCCTGGCCACCACAGGGAATGTCTGATAAGCAGGGGGAAGAGCTAGGGCTCATATCGCAACACTTGGCCTGATCGTGGGGTTTCTGGTTCTGGCGGTGCATGGTCACAATCCACAGTGTTGGGCACACACACTGGTTATCGTTAAATTGTAAATATTGTAAGAAGGTATTCAGCATGATTTAATATTACTATTAGTGCCTCCAAAGGCCCAACCAGAGAAGCTGGGCTGGGCTGAATACTGTGTAAATATTGATGATTTCTGTCTTGCAGTGTTTACAATCCAAGAAGGAGCCCTGCACCAGAGCTCTCTGTTATGTTTTTTTTATTTGTCTTTGGAAATTATTTGTATGATTTACAGCACCATAAATGAGCACGTCCTTTCTTTTGCCACTACTACAAGAGCAATTACTTTACACAGAGCTGTGAAGGCAAAGCTCTAGACCTAAAGACTTTATCATCCTGACCAAGAATTAGTCTTTTGATATAAACTCAGAATCCACTACCTTTTCTGCAGCTGTAATATACTACAATAAAGTATGATCTCTCAGTTCCCAAACTCTTGCCAGCTACGAATGATTCAGCATGAGCAGGGTAAAGCATCACTTGCTGCTCCTGAACTGAGGACAGAATCTCAGGTAAATTCTAAGCCTTAATGGAAAAGGCTGCTCCCAAAGCCACCACACAGACAAGATATGTATATATGTGTCAGTGGTTGTGGAGAAACCCACAGCAGGAATCAGGTAAGTTAACATTACACATGTATATAGCACAAAGAGACACTATAGGAATGGATTTTGGCCCGATGCCAAGTGCCTTGCTGAGGGTGCTGATGTTTGGAAAGGAAATGACAAGTTTCATCATGCAAGTGTAGGCATGATGCAGAGCTTGGCTATACCCTTCCTCCAGCTGAGGATAAAACCTCTGCAAGGTAGTTGGGAGCTGCACTATCCCTCAGAGTATGGCTGGCCGCTGCTGTCATCCATCATGCAAGCATAACTCTGAAGGAGTTCAAAGACAAAGTTGCAAAAGACTTGTTATTCCTCAGGGTGTTCTGAAGATTTATATACTGTCACCTACCTGGGCAGTGGGAGATGTTTACCTGTCTCTTGTGTCAGCTGAGCTCAGGGAGCAGTAATGTGATTACAACACTTGTGTGCTCAGAAATGCTTTCTGGCTCCTTATATCTCCTCATCCAATCTACAGGACACCTCACCAGTGTTAAAAAGAAAACAACACTGAAACACCACTTAGATCCAAACCATCTGAGGTGTGGGCCCAGAAGCAGCTCTAGCATTGTCCTTTCCCCTTACATTGCAACCTGTAACTTCATAAATTATATTTGTTCTTCCTACCAGTCTTACCTCATTTGAGGACAGGGGGAGGCTTAGAGTCAGAGGTTTCACATGAGGCAGGCTATACCTGCAAACATGAGAGTAAATGTGGAAGGACAGCTTCACACCACCACCACCGCAGTGCTCATCAGAGCACTTCAACAAGAGCCAGAGACTGGGATTTAAGCGCTCGGCCTCTCCCTCTTGCCATATGGGGAAGCTCGTACCTTTTTATTGCTGCCCCCCACACAACACCTCGGGGCGGCCGCCAGCACTTCCGTAGGCACTGTGCAAACACCACGGTGCCCTTTCTCCACGCGGACTAATAATAGTGCAGACCTCATTTCCCGCTTCCAGGAGCAATGGTGTGGGCACCGAGCGGCAACTACAGACAGTGTCCCAAGGTCTGGTTAATGTTTCAGCACTTGCCCATCACAGGTTGCACTTTGAGCCTTATACAGCGCGTTATTGGCGGTCCTGGTATCTAAAGGTTTTTTTCCACCAACTGGTTGGGCGCCTGCTTTTTTTTCAAGAGGAGGCTGACTCCAGAAATCTCACGTCATGTCAAAATGCCTGATCTCCACCCACGGTGGTGAAAAAACACTGAGTGTTCTGCCATCAGCATAACATTGTTTTCCACAGACTTTGGGGTTTTTTGCATGTGAGAAGAGGTTGCAGCATCGTTGAATGCCCCATTAACAGCCAACAGGGCAAAGTTCTTGTTTCCTTTGTAGTGAAAAAGTTCAGGGCCGGATTCTGATTATCACAAGGAGTAGTAAAGTACACAGAGCAGAGATCCCGCATTGGGTAAGAATTATCACCGAGGTGAAAAAAACAAACAGAAACAGCAAAACAAACTCGCGCCCAGCTGATGCAGCACTGCCCCACATTCTGGTGTGCACAGTGCTGTACCTGTACGGCACAGGCAGCTTACAGAAAAGGACGGGCTGTGCACTGGATGCAGCACAGCCTTCCCTGGCACAGCATGGCATCAGGGCATGCCTGCCAGCAGAGCCCTGCCAGGGGAGCTCTGCCAGGGCAGCTGGTCGAGGGTGGGCTCATCTTGCCCTTTTCACATCTTCCTTCAACATGCAAATTAAAATAAATCGGGTGAAGTACCAAAGTCCAGTGTCATGTCACTTAGCTTACATACCAAAAGGAGAAAAAAAAAAAAAAAAAAAAGAAGGAATGGAGAAAGGATCAAGGGATCTTTATTTATTTTTTTTTTTAAATAGGATCTGCTATCCTGAGCTACGGTTAAGATGTAAAGCACCATTGTTTTGAATGTTGTGATGGATGTACTCCCACACTGCACCCAACCTGCCTCTTTACAAGGGTTTGAGTATTCTCTTATAAGTCTGGGAAGGAGGAAAATCCACATTTTACACAAAATTAAAGTTCTGCCTGACAGCTCCCCAGCTGCAGGCTGTGTCCCTGCTGTGTTGTTGCTGTGTCCTGCCTTGACTGGGCTCTGGTGCAGACTTACCTCTCCTCAAGGTTCCCAAAGAAGCTATTTTGTACCTTACCGTCTGATTCACCAACTCCCACGCAAATATCCCCACCCAGCAAAAGTCTTGGGGATTTAGAGGTGAAACATGAACAGTGCACTCGCAGTAGTGGTTTGGAGAAAAATGCAGATGAAGGTCCAAGCTTGCAGACTGCTTGTAAATGCCACCAGCATACACAGGGAGAGCTCTGAAAAACCTCACCGCTCCAGACTTGCACAACTGGACAGGGAGCAGAGAGGGCTAGGAGCCGTGGGAACTGGCATCAGGGTGACACAGGAGAGCGCAGGGACTGCCAAACTATTCAGCTGCAATCCAGAAACTGACAGTTGCAGCAAGAGCCATCTTCCCCCCCTCCTCCTGCCCCGCAGTCCTGCAAAACATTCCCTCTCCTAGAGATTTGCATAACCCTGTGTACATTTCCTGCAGTCCTTGGGCAACGGATAGAGTTGTGGTTCAGCAATTTATGGGATCAAAGGCAGATTATGATCCTATCGCTGGAACAGTTAAGTTTTTACATGTGGGCTTTTTAGATACCATTTCTCAAAGATCAAACTCCAATGTATCCCAGGGAAGTAAGTTTAGGCAAACCACAGAGCTGAGGAGCAGGGAGGATTATTTTTTTTTTTTCTGATGTATAATCAAAAGGTTTATTAGGCTTTCTCAAAACTCATAGCTCTCATCCTGTACCCAGCCAGTGCTGACTGGCTGCAGTTTAAGATCCCCAAGGTGGGTCTTCTGGGCTGCCTTACAGCAGGGATTTCCTAGGACAGGAAGCCCGTCCTGCAGGGAGGGAGGCTCAGCCAGCTCTTCCTTCAATGGTAGACAGGGCAGAAGATTTTACAAGCACCTCGCATGCGATTTCTCTGTCCTCTGTCCAGACCCCTGGCAGCTGGAGAGGAAGCAGCATGTAATGAGCCCCAGGTGGAGGAAGCAGCTCCAGCTCTGCAATGGCAGCTCCCCACACCCTAACAAGGGAGCCACCAGTGCCACAAAGGCACCTGGGGCAGCCTACTTCAGCCCAGACTGGCTAGCAAATGCATAAGAGGGCTGGGGTAAGGCAAGGACTAAAAAATCTTCAAGGAAGTAGAGGATCTGAAGTCAAATTCCCCCTGAGTTCAACAAGGCTCACAGAGCAGCCGGGTCATGCCACCGATGAGTCACTTCTGCCGGACAGGGAGAGTCTGGCCAACACAGACATCAGCTGGTCCAGGCACCCCTCCTTGCTCTTCTGACCCTGTGGAAGGAAACCTGAGCTTCTTCATCACTGCAGTTTGAAAGGAAAGGAAATCAGATTTTTCAGAGTGGAAATACGTGTCGCTTATCAGTGTAAATATGGGAGAAAATGATGCAGGGCCCCACACCTCCCTCCATGCCTTCTGCTTATTTATACTCACATTAGAGGAAACTCAGAGAGTGGTGCTGGCTGTTAGCACCCTCCCCAGCCGGGCTTCACATGCTGCCCTCCCTAAGACCATCAGCACCCTTCTGTGCCACTTTCACTGCTCCCATGATCACATACCCACCACCTCCTTCTAGGGTCCAAAGAGATGGCAAGGGATGCCACCCTCCCTTCAGAGGGTGACTGGGACATTACCCCGTGCCCCAGGTATTATGGACACAGTAGCATATCTGTAGCAGGGGGTCAAGGAGGCCTGATTTGGTAGAAGGAAAGGTGCAGGGACTGATATCTTGACCACAGACGTTATGTATTTTGCAGATGAAAATCTACAAACTAAAAGGAGATATTTACAGGACTTTTTTTCTGTGTATCACCAGCTAAGGAAGGAATACTTCTGAGGAGGCCCTTGGAGAAAGTTGGCAGCACATCACTGGAAATACCTTGGCTGAACACAAGCCAGCTGAATTTAACATGAAGAATGAGTTACAGCAACAACTGCCTAAGTAGCATTTAATACAATAACCTGAACTAACCTTTTAGTGGAGGTTGGCAGAGGAATGTCTGCTTCACACCTCACCAGGTGGGACATTCACCTGGGGAAGGATTGTGTCAGCAGAGCCAGAACTGTGTGCTGAAAGCAACACCACCAACTTGAAACTAAAAAGAATCTCTCCATTTTTAAAAATGCCTGATGGATTTTATTATTAATTGCTTCTCTCTTTGGCTTACCCCATTACAACATAGAAAGCAGAAGTTAGGAAAAAGTTGAGCTATCTACACAGGGAAAATGTGCTTTTTCTCATGAGCAGAAGTTGAGTTGTTTACATCAGAGCAAGATTTGCTGTTCTGGTTAGTGTAGTGGGGTAGCAGGGATTCAAAACAGTACAAAACTAGTCAAATATCTCTAACCTAGTTAAATAGACTATGGATGATATTATGTAAGCACTCTCAAGTCAAACAGAGAGAGAGATGTTGGAGTGAGAGTTCAAACAAGGAATGAGACTAGAAGTACAAAACAAAACAAAATAAGACGTTGGACACAAGGTCAGGCAATCAGAACACTGCAGGCTAGAAAAGGAAGTGAAATTACAGGCTCTGGCAAAACAGCTGAATGCTTACTCAGGAAAATTACAAAACTGTTGTGATCCTTACCACCAGTTACGTGTCTGCTCCAGAACAATTTCCAAGAGAAGCTACACAAATCCATAAAAGCAAGCTGGAGGACATCATGTTCTTCTCACAATCGGTCAAGTGATTTTGTTTATTTTTTATATAAGTACCAGGACTGATATATGTATAGTATCCTTACTGCAATATATGGGTGGGTGGGTGGGTGTGTATATATATATATATATATATCAAATCACATTTATATAATTTACATATATATATATGTGTGTCCTGGTAAAATCTATAAGCTGTTGCAAATAACAATGAAAACTGTCTTCTCCATCAACAGCTTCTAAAGGAGAGTTCAAAAGGCTGAAAGCCCCCAGCCAAGCACTAAAATCTATTTGCCAGTCAGGAGAAAACAATTTTGCTCTGGCAAAAGAGCTAGGACACCAGAGGCAACACTGAGATAGCAAAGAACACTTGGTTTATGTTGAAACTAGATAAGACACATCAGTTAAAGAAACCAAATGGTTTATCCTTAATGTAAGCCGCTCAAGGCCCTAAGTGTTTGATTTGAAGAAGGAAGCAGAAGCAAGTATGAAGTGTATGACACATGATTTCCCAAACAGCTAACAGGCTGCAGGGACTTCAAAGGCAGGATCAAACATTTTCTGTATATTTACTGAATACTATACTAGTAAAACTACAGGTCTCACAGTTGAGAATTTTTTCTGTACTACTACTGATAAAAATTAATATTCTCAGAAAGAAGCTGAGTCCTGCCAATTTGTGAAATATCACTGATTGAAGAGCTCCAGGACAGCATTTACCCTGCAGCATGGACGCGCTGCAAAGAGGGAAAGACTCGGAGAAGCCATGGAAACATATATAACTACTGCAAACCCCACAGCACTGGGACTGACCTGCTCTCACTGTAGTCTGGTCAATCCTCTTCACTGTCAGCTAAATTATGTGACGAAAGGCTCATAACAAACACCACGTGCAGGGTTTACATATGCCCAGACAAGGGTTATTTGCTCTGTGTCACGTTGTTACACACCTAGAGACAGGGCTCAACACCCAGGGCAGGTACCGCCTAAGATGCAATTAGAGAAAGTAGCCACAGAGCTGGTCTGTGGTCCCAGAGAAGCTGTGCAAGAATAACCAGGTTAGATAATTGACATGTGCACTCATTCAACTCATAAGCTGCCACCTCCTCCCCCCCCCCAGTTAAGTCACTAATTCAAAGTACTGCTACCTCTGTACATCTTTGAAGGTTTATTACACATCGGTGTAAGCAGCTGAAAGATCAACACCTTGTTTGTCAGTAGAAACACGTGGAATTTGGCAGAAACCCTGCTATCCAGTGGAACAGGGATTAGCTGTGAGGCAGATGTGACTTATTCGTGTCTGCATCACTTTCAGGAACTGTGATTCATACTGCACAGTGAGGTGGCATCACAGCACTACAAAGGGCTGTGAAGTCTACCTATTGGTGGAAGGTACCCTACCTGCAAGCTTGTGTAGCAAGACTTGAGATACCTGCCAATTTTAGTCCCAGACCTGATGCCTCAGCTTCAGAAAGAACAGGGAGTTTTAAGGAATAACAGTGAAAGGTGAGCAAAATGGCTTTGAGCTGTCAGCACAAATGCACGCAAAACGTAGATGGAGAAAGCAGCTTGAGTTTTCACTTTGTAGCACAGTTAGCACCGGTTTATGCAATTTTCTGTGTGTGGAGAACTCCAGGCACAGATTGTCATGATAGGGACTGGAATACACACTGAACCACATACAGCACACGTGGGTGCAATTATTATGTCTGGAACAGCAACAGCTTTAAGTGACATTTTGCTAGAGTGAGTGGCTAATCTAATCTCTTCCCCTTCAGTCTCAACATTGGAACTCATGGGAGAAGAGCCCGCTGAACCAGTGAAACAGGATAGAGACATAACAACTCCAGCAGCTGGTGAATAAGACACTTAAAACAAGTAATGTCCTGAAAAGTGAACATGAGCTGTATTCATGCCAGTAATCCCTACTGGGGAAAAGCCAGGCAGGAAGTTGACAACTGCAAGACGCCAAGTCGAGGAAGAAAAAAGAAAACTCAAATGAGTTAGTTTTAGGAGTATGAAGTACTCCAAAGGTTACTAAAAAAACTGCGTGAGTGCTACAAGAAAAACAAAAATAGATTTTGACAGGCAGGACACCGTTAACTGCAAATGGCCTAAATACCAAAGGTGTAAGAGTGACACTGAACAGGGTCATGGTGCACCTGTGCTCCCAGCTGCACTGCACCTTCTACAGGCTGGGCTTCCCGCTGCAGCTTTACTTCATCTCCAAGGGGAAAACTGATTATTCCTCACTGGTTTCTGCTTACTTGCTCCTGCCCCCCCTTTTCCAATGCAGTTATTGCCTGCCCCCCACTCTGCCTGGGCAGCAGCATCCTTCTGGCAGCAGAGCTGGTATTGCCCTGGAGGTTGAAGCTGTGCAAGTTAGCCCAGCTTCCAGCTGTCCTTACACCCCTTCCCTCCCCCATAGCACGAGGCCAGCTGTTACAGCTTCAACGGTTTTATAGACATGTACACTGACCTCATGGCAGAAGCTGGGAGACATGTGGGATACCACAAGCCACCCCCACCAATAGGCAGTGAGACACCACCCCACAGCCCCTGTGCAAGCAGGCAGCGACGCCTGGTTCAAGACTCCCTCCCTATTGTAATTATTTTTGCTCTGTGCAGAGATTTATCACATGCAGCTGCCACAACTTGTTTACAAGACACAAAAGCCATGAAAACAAGGTTGATGAAGTCTGCGTGTGAGCTGTTTTCCCTGGCGTGAATTTGTCATACCTCTTAGCTCGCTGACGCCCTGGCTGGCCACACAGTCTCCAATAACACACAGCAATGCCTTCCCTTTAGCTTCAGAGTAGCCAAAGTGTGAGTTTTCAGTCAGAGGTCAGGTTTTAACAAAGCTGCTTTGCAATTAGGTTTATTATTGCTTCAAGAACAGCAAAGCTGCCCATGTTGTCTCATTGTTTCTTTATCCTTCTTTTCTTTTCCACGGTAAAACAAGTTTCAGAAATAAAACTTTTCCTTTGCTCTATCAGGGATGTACAACCAGCACGTGAAGCCTTTGGTTTGTTACTAGGACTCCTGCTCAGTTCTGGATCTTAGCTCCACCCAATGCCCTACATCTACCTACCTTTGATAATTTTATCTGAAGTTACTTCAGGTTTCTGCTCAGAAATCATAGGTTCAGGCAAAGTTCAATAGTCTGCACCAAAACTATCAATGCTATAGATTTCAGGAAAGCAGAAACTCCCTTTTGATACATTTTAGTGGGTACTCAATGAGTCATTTCCTTCCTCCAAGTTAAATAACACCTCAGGGTAAGGAAAAGCTTTACACAGTGTGTCAGGTGCTACTCAGCCAACGGTGTCTCACTTATGACTACAGTTGAACCTCTAGGTGTAACCTCAACATAAGTAATAACTTAAAAAGCATATAACTAGCCTCAAGCAAAACTGGTCACAAGTGAAGTTCCCAGGATAAGTCAGTCAGCAAAATGGAAATGCAGTGCTCATCACACAGACAGGACTTTGGTGCTCATTTACACTAACACCATTTTGTGTGGCATAACAGTAGATGAAAACAGCAGAGACACCACAGGCTTTTACTTTCAATGAAAACTGTTAACCTGAAAGGCAACAGCTTTCTTCCTCATCCTATTTTCATTTTCAGTACTGCAGCTGCTATAGTGGAATTACAGAACTGGTCAGCTCAGCCAGCAAAGCATTTTTTTTCTTTCTAAACTTGCTGACATTTTTTTTATTTTAAAAGGGCAGAGTAAAGAAGAGTAAAGTTCTCTGAAAATGCCCTTTAATGATCCAAGTGCCCCACGTCTCCTCTACCCCACAGCACACCAGCAAAATGCTCTGAAAAAAGAAAACTAAAGAGGAAAATGTCAAACAATTCAAATTAAACAATTCAAACATTTGTGTGAGGTTGCTTTTCCTTCATCATGGGTGTAAGGAGTGTTGCGATAAAGTTCCTTCCTGCAAGGACAGGAAAGAACAAGGAAGCATCTCCCAAACCTTTATCGAAGATAACATTCAGCTTAGGGTCTCTAGCACCCCTTGAGATAAATCACCTGTGCCAAAAAAGCATGTCTATTGACCAACTTTTCCCTCAACATTTACCTCAGTCATAAAGAAGCATACTTCCATTTCATTTTATAATTAAGCATTAAAGAAACCTAACCAAACTATTATAATACATACATCGGTATCCCCAGGAAAAATAGCTTTTAAGTATCAAGTACAGTGTGTCCAGAGCGATAATACACAAGGCTCTTTCTGTACTCACATAAAATTCCTTCAAGGCAGAGTATACAGCCATCTCTATGTTCAAAATTCTTTTCCAGCTTTATTTCCATAGTATTTTAAAAAAATAATCCCATATTCATAGAGTATATTAGGATGACTCTGTGTTAGTGACGCTGATGCAGACAGGAGTAAGCCAATGTTTACTATTTGCCATTTTGATTTTAAACTTGAAGGTTAAAGGAAGGCAGAAGTTCAGAATTTCAAAGAGCACTCCAGAAAACAAAGTATTTCAGACACAAAAAAACCACAGAGGCCACAGCAAAACAGAATGCATACATATTGTAGTCTGGATATTGCAGTCTTCTTCTACCCACGATATCCTTAAATTCATCAACTCTCCTGCTCCACAAAGCCCTCCCCCAACCTCCCAAATAGACAAATGGTTTGTTTTTAAGGATTAGCCAGAACCGATTTTTTACCCTGGAGGTCTCTTATTTCACTGTTGTTGGAAGGATAAGGGTGGGTGACTGACATTCAAGTAAGTTGAAATGTGACCTGCAAGTCTTCACATTTTTCAGTAATAAGTCATTTTGATAGCAAAGTCCTTTTCTGAAAGGTAATACAGATTCTGTTGGCAAAAAAATACACCCCAATACAACAGGGACCTTTTCTACATTTGAGCCAACCACCTGTTTAAGCATCTCACAAAGACCTGGCTTCCCAGAACTCAGATTTCAACACAATACAGTCTACTTTATTTCAATTTGCTAGAATTACTGAGTAAAAACCTTGTCATTGCTAGTCCAAGAAAAGTAAGGGTAGAAAGTCCTTGCCCTCCCCCATCAAAATGTGTCAACAGTCATGTCTACTACCTCCATCACAAAAATCTGCTTCTAAAGAACACTTGCCCCAACCTCTCTTCTGGTCTCTTCTTTTCATCTTCATGGACCAGAAACCTTACCCGTGGACCATCACATTTCCCAGCCCTTAAGTACTTCTAGGACCCAAAAGCTGGAACTCTTAGAGGGGCCTAAGATAACCCTCTGAAATTTAGTCAGTTGCCTACACAGCTCCCTTGGGCCCCTTAAAAAATTTCAACATACCAGAACACAGGTACTTCTGGTCTACTTTTCAGCATTCCTTTAAACATCTGGTTAACAACAACAGCTAGCACAGCTGTCTAAACCAAACAAAGTCAGCGTGAGCTCAAAAATATTTCTACCATTTATTTCAAGGGTAAGCTGTGTTTTCTGCAAAGCTCGTATGCAACAAAATACTCTGTATACATAATTTTTAAAGAAAATATTTTATTACATTATGGGAAAAAAGCATGATCATCCAAAGTTTGTATTGTTAAAAAAATTGAAAATTTAAACAGCATGTCGGTATATTCCGTTCCACGTGGGAATGATAAGAAGACTCTATATCATTACTAGATATTGCACAGTCTGAAAGAAACGAAAACAAATCACATGATCTTGGGAACCATCTCACATTATGAAAAACCTACAAAGAAAACATTAAAAAAAAAAAAAAAAAACAAAACACACAATCCTTTCTTTCTACAGTAGCTTTAAGTTTATAATTCTTGGAATGACCGTATTCCACTGAAGACCATCTCAGTGACAGGAAGCTTCATTTCAGCAATCCCCTTGTGCAAATAAGATTATTAAAAAAAAAATAATAATAATGCAGTGAAGTCTTTTGATATTGTGTGGGTGGCAATAACCACACAGCTGTTAGATCCCTGCCTGGTAAAACAAAACGGGGAAGGAGAAGGAAGGGGATTTAGGCCATAAGTTTCGCCTGCAACTCCATTTCTGCCGCCCTTTTGAGTGCAACATCCACCAGTAGCTGAAATCCACTAAAATCCTGGTTAAGGTCTGGTGGTGTTGGAGGAGGAGTGTTAAAGAGCCCACTTTGTGTGTTTGCACCAGGTCCTAGTTTAGACGCGTCCTCATGGCAGGCAAGGGGGTTGTCTGTGAAGCTGCCGGCTGGGGGCTGCTGCAGGTCCGTGGTCTGGCCTACATCAGCTGGCTGGCAAAAGTGGAAAGGGGCATCTTTCAACGCAGTCACAGTCGTATGGCAAATCACCGATGGCCGAGCCAGGACCGATCCCGGGGAAGCTGGCTTGGAAGAGGACACAGTCTTGCCAAGCGGTGCAGCAGCGGGAAGGAAGGCAGTCTCCTCCAGCAGGGGAATGTAGTTCTTTGTGCTGATGGCAGACTCCATCAGGCTGCCCTCGGGAAGCTTGGTCCCTCGCCGCGAGATAGTGAACTGATTTGGGTCTTTGCCATCCTTCCTCAACATGTCAGGTAAGAGCCTGCGGCGTGCATTGATAAACCAGTTGCAGACCTGGGAATAAAATGACATCTTAATTTCTACCTTCATTCATTTCCAACTATGTGCCATTAGAGCCACTGGGTTAATTAATCCCTCCAAGCAGTTTCCTTCACTACACAACAAAAGAAAGACCTACTGACAAGTTCTGACACGCCTGGCAAAGGCCCTTCCCTTGTCCTGGCTGTACCACTGACTCCCTGCTCCTGTTACAGAAAGCCCCTGGACATCTGAAGGCTTTGAGAAGCCCAGACTGATGGGTTAGCTTTTAACTCTGTGCACACACATTAACCTATTGGCTATTGTTCCCTAGCTCAGGTTAATTAACAACAGCAAAACTTTTTCTCTCTGAAGAGAGCCACTCCTCCCTCCAATAGTTACTGATTTTCCTTGTTCAACTGACTGTGTCGACAGACATAACATGAATTACCTCATTTAAGTTTGTCCTTGTTTAAATATCAAACCAGTTTCCTGGGCAATACAGGATAGTTTATAGTTCAATGTCTTTTTTCTGTTTACTACATAAAGAAAGTTTTTTTTATGATGTTATATTAAGGAAATCTTACTTTATAGACAACTATGAAATTTCTACTAATTAATTAATATGGAAAAATAAAGCCCAGAGGTCAACAAGATTGCTCTCTATTTAGCACCTCTCAAAACCAAACCCAGGTTTACCTAACTTCTCATGCAGCCACCTTCCCACAAGGGGTGAAAAGCAGCAATGGTCAACAGCTATTCCACCAAAGATGATCGATCACAGAAGATGAGAATGATGTGTCCAAGGGACCTCACAGATGCCAGTGGCATTCCAGGATGAGAATCCAAAGTAACCACACAAAAGCCTCACCATACCTGTACTAACACACTTCAGTAGCTCTATCCCGTATAGGTTGTTCCACTGATCATAATGGAAGTCATCATACACATAATTACATATGTGCGTGTTCTACAGGAACGAGCCTCAAGTTGCAGTTTAAGAAGCAAAGAGTTATATGTTAAGCTGCATATCTATCACCATAAAACCTCTGTTGACAAATAAATACCTTCCTCTCACAATAAATTACCTTGTACAGACATTTTATGTCTTTTGGGACACGATTCCACAAGAAATTAGCATACATGCTCAAATTCGTAACTGTTTGTTCTCCCAGAAAAATAATTTTATCCCAACAAACAAAGATCATCGTAACACACAATCAATCTGTATCTCTCCTTACAAGTGCCATCAGCAGGATAGTAACAATAAAATAGGAAATCTCACATGCAGTGTAAACATTTGTATCCATGAGTAGATCACAGGTAAATTAAAATAGAAAACAGCTCCTTCTGAAGAGAGAACTACTTTTTAAAATACCTGTAGTGTGGAAAGGTGTGTTTGCCGGGATAACAGCGCTTTTTCTTGCTCTGAAGGATAAGCATTGTAGCGGTGCTCATACAGCCAGTCCCGAAGAATCTGCACGGATTCCTTGGGCAGGTTGCCACGTCTCCTCCGTTTGCCTGAGCCAGCAGATGAGGAAAGATCCAGTGGGACATCCATAGTGTCATCATCCTCTGTTTCACTGCCTGATATTGCAACTACACCTACAATTACAAGATAAGAACAATCAGCCTCCTATATTCATAAACTATTCAGCTCCAGCATTGTATGGTACAGACATTTTATATTAACTGTCTTCACTACGAATGAGGGTATAGGTTCTTATACTGGAGATTCGTCCCGCAGCGTTAACTTGTCATGCTGTAGCTTTTCTGTCAGCTGAACAAAAAGTAGCACCAATGATCTGTTCCTAAAGGAATTCTTCTCTGCAAACCTTCATTTCCTTGTTCCCCTGGCAACCTTTTATCTGCTGCACGTTATCAGATAGCTTCTATCTAATGCCAATATTGTCCAAATTTGCTTGCTATGGTATGCATCCTACGCTTTTCTTCAAGGATAACAATCCAGTGTCTGGGCAGAAGGTCAATAATGAAGAAAGGAAGAACTTAAAAACACCCAACTCAAGCAATGGGTTATTTAATTACTTCTTAGCATGCTGATCCTTCCCTCCTGGGAGAGATTGCTTGTAGATTTTATAAATGAATAATTATATCTATTAATAAAAACTAATGGAAGAAGGGAAGAAGAAAGGGAAAAACTGTATCTGCCCTGCCCCCCAAAGGGAATTTTCACTTATGAAGGAAAAAAAGTGCAAGAAAAGGAAAGAATCAGGTGCCTAAAAGTCCACCAGCTCTAATTTAATCGCATTCTGTATGTTTAGGTGGATTTGTTTTAAAACCATCCTGCTAATTTTTTCAACTTTATGGTTTTCATCTCAAATTTTAATCTATGGAAATGTGTTCTGTGCTATGCTCACTACAAAGTCTCTGAATTTACAAGTTAACTGCATACCTTGTCTATTCAACACAAAGGAAGAGGAGATTTCAAAATCTGATTAACCCTTTATACATACACCACACTACTAGGAACATGAAGCTATGGTATGTAAAGCAAACAAACAAGCAAGTATTCAATAGTTAGGAAGGCTACAATTCTACTCCTTTGGTAGGATACACAAGTCATTAGTACTATAAAATACAACAAAAACCAGGCTTTAAATACTCACCAGGTTAAATTTGCCAGAAATTTTAGGAATCTTACATAAGATATTACCCATGTTCAACTAGTACAAATTAATACTAATCTCAAGTGAATTTACACTGTCTTTCAGAAGCATTCTTTAGGAACTATAGGAGGAAAACAAGCCCTTAATCTTTCTGTCTTTTGAACTTAGATTTGGGGGTGAGAGGGTGGGGAGGAAGAAACTTGCTCATTTGTAACATCAAAACTAAAACTCTTAATAGTAAAAGTCAGATAAATGTCAAAAGTAAAATTTTATATGGGCAACCACCCATAATTAAAAAATTCTATTGAAGGAAACAAAGTAAGCCCTAAAATACAAAAAGTGTTCCTGTGAAAGTATAAAACTATATAAAGCTATTGTTATACCCATAAGTAAAGACACAGAAGGAAGTAATGTCCTTTAAAAAAACCCAATCAATCACCAAAAAGCCCACCACCACAGAAAGAAAGAAGCTATACATGTGCAAGTTTTCCTTAATACTTGGCAGGATGGTAGGGAGGAAAGCAGAGAAGGACCTTTCCTCACACTTTCAAACTTCAGCCAAAGCTGACATGGTAAATTGTTCTTTCCTTCCCCTATTTGTGAATAGCTCCAACATCCTTAAATTTAGTTTAAGTTGTCCAATTTGCAACGCATAGTTTTGATACACAAGCATTCCAAATAGGATGATCAATCTACAATCTGCCTGGCACAGTTACTTCAGTAACTTACTTGGTATTGTTTTCATTCTCCCAACTGCTGATTTATGTAACCGACAACCACCAAACTGACATACCAAATTTTTCATCTGCTGATTAGCCACATAAATTATCCACTCATGGAACAGGAACAATAGGACAATATTTAAATAGCCAACACAAGATAAACTATAAATTATGTAAACAGGTTCTTAATTCATGTAGAAAGTATGTCAAGTTTGCTTTAAAATGATTCTGAGTAAACCACTTTGTATTTGTCATAGCTTCATGGAAAGTGCTGTCACACTTGCAACCTAAATTGAAAACCTGCCTTGTACCATGGGCTCCTGGAGCCATGAGAAGCACTTCTGGGAACAAAGATCCTACGCAGACAACAGGACAGCTCTGCAAAGCAGCTCATCCCTTTAAAATTGAATTTAAAAACTAGCTAAAACTAGCCTATGCTATTCAGACAATGTTGTGAAGTGCGCTGTTCTTGTTTGTCAGAAACCAGAAGTGTTGCAGCACTTCAGTGGGTTGGGTTTTTTGTTTGTTTTTAAATATAAAAGGCAGTAAGGCAAGACCTTTGAAAACAGGGAGAGGCAAACAGCAAGGGATGGAAACAAGAAGGAAGAGAAGCCAAAGAAACTACTCACACAAGAAAGTTAAGCGTCTAATGGGTAGCGTGCCATATTTACATGGCATAAGAAAAAGTACTCCAGACACACGCTACCCCATCTGGAATAACCTTTCCAAGATCTACCACACAACTAAAAGACTCCCAAATTTCAGAAAACTGACATGAGAGTAAAACCTCTTCTAGAACTGCTGCTCTATTTCACCTTTAAAAAAGTGTGGCAAGATACTGTCTGAAAGTCAGCAGTATAAAAACGTTTCTCTCTTTTGCAAACAAGATCTTTTGCTAAAGTAAAAGTTGCCATCTGACTAACCGTAACCTAACTAGAGAGAAATGAGTCACCAGCAGAGCCAGCCCTTTGACCCGCTCGCTTAGTGTGTCATATTAATTGACACAGTAAGTTAGTGACACAAAGCAGGTTTTGGTTAAGCAGGAAACCCAGTGTAGTACAAGTTCTGCTCATTCAGATGAGCTCATTTAAATAGCTGATCAGCCCTTTGAACTCGTGGCAGATCTCTCCGGCACGGTGGTTCAGAGTTAGCAGCAACAGGAAGTCATGGCTAGAAATCTCGCACTACCCAGCTGATATTTTTTACTAGAGCAGGAGCCACATTGTTGGTGTCAAGGCTCTGTTTTCATTAAAGCATTCCTGCTGATTACAACCCAGCTTTGTTTTTCCGTCTTGTTAGTAATCAGCCTATTCGCTGCTGGTTTCCTGTTTTAACAGGGCCCAACTGAAAAGGCTCCTGGCCAGGCTCCACGGCTGGACCATTGGCTTACTGTTATTTACACCCAGAATAAAGGCCTGTGGACACGATGAGTAGCCCCAGCTGACCCACTAATTTATTTTGTATTAAAAGCAGGCTAGGGCCACGTTATTTTTGGTCTCCTCCTAAATACATTTAATCAAAAAAAAAAAAAACAAACAAAAACAAAAACCTTGCTTCAGTAGGACTAAATTAAAGCAGCACGAGTTCATTTGCAGAGAGGTCTGAGAAACCACACAAAATCCCAGTCCTCCACTTCCACCATAGCCACTCAAATGAGTAGTCCCCACTATTAATGACTTAAGAACTACATGATCAGCATCTCTTCTTTATCAATCACTTTATCCTCCTGGCTTCCCAGATGAAGTCATATACATGATTGAATGCACCACTGCGTTGTATCACAGCCAAAAGACTTTACAGGTCCTCCCGTAATCAGCTCAGGGAAGATTACACCTAGGATCTCGAGTCTAGGCTCAACACCCAAACGTTAGTTAACAGTCTGAAACAACTTGAGTAAAAGTACAGTGATGACTAAAGCTGATTTCAAAATAAAGTACTGCCACTCAAAAAGACATACTGAAATACTTTGACGGGGAGGACAAAGTATTTAGAGAGACTGAGATAAATAAAATGGAAGTTAAGCAAATGAAAAATTTAGGCTGAGTATCAGGGGGAAAAAAAAAACCACCAAAAAACAACTATCCCATTGTGTCGAGGAAGAGCTTCACTGAGGAAGTGGCAGAAGCCAATTGTTATTCAAAGGAGGACAAAGTATGCCACAAGGAACAATCTCTGCCCTCCAAAGAAGGAATGGACAAAAATCACCTTAAAGAAAACCTCCCACCCCTTAGGGTTCTCTGAATATCTTAAACCAGATTTTTTTATGAGCACTGATAAACAGAACCAGTTCCCATCTGAGGCTCCGATCCTGTTGAAACCAAGTTGCAGTAAGATTCTTCACATGTATAAACTTGAGCACATGCCTGTGCCTTTGCGAGACTGTGTTCTAAATCAGCTAATTAACAAACCGAGTATGTTCAGTGTGATTGCTATCACGTTATTATTTGTAAATGAAACTACCCACAGAAGAGTCCTCGGGGTTTTAATCCACAGGCTGTTAGCTTAAAAAAAAAGGCCACAAAAACAAACAAAAAGCCCATCAAAACCAATCAACAAGAAAAACACACCACACTCAAACACACAAAAAATTAAAAATCCAAAACACATACCAAAAAAAGAATAAAAATTTAAAGCGAGTTTAAAAACCGACAACAGAAATAAAGGTTTAAAATTATACATAAGTAACAAAGAACTACAAGGATGCAGAAGGGAATTTCCAGAGTAAAAAAAACTCTTTCCTCTGAATAAGTTTCATAATTTAAGAACCAGCTAATTTTTTCTCTGCACTTCACAGCTTGCACTCTACTGCTTCTAAACCAGCCAGACTTGGCTGTACTATACTTTTTTTGCTTTTAAATGGGATTTTGCTAGGAGTGCAAGCAAGAAATCTGTAATAAAGTCACTCTGAAACTTCCTGAATGAGCCTCGAATGCCAGATCACAAATAACTACAAGCCCAACTTCTATTAAAACAAAGGCACCCCAGCCCTAACATCTTTTAAAGTTTCCGTCTTTGTCTCCCCACCTTTTAATTTGTGCCACGCAAACCCCAGGCCCACGGCCCCTCTCAAAAGTTCTCCCTCCCGCCTGTCACCTTTCATTGTTTCCATTGTTTCAGCCCAGGATTTGCAATCCTCAAAGCAGAGCTTACACACACACACTCTCACACACAAAGCCCTACACATGCATACCTAGAAACTACGTCAGCGTTTTCTACACGCATTTATTTCGGGGGCGGCAAGAACAACAGTTGAAAGTGCAGGGAGTTTGGTATTTCACCAACCAGCAGCTGCCCTCGGGGAGAGAAGTCTGAACAATGGAAGCAACAGCAGACAGGAAACCAGCTCACCACTGCTGTGCAAATAGGGAGCATAGGAATGTCCTAAAAATAACTGGGCTAAATTAATTCAGTGAAACTATAAAAAAAAAAAAGGGGGGGGAGGGGATGGACGCGAAAAGCCACAAACTGCTCCCAATAGGGTCAAGAATCTCAACCTGCCTAAGACGACGGAAACATTTAAAAGCCAGCGCTGCCACCGTCTCTGCGCGCAGCCCAGGCTGTGACCGGGATCAAGCCCCACTCCGCTCCCGCGGGACGCTGCGCTCCTCAGCACCACCCTGCCCGCTCTTTAAACTTCGCCTTTGTGGCTCAGTTCCCTTTTGTGTGCGCTCCTCTTAGCCGAGTGGCACGTCCAAAAAAACTTTTGACGAAGGCTACAAACCATATTAGTACACACCATGTCTGCAGCAGCCCAATGATTTCACGAACTACATATGCATTAATTGCTCCAAGGATATTAACAATGAGCGAGGAGGCTGCCCTACTACAGAGCCGTAGGAATGCATAGCAGGGGGAAAACAGCACAACTCTGGAGTACTGAACATGCGCACTGCTCCCCTCTAACCCTCCACTTCGGAGCATTTAATGGTCTTTGAATGCAAAACATCCTTCAGCCACACCACCGACTGGCAAATCGCAACTGAACAGACACTGCTTTCCTGTGAACTTCTTCCCAGCCAGCGTAGGAGCGTTAAATCCGAAAGCACGTTCCGCGTCTTTGTGGCCAAGGAGTAATTTAAAGGCACTTAAAAAGCACCACGAGCGCAATGAGTAACGATCCTCTAACTGTAAAGTTTGTCTGTTTAGAACTGAACAAAGAAAGAAAACCTAAAGAGCCTTGTGCTTATAAGGA
Source organism: Manacus vitellinus (assembly GCF_001715985.3). Classification (NCBI taxonomy): domain Eukaryota; kingdom Metazoa; phylum Chordata; class Aves; order Passeriformes; family Pipridae; genus Manacus; species Manacus vitellinus. The sequence continues at coordinate 48,895,326 of NW_021939396.1, read as the reverse complement.
AAAAAAAGTCTTTCTCCTTTTAACCCTGTGTCAAAACTTTTGTACTTTTTGTTTCGTCCCGTTCTAAGGGATAAAAGGGATGGAAAAGGCATCAACTTTCAGCAAATCAAGGCGGCCGAGGGCGGGGAGGGGGTTTGAAGCCCTCCCGCCGATGCCCACCCCCCCCAGCCCCATGATGCCGTGCCCGCGAACAAAGAGTTGCCGGACAGCCCCTCTTTCCTCGCCCCAAGTTGGGAAAACGACCTGCACCCTCGTCCCCACACACCGGGACGGCGGGGCTTGGTGCGGAAAACCGTTTAAAAGTGTTTTACGAGAGGACGGGGGGGAAGAGGCTTGGCGAGGGGGGAGAGAACAAAACTTGGCGGAGGAGGCACGAGGCGGGCGGCTGGACATGTTTCTGACAGAGAGCCAGCAGCGCGGAGAGGCGACCGCCTCCAAACAACAGCCCCGCATGTTTTTGTCTGGGAGCGGAGCATCCACTGCAAGTCTTCCACGGAGCCAGGCCGGGGGTGTGGGGGTGGGGACACGGGGGACAAAACGGCCTAGAAGGTAAAGAGCCTCCGCCTGGCTTAGCGACAGCCCCCCTTCCCGTTTCCACCCCGGGCAGGTGCGCGGGGCACCCCGCTTTGTCCCGGCGCCCCATCACAACTACCTTTTTTACTTTTCATCTTGATCGCGAGGACCGAGCCGATCGCAGGACACCCCACGCACCGACCCAAGTTTCTCTCCCTTCGCCGGACGCAGCTCCCCCTTTAAGCTCGGCGAGAAGGAGAAGGTCGACGAAGAAAGAAGCAGCACCGCCGCGGAGCCAGGCGCCCGGTCCGGGGCCGCGCTGCTGTCAGCGGGAGCCGCAGGGCTCGTGCCTACCCCGGGGGTTTCTGTGTGGGCCCGGGGTGGGCTTCCCTCCCCCCTTCCCTTTGTTCCCTTCTGCCGGCGATTGGCCCCGGCCTGTTAAAGTGAGGAAAGGCACGGGAGAAAAAGGTACACAGCGCCCGCCCTCCCCCACCTCCCCGCACTGAGTACGGGAGAGTAACCGAGCGCTGCACTGGCACTCGCGGCGGCTGCCTCCTCCTCCTCTCTCCTCCCTCCCTCCCGGCCTGCTGGGGCTCTGTCAGACAGGAGGGGAGACCGGCCGGAGCGGGGGTGTGTCGCCCGTACCCGCTGCCTCAGGCACACACAACAGGCGGGCGCGGGGGGAGCTCTGCGTGCTTCCCGCTCCCTCGCCTTTCTTCCAGGCAGACGTTTGATCATTAAACTGGGAAGGAGGAGAAGGAAGAGGCGGTGGGGGGAGATTGTGACAGCTGCCCTTGACTAGCCTCCTCCTGTTGCTGCCGGACGAACCACCCACTCCTTCGCGTGAATAGGGGAGAAGAAAGAAGAGTTCGTACGGCAGGGGAAGGAAAAGAGCCCTCCAAAGACCGGCGCCCCCATTCCGGCTGCCGAACGGAGGCTGTTCCCCCCCCCCCATCCCCAGTGGTGCTGACAGAGCCCTGGTTGGCCGGTGCTGGCCACCTCCTGCCCCCGCGGGGAAGGCGAGCCCCATTTCTGCGGTTATTTTTACATCAGTTCGTAAAAGGTTGTTTTTCTCCCCCTCCACTCCCCCCGCCCGCGCGGTAGGTTTTGCTACGGCACATGCTCGTAGCTGTAAAAGAGAGAAGTCTCACAGCTTGACTCATCCCTCTCGGGCGAGCACGCGCTGCACAGCAACAGTTTATTTTCCTCCGGTATGGGAAACGCGGGACCTACCAGCAGCTCGCTCCAGCTTCCCTCCGAGCGTCGCGGAGGGGAGAGCCCTCCACCGGCACGGACGGCCTCGGCAGCTGCTCCCGTCCCCCCCCCCCCCCCCCTCCTTCCTGCCGCCCGCCTGACAAAGCCAGGTGCCCTGCTCCAAAGTGCGCAAGGACGCCCAGCCCGCGTGCTGAAGTGTCACGAGCGAAGGTTTCGCCGTGGAAAGTAAAAGAAGCCGCCTCGCCTCGAAACAGGCGTGCGGGTGCGGCATTGCTGATTCCACGGGAGCGCGTTTGTGTCGCTCCCGCACCGGCACGTGCGGAGTTACTCCCGGCCGGGCAGGCGCGGGGAGTGAGCTACGGGCGCCTTAAACGGCTGATGAAACAATCGATTCCTACGGCAGAGCAGGGATCGCTCGCTGCACACTACCCTCCGCTCCCGGCGGTGCGGGCACCCGCACAAATCCGCACTCGCTGTACCAGGCGAAGCAACAGCGTTTTAACAGCAAACCCTCCCCCAAGTACCTTGTAACTATTTTTATGTGGCGCAATTACAGCGGGAGATAAAACAGCTGTTACATCCCGACCGGGGGGAGGGAGAGCAGCTGGTGAGTCACGTCAGTTAACAAGGACCTGGTGGCAGCCAGAGGCTGGCGACTCGCTCCGAGATGGGTGACCCTTGGGGCTGGTGGCCGCTCCGTGGCGAGTGCGCCTGTAGGTCAGTGAGGCGAGCCGGGCACGGCACACTGACTGACTGACTGACTGACTGACTGACTGACTGACACTGACTGACGGTGCCGCGGGCCAGCGCCGCGCCAGGCGGGAAGTTGTGCGGCGCGGACCGAGGTCCCGCCGGCGGTGGCGCGATCCGGGCCATTACCCGCCGACCGAGTGCCCTTCGCCCGCCCTTCCCACCTCATTCCCGCCGACGTGCCCGCGTCACCCGTCGGTTGTGTCCAGGGGTGGCACAGCTCCGTAGTCCGGGGGACGAGGCTCGCTGGGGGCGGGTGTTTTCACACTAAACTGTGCCCCCGACGGACTGGTGGCTCGGGGGCGGGAGTTGTGCGCGCACGCCGCCGTATGGCTTTATTTTGGGTCTTTTACTGTTTTGTTTTTGTTGTGGAAAAGCCCAGCTTCCCAGCTGTGAGGGCTGGCTCTTCGAACTGGTTGTTCAGACCGTCCCGGGCTTTTTTGGTCACGCCAAAAAAGCAATTAGGGGAAGTTAAACAAAAGACACGTCAAGGATTCGGAGAGATTTTCTTTTCTCCGTGCCGCCAGAGCCGCCTCACGCCTGTTCATTGTCCTTGGGACCACCGGCAAATCTGTGAAACTAGCTCTCTCCCTTTTCTGCCTTTCCTTCTTTATTTCTTCCTTTTTTAAAGTTTAGGTTGACTTTTTTTTTTCCTCCCTTCTTTGGCAAGGTCACTTTTATAAAAGAAAAAAATAAAGTTTTATATTCAGCTTTCTTTTTCTTTTTTTCTTTTTTTTTTTTTTTTAGAGCTGTAGAAACAGCCTTTCTAGCTCTGCTGCAATGTGGCTTCCCATGATTTTTTTTAAAGGATCCTAAGAAAAGATCGATTTTGACTTTGTGTGGCAGCTGTTTAGCTGGTAGGAGCAGGTGGTGGACCAGTGGCTGTTCATTCCTAGCTGCCCTGGTATAAAGTGCATGAAGAGTCATTGTTTTGAACTAAGTTAGTTCGTAGGTGTGAGTACAGAGGGGTATACTCAGACGTGGGACCACTGGGAGAGACAGAAATTGGGTTTGTGCAGTTTCCATTGCAGTTGTTGCCTGAGGCAGTACCTCAGGTCTGTCAACAAATTCTGGTTGCATTTGCCACTTGAAGACTCCTGATACATATTCGTGGCGTTAGGGTGGATAAAACCCCCACAACCTTCTCTGTTAGTAAAGCTTTGACACACCTGAAACAAGGCTGTAAAAAGGAGGGCAGGTGATTTGCCTGAGCTTAACTCATTGAACGACTTGGTTTTACAACGAATGCCATAATCTGGTGGCCCACAAATTGATGATGCGCTGGTATTGGCTTCTACTAGCAAGCAGAAGTAGACAGTATGGAAGACAATATGTAATTTTCTGCACTTTTATCTTTTCCCTTCACATGTTGGTGAAGTTGTGTTTTTAGTATTACTTAATCTGCTGGAGCTACAGCAGCACTAATATCTTAGAAGCAGTTCACACTACTTCACAATGAGCCTCTGGCATCTGTGCAGCTCCTTGGGTAAGTAGTGGTAGACACGTGCATCAAGATATATCTATGCCAACAGGTTTAAACAGCTTGGTTTACTCAGAGCAAGTTCAGCTCTGTCTGGACCCATCTGCGTAGACACACTGTAAGTATTTGTAAAACTGGATGCCAAGAAGGGAGGGAAATGAAAAAAACTGTAGGGGTTAGCTTTTTATTTGCTCCATAATTGTCTGTAGACTTACCAATGTACTGTGGTGTTGTATGCAAGTTTCTGCCTTGTCATATTGCCACATGTGATATCTTGCATGACTAATTATATGTTTTTTATTTTACAAGTGCTTTGCTTTGAGGTCCTGGGTCTGTGTTTGCTTAACTGTTGAAGGCAAGGCTGTGTTTTGGGCATAGAAACTATTGAAGGAAGTACTCTGGGAAGACAGGACCTAGGCAAATCAGACTTGTGGATCTTTGTTATCTCAGTCTTTTTATTCCAGTTTCCCTTTTAAAAAACAGATAGCATCCCCTCCCACGATGTTATGAAAATAAAACCATTAATCTTTATGGAATACTTAGATGCCATTGAAATGTTTATGAGAAAATTTATTAAATTGCAGTCAGAACAGAATTAGGTAGAACACAGTTGAGCAGGTCACGCCTATGGCAATAAGAGCAGCGCAATGCCACAAACAACTTCCAGTGAGTAAATCTGTCCCGTGCATGGGAAAACAGGAATCGCTACTGTTGGTCACAGGTGTTCTTCTTCACCTTTTCTTATCCATGATGTTGACTAGTTTCAGTGTATCAGAGGAAAAGGAAAGGCTACAGAAGGCAGATGTGAGGTAATACTTTCCCATAAGTATCCAAATCTTTAATAGTTGGATACAAGCACTAGAGCAATAGTTTAATAGGTCTTCAGATTTTGTTACTGATCTAGGTGTGTAGTCTTTATACTGGTATAAAGTTTAATATCTTCATAGCATTAAAACTCTGTAATGGCAGCGAGTGGCAGAGTAGCATGTTGAGTCGTGAATTACATAAAAATGTATTTATTTTGATTTTTTCCTTATCTATTTAATTAAATATTATCTTGTGCTTTAAGACCAAAAAAACCCCATAAATTCATGTTTATCTTCTCTGTACTATTCATTATTTTATATACTTTGAGCATGACTGCTTTTTGACAGAAAATTTTTCACCCTTTTCCTATGAGAATTACTCCCAACTTTTGCTCATTGCCTTGGTTCTCTCGAAATTCTATTTAACGCTACGATATTCTGTTTTTCAGTGAAGATGACTTATGCTGCATGTGGTATTCTAAGCAAGGTTATGCCTCCAATTACAACATATATGTATTTGATAGTACTCTGTGACCTGTTTTTTTATGGAATCCATGTTATGCAGTATCTTTGGCTGCTGCTACATACTGAGCATGGGGCTCTATCAGCTTTGGAGGTTATATAGCTTGTTTGAAGTTTCTCTTATGTACAGTTTCATATTCATCTCGGTGGTGAATCTTTTGTTATTGCACTGTTCATTCATGTAACAGAAGTTGTACTGAACTTACTTTCAATCTCCCTTTCTCCTAAATACATTTTTGATATCTGCTGATTCTGGCATATTACTGGTTTTTACCTGTTCCTATCTCTTCCTCTCTCTGTGGTCTGTGTTATTATATTAAAGAACAGTAGACTGAGTATAGGACGCAGAAGGACCCTGCTGTCAATCTTTTGTCATAATAAAAAAAACCTAAACCCTAAAACATTTAATCTTACACTTTTGATTCACTTGCTCCAACCAGATTGTCATCCATGACACTTGTTCGCCTTTTTTCCCTAGCAATATCTTAGTTTCTGTAGTAGCTCCTTGCATGGAACTTTGTCAAAAACCTTTTTGAAATCTGAATAAATTATACCAACCAGCTGTGCTCTCATAATTCAAGCTCACTTTGCCACCTTTGTGCAAGGACAAAAGGGATAAATCAAAGTCATGAAGATAATCCTAAGATTTCAGGACTTCTCCATAATAGACTGCAACTTGAACATGCTTTTCACTTGTTTTCTGTGCACATTCTTGTAGTTATCAAAGATCAAACAAGAGCAGAAGCCCCAGAAATTCTTTACATAGAATCATTCTGATTCCTGACCGGTAGAGCATCATGTTTGCAAGCTTTTGGTTCTCAGCATGGATTCTAGTATGGACTCAAGGTAATGGGCAGTACTTACCATTCGTGATGAGGATCAGCTGCTGGAGTGATCTGTGCTTGCCACTGGGGTTTTCACACATTTATCGGCAAAGAGGAGCAACGATGACTTCTTTAGCAGGTTGGAGCGCGCTCTCTCTGGGGCCTCCTTCAGCTCTTCCCTGTGCCACCCCATTGCTCCCTCATCTCCACAGGGACCTCCCACGTGTCTGTGCCTCAGTATATGAGGATATGGAAATAGAATTATTACTGTAGAGACAACTTAATTTTATTCAGTAATGTTACTTATGATTATAAGACAATGCAGAAACTTCATAAGTGGCATAATCACTTCCACTCTGAGACTAAAAGCTGTGTAGCTTACTCTGGAGAGTGGTTTGTGAAACTTGCATTAATACAAATGCAATTTTGTTTCCATAATTTGAAGTCAAACCCCTGTGTAAAATTAAAGATAAAAAGTGAATTGTAGGTTTAATCTTGCTTGAAGTTACAGTCTTCCCCTATAGGTTTTAACTTAAAATAAAAGTACAGTTTTGACAAGGAACAGATCTCATGTATTCCTTTCAGTTATGCAGAAATTATAATTTCTGTCTAGCACAGGCATACCTCATAACTGCTCTGTCCTCTTATGTAAGAGGGGCTGCTCTGGCTCTGTTTTCTTTTGTGGCACGCAAGTGGGTGTATCAAAATCAGCATTACAAATGGCATGATCTTTACAGTCTCAGCTCAAGAACTTGGGGCATGCAAGGAAACAGATCCTTCTTTCCTGAAATTCGAAACTGTGGGTGCAATTTTGCCATTTATGCAATCAGGTTTTGCTTATCTGTAGGAAGTTAGGCAGGTAAAGCAGGTATGGCTGACCAAAAAAATATGTGGGTTTAGGGGGTTTTGTTTTGTTTTAATTGTGGGATGCCTAACTTGCTTTTACCACAGACTGCTTATTGCATACTGAAGACAAGGCAGGAGGCAAGAACTGCAAGGCACTGAAAACAAGAGTGACCTTGCTTAGCTGACTTTGTCTAACTAAAAACTAGATTGTCTATCTCCTCAAAAGGTTCTGTATCAGCAAACTATAGCTAACTGCTCAAAAATCACTGTATAAAGAAACAAAAACAAAGCCTAAGAGATATCTATACTTCATAGCTGATATTTTTTTCAGAGTAGAATGTTAATTGAAAATGAAATAACTCTTTCTTAATAGCTGTGTCTGGGCATTTTTATTCTGTTTAGTCGACTCTAAACAAAATTACTTGAATGGTCAGCCAAATATTTGTTTGGTTGAGTCTACACTGAAAGTTTGCTTTGTTTTTTTAAGAATTGTATTTCAGGAACATTGTCTCTGAAGTTATTTCTGTCCTTAAAGACAAGGTTAAATTTGACTTGCAGAAGGACAAAAAATGCGATGGTAGTGAATGAATTATACTACATATTATTACACTAAATATTATCCAGTATAAGAATAAATGACATAATTACTTTAGAATCAAAATCTAACTTGGAATCCTTGTTTACCTGTGAACTGAGGAAGTAATGGTACCACATCCTAATACTTTGGGAAATAGAAGATTTTTGCTAAATGTACACCATCACCATTTCCTGTCATTAGGGTGGAAGATTTATGTAGGAAATAAGAATGCTTTCTGAGAGTGCAGAATTTCCATGCCTTCTTAGCAGAATATAAATGTGGATGTTACTTATGAGGTATAACAATACAGAAAAAAACTACTCAGATACATATCCTCATGTTCAACAAAGATTGAAAAGAATTCAGACTAATTAAAAAGTAGTAGGATTTTATGACAGGTCACAGTTAAATACTGTATACTGAATTTAGAAAAGGTTTCATTGCTGTCGTGCCATGACTGTTCTGAATATATTCCAGGAGCTTTGTTTTCAAAGTTGTCTGATTTGTACATCTATACGTTTTGCATCCACTGGGTTATTTTTGCCGCTGTGGTTGTTTTATTAATCTTCAGTGTTACACAGTTTAAAATTAATGCTGATGTTATTCTATGTTAGCTGTCGTTGTCACATATTTACATGGTCAGTAGCTCAGTGTCCCGATGGACATCAGTGACGAGTGGTGTCCCTCAGGGGTCTGTACTGGGACCAGTGCTTTTTAATGTCTTCATCAATGACACAAACTCTGGGTTCAAGTGCACCCTCTGCAAGTTCACAGACAACACCAAACTGAGTGGTGCAATCAACACATCTGAAAGGATGTCATCCAGAAGGACCTGGACAAGCTCAAGGAGTGGGCTTTAGGGAACCTCATGAAGTTAAACAAGGCCAAGTGCAAGGTCCTGCACCTGGGTCAAGGCAACATCCCCTATCAATTCAGGCTGGGAGATGAAGGGATTGAGAGCAACCCTGTGAAGAAGGACTCAGGGATGCTGGTGGATGAGAGACTGGACATGAGCTGGCCTTGTGTGCTTGCAGCCCAGAAAGCCAGCTGTATCCTAGGCCACATCAAAAGAAGTGTGGCCAGCACTGTGATTTTGCCAGTCTACTCTGCTCTGGTGAGATCCCTACCTGGAGTTCTGCATCCAGCTCTGGGGTCCTCAGCACAGGAAAGACATGGGCTGTCTGAGCCAGTCCAGAAGAAGGCTATGAAGATGTTGAGAGGACTGGAACACCACTCCTGTGAAGACAGGCTGAGAGAGTTGAGATCGTTCAGCCTGGAGAAGAGAAGGCTCCAGGGAGACCTTAGAGCAACCTTTCAGTACCTAGAGGAGGCCTACAAGAGAGCTGGAGAGGGACTTTTGGTAAGGGCATGTAGTGAGTGATGGGGCAAGGCAGAATGGCTTTTAACTGAAAAAGAGCAAGCTTAGATCAGATATTAGGAAGAAATTCTTCAAAATGCCTGCGGTGAGACACAGTTAATGGATTGCGTAGAGAAGTTATGGATGCCCCATCCAGGGAAGTGGTCAAAGCCAGGTTGGATGGAACTTTGAGCAACCTGGTCTAATGGAAGATGTCCATGCCCATGGCAGGGGACTTGAAAACAGATGATATCTAAGGTCCGTTTCAACCCAAACCGTTCTGTGATTTTAAGTGCAAACAGAATATTCTTTCAGTATTATGATGTGCTACAAAGGTTCTGAGTGACCAGTCAAATTTACAGCCTTATGACACAGCTTCATCAATTGAACATACAAGTAAGCTGTTACTGAGCATTTATGTACATAGTACTCAGCTGAAAAGGTTCAGTGATTCAGTGCCTCCTTGAGAGGCTCAGCCTAAAGTAGCAAATTTGCAGAATTAGGTACTACTGCATTTGTCTTGCAAGTGATAGTAAAAGTGAAAAGAGCTGATCTTTTCACCTGGGTGGAGCCGTGAAAACGGTGTTTGATGACTAAAAAGAGTTAAGCTTCCACTGCTGAAGAAGTTGTGTAAGGTTTTTAAAGTGACAGGTAGTGGGTGTTGGCTACCTATCTATAAAATCATAGACGTAGCCTGAGGCCCAGGTGTTCTCAAGGCAAATGCATGTTGGAATGATTTGGGACTGCCTGCCTGCAGTTATGATTTAGGGCACCAAAGAAGGATCACTAAACCTGCATGTGGCCCATCCAAGTGTGAATATTAAGAGACAACAAGAGTGACAGTCTAATGTAATTAATTTCATCAAGGTTTTCGTGGCTTTTTGGGTGGATCACATCAATTGGATGCGGGCTTCTGCTCTCTCATCCTCAATACTTTTGTACTAGGGAAAATAAGTCAGGTGTCAGTGCTTGATTTTAAAACCCAGATCTGTAGGTTTGCAGACAAAGGAGGATTGGGTAGCAGAGAGAAACAGGAATGCATACTGTCTGTGTTCTCTGTTCCTGATGTTTTTGAGTCTGCATGAAGCTTTCTGCTCTCTTGGTAGCGTCTTTCTACACACGATCATCAAGCCCAGCACTTCTTAAGACAGCTTTCTGTTTGGATGCAGCCTACAGAATTGTAGTTTTCAGTTTGTTTGTTTGTTTGTCTTTAACTGTGACCTGCTGTTGAAGGGTAAACCAGTAGCATCCCTAGGACTAGATTTTTTTGAACATGAAACTTAAAGATTTGTGTGTTCTGGGTAGTCCATAAGCAGCTGGAAACAACCAATTTGTTTCATGAAGGCCTAAGGCAACCTATCACCAAGTAAGCTTTCAGAATATCCAAAAATAAACAGTGAAGGTTCATGAATCTCAAAACACAGTAGCCCTATGAATATCCTCTTGGGCACGGTATGAGTTCTGTGACGAGTTCTGTGACAACACTTAAGACTTCTCGCACTATTATGTAAAGTGAATGGCGTTATGGCAGGCAGTCACTAAAACTGTGTATTCTAAGCATTGGCTTTTGTAGGCTTTGGGCATTCAGATGATCATCTCTGTGAGTCCTTAAACATAAACATCTTGAATGCCAGAAGTCACGGGGACAGTCTTGTACTTGGTGGGTGCTCTGTGGCCTGCATAAATAGCTAGGTGATAAGAGTCAGAGCTAATCGTTCTTTGTCCTGCAGTAGGCGGAGCTACATTGTTCCTTCAGAGAAATGGGGTGGGAAATACTACCTCGGGAGCTCAGGGAAATTGTGGTAATGCACTTCGAGACACTGAAGGTACAAGTTGTTGAGCTTGGATCCTGAGTGTAAAGTGAGTACATTAGCAGCCTACACTTGAAATGTGGAGGTTTCATGTCTTGGTAAGAAGAGTCGTCGAGACACTTAAGGAAGAAGTGAAACTAGATGAACAAATTCTTCATCTTTATGAAGCAAGCTTAAGTTTTTACACAGCTGTTAATCATATCACATCCATTAACTATTAAGATGCTAAGATCTGTTTTTCCTCCTTCCATTGCAGTTAAGAGGCATAGTAAGAAGTACCATCCTAATACCAGCAAATATTACAATGTCTTCTACCTGTTCCACCACTTCCCTTATGAAGTTTAACAAAATGTGACAAGTCTAGTCTCCTGAGGAACTGGAATTGAATCACCTGAATGCTAACAGTCTTATGATTTATCTGACTTCAGCTGTTCAGAGATAAACCTTAGGTGTGGAACTGTTTGATTAACTGATTAGTCCTGAGAAGTGTAACAGAAGGTAACAGAAGGCCAGTTCGAATGACTTTCAGTCTTTGTGTTGTTTACAACTTTACAAGTTGCTAATTGTCTTACCTGTGGCATCTGTTTCAATCTCTTGCAAGTGCACCTGCAGCCACAAAGCTAGGCAAGCTGCATGTTCTGGCTGCAAGCTGCAAGGTTAGCGTTTGTATTCTTAAATCACGCTGCTTTAAGACTAACTTCCCCTTTGAAGGCAGAACCTTGTAGCCTTAAATGTGAAATGAAAATGTTTAAAGTTTCAAAACCCCCGTATTTTTGACTTGTTAACTGAAAGCTAACTGATATTGTACCAATGAATGTGCTCTCTCTCATTTCTCTAGAAACTGCTGCCAGATTTAATACTAGATAAATCATATAGTCTGCAGTAAACTGTATTGGACACAAAGCACTATATAACTGTATACTGTCAAGTTATTAACCTATACTTACCTAGTCGACATAGTTGGTTGACATAATATGCCCGACTCATGCTAAAATACAGAATGCCCAGCTGTGATTATGTCCTGTGGGTAACAGGAACCACATTGCCATGAGCAGGTATGCTCAGGAGGGCAGTAGAGCAGTAGCTGCTTCTGGTGAACCTCATTTCTCCTTCCAGAATAAAGAACCTTATTGTCGACAGTGACAACAGGATAGGCTTTACACTGTCTGAGATGTACAGCACTGAAACAGACATGAAAACTAGGGCCAAAGTGGCAGTCAGTACTTACCCTCACTGAGAGTTTGGAAGATTTGGGGGAAAAAGGGGGGGAGTTTATTCAGTGCATAGGCTTGCAGTCTGTGTTCCAATTACAGAGCTCTGAAATGCTGAAATATGTGTTGCCCTCCTCTTTTTTTTTTTCTTATTTTCTCACTTTAAACTGAAGTTTTTTTATCTGATTCTTTAACACAAACCACATACTTGAGAGAGACAGAGAGAAGGATTACGTAAGAGACAGTACTCATTGCTTGGTAAATAATCTAGTGACAGTAAGTGTCATCTGCCAAAATACGATTTTTCAAATTGTTTGGTTTTTAGAAGTGGAATAGCTTTACATTGTATAAAGGTTAAAACTCTGACAGCTATTACGCATTCTGAATAGGAGTGTTAAATAATTCTTTTACACAGTATTTAGTTAAATGCAGAAGTTTAAATAAAGCTTGTTCTATGCTGAGGAGATAAAATACTGAGAGAAAACTGCTGCTTTCTTACAGTGCTGTACTGTTTCTTGCTTCATTTCATAGTAATAATATAGCCCATATATAATAATGTATCTAGAGTCTTGGTATGAAAACATGATTATTGATCTTACCAAACTAAAAGGAAAATAATAATAATAACATGGAGTGCATTTATTTAATATTTTTTGCTGCCTTTTGTTAATATTCAGAGCACTTCAGACTGATGTTCTGTTCTATATGTATGGATATGTCCTGGGCTTACAAATATGTGTGTGCTTCTGAATATATATATATATATATATATATACACACCATATAGTAACCTCTCTGCAACTTCACTGTTGACATAAATCTTAGAAGAAAATACAAAACAGAGAACATTAAGCACTGTTTGCATACATCTGTATATCTGTGCATGTGTAAATATGCACACAATGCTGTTAGTTATTTTATTTATGCTCCTTGTTGTCCTTCTACACTAATAATAATAATACATGTGGAGATGGAAGATACTATTTTTCAAATTCAGCGACACTGTTATTTTTGGAAGGCTTAGTGAATGGAATGCCTAGCAGAAATGATCATTCTGGTGTGCGTGTTGTGCCGACGTCTGCTGGGAAATGATAAGCCTCTGTAAAAGTTCTCTGTAGACTGGCCAAAATTTAAGTCCTGTCCAAGTAACACATGCCATGCTAAATTAACTCTGAGCACTGGTAACAGTATGATCTTGTCATTGTGGCATTCCTGCTCCACTAACTAGTGAGGTGTAAGGCTTAGTGTTGATGAAACACCACATTAATATAGCCATACTACTCTCAAACCGACTTTAGACTTTCATGTCCATATAACATCATGTTATGCATGACAACTGCTAAAAAAGTCATGCTGATGATTGTTTTCAGCAATACGCTTTCTGTCAAGTGGCCAAACAATTTATTAACTGCTGTTTCAAAAATACAGTGTCCCTGTCAGAAATATCCATTATACTTCAAAAGTGTAAAATTCAGTACAAATAAGATAAGACTTGTTGGTGGCCCAGTGTCAAGAGCAGTTTAAGGCAGCAGCAAGGCAAGCAGGTGTTGGTGGAGATAGATAAACAGAAGGCCACCTGGGATTGCAGACTGCATGGACAAATGAGGGGCTCAGCATTACTCAAGCAGTCACACTTGGGGCTTAGATGATCTTAGAGTTTGGAAGTGAGACTTCGGCCTGATTCAGATTTATGGAAAAACTTCCATGAACTTCAGTGAGGCAAGGTGCTATAACTTGTAGTTCTGCTAGCATTCAAAAATGCTGCGCTTCTCCTTAATTTAAGTTCTGCAATGTGAATGGACCTGATCAGCAAATTAATAAAGTGTAACTTGCATTGACAGAGCCAGAGGGAGATATAAAAGAGATATACTGGAGTCAGGAGAATGAGATGTGCAGCAGAAGAAACAGTGAGTCTGCTCATGAATGCCTGGTGATGGCATATTGTGCTTTGCTGTCAGTCTGTTGACTCATATACACTTCAAAAGAGCTCTCAGGGGAGCCAGTTATACGAGTTGCTGCCTGATGCATTGTAAATCATGGCAGTACATTTTTTTTTTTGTTTGAATAGGCCTTGAGTGTGCCTAATGCTGTTTTGAAACATCATCTAATGCCACTGGTGCTAGGGGATTTTAAAAGAAGTGGGGCAGAGGGATAGGGAAAACCTGTCCCTACAGATGAAATAATTCAGAGCTGATTCTGGATTGGCTGGACATGTGTTCTTTGGTAGTGTATGCTGCTCTTGTTCAAAACCGAGAAAGCAGCAGGAGCTATGAGCTTTGTGGAATTTGAACAGAGATGAAACCAAAAAGCTTAGCGTGCTCTGTCTCCATAGCCTGTCTCGGGGAAGTTATACCCCTGAGGCTTGGTCAGAAAACAGGGCAAAGTTTTCAGAGTGTCTGGGCAGAGGTGGTGCTGCCAGGTGCTGCTTTAACATGGAGCTTCTTCTTAGAGACAAATGATTACTGCTCCTCTAAGGAGCAGGCAGCAAGGGGTAGCTGTTGGCACTGAATGAACCTTGAAATGTTACAATCGTAACATTACAGAAGAACAAGGTCAGGAATTTTAGCCAGGATTCCTAGGTAAAGGAGGTTTACACAGTTGTGTTGCCCTTGTCTGTTGGTTTCCCTGGGTTCCTCAGTAACTTCAGAAGCTGTAGGACAGTTTCAGGTAAATTTTACGGAATTCGAAAGCCTTAAAGGTGCTTTGTTCCCACTGAAAATGAATAGGTGGATAAAGACCCGTGAATTGCTCCACAGAAGGGAAGTCTTTGACAGGAGTTCAGTTGTGTTCTTAGTGACAAACCCACAAGGGAGAAATTTTGAATGCCCCAAGCACAAGAGAAAAGGCGGTTAGAGCTCGTATCTTAGTTGATAATAGGATAACAGAAACATGAGACAAAAAGCTGCAGGTAAATAATGAAGAACATTTCACTCCCTGGGGAACTATTTGGGCCTTTTAAAGGTTTGATGGATCATTTGTATTATTAAAGCTAGAGCTGGGATGCTTTCAGTTACAAACTCACATGCGTAACTACGGTGATTGCACAGATAATGAGTAGTGACTTAGTAACACCAAATCTGATGTCTTCCTGATTTCCCTCTGAAAACAGTCAATCAACAGACAACCTAAACCAACCAACTAAAAAAAATCCACCACACCAAAACAAATATTTGTCTTGGTGAAGTTAGTTTTGTGCAAAGATGTTAAACCAATAGCTTAGCTTGTCTGTCCCTAGTCAGAGTTCAATTTCTAGAGATACATTCAGCAGTCTTCCTCTTCTGTTTTTATTTCAATTGCTGATGATGGAACAATGCCTTCAACTATATTGTTGGAGGTACTTATTTTTTATTTTGAATAAGTGATGGAAATCATTTCTCTCTTAAACTAGTTGAAACAGTGGCTGTTCCTATGAATTCAATGCACAGAACTGCCTACGGGAGACTTGCAGATCAGAGAGGATATAGTTATGAAACGTTAAAACTGACTGTAATATCCAAGTCAGAAAGTGTCAATGAACCTCTGGTGCTGGCAATGCAGGAGCTCCCAGAGCTGTGTGGTTTTGTGTCTTGCTTTGGAGCTGAGAATGGAGGAAATCCCTCCTCTTTTGAGAGTGCCAAAGAGATAATTTTGATGGATCTTAAAGTTAACAGGAGTGAATATTTGCAAGGAAGTAAGATGTTCAGCTTCTCATGTTGCTTGACAAAACACAAGAGGATTTTTTTAGATATCCTTACTTAATTCAGTGGTATCATGATTTCCATATACTTACTCTGAGGATAGGACAGGTATTGATCTCTGACTCCCAATTTACTAAATCATGCTTTCATAGCTATCAAAGCTTGTAAAGTTGATGATCCTGTTTTGACAACAGCAGTGAACACAGCAGTTATAGCTTGAAAAAAAAATTACATCCAGCCATGAAGACACAACATAAACACTGTTGTCCAGACCTGTGGAGAGAGCAGGACTGTGTGAGCAATTTATCCTGCATTTCTGTAGGCCTTGCCTTGACCTAGCCGGGCACAGACAGTGTAAAAAGTGCACAGTCATCATGGCTTCAGGTTCTGAAGCTGAAACAAAAAAGGATTTGTGCCAAAATTAAGGAGGAGTCCGAAGAGGTAAACTATGTCCTCACCTCGCGTGGACACCTGCAATAATCCAGTTAGAAGTGGTCAATAGGGCATGTTTAGACCATGAACACTTTCATGTAACCAATAATGTAAAAGTGATCACACGCTGGGGTGTAGAAAAAGTACTTAAAGGGCAACTTTTTGTAAATAAAGCGGACATTTTGCAGATCATATTGGTCGTGTGCAGTCTGTCTCTGAACCCCTCTGTCAACACAGACCTAAGAGTTTAACCTGGTTTTAGGTGTTTTCTGGTATTTGCAGTAACAAATTGCAATAATTCCACTGAATAATTTACAAAACACTTGAAATATATCTAAAATACAAGAATAGCTGTCATTAGAATAGGGGGATTAAGAGTCAAGGGAGCTGACTTCCATATCTAATATTGAAGCACAGGGAACTAGTGGTGGTCTTACCATATTCATAAAACCAGAACACTTTTTACTGCTGGGCAAACACTGGGGAAAAGGTTCTCTTCAGTTAACATAATGCCATTTATATTGCCACAGATATGACCAAGCTGACAAGATTACTTTGTGCTGGTTTGGTATGCATACTTTGACTTCATGTTAACTTACTGTGCTTTCTGGGCATTGCTATCTGGCAGGATGGCAGCCAACCAGGCAGCTCTGCTACAGTCATACTGTATACAATCATACTCTGCATACAGTCATGCTGTAGCAATGAAATGGTGCTCACTGTGTTACCTACAGACATACAAGTGGTTATATAGGGTCGCATAAGAAAGTGCTTCATTGGGTAGACAGAGCAATGGTGACACCTCTACTTGCCGCTTGGGCCTTAGCAAAGGGCTGCTGAAAAACTACTAAGTGCTCCCCAGCCTCTGAGGAATAGAGGGAGGAGATGGTGTGCAGAAAGTCTTTGAGACAGGAGCAGGGAGTGATAAGAGTCCCTGGTTTTGGGGTGTGTGGTTTGCAGATTCACTACCAAGATAACTGTATCAGAAGCCAGAATGTATTTGCATGTTTTACTTGACCTAGGAATTGAACATGGGAGGTTCTACTTTAGATGGTCAGATAATGTGGGTGTGCATGTGATTGTGAGTTCACTACCTGTTGTCACTTGTAAGTCAGTGATATCTCTGGTGGTGTACCTTCACTAATATGAACAAGTTATGGTTTACTGGAATGGTTTTGCAGGTGGTAGTGAATGTACCATTTGCTGCAGAGATAAGATTTGAACTTCTTTTTGTTATTGTGCTACCTGGTCCTCCTCTGAGTCAGATGGATGCTCTAGATAAAAAAAAAAAAAGCCTATTCTTATCTGAGTTGTGGCTTCCTTGATTAGTATATCAGGGGAGCTGATGAAGTAATGACTTACATATCTGAATTCTAGTGAGGCAGGTGCTGTCTGCCTAATATGTACCAAATGCCCCAGTGTCAACAGTGAGGGCGAATGATGTAATGCCACTTTACATCCACAACCGTCCCGAGATCATGAACTCACTTCTAATGATCAGTTTGAAATAGTACTTTGTCATTACTATTCCATGAACAGATTTGCTAGTTAACTAGTTAACTAATCCCTTGGGCATGGTAAGGAGATTAGGGCAGCTCTTGCTGGTAGAGCCTTTGTTGGGCCAAAAACATAAAATCAGATGTTTTGGCCGTGCTGCTAGTGGTATCTAACCTCGTAGTCATTTTTAACCATCTGTAGAATGATCATCTGAAAACCCAGTGCAGGTGCAAAGATTGCAGCAGGAGAAAGGAGTGGGAGGCAGTAAGCCGATAGGAAGGGAGTTTTGGCATGGAATCCCATGTGCCACTTAAATCTTTAGTCACGTCTTTCAAGTTCTTTTAGCTGTTACTGCGAACGATAGGTTTGGGAGGCCTCAGAATTCTCTAGCCTTTCATGAGTAACTTGGGTAATTCTTTTAGGAAATGTTATGCTATTTTGAAGTAGTAAAATTCTGCAGAGATGGATATAAGTGAGTCCATACAGATAACTGTGGTAAATTTCATGGATTTAGGAAAGAATTTGCCTCTCTCCTCTCCCTGCTCTGTGTTTATATAGCTCGGTAGGTCTTTAGGTAGGGTGGAAAATTAATTTTCCCTCCTTCTCCCCCCTTTCCTCCCCTTGCTACTATTACCTTCTTGCTATTATTTATTTGAAGAACATCTGTATTATAAGAAACACAGTTGTTACTGCTCTTTATCCTGTAACATGAAAATAATGAATCAGAATGTAAAGCAATATTATATTTCGTAGTTTTGGGGTTAGTTGTTGAGTTTTTTAATGTATCAGGTTATTTAATCAGAGGCATGGAGCCTTCTTCTAAGCTAAGTACACATTGTTTCTCTGCTACTGAAATATCAGTGCTAAGTAATTGCTGAAATATTTTTCGTTTTTCTTTTTATCTTCCCTTGGCCTTCACTGACTTTGAAGTTTGGTTCAGGTCAATTTGTACATTCATCTTTTAAAGTATCTGAAGTGATAACCTCAGCTTGTCCTGAAAGCTTACGTTTCTGTCCAACTATAATTGGACTAAAAAGCTCTTCATGGTCTGTACCAAAATTATTAGAGATACGAGTGATTTGGTTTTAATGAAAAATAAGGGACCGCATCCAGCACTGCACAGACTTTGGAAGAATATATCTTAGGGGAAAAACAGCTCTTGGATTTTTGCTGCAACTCTCACTGGTCAGTTTGCTTTCTAACAAAATCTGATTTATGGATATGAAAACAGGACCCTTGAAAGCTGCCTGTCCAGTGAGAATAATTCATTAATTAGCACTTCTTCACTCGAGATTGTGAGCAGTATAACCTTATGTCCTAGAATTTCCTTTTTGTCCCCGGAGAGTCTAATCTGTATAACACATCTACGTCTCCACATATGGTTATATGCACCAGGGTAAAAAAGGTGTTATAAATACAAAATTATATATTTTGCAAAGATTTATGTTTCCTGCATCAGCATCAGAATCTCTGTTTGGCAGATTTCTATCATCATTCTGCTGGAGAATTTTGCACTCTCCAAAATGTAGAGTGCATTAAGACGTTAATTTTGAATTATGAGCTGTTTTCCCCAAATAAATGTTTAGGTACCTTAGAGAACAGCCATGGTGGGACGGTTTTTGTTCAGCCTCAGAACTGCTGAACTGCAAACTCAGAAAAACTGACCCTTGAAGTGGAGAGCTCTGGATTTTTATTTTTAATTTTTATGTTTTGCTTTGTTTTACAGAAGGGAACCAGCATGGCTGACAGGCGTGCTGCTTCTCAGCAGAAGCACATAACAAATGGAGGGGGAGCCTGCCTGGCCAAGAGGCAGGTGGGAGGCAGACTTGTATTCTCTGTGAACAGGGGCACTTGAGGAGACAAGAAGCAGGAAAATATTTAACTGGCTTGAAACACTGACAAAACGTGGACTTCTATGGAGGCAAGGCCAAGCTTTACAGGACTCTGGGACTCTGCAATGCTTCTTAATAATAAAACAACTGGTTGAGAAATTCCTTTGCTGAACCTAAGTACCACATGTTTTAGGTTGGGGGGCGGTTTTTGTGTATGTGCAATAGTACCTGTAGGTGTTGAACTAGAATTACATTTAGGAGGAGTTCTCAGAAAATACAAGATGATAACTGATTGTGAAAGGGGAATCGTGGATATGCAAAGCTGCAGTTCAAAGCTCTGTAATAGCCAGGTCAGGAAGTTCCTCTACATGAGGAACTTGGGCCTGGGTACGAGCAATGTTGATCCAGAGCTAGAAACAGTAACCCAGATGGTTTAAAGATAGTTTGCTTTGGATTCAGCTGACTCTTTTGGGAAGTTAGCTGTCATCCTAGATCTGGGGGCTCTACCTTAGATGTCACCAAAGAATTGTATCAATCTTTGGTTCTGCAGCTCTTAATGGCGTAAATAATCTTGATTTTCAGAATAGCAAAAGTTGTGTTGTCTTCCGCAGCAACTTTTGGGCACTTCTAGTCTTGCTGCATTCATGGAATGAAAACAATATGATGCTGTGGTTCATTGCAAGTTCTCATGTTATTGCTATGTTATTGTGGGCAAGTCGTGATCCTCCTTTAAGAATGGAAGATATAGATACTAATGGGGAAGTTGAATCCAAATGTTAACATTACAGAGCCTATATTTAGGTACTGTGTGTTCTTACTTAGTGCCTTACTAAGAGGGGACATATGTCCTGTGTAATGAGCTCTGAGGAATGCATTGGACCTGTTCCCAATCTGATAGTATTTTATCATGAGGTTAGCATTGATATCAGTGAAAATATTACTCACAATTTTTATCCTTTGAAGCAGAAGAATTAGGTTATTGCATGTGGGAAGACCTTGAAATTGGTTGTAGCCTTCCCTTGTTCTGTGTAGCTTCACCTCTCAGCGATAGTATTGAGATACTGCTGGAGCTTAATTATAAAGCAGCCCTTTCAGTATCTGCTACTAAGATAATGAATTAGCTGCCAAAGCTCAGGTTTGTCAAGAATCACAGCCTTTTTCTCTAATTAACAAAATGCCTTTGCAGTCATAGACATATAAACTCAGTGCTAAAGCATTATGATAAGGCTATAATGATCATACCCCAATTTGCAACAAATGAGTACTTCCTTCATAAACTTTTATTTCACCATTTAAGAAAAAAAAAAAGGTGGGAGGAGAGGATAAAAAGGGAAAATTTTTGCTGAAAATAACTACATTACTTTTTCTGAGAAGTGTTCTTTGTAATAGTCTAGAGTTCAGAGATCTGGGTAAAGGCAACATATTTGAGTTTCTTTCCTCGAAGAGTTATCGTGTGTCAGCTGTGTTGTGGCAACAGCCGCTGCATATGTGCTGCTAGGTTATAGGAAGTGTAAAGTAAAGTGTGTTAGCATGAACCTCCAGGAGAAAGCTTTAAGCTAAATGATTCTGTCTCCTTTTGATAAGCTAAAAGCAACCACCTACTGTGTTGCTGCAGCACCCTGCAAAGTGTCATAATTCAGCCAGGATCCTGAGGTGGAACTGCCCTGCTAAAGGAATTAAAACCTGTAATATTTCTTCTTTGGTGCCAGTATCGTTTGCTTTCAAAACACTGGATTAAATGAAGAAAGTTTGGCTAGATCTAGTTGCCCTGTTAGAAAGAGTGATTATGCAATTTTAAAAGTATTTTGGGACCAGTGCAGTGACTTGAGTTCTTAGTGCTGGTTATCTCTGCATTCACTGAAGTGCAAAGTCTAGCTTTGTAAATGGCATTTGTTTGACTGGGCAGTCAGCCCTGGCTTAATCCCTAACTCTGACTCTGTCCAAGGAAAGCTTGCCCTGAATTTACTCTAAGGAATGAATACATGCAATGATATGCTTGCACTCTACGTCCTGTTTCTTCATTCATACCAAGTGGGAAACTGAACAGTGTGTACACCAACTCCTGCCTGCTGTCCGACATGGAAGGAACAGGCTAGGGAATGCTGAGTCATGTCAGATCTCACCCTGGTTAGGACACAGGTTTTGTGTAGTGTTGCTGGAATGATTTACCCCTTTGCAACCAAATTAAAAATACCACTAAACTGACTGCTATCATCACCCCCTACCCCTCATGTTTATTTGTATCTGCATGTGTTAGTTTACAGAAAGCTGTTTACATTGTGCTTAGTACCATTTCCAGTGCCTTGTGATCAAGTCTCACCCACAGGTCATTTGATGTAAATCAGTGATCCAGGGGCCTGGGTCGAACATGCCTTTGTGCGGCACATCATTTTCTCCTTGATCTGTGACCTAGAGATCATATTGAAAATACCATGATTTTAGAAGAGCTAAAATTGGGTAAAACTGATTTTGATATTTTCCAGAGGAAGAATTAATTGTTTCAGGAGTTTATCTCCAGCATTGCAGGAGAAAGGAAAGTAAAATTAAGGTGATCATTAGAAACTTTTATGTTTTCAGACCATCTTTGCTGGTTTCCTCTGCTCAAATTCAAACACTGTAAGATTCCAGGGAGTTTCAGTTTTGAAGATTTCACCCACATCACTTAGTTAACTCTTTGTCAAGGATTCAGTTTCACATTTGTCTAGGTTACTGTTAAGAAACATGTTCTTTGTCTTCAGTCCACTATACTTTTTTCAGTTTCAGTTCTGACCATTGGGTCCCTCCACCAGTGAGTAAGTTAGCTAGTCTTGCCCTTGCATTCCAAAACTGTTTTGGAAGGATTGCTCTTTTTCCAAGTCACTGTCTTGAGCAGGCTGTGCAAACAGGAGGGAACTGGAACAGCTGTGATTTCCAGTATCATGAGGACTGTTCAAATCCTCTGTAAGATTTTAAGTTATAATCTTTCTCTCCCTGTCATCATTCTCTTCTGGAGTTCTTTCCCCACCACAGTGTGGAAACTTCTTTTAAAAGCTGTGATCTTTAAATATGACAAGTCATTCAGAGGTAATGCCAATCACTAGCTAGAACAAGCATATGCTGCTTAGTCATGAAGTGACACACATCCCAAGAGAATGAATGTTCCAGCTACTAGATTCCTGCATACTCTGTAAGAGAACTCTTCCAGTCTCTTGTAACTAAATATTTATCAAGTCAGAGAGAGAGAATTGCTTCCTCTCTCACTCAGTTATGTTGTCACTGAGTGCAGTTCATTTCTGTGCTTTAAGGGTTGTGTAGTTAGTTATACAAAACTATATAAAGTTATTTAAACAGTTTACCTAATAGAGACTTACCCAACAGCCTGTGTTACACAGAATTACAGACCCCTAGGTTAAATTCCATTTTCAGGACCTGAAACATGATCTTCCGTGGTAGCTGTAAATACTCTAACCACTAAGCTAATATGAGAAGCTAAGTGCCAAACATACAGGAAAAAAGAAATCTTGGTTTGGATTTTGTGAGCACTGTGTATAGCTTAGGGATGTTCAGAGATGACCTGCAGGCTCCAGCTGTCCTGCTGAACATGCTATAGGGAAGAGCCTGGCTGAAGGTTTCTGCTTTGGGACTTCAGGAGTTTTCTTCACTCGGTGCCATACCTATGGAGTGATGCTAGGATAGGTTTGCAGACATCAAATCATGAAAGTGTACCAATACACAGAGTTAGAAAGCAGCTTTTGCAGAAATCTATAGTGCTTATAGTGGTGTTAGTCATCTAATATCACTTGATGCTGTGACTTTTCTTCGTGTTTATATGTTATTAGTGATACAGGAATGGATTAGTTATGTGTGTCCCAGTATTGTCATTTTTGAATGAGAATCAAAAAATGTAAAATGGCCCTTGAAGTATTCATGAAAGTATCTGAGTTTCTTAGGGAATAAACAGATCTAAATAACTATTTGTAGACTTCTAGGTTCTTGTTCCCGAGAAAGATACACTTATTCTTGTTCCTAGATGCTTTTTGGCTCATTTGAAAATGTGACTAGATAAAAGAGTACATTTCAACTATAGATATAATCACAGTAGGCTTGTGGGACACTACCCTACCCTTTCTTCTCCAAAAGGAGTGATTTAACAGTTGAGGTGCTTTCAGGAGCATTTTCATAGACTCTGAAAGTCAGGAAAATACATAGGCTTTGCAGCATGGACAGAAGTTCAGTAAAGCAATTGCTTTATTCTAGTCTTGGCAGGCAGTGTGAAGCTTAGCAACCTTTTGGAGAAAACCACCAGGCAGTATTTGTTTGCTACATAGAGCAATATAACCTGATAGATCCAAGAGCTGCACCAAATTCTCTAGAGAAAAAACAACTGCTACAATTCAGTCTGCTACTAAATAAGTAACCCCTAAAGATTCAAAACACAAACCTTTGATGCATCTGAAAACTATGTTCCTGTAACTAAGGAACTGCCCAACTGTGCTATAGTTTCATTGTCTGGATATGTTTAAAACATAGTGTGACGTGAAGGAAGGGGAAGAAGTTTTCAGGATTATACTTTTATCTGTACTACTAAACTTAACTATTAATTTAACACCTAGTTCAATTTAATTCCAGGCCCTCATTTGCTCAGTTACTTGGAGTAAATGTAAAGTGGATTTAGTGGCATTGTTTCAGATGTGCTGAATTAAACCAGGATGTGAAATCAGGATGTGGCCTAAACGGTAGTAAGTATAACGTATTTTTCCACAATTCTCTTTTCAATGCTTATTTCAGTTTATGCTGACAAATATTGCATGCTTTCTCTGCTTGTCTTTTTTTTCCACCAGATGTTTTGAAAAAAGGTATGGTTGATGTTTAGGCCTGATTTAATGATTTGAGTTTGGGAGGTTTTTTTCTTGTCTCAGCAACAGCAGAGTAGAGTTAGGATAGAGTTAGGATACATGATTATGTGTGAAAATAAATCAGTTCAGTTACTCTTTTGGAAAGGTGCTGCATGCTGCTCCTTGATGTGTTTACACATTAATTTATCACAGTTTCTACCACAAAGGCTTGCAAGCAGACTGCACATCTGCACCTTCCTTCTCACAGCACTCTTGAGCAGTGGGATTGTGGAACCAAACTGCTGTAGTACATCAGTCGTCTCAGTTGCAAGGCAAAGCCAACACAGCTTTCAGCTGCAGCTTCAAAGGGCCCTACAGCACCCTCAATTTGCAGTATGTGCAGACAGGGGTCATGTCTGTAGTTGCAGTCTTTGGGAGGGGTCTTAGTGTCACTGCCTCTGAGCAGGGACAGCTTTCCTGGTGGTAGGCAGCAAGGTTGGGTGTTGCTGGGGAAGATGTTTGGGGAAGGGGGGATGATATTGTCTTGAACGAACAGCAAGCCTCTTGCGTGCAAGGCAAAACCTTACAAGCAGTGTTCCACCCCTGCTCTGCAGAACTCTCCTCTGAGGAGAGGTCTGTGGCTCAGCTAGATCCAGGACAGCCTCCTGGGAATACCTCACATGCAGCCTGGCTAAAGGGGGGTCTGTACTGCATGGTGGAGGGAGCAGGTCTGGGAGAAACCTACCTAGTCAGGGCTTCCCCTACGTTTGGCCCACTGGGATCTCCTCCACCAGAAGTAAAGGTCTTGTAAATGGTTTCTCCCCTGTGAGAAGGGCAAAGCACAGTGGCATCTCATCAGGAAGAATTTTCTTCTCCTGCCAGAGCTGGGAGATAATAACAGGGACCTGAACTGTTGATTCCATGTGAGCATGACAGGTGTTATAGGCATATGGCTCTGCTCTACACTGGGTGTTTGGCCTGGTGAATGTGAAAGGTCTTACCTTCCCTAGTGGGATGCTTTGAATGCAGTGATGATGGAAGTTCTACTGGAGCAGCCAAACAAATACATTCAGCAGCACCCCATTTGAGATGTGTGTCCCCTCTTCCCAACATACCCAGCTCCACCAATGAAAGCAACCTCATCAGTAGTTTGTGACATAACTTCAGTCCCGTGGCATTGCAACAGATTCAAGGCCTCAGTTCCCTTGAGTTCTCTGTTCTCAGTTTACCAGACTCAGGTAAACTGCTGCTGCCCCAGTACTCAAGGCAGCAGCCTTCAGGGTGCAGGGTGAAGCTTGTGACCACTGTGCCTTATCTGACTGTGGAAGGGAGGGTAGTTTAGGCAATGTGAGGACTGTGCTAGCAGGTCCATGAGGCAACACCAAAAGGAAGCTCAGGCTCCACACAGAAGAGGACTTCTGTTTTAGTGTGTCCTGGTATACTGGGTGCAGGGCATTCTCAGATGAGAAAGTTGAAGATGTCCCTGCTCGCTAGAGGGGCTTGGACTAGATGACCTGGGAAGGTTTATATTCAATATTAGAAAAAAATTATTTTCACGGAAAGGATTGTAAAGCATTGGAACAGGCTGCCCAGGGAAGTGACAGAGTCACCATCCCCGAAAAAAATATGTGGATGTGGCACTTGAGGACATGGTTTAATGGTGAACGTGGTGGTGGTACTAGGTTGATGGTTGGAGTTGATGACCATAAAGGTATTTTCCAATCTTAACATTTCTGATTCTACCTTCAAAGGTCCTTTCACACGCAAGCCATTCCATGGTTCTCTGCTTTGAGTGGCAATCACAATATACAGATTCCTGTTTAATCAGATGTGTTTCCTGAGTAACAAATTTGATGTGGCTGTTTTAATTTTCAATTCTGTTTGAAAAAACTTTGGTTTTATTAAAAAACCCTAATCTCCCTAGAAAGATAATTATCTGCCCACCACCAACAGGATTTTGATGGAAAACCTTTAAATAAAGGTTGTGGAAGAAATGTTTGCCTAGGTTCAGAATGCTAGTTTAGTAGAATGGCAGTGTAATATATTAAAGAAGTTTTGCCCAGGAGTGCTGGATGCATTAAAGATTACCTTGGTTCTCTATGTTTTTAAACTAGGTGTCTGGAAAGAGAAGGAAATCCTATGTTCAGTACCTTGGCCTTTGCTGTCCAGTGCGTTCAGCAACATTAATATTTACCTTGTACATTATTGTCTCTGGTTTGGAGATGCAAATATGTACTCATAAGGTCATGTCAATTTTATCAGGAGATTCAGTTTGCCAAATCTTGTACCTGGATTATTGCCACGGTTGTGACTTGTAATGAAAGAAGAGCTTTTACCTATGTCATGAAATAGGACTCCAGTGAGATTTGTCAGATATATAATAGATGAGGCCTTGAACTGAAGGGACTTAGTGAGTCATAGTGATTTGGTAAATAGCATGTTTTTCATGGTGCCTGTGTAAGAGAATGACTAAGAAACCCAACCCTCAGGATGAGGGTGCAAATAAAAAGGGAAAACTCTTTGCTCATATCCTGACCAGATGGGAACAGTCCAGGCCCCCCATTTTGCCAGTCCTTTTCCTAAAGTTCAGAGATAATCACCAGAATACATGGTATACTACAGTTCTGTCCAGGCTGTCATCCACAACATCCATAGATTGAAGAACAGCAGGAACACTGACAGCAGCAAAATACTTTCAAGTCCGAGATAGAAACAACTTTTAAACAAAAGAAAGAGAAATATTTCTCCTTTGGACTCAGACCACAAATGGGACGTCTCAAATATATGAAGCTGGAGTTTAAAATGGAGATCTGCAAGTAATTTCAGCTATATGGCTTTCGCAGCACACATTCTAACACAGAGTGCTTGTTGCAGCAGTAGTGCTGTGCAATAATTACATGAAAAAATAACTTTTCTTTCTCTCTTTACATTTATCAGTCACCATTAAAGAGCTCATGTAGCATTAAATGCAAGTCTGCTGTTAAAGTTATGGTTGTAATGAGAAAAGGAAAAGGTACTAGGTTAACATCTAAATAAACAGGAGGACATGGTCCATGAGTGATTGATCAAGATTAGTTTTACCCATCATATTTTTAATGTGCAGGTCAAAAGTTTTCTCAGTAAAGAGAGGGCAGCTTTGGGAGATGACCAAACTTGTAGTGAAATGTCATTTTAATATTTGGCTAAACAGAAAAGCCTTATTTTAAGTTGGAGGGGGGAATAGCTTAAACAGCAAACTATTTTGCTGCTACTACTCCAGTCAGCCAAACTTTCAGAATGTAATCAAAACCACATCTATCATATAGCATGTTTTTTTCCCTGTTCTTGCCAAAACTATTTCAATGTAAATTAAATGTTTTTCTTTATAATCAGAAAGAGTGCTATAACCTCCAGCGGGCTCTGAGCCAGAAACTCCTCAGTTTTAATCTCGGCTTCTATGAGGCTTTTTAGGTTGTTTTCTTCTCTGAAGGGCAACAATAGCAGCCTACATAACTAATTTTCTCTGAGGATGAATCCTATTTTTATGTGGAATGTGAAAGGGAGCGAGGAGCCAGCAGAGCCCATGGGGGGCTCAGCCACTAAGGAAGGAGGAGGAATTCTGTTGAAGCCCCACTATGTTAGGTCTCTCTACCTCTGAAAACCCAAGCAGGATAACAACAAAGTGCTAACCAGCCCAAAGTCCTGGTCTTGGTCATGTCATGATGTTGCCACACAGCCTTTCTCAATAAAACCTGTACAAAGGAAACTATTTGGTGTACAAAATATTTATCCCACCTCTTTTAGGTCACAATTTTGCCTTTAACTGCCCTGTATGACACATTTGTGTCCATGCAGTTAACATCTGAATTGAAATCAGTAGAGTCACTTCCATGGTAAGAATGAATCTGCATGAGTAAGGATGACACACTGCTTCAAAAATTCAAGAGGCAAAGTGAGAAAAAATTAGAAACAAGGCAGTGTCATCCCTTCCAGGTAAGTCTGTCACCTTCTCTCACCAGTTGCAGGAGTTTGTGGCTGGTTCCAAACCCACCTACCCTGGCCACAGTCCATGTGCTGTGCATGCCTGGTCCCTCCCCTGGGCCTGTGCCCTGTGCAACACTGCTGATCATGACTGTTGCCTCTTGCAGGGCCAAACCATGAGCTCCATGAGCGTTTCCATCCATCCCTCTCTCTCTTCTTTTGCTAGCACCCTTCTGTTGATAATGCCCTCCTTCCCCACACATCTTTGCCTTTAGCTCTCCTAGGCTCCATCCTCTGTACTGAGGGCAGCACACAAGGACAATGCTCATTAGAAGGAAAAGAGGATTCTTGATCTATACACCTGTTTTTTAGGTAGAAAAATCAGGGGGGCACAGAAGACAGTAAAATTTTAACTTGATGATGTTAGTTTATTTTTTGTGCATGTTAGTTGTGTATGCATCTGAATGGATTGTGCCAGCCATATGAATAGCAGAACTTCTGGTTTCCAGGCTGTCAGAGTTCTGGGGTTACCTTGCTAAAGCTGACCACAGAGGACTGGAAAAAATGCAAATTCTTGATTTCCACTTGAAATATTAATTAAACTTCTCAATGAAGCAAATCAGCAGAACTGACATGTGGTTTGATCTGAATTTTCCTTTCTGGTTTCTTGTGTCTCAGTCTGATTGCACTCCAATACAGTCAGTTCTGTTCTTGCCCTTGCTGAAAATGATTGTCTTGCTTGTCTCCCAAAACCACTCTTGGGCTCACCTACCTGATGCTCCTTTGTTTTGTGTGGTTTTCCATCATCTCACCACTCAGAAAATGGCCAGCCAGTGCCTTTCTGAACATACTGTTCCTATTTCAGCCAGGTTTCACTATCATGTTCAATCCCTTGCTAACTTTTCTCTGTTGCCATTATAGATGTGAACAATTATACTTGGCCTATTGGTATCTCCTTTCAAGACCAGAAACTTTCTCCATGCCTCAAGGTATCACAGCATAAAGTAACTTCAGATTCTCAAGTAGAAAATATAAAAATAATAGGTTTCCTCATCTGTCAGATATACTAATGCCGCACTACTCTCCACTGCTCTCAGCAGCACACTAATTTCTGTCATTCACTGCTATCAAAGGACACTAATAATCCCAATTCCCTTTTCAATACCGGTAACTTTTATCTCGCTACTCCTCTTGTCTTTCCCATTTGGCCTTTTTCCTGAGTCACACGCAAAGAATTTTGATCTTTTTATTAAAATCTCTCCTTCCTTCAAAAACCCCCCACCAACTTCTACTACTGTTACTAATTTGCCACCTTCTGACTTGTACCAGTTAACTTTGCATCAGTTAAGAAACCCCTCTGTAGCATTTGGTCTGGGCTCTCCATCATCACTATTATTGCCATTGCACAGAATTCATGAGCTTGCTCTGTAGCTGGAACCCCTCTGCACTTTCCTCTGATCAACCATTCCTTTCATGTTGACAGTCCAACAGCTTCCTGTTGAATCTCAAAAGCTCCCTTTTTAGCAAGCAAATCGTGAAAGCATCTTTTTTTCTTCTTTTTAGGGTTTTCACGAAATACAGTTGAAACTAATTTTAACCTTTATTAGTATTTCACAGTAGGTAATTAATAACACCGTGTGCTGTTCCAGACAAAACAGGGTTAATTTTTTGCAGTAGCTGGGAAGGGTCAGAGCTAGGACACTGGAGGTTTGTTCTATACCACCTCATGTCATTTCCCCTGCCACAGGGGATAGAGACTCTCTTCTGGGAGAAGAGGTTCCTTCTGTTGAGAAAACATGGCAGAAGGAGCCATACAGTATTGTCTGTTATGGGGGATTTTTTTTCCCATATGAATAATTTCTTTTCTTATACCTTTTGTTATTAATATTGTTGCTGTTACTGCTTGTTTTCTTATATTATTGCTGTTTCCAGTAAATTGTTCTTATGTCAAATTGTTCTTTTGTGCCTCCAGGTGACGGGGTGGAGGGGAAGCAGCCCATGGTTTTAACAGGAGTACCATTCCTAAACCATGACACATTATTACTAGTTCTTTCCTTTGTCTTGATAGTTTTTGTGTGTTCTTGAACTTGGTACTACCTCGTGTACAAATTATTGCTTATGTACTAGTTATTCTGATGTCTTTCCTGCTTCCCTTAGTCCATAGTGATTCCCTTTTAGTACTCTAACTTCTTTTCCTTGGAAGCTCAAAAATGTCATATCAGACTGTGATGTTTGGTCCTAATTCTTTCTCCTCTGCAATCATGAAAAAGAGGCTCCAGGGGAGACCTTATCTCTCTCTACAACTATCTGAAAGTAGGTTGTAGTGAGGTGGGTTTGGCCTTTTCTCCCAGGTAACAAGATAGGACAAGAGGACATACCCTTACGTTGCACCAGGGGAGGTTAAATTGGATACTAGGAAAAGATTCTTCACTGAAAAGGTGGTCAGGCATTGGAATAGGCTGGTAGAATCACCTTCCCTGGAAGTGTTCAAAAAATGTGTGAGTTTGACACTTTGGGACATGGTTTATTGATGAATATGGCAGTGCTGGGTTAATGGTTGGAGTCGATGATCTCAGAGGTCTCTTCCAACCTTAACGATTCTATGATTCTATGTCAGCTTGCACCAACAAGTATTTCAGCTGGGTCTATTCTGACTGCTTGGACTAGATCAGAAGCTGTGAACAGATTATCTTGTGCCAGTCTGTGGATTCACAAGAGTTTAGATAGGAACTGGAATTAGAAAGGAGTGGAGTATGGCATGGGCTGATATCACCAAAATTGTCTT